>NW_027518706.1:10377500-11035000 GCF_043159265.1 Tasmannia lanceolata | reverse complement strand
TTTCAAAAAATACTATACAGCCCACTAGATAGGAAGAACCAAACCGTTCATTTGTTGGGCCACAACGTAAATAGGTTATGCCCCATAAATCATTTCCTTTGGATGATCCTAACCCTACGATCTCTATAGGGAAGCCTCTATAGATCGGAGGGTTAGGATCATCCTACGGAAGTAGCTTTGGGGGCACAAGCTATTTACGTTATGGCCCAACAAATGGATGGTTTGGATCATCCTATGGAGTGGGCCGTATAGTTCTTTTTCAAAAATACTGGACTTCATGGCTACATTTAGAACATATAAATTCTCTGGTTGTTTTATTTGAGAGAGAGAGAGAGAGAGAGTGCAGAGTGCCCTTTTACGTGGCCAGTAATGTTTAAGATGAGGAGAGACGCTTTCAGTCATGGGTCGATCATTTCGTGTTCTTGCTACCTTAAAAAGTCTACATCATAAAATATCATCATAAGTGAAACACATCAATTTCATATTGATTTGAGAGGGTGATTTTAAGCGGCCATTTTATAACCTAAAAAGAGCCACGTACACAAACTAATTAGAATTTTGGATTCTTTTCTCTTTTAATTTTTTAATTATGAAAGATGAATTTATCAAATGTAGATCTTGAATATTATGGATCAAATCATACCCTAAGGCCATGTCCGGCAACGAATAATTTTTTTTCATGATAAATTACTTTATCCAAGTGGTGAGAGAGTGTAGGGCGGTGGGCGGGGGAAGGGGAAGAGACTTGAGAGGGCACAATTGAGTAGGGAGTAGGGCTGGCAGCGGGTCGGGACCGGATGTTGCATTCCCCGTCCCCATCCCCATCCCTTGCCTCAAAGAAAATTCCCCATCCCTGCCCCGTCCCCGCTTCGGGGATGTCAGGAATCCCCGTCCCCGCTTCAGAGTGTTCCTCGTCCCCACCCCGGGGGATTTTTCGAGCCCCCGCCCCGCGCAGGGTGGGGACGGATCCCTGGTTTTACAAGTGAAATTGCCAGCCCTAGTAGGGAAGTGAGAAGTGGCTAAAAAACTAGAAAAAAGTCAATCACATTTTTGAGTAGAGCTTTTTGTTTCGTGGTTTTTCAGGCTTTTCTTACCCTCTTCTTATGGAGTCCCTCTCGTATTCCAGGAAAACAAATCCCTCTCCCACCCTTTCCTTACCTTTATGTAAGCTAATATTCCAAGAAATTAAATTCACGGTAACCAAACGTGCCAGGCAATGATTTACAACTGAGAAAATTACTACTACAAAATTCAATTGGCTATTTTTGTTGGCGGAACCCTAAAAGAGGCTTATGGATCAAGGACCCAAGATCATCAGGTCGAGGTTTTCCCAAATTTGTTTGGTTGCTTGAACTGTTGGGAAGAAAAAAGTTCTTCTTTTAGTTATTTTGGTTCCTCGGATTTCGTGCGGGATTATTTTAGTTCTTGGGATTTTTTTCCAGCTTTGGATTTCATGCGGGGTTATTTTGGTTGGTGGGATTCTTTTTTGCCCACTATATAACTAGCAACCAAACGTGAGTTTCCTGTGGAAATTCCACAAAAGTCCCAGGAACCAAAAAAATTCTGGCATCCAAACGGAGCAGCATTTGGCCAGACTTGTAGTTCCCAATCGGGCCAATGGATTTGATCATACAAAAGTGGCATAAGCGGAGCCCAGATCTCTTAGGAACGAGCCTACAACTAAAGTCAACTAAAGTGTACATGGATTGCTCATTGTTAATGCAACACATACTTTAATTTGTACATCATTTCCTTTCCAATTCATCTCTACTATATATAACTAAAAAATAGGCCCCACTACATGTCACGTGTACATAATCAGACTATTAAGAAAAGCTAAGCCATTAATTTTTGTATGTATTGATGTCACTGATGGGGTCTCCTTGTACCGTACGATCAAAACCATCTATGTGTAAAGCTAAGGTTAGAATATTGGGTCCCACAAAAATGTTAGTATTCACAACTCGAGGAATACTAAACTGAAGGATGCCCTTGCAAAAAGCCTGCAAGGGCACACCCATTGGATCCACGTACGTCACCGAAGTGCATTACTTATTTCCTTACTTTTATACTTTCTTAAGTCATTATAAATTTACTTTGATGAAAGAGGATATAAAGTAAAGAAATATAATGAACTCTGATGACATGGATCTAATGGAGGTAGCCTTGTAGCTTGTTTTTGCAAGAGTGCCCTTCAGTTTAGCATTCGTATCGTAAGAAAAATCTTTTTTTTTTTTAATTCTTTTTGGGAAATGTCATCAGCACTCCCATATTTTGATGATCGCACTCCTCACTTTGTTAAAAAGTACTGAATGGCCCACACCATAGGATGATCTAAACCGTCCATTAGATGGGCCAAAGCTAAGTAGGTTGTGCTCCAAAAAATAATTT
Organism: Tasmannia lanceolata; assembly: GCF_043159265.1. Taxonomy (NCBI): domain Eukaryota; kingdom Viridiplantae; phylum Streptophyta; class Magnoliopsida; order Canellales; family Winteraceae; genus Tasmannia; species Tasmannia lanceolata. The sequence continues at coordinate 11,032,609 of NW_027518706.1, read as the reverse complement.
CCATAGGTTGATCCTAACCCTCCGATCTATAGAGGGTTAGGATCAACCCTCTAATATTCAGTACCTCTATAGATCGTATGGTTAGGATCAACCTATAGAAATGATTTTTGGGGCACAACCTATTTAGCCTTTGGCCCATCTAATGGACGGTTTAGATCATCCTGTGGTGCGGGCCACACCTTACTTTTTAATTAAGTGAGGAGTGCGATCATCAAAATACAAGGAGTGCTGATAACATTTCCCTTCTTCTTTCATGTTAATAAATAATCAATAGACCTTGTCCTTAAAAAACCATTAAGTAATCACTCTAATGAGAATTCATTGAGTAGTAAGATAAAGAGAACAAAAGAGAAAGAAAAGGAGGGTATCCTTGAAAACCAAGGTAGAATATACAATAATGATGCCAAGGACAAAACTCAGCAACAAAAGGAAAGGCATAGTCAGCAAAATGGAGGTGCTCTCAGCATATCCTTTGGAAGATGCGTTCTCCACACCATTTCACTCTTCACCTGTTCTCACCAAAAGCAGCTGAGCTCTATTAAAGTCACCTCTCCCCTTTATTGCACTCAAGACCATCACCTCATTAGGACAAGGATATAACAACTACACCCAACCCTATCTTTCTCCTCTCACTCTTTAAGCCTCTTCTTCCAGTCATGTAACAGCGAACCGCCCGGTTCATCGGTCACCGCCCATCTCCGATGGCGATAAGGGCGCATTTCCATGTTGAAGAAGTAAGGGTGGCCATATCATTTTCTCTGTGTCTCATCTCTTTTTTGTCTCTCTTTTAGGAGACTGGAAGAAATGGGGTGGAGTGGAACTCAATCCCCTTTGGAGGAGAGCTAGAGTTTCTCCTCTACATATAGGGCAACTTGAATCCTTTGGCATTTTCGCTTCCTTAATGTATTACTTATAGTGTTGTGCTTTTCTTCTTGTAATAAATAAAGCCCAGAGAAATTTTCTCTGCATCTAATAAATGTGATGTCCTAAGTTGGCTATATGAAGCTTTTTGTTTTGCATCAATCTAATATGGAGCTTTAATTATACCTCCCCATTTTTGGAGTTTTGAGCATTCTACTTTCATTTTGTGGGCATGTGCTGAGTGGAAGGACGGTGGCTCAATGGATAAAATGTACGGTTTCTCAACGAAATGACGACATACGAATCATTATTATCAACGTTTTTTTTTTCTTTTTTTTTTTTTAATGAGTAAGCTGGAGTTAGGCAAGACCCCGACCAGATATCATTAAGAATAATGAAAATGTTAAGAGATTAAGGGGGCTCGAAAGCCAGCAAAAGGGGAACAAGCTCCCACATACAAAAGAGAAAATAAAACAATAACCCAAGAACCCGCTTTGGCCAGAGTATACGAGCATATTTAACTTCGTTTTGGTCCTCTTTGATGAGATGAAGGAGATGGGGAGTGGAGAGCACTACCGGAATATCAGTTCCCTTAAAGGGAAAATTTACCTTGGAGAGCATATCGGCAAGGCTATTTCCTTCCCTCCAGGAATGCGATATTCTCCAAGCCTTGCAATGTTGAAGAGATTTGAAGATAGCAGAGACTAGATTCAAGCATTTCCATGGAGTGTTTGTTTTCATGGAGATGATGTCAACCGCGAAAAAGGAATCTGACTCAATCCAAATCCTAGGGAGTCCTCTGTCTTTTGCCATGTTGATGCCATGAAGAATTGCTCGGAGCCTCAAAACATAGATGTCATCCATATCAGTTTCTACCGAGAACATGGCCAAGATCATTCCTTTATCATCTCTGAGGAGGCCCCCAATACCAGCACAATCAACTTCAAGTGAAGCATCAGAATTGATTTTGACTTCATCTTTTCGAGGCTTAACCCACCAACAGTATTTGATAGGCTCAGCCCAATCTGATATCTTATACCCGAAGTTAGTGGCAGCTTTAATGGCTCTGGCGTGAGGAAATGTCCCTACACATTGAGCGCTGGTTCATCTTGAAGCAAATATCACTCAGAATCTTCTTCAGAACCTGAGTTTTATGGGTTGATTTATTTTCAAAAATTATTTGGTTTCTCTCATTCCAAATCTGATCGATAGCAGCTTGGAACCCCATTTTGATAACAGTAGAGAGCTGGCCATTTCCTTTGAATTTGTTTCTAATCCAACTCTCCTCATTGGCAAGAGTTCTAAGGGGTCTTCTTCTCCATCCCACTCGCCACAAAATGGACCTCCATATCCAGGCAGAGTACCCACAAGAAAAGAAAAGATGGTCCAAGGATTCAGATTGTCTTGAGCACAGGGAGCAGCTTTTGTCCTGCACAACGAAGGGGTGTTTGTCCCTAGTGGGTAGCTTGTTTTGGAGGGCTTTCCACACAACTATGGCTTCCCTCGGAGTGTTGCCTTTGAACCACACCATAGAACACCAGGGGGGCTTTGGTTTCTTAAGTCTGATAGATTCCCAAGCACTTTTGAGGGAGAAAGTTCCGTCAGCAACAGGCTTCTAATTTGGAAAGTTTACATTAGAGCCATTGTAGATGCTTTTATCAAGGAACTTCTTTAGGGAGGCTAGCGAGGAATCGGTGCAGTGCCGAGAAAAAACAAAGGAGATAACACCGCCAGGGTGCCAGGGGGAATTCCACAAATCAATCTTACTCTCATCGCCAACCGAGTAGCATATGTGAGGCAAAACAAACCCTCTAGCTCGCAGGAGGCTTCTGGCTCCCCAAGATGGCTTTGCCGGCATTGACATGTTCCAAAAATCCTTATTTTCGACATACTTATCCCTGAACCAGGAAGTCCACAGAGAATCTTTAGAAATTACATCTCTTAACCTTCTCAAACCAAGCCCACCCTCTGCTCTTGGAGTACAGATAGAGTCCCATGAGATAGTATGAAGCTTCTTCTTCAACTCAGAACCTCCCCACAGGAAGTCTCTGAGAATTCTGTCAATGGAATCAAGCACACCCGCCGGCAGGTCAAATGTAGAGGACCAAAAATTTTGAAAAGAGCACAAAGTGGACTTTATGAGCTCCAACCTTCCCCCTTGGATAAAGACTTTGAGGCCTAGCCTTGGACTTTCATTCTGATCTTAGCAATGAGGGGCTGGCAGTCCCTTGAGGAAAGCCTAGGCGAGAATAGGGGGAGCCCCAAGTATCTTACCTGCAGGTTACCTTCTTTAATAACAGTTGCTCGCAAAATTTTCTCAATTTCCCTCCTTGAGGTACCTGAGAAGAAACCTTCACATTTTTTCATGTTAGCATCCAAACCAGTAGTGTCCCTGAATTTTTTAGACAATTCATCAGACCTTTAGCAGAATCATGGTCAGCCTTTGCAAATAACATGAGATCATTAGCGAAAAGGTGTGAGATTGAAGTCGTACCCTTGGAAAAAGGGGTAGATATATGACCTTTCTGAAGGGCTTCTTCGAGGTAAACTGAAAGGATTTCCCTAACAATACAAAACAGCCAGGGGGGGACAAAGGGTCACCTTGCCTGATGCCATTAGAGGAAGAGAATCTACCACAGGGAGTACCATTGATAATGATAGAGAACATGAGATTAGAGATGCAAGAATTAATCCAATTCAACCAAGTTTGGTTAAAACCTTGCTTGACCATGAAACCAATAAGAGTGGAGCGATTTATATTGTCAAAAGCCTTGGCAAGGTTAATCTTGAGGCACATGGAAGGAACAGATAGATTTGAATGGAAATTATGTAAGAGATCATGAGATAGCAGGATGTTTTCAAAAATCTGTCTCCCTTTTATGGAGGCTGATTGGGCAGGGTGGATGAGAGATCCAATAACTGATTTGAGTCTCAGGGCAAGAATTTTGGTAATTGTTTTGTAAATGAAGTTGCAAAGGGAAATGGGTCTGAATTTAGAAGGGGTGGATGCGTCCGGACCTTTTGGGACCAAGGTGATGAAGGTTGAGTTTACTTCCTTGAGGAGCTTCCCACTGATGAAAAAGTTTTTTATAGCTTTAGAAAAATCAAGGCCGACTAGATACCAAAATTTTTGGAAAAACAGAGCATTGAAACCATCAGGCCCCGGGGCCTTATCGCCATCAGCTTTCAGAACCGCATCTTTGATCTCATCATCCGTGAGAACTCTGGTGAGGAAAGAAGCATCTTCCTCAGAAAGAGTGTGAATAGGACTAGGAGGCTCAAGAGAAGCAGACCTATCATTATTCAGAATAGCTTTGAAATTGTTTACAAACAACTCTGCAACCTCCACTGGATCTTCCACAAGGCTACCATCTGAATCTTTAGAAGCGATAATTTGGTTCGACTTCACTCTAGATTTCATTGATGTATAGAAAAACTTGGTATTCGAATCACCTAGCTTGAGCCATTATTATCGAAGTTACTAAAGGGATAACAGGCTTATCTTCCCCCAAGTGTTGGCATCAACGAGGAGGTTGATTTGGGTCACCCAAAAGTGGTAGGCTTATGCATGTGTCTACATTTGGTAGGCTTAACCCCATGTCTGTTGATTTGGGCCCACCCATATGGACCCTTCCTTTGTTAGGCTCGTCCATGCATCTACATGTGATGGTAGACCCACTCATATATTTAGCACTGATTGTCAAGATTTAAATAAGGGAAATGATTTCAGCGCTCCAATGTTTTGATAAACATGTGCTCACTTGTTTGTCGTGTAGTATTTAAAGGGTTTTAAGAGCTTTTTGATAAACGCAATATCCTCTGACATCCCTTTAAATAACTACACAACAAACAAGTGGAGGGCATGTTTATCAAAACACAGGATTGCAGAAATCATTTCCCTTAAATAATTAATAAGCTTATGCATATAAAAGTGTGTAAACTAATGGTATCACATCATTTTTGGGGAGGAGCCTTTTGTTATTACAAAGAAACTAGCACACGCTATGCACATCATGTATGTTTCATGCAAAAAGGGGTGGCAACGGAGTGGGGCGGGACCTGATGTTGCACTCCCCGTCCCCATCCCCGCCTCAAGAAAATTCCCCACCCCGCCCCGCCCCGTCGTTGCTTCTGGGATGACGGGGAATCCCCATCCCTGCCCCGCGGGAAAAATCTAATCCCCATCCCCACGCCTCACAATACGGGGGAAAATTCCCTGCCCCATCCCTGGCTTTCTATAATAAAATTTCTACTTTTTTTAATCTAATTAAACTCTTATTGAATAAGAATCCGAATTTCGAAACTAAAATATAACAATTTATGTAAAGACAGGCACTTTCAGGGATAGTTATGTAATTTTATAAATGAGGATTATGGGGCGGGGCAGGGGGATCCCCATCCCCGCTTCGGGGAATTTTTTTAATCCCGTCCCCGTCTCCACTTAGGACGGGGAATCCCCGCCCTGGGCGGGCCGGGGCTGGGCGAATCCCCGTTTTCGCGAGTTTAATTGCCAGCCCTACATGCAAACAATATGTCTTATATATATATATATATATATATATATATATATATATATATATATATATATATATATATATATATAATATTTTATGGGTAAAATAGAGAATGTAAAAATTATAAGGTCTTTAAAATCCGTCAGTATATTACTTGTTTTTTACTGTATATTTACCAGCGGTCATTCAAAACCAGCGGTATATCATAATTTTACTGACAGTTTTATATAATCGCCATTAAAAATTATCATATACCGGTAGTTTTATTTGATCACCGATAAATGGATTTTTTTCGGCTGTCATATAAAACTATAGGTAAAATTATATTATACAAAACTATAAGGGATTTTGTATATATAATGTGATTTTACCTATTTCGCGGATGGCTTTTGCATGTGAGAACAACCACAGAGGTTGACTTTTTGGCAGATCTTGTCTTATTCATTTAATTAATCTAAGGTGGTTGTTCTCACATGCAAAAGCCACCCGCAAAATGGCTTTCCGCGAAATTGCCCAGCAAGTCCCGTAGATAAACATACATTCATAAGGTACTTCATATCTGGTGACAAATTTGCATTTATAGGACTTCAAATAATACTAGAATTCTTGGCCCAATGAATGGGTGTAAAATAATCAGCCCCAGCCCATGTATGGACTTGGGTTGTGTTGTTGTTGAAATCTGGACGAACTCCCATAAGAGGACCCCGTGTTGAGCTGGCTCTGGAAGGACAACTTGCAAACACAGAACGTCGAAAAGTTGGCTGGAGTTTGACTTCGGAAGGGACTCTCCAATGCTTAAGTCGGACATGTCAACAACCGTACGAGCTAAAGTGAGCTCCATAAGAATGAGATGCATACCTTGAAGTCTACCCCCTGTTATAGACTGGAACATAGTTGCTAGTGCAAGAAGCCAAAGCGGCAAGTGAAGGGTCTCGGGAAGGCGGGAAGCAAGAAGTAGGAAGTAGGAAGGGTCAGGGAAGCATGAAGGGCAGCGACGAGGAAGCATGAAAACAATCGACGGGGAAATATGAAATAATTGAAAAATAATAATTAAAAAACAAGTAAATTCCAGTTTCCAAGCAACATCAGAATTTTGAATCCAACAATCATAAATTACATGCAGCATATACTTAAAGGAAAATCATTGTCAGCTTAAATGCCTGTGTTGACCAGTTCCTCACTAGATTAAAATTTTTACAGACCAAATATTGAGATTTTTTGCCAAACTTTTGGGATTTAATAATGTTTGGACGTGATAGAATTTATAAATTTTTAAAATTAATAAAATACTTCATCTTTTGGAAGTTAAGATTCTGACCTAACCTGGAAAGAAAGAATTGGAAAGTTGACCTTTTAACCTTTTAAATTTGGGTCTTGAAACTATTTTTAATAAATTCAAATTGAGGATATTTCCCTATTTACATGTAACTTAGATATAAATATCATGTTCTATGTATCCCTATAATTCTGTCTCCATATAATTCTATAACTGATACGAAGCAAATATTGGGAAAACACAAAGGGAAATGCGCTTCCCAATTTGAGGAAAGGTGCTTCCCAAATTAAGGAAATGTGTTTCCCACGTTTTAGAAACCGCTTCCCCAATTTTTTAGGAAGCGCTACGTTTCCCGCTTCTGAGACGTGCTTCCCTGAAAATGCACTTCCCACCTTCCAAGGGTGTTTCTTATAACTTTGGTCTATAGTGCCAGTCTTGCAATGAATCTTGCCTTTTGTGGAGTCTTTCCTAGTTGGGCTTGTGTCTTTGAATACCTCCTTCCAAGTATATATCTTCAACAGATTTCAGGAAGATTTCCCAGAATATCACACTAATGCACCTTGCGGTTTCTGAAAAGAGTAGAGTAGTGGAATTGCCCTTTCGCCCTAACAAACTTTGAGCTTTCAAGTGCCACATGCCAACTCCTCATTGGGTGACGAATTTCACCCCCAACGGGCAGATATCGTGGGACTTACCCCCATCAAAACATGAGCTAAAATGGTAGCCACATCCTATGCATGAGTTTGAGTGGCGTTGGTGGGACTCACCCTATCAAAACAAAGCGTAAAACGGTGTGCCCCTACCCTATGTATTCGGGTGGAGATAGTGGGCCTACTCATCTCTGTAAAATGGTAGGCCCCACCATATGCATAGTTTTGGGTAGAGATGGTGGGCCCTGTCATATCAAAACATATGTTGTAAGATAATGAGCCAAACCCATGCTATACTTGATGTGTACAAAATATTAATTAGTGGAAAAAATTGAATTTCAGTAAAAAAAATCATAAAAAGTTAACTTTTCCATGGAAATAAAATGAAAGACAGATGAATGAAACAAGTACTTGCCCTAATTGACCATGATAGACGATGGATTTGGGATAGATCATCTACTGCCTCTCTGGTTTATCAGATCTCATATGGGACAGATATCGTGATGATCAGTTAGTTAGCCACTCATAACAGTACTCTAAACGGGTATGGGCCCACATTATTTGGATGATCCAAAGCGTTCATTTGATGGGTCCTGACATAGATAAGGTGTGCCCAAAAAATCAGCTCCATCGGATCATCCTAACCCTTCAATCTATGGACAAACCTTCAGCTGAGGGGGCAAACCTTAAACAAATTGAAACTACAGCGGTGTATTTGTCACTTTTTAAACTATAGGGGTGGAAGTGGATGTGTCAGAAACTAGAGGGGGGGTAAATGTAATGATCCCTTTAAATTAACTTGATGTAGTTAATTTAAGAATACACCAAAACATCCAAGTCAAGTTAATTTAACTTGATGTAGTTGATGTAGTTAATTTAAGAATACATTTTTCCATTCACTAATTCACTATAATCGAATGATCTATCAATGGCCCTTCTCCATCAAGAAAGCTAAACCGTCGATTTTTTTTAATTCATTAACTTATGGAATGGGATGAAAGTTGGACACAAACAGGACTCTGCTGGTTGCCTCATTATCTATGAAATTAATGGTCTAGATTATACATGCATTTCACCTTATATAGCCAAAATTAATCGTTAGTTGGAAAGTTTGGGTCTTTTCCCTTACCAAAATCATTCCACAACTTTCATGAACTTTGGAATAACTTGGTCATTAGGCAAGAAGAAAGATAGATGCAAAGAGAAAAGCTGGAGCAAAGGATCGCTTACACCCCAATCCATCTCAAGAAGAATAAAGACAGGCTTATTAGGGGAAAAGACCTTTAAAAAAAGGGTCTTCTACGTAGTTCCATGCAAATTAATTTTTTTTACTGGGAATATAAAAAATAGTAATGAATGGGTAACTAGAAAATGCTCTCTCTCTCTCTCTCTCTCTCTCTCTCTCTCTCTCTCTCTCTCTCTCTCTCTCTCTCTCTCTCTCTCTCTCTCTCTCTCTCTCTCTCTCTCTCTCTCTCTCTCTCTATTTGCCTTCATATAGTATTTTCAGTCTAAGACTATCTTATACTCGATTAGAACGTTTTTTTAGAAAAAAGTTTAAAAGACTTCATCTGCTTCTTAGGTAATTAGGTAAGGGTATTTTCAGAAATATAGAAAAGGAATGGGCTTAGTTGCAATTTTTAATTTTAAGAGGATGTTGTGACAAATATAAAAGGTTCATAAGGACTTCCTCATAAAAAAAAAACCCTAACTACTACTGCTACTACTATTTGACTAATTCTAAACTGATGGGCTACCTTACCAAAATCAGCCCCAAGGGTGCTCCCATTGGATATATCCATGTCATCAGAGCCATTTATATTAGCAAAAAAATAAAAATAAAGCACATTGGTGATGTGGATCCAATGGGGGTGCCCTTGTGGCTGGTTTTTGCAAGGGTGCCCTTCTGTTTAGCATTCCTTTAATTATTATTATTATTATTATTATTCCCCTTTCTCACAAGAGTTTCCAAAAGAGTTTCAGGCTGTAAAGCACTCAAAGCAAGAGAAAAGCCATAGAAGGAACCAAAGAACCCTCCTCTTTTATACTCTTTAGATGCACCCAAGACCCCTCCTTCAAGCAATTCTTAACATCTATAATATAATCTTCTCACATCATACATCCCCTTCAATTCTCTCCTTCACAAGCTCTACCCAAACCACATTCTAGCCACTATGCCAAGTGGGCCCACCCAGACCGCCACTCCGGCGAGACGCCGGCCCATTCTCCGATGCATTGCCATCACAATCTTAGCCCTAATCGTTCTCATTGGTCTCCTCGTGCTTATCATATGGCTAACCGTGAAGCCCAAAAAACTTGTGTACACAATCGAGGATGGGTCCGTTCATGGTTTCAACTTGGCCGACAAAACCTTAAATGCCACATTTGACCTAACCTTGCGGGCCGACAACCCCAACACTAGGATTGCCATATACTACGACTCGATCGAGGTCTCCGTGTGGTACGAAGATCAAATTATCACGATTAGTGATGTGCGGCCCTTCTTTCAGCCTCGTCGGAATGCCACCCGACTAGAGGTCAAAGCCGTGGCTCAGTCGACACCGGTTCTTCAAACGGTGTATAATGATCTTCGCCATGATAAGTCGAAAGGAGAAGTCCAGTTGGAGGTCCGAATGAAGGCGAGGATTCGGTTCAAGATGGCGAAAGTGAAGTCTCGCCACTATACTCTAAAAGCCTATTGTTACCCTGTGGTGCACTTCAATCCATCTAAGCCATTTGAGAGGACTTTTTGCGACGTAGATATCTAAGGGCATGTTTGGCTACGCTGAAAAAAAAACTTATGGACTCTGTTTCTTTCGACGTAAAATGGGCCTAAAACAAATTTCTCCCATGTACCTTGAAAAAAATTTGTTTTAGCCCATTTTGCGTCGAAAGAAATGGAGTCTTGGAAGAAAACACAGCTAGAGAATGAGTTGTTTTTTAAAGTTCTTTGTTGAAAAACTTGTACCTTGAAAAAACATTTTTCTTAGAAAATGGGTTGGAAAATTTGGTTTCCATGGAAAAATAATTTTATAAAAAAATGTCAGTGTAACCAAACATGCCATAAGTGTGCTTGATTTTCCTTGTTTATTATTGGATTTGAAGGATGACCTTCTTGGTGGATTAAAGGTGGGGTGGAAAAGTCCGAAAGCTTCGATTGTTCATCTGGGTCGTCGTGTGATTGTGTTCAGCTTTTTTTTTTTCCAATTTTTATTGGAGATTAATGGTTATTATTTTATTTTATATATAACAATTGGGTTTGTATTGTTTTAAGCTAATTAATGAATGCAGATTGTGCCAGGAGTAGGCTAGCTAGCTCTTTATATTGCTTCCATCAACTTCTGAACTGTAACACCTCATAACACTGGGCCATCTGGATTTTATAGTCCAGGATTGTAAAATCCAGATTTTGGCTTATAAAATTCAGGTTTCAGCTTGGTAAATAAATCCATGTATCCAAACGTTATGTACATCTATTTACAGTGTATTTTTCAATAGGACTATTGGTAGAGGATCTGATTTTCACCCCTTGGAATTTTTTGGTTTGATGATCCACTAGTTTGGCAAACCAAACCATCTTCTATCTCTTCTACATACATTGTTCTTGAGAAACTGCTTTCTGATCAGTTTGGTTGTGCAACTCACTTGAATGCAAACTACAAACTAACTAAATTGCAGTTTAGAAACAGCAATCAATTTATAATTTACACTAAAACTATTAAGGTTGGATTGCAAGAAAAATGCTGCACTATTAGGCCCTGTTTGGATTGCAAGAAAAATATTTCTTCCCTCAATTTAGAGGATAATAATATGGTTATGACTAATTTAGATAATAATATGGTTATGACTAATTTAGAGAGATATCATCGTAAATTGAAGGCGACTCTAAATAAAAATTAAATAGGGTTGGTTCCAGTTATGTTTTTTTCGTGAGTAAAAGAAGTAAGAAATTTTAGAAATATTTTCCCTTTCCAAATTTTTCCAAAAAAATTCCTAAAATCCAAACAGGTCCTAACGGAGGACAGCTCCTCAACGTACCACATCAAACAACAGGACCTCCATATCCAATCCAGGAGATTAATAAATTTTATTTATATTTTTGAAGCTTGAGTAATTTTAGGAAGACACAAGTCTCACCACATCAAACAACAGGACCTCCATATCCAATCCAGTGCGCACAAATTGGAATGGTCAAGAACATTTTGGTAAAAAAAGTCTTATTGATTAAGATATTATGAAATATTCATTGAAAATTTGATTACATTCCAACATTAGTTTTGACAGTACTAAACACTAGAATCGGAATCGTAATTGATTCACTAGATGAATTCCAGTGCTTACACAAACACTAGAATTGGAATTGCATTAGAATATGATACCGATTCCCAATTGCCGCAATCCAAATGTACCCACTTAAGGAAAACCCGCAAATCAATGTAGTGAGACTAAACAAAACTCCTCAAGAAAACTGCAAATATGTGAAAAACAAGAGTTTCATTCAAAGTTAGAGGGAAAATTTCAAATTTGAGTTTCATTTTAACAAATATTGAGTTTTGCTAACGAGCGTTAAGGAGCATTTAAATACTCTTGGAAACATCAATTTCTACACATTTTGAGACTTTTACACATGTTTTGACACTTTTTTATAAAATAAAATGAGTAAAATGATATTTCAAAGAGCATTTAAGTGATCCTTAACGAGTACCAAAACCAATATTGATATGGTGCACCTGCATTGCCATGGAGAACTAGGGTGTCACACTTGATATTTGATCCATCAATAACTGATTTTATAAGTCACTGTCGTTGGATCAAATATCAAGGGTGTATACCATACACCCATTGCGTGCAGCGACACGCAAACCCCATGTAATTTCACCATTTAAAAATGCTATTGATATTGGCAAAAGCATGTTTGATAATTGCACAAACCTAGCTTGTCCTTTATTATTTAAAGACATGTACAAATTATTACACCTCCAACCCACAAAGATCTCGGAAGCCAAGTAAGAAGAAAAGACAAGCTGAGTTTGTGCAATTATGAAAACATGGTCCCGGCAATATCAGTAGCCTTTTAAAAGCCCAGAGTTTAAAAGAAACATTTCGTAAATAGAAATGATATCAACACAACCATGTTTTGTTATATGCCCGGTCCTAGCTTGTCTTTTAGGATAAGCCCGTATAGTCCCGTATTTCTCAAGAAGAATTGTACGGACCATACTATAGGATGATCCATACCGTCCATGTGATAGAACACAGCGTAAATAGGTTGTGCCGAAAAACTATTTCCATAGGATGATCCTAGCCCTCTGATCTATATACCATAATATGTAGTTCCTCTATAGTTCGGAGGGTTGGGATCATCCTATGGAAATGATTTTTTTGGGCGCAACCTATTTACACTACGGCCCATCACATAGACAGTTTGGATCATATCATAATGGACGGTTTGGATCATCATATAGTGTGGTCCGTACAGAACTATTAAAAAATACAGGACTATAAGGGCTTACGCCATATAAATCATGTCTTTTAGTAAGCGCTGTCAAAGGATTATTAAAGTTCCACAAAGCTCTCACGATCACGAGCCAATTAAAGGAAAAAAAAACAAGCTAGGACCGTTCATATAACAGAAACAGGGTTGTGCTGATATCATTTCCCTTCATAAATTGCTAAGTTGACAAGAATTTTGCCAACAGATCCCTTTACCCGCCATACATTTGATCTTTCAAACCTCAAATATCAGATAACGGCTATATCCTATGTGGCAAATGGGTTTGAAACATCACTTCTCCCATTGGTTCTTTGTCTCCACTTCGTACCCAATGCAAGAGCATACCGAATCAGCTCAAAAAGTAGCTTGAATAGACAAAAAAACATGGTAATGGAAACCTAGCCGTGGAACCCACATCTCCTTAATTCAATATCAATGCCCCATTAAAATTACCACATAGCATCATCATCTACTTTTCTAATTCTAATCATATTTACATGGCAGGGATCCACATTGCCACGTGTACGTTGGTGATCAGATCCATTCATATTGTAGGCGCCATCTCAAATTCGGCTATTGCCATTGGTCCCACCTTCATCAGAGGATTCTAGGCCATTGATCAAGCATGATGAAAAAAGACATTGATTAAACAATTACGATCACTGAGCATATCAAATGAATGAGTGGGCTCCTATTAGGTTTCTCAATTTAAGTATAGTCAGGGCTCTAATAATTAGTATTCTTGGTGGCCGCATTTGACATAAGATATTAGAGAGTGTTAATTACTACATAGTTGTTTGTCCACCTTCCTTTCCTAAGTCTTAGTCACGTAGTACTTGGAGAAAATTCATTCCAAATTCAACTCTTTGCCGTTGTTTCTCGTGCACTAGGGTCTCACATGTCAATCACGCAAGAAAAAACATTGGTGTCCTCCGCTGCAACTGTGAAGCGAGAGTTAGCTGTTGCTGCCCTACTTGCATCTGTCTTTGATGTCATTGCCACTGCTATGTTAGAGTCTATAGGTTCTTCAATCACCACAACGAACTCCACTTAAGAGAATGAAGATCTTTTCCTAAGTACCTACATACAATAGGTACTTACATATAATATTTACCCTAAATAGAAATATTGTTGATATGTATGTACTTTGAACAATGTTTCCTATGACGGTACTCTCTTATGTCACATGTAACTGGGTTTTTGTATTAGGTATTAGAAATATGAGTGTAAAATTACTAGCAATGGAACAATGTTAGTTCCTGTCTACGCAATAAAATATTGAAAAATTATATGATGAAATTGCTCCAATAACACTTAACACGGGAGGAAAATCACTTTGTTACAAATGGATACAGATGGAAAATCACTTTGATATCAAATTACTTTCGGGGCAATAAAAGCAGAGTAGATAAAATAAAAAGGATGTAAACCCTTCGATAACAATTGCACGAAATACAATATTTGATTTCGTCCACTCCGGTGGACAGTGCCCTTGGAAGAGCTTCAGTTCGTGCTCGTCCTGCCCTCAAAGAGCACGTGTTAGGGGTCCCGAAGTTGGGACTCCAGGAGATCACTCCGATGCTCGAGTCAAAAATTGACAACAAGTAGGAGATCCAAGCAATAATGGAGCAGAGTAACAATGCTTGTGAATATAGAAGATTGAAGATGATGCATACCTTTGAGCGTGTAGGTCTATTTATAAGAGAGGAGCCCAAAGTAGTTTAGGACACTTGCCTTTGTGGGAGTCTTTCCTTATTGGTCAACTTTCCTATGGAATCATTTTCCATGTTTATCTTGATAGAACATGTTTCTATCTTTAGCCAAGAGAGTTGCAGTGCTAGGTTCAATCTTTCCCTTAGGGCACTTCCATTTTTATTAAGGGTCGCTAATTGTGGAGATGGAGAGTCCTACTTGCCTCAAATGTCTAGAAAGCAAGTTCAGTTGCCTATTTGAGCTAGGTGCCACGCGTTTGATTTTAACTGGAAGGACAGATTTTACCCCCTAACACCCCCAAAATCTTCTTTGCTAGATGATCATAACTTATTGATTGCTAAAATCTCATCAAATTGGAGGGTTAGGATTATCCAATGCAAAAAAATAATAAAAAATACTTGTTGATGGACCCATCCATTGCAGGCCCCACCATGATAAACACCCCTTGTACTTTTGCTACCCAAAAAAATTGGCAAAAATGGCACAAACCCCATATAATTGGAATTTGCTAGGGGGTAGGGACTATCGCAAAAAGGCATTTCGCAGGCTGCCTGTTGCATGTGAGAGACTAGCCACCTCAGATGAATAAATAAATAAGACAAAATATGAGCTTATGTGGCTTTACTCTAATGCTACAGCCGGTTCACAAAATTCCTTCTACGATAGTCACTAGCAAATTCCTCCAAAATTTTATCCAATTTACGATTCCTACCCCTACATCATCCCAGCCTTTCTTTCTAATTATATCTCCTTCTCTCCCAAACTCTTTATTTCCCTCTTCTCAAAGAAACCGTAGACCTTTTCATCTTCTCCTCTCTACTCTTTATCTTTTTCCTCCATATCTCAAAGATTTTCCTTCAAACAAACAACAAAAAAGGGGGGCGAAAGATAGAAATTAGGGCTTCCTTTTTTCTGCTTCCATTTTTCAAAAACCTTCTCCTCTTTTCTCCTCCGTTCGATGCTTTCTTCCTAACAAATCAATCCATCATCCAACCATTCATTTCTCACCAAAATGGCCCTAGAAATATCCTCACCTGATTCTTCAGAAGACGGTTTCGTATTAAGATCCGGTCCAAGATCAGGACTAAAACGCGAATTCGCCTTCGCATTGAAGGCTCAATCTCAATTCTCAAGTTCTTCGTTAGGTCGCACCCGATCTAGAAAGATTCATGAAGAAATTTCAGCTGATTTGGTGAAGAAACGACTCAAAATTAGCTCGGATTCTGTAAAAAATTCGAAGAAAATCGCAAAGGAACCGGATTTAGGAGTCGAGGTTTTCGCGGATCCAATCAGTACTCGATTGAGGAGCAGCTCCAATGTATCTGCAAAGAAATTGAAGAGAGATTTTGCGAAAATTTCGAGCCCTAATTCGAGCGGTAAGCAATTAAAGAGCTCTGATTCTTTTGATTTAGAGAAATCTATTTGTAATGGAAATGCTGTTGATTTGAGCAATAATAGAATTGATAGGTGTGAGGAGTTAAAGAAAGATTTGGGAGAAGTTTTGTGTAATGGTTCTTCGAGGGATTCGAAAGGTCGATTTAAGAGCTTTAAGAACAATTTTGTGGAAACTCTGTCAGGAGGAGTTTCTGCGGATTTGAAGATTGATGGAGTTAAGGAGGGAAATAATGATTCAGTAGAAAATTCGTCTGACGAGGTTTTTAGGGTTTCAAATGGAAATGGCGAGTTAAAGAATGATTTGGTGAAATGTGCAAGTGAGGAAGGGTCTAATGTGGAGACTACAATGATGGTAGATAATAATGTCGCGATTCAGATTGGTAATACACCGAAGAATGAAGCGATTCAGATTGGTAATACACCGAAGAATGAAAAATCTCTGGCTTATATGAGAAGATTTACTCGGTCGGTATTGAACGTTAAGCCACCGGAATCGGAATCAAGTGAAATCTTGATAAATGTGGTGGAAAGTGGTGTAGATGTTGGATTAGAAGAGGCACCAGTAGACAATGGTTGTGAAAAGGAGGCAATTGTGAATGAAGAGGCAAAATACATTGGTTGTGAAAAGGAGGCAATTGTGAATGAAGAGGCAAAATACATTGGTTGTGAAAAGGCGGGAATTGTGAATGAAGAAGCAAAAAAAAATGGTTGTGAAAAGGTGGCAATTGTGACTGAAGAGGAAAAAGACATTGGTTGTGAAAAGGAGGCAATTGTGAATGAAGAGGCAAAACACAATGGTTGTGAAAATGAGGCAATTGTGAAGGAAGAGGAAAAAGGGAATGGTGATGGTAGTCCATTGAGATCAACGGCTCCTAATAAGAAGTTGGAGTTAAAGATGTCGAAGAAGATTGCCATGACCAAGTTCCCAAACAATGTGAGGGACCTTCTTGGGACTGGTATGCTGGAGGGAGTGCCTGTCAAGTACATTTTCCATGGCAATAAGGTTATTTTTCAATGAAATTTGTGGCCGTTACTATATCGTCTGCAATTTTTTTCTTTTCTTTTTTAATGGTTTGAGATTCATATTCTTGAATTATTACCCTAGGAAGGACTGAAGGGAACAATTAAAGATGGTGGAATTTTATGCTTTTGTACTTCTTGCAAAGGATCCGAGGTGAGTATTATTATCATCATCATTATTATTAGAGGAATGCTAAGCTCAGGGGCGCCCTTGCAAAAACTGGGTGAAAGGGTGCCCCCATTGTATCCATGTCACCATAGTGCATTTATAATAGCGTAAAAGTCAAATGTTGTTAAATGCACTATGGTGATGTGGATCCAATGGGGGCGCCCTTTCACCCCGTTTTTGCAAGGGCGCCCCTGAGTTTAGCATTATTATTAGTATTATTATTTTAGTTTTGATGTGTATAATGAATTACTTCACATTCTTCGATCGATGAAAACTTAAAACGAGTGGCTGTTCCATTGTGTGGGTAGGTTCTTACCGCTATACATTTTGAGCGGCATGCTGGTAGCCTAAATAAACGTGCACCGGAATATATTTACTTGGAAAATGGGAATACCCTTCGTAACGTATTGGATGCATGCAAAAATGCTCCTTTGGACATGTTAGAGGCGACAATTCAAAGCGCAATTAGTTCGTTGCCTGTCAAGAAAGCTTCAATCTGTCAAAGTTGCAGAGGTGAGGAAATACTTACAACTTGGCTGACTAAGTTTTCCTATTACTCAACCATTTAAAACAAATAGAAACCTTGAACCCAGGAGATTAGGATACTGGGTAGCTACTTGCTACTGAATCTGAAGTACCGAAAAGCATCTATGTATCCATCATCTGACTTGTATTATGAACTCTAGAGTCGTTTCATCCATCACCGGTTGGGGCATCAAAGTTATTGTGCAATGCATGCTTGGGGTCGAAGCGTTCTCACCCAACCCCAGCTAGTGATAGTAGTGCCAGGACCCCAGCTAGTGATAGCAGTGCCAGGTGTGTCCTCTTACATGTTGCCTCTAATAATTGGTGTATCTTATACACATGATGTTTTTGAGGTTTTCTTTGTATACTTATATGGGTTATCCTCTTCTCAATCAAGATCAACTTTTGGAGTCATGTCGAAGCGATCTCAACCAACCCCAGCCAGAGATAGCAGTGCCAGGTGTGTCCGCTTACATGTTATCTCTAATAATTGGTGTATCTTATACACATGATGTTTTTGAGGTTTTCTTTGTATACTTATATGGGTTATAATCTTCTCAATCAAGATCAACTTTTGGAGTCATGTCGAAGCGATCTCAACCAACCCCAGCTAGTGATAGCAGTGCCAGGTGTGTCCGCTTACATGTTGTCTCTAATAATTGGTGTATCATACACACATGATGTTTTTGAGGTTTTCTTTGTATACTTATATGGGTTATAATATCATTAAATTTTTTTTTTTTTACGGGTTATAGTATTCTTAATCAAAATTAACTTTGTAGTCATATACTTAGATTGCATGTCTAGAGAATGCTTCATATTATAATCTTGCTATTGCTTCCAAAGCCCCTCTTCTTCCTCACATCCCTAACAGTCAAATTGAACTAAACAGCCCACTCGTTTTGGTTTGCAAATCTCCCAACTTGCCTAGTGAGATTTGCGACCCTCTGTTCTACCAAATTGAAAGAATTATGTTTGTATAAGTTCCAAATGCAGCACTCATAGGGCATTGGCACATAGATATGAAATAAATCGGCAAGTTAGATACGTGTCAAGTGAATGAATGCTATCAGCTGCCTCTTGTAAGAGATTCCTCTTCCTCTCTGAAACTTTGTACCCAAAACTTTCCATGTCACAATACTATGAAGATAGGGAATCCCAAAATTGAATTAGGAAGATTACCTCATTGGCACCCCTAGGAAGGATGCTATCTTTGTGGCTAGTTTTTGTCCTCATTGATCTTCATTGCCACGTTGTATTTTGAAATTGATATGCTGCCTACTAATTGCCTCAAAGCATGTTAAAATTGTCTTTACATGAACAGCCTGATCCAACACAATATAAAAGATCATCCCCGCCAAGCTCATACTTGTAACTTGAAAATCAGAATCATCTACTTTAATGTTTTCAATTAATTCCAGTGAACGGGATTTCTCCAATAGTCACCGGATGCCAACACCCAAGATACCGTTGCCTTAGCCCTCTTGACCTTTGGAACAAAACCTTTTTGCTGACAAATTATATGAAGAGAACCATGCTGATCAGATGCAAGCTTTCATTCATTTCTCTCACCATCTGCAAATCTATTCTTTCTAATAAATACTCTAACTTTCAATAGCAACATAGTTGCATGCTTTCCCCTTTATGCCTTGCAGACAATTCTTGGTGTTCGTTTTCAGTTTTCTACAATGCACATCGAGGCACGCTTGAGTGAAAAAAATGTCTTGGCTAGAATAAAGCTTATTATTGAGGACTTTGGGTGGGAGGGATGATGGTATCTTGCTATTTTTGGCCTCATGGATAGTACTTTTGTTGACATTTTGTATAAATCCTTTTGAGTTTTCAATTCTGTCCTTTTCAAGGATAAGAGCAATATCTTGAAAGGCATTTGATGCGCACTTGCCCTGAGGTAAGGCACACTCAAAACATCCTCTAGCAGGTGGGAGGCTCGTAAAGTACACACCTTTTGAGATGAGGCATAGTTTGAGGTGTACGCCTCAGGCCTCGTAGGTAAGTTGCAGGGAAGGCAGTAAACAGGGTATTCAAGTTGATTTTTTTGTTTTGTTATTCTTTTCTCACTTAAGCCTCTCTTATGGTTTAAATTTAGTGGGTGTAACTGGGAAGAGAGTGGGGGGGGGGGGGGGGGGGGGGGGGGTGGTCTTATTAGAGCTATTTCATAATCTAAAATCACCAAACAGGTGATTTTGAAGGTTTAGAGGATTTAGGTTTTTTTTTTTTTGGGGGGGGGTCAAGATATTGTTTCTTTCATATCTCTTCAACCATTCAATGGAGACAAGAGCCACCACTTCCAGTGGATTTCTATTATCCAAAGAAAGCTTATTGGTGGTGGGTTTTTGTTTCTGATTGGGCACTCCTTCAAACAATGAGTAGAAATCACTAATTCTATGGGTTTGTTTTACCTTTCTACATGTATTCAAAATGGCCCCCCCTCCCACTCCAATTGATTTTTTGGAGTGGCTTTAATCTCTTGAGATGTAAGATGGGTGACAATAAAGATTTTACATGGAGATATACAAATGGAATAGGTGGGGAATAAAAGAGGGGTTATTATTTTGTATATTTTATGACCAGCATAGCACAAGAGGTATTAACTGCCTCTAGCCTTGTTTGGTGGGGATACAACATGGAATAAAACCTTGGCATTAAAGAAACATGGAATAAAACTGTGTACCAAGTGTAAAAATTCAACAAGCATGTAAAAATGCTTTGAAGGATTTTAAATTTGACAAAATAAGAAAACATGAAGTTCTAGCAAACATTGGAAGGGGATAGGGAGTCCAACTATTTTTTTTTGAATGTTGAAATATCATTTTTTCATGAAGCGCTAATGATGAAATACAATTAAACAAAAACAAGAAGAGGAAAAAAAATGCAATGTACGAAAAGGAAGAAAACTGCACATACAGATCAACAAGGAAAGAACTAAGAGGGAATCCTTAAGATGGAAGATGATCAGAAGTCAAAAACTCCTCTCTATAAACTCTAAACTAAGAAAGAAGATCGACATTGCAATTAGCTGATGTCCAGGCATGTCAATTCCCAAAGGAGTGCCCATCCAACAATTCAAGAATTTCCTCAATGTTGCCTGCAAGCCTCGAAGGGTAGCAAAAACCATTCTTACCCACCTAACCACATTGAGGGAGTCTCCCATGATAATGAGATGATCAACTAAATTTGACCCACCAGCCAGATTCCAATAAGGTGTGCAAGAACACCTTCCTCGCTAGAGTCTTTATCTCTGCCAGGAAGAGGAAAGACCTACACAACCTCTCCCTCAGATTTCCGTAGAAGGCCTTCGGCCCCAACAAGGCCCGCTACCAATGCTAAACCCATCAAAATTAAGCTTCCAAAACCCAAGAGGGGGAGGACCGCACATAGGGCGAGGATGCTTTTCTCTGCATCTGCTCCTTCGAATCACCTCCCTAAATCATTGAACGTCAGCCTCTGAAATATCCTGGAAACTCAGAACGTTCGTCACCCAATGAATAACCATAGAGAAGATTTGCCTTTAAATGCTACAAACGCTTATAGAGACACCTTTTAAAAATTCTTCTGTTCCATTCTTTCATGAAAAACCAAAGAGTGGCAATAAGAAAAAGGCTCCAAAGAATTCTGCCTCTAACATGCCACAGAGCGTAAGCCACAAGACTGAAAATGATCTGCAATTTGACTAGGAACAACCCAACTTACTCCGAAGAGCTTAAAAATATAATACCGAATTTCTCACATGAAACTGCAAGAAAGCAACGGATGATCAACGGGCTCTACATCAGCTAAAATTAGACAAAATGATTCACAATATTCATTTGTCTCCTAGAAGGTTATCCATGGTCAGGATCATGTCAAGGCAAGCTGGCCAACAAAAAGCATTAATCCTATGGTGCTGGGGAACACCAGGTTCGGCAACATCGTGATTTCTAATGTAAATATAGCTGATTTTTTCAATAAGCAACACAAGCAAATAAATCTCCCAATCGAAGAAATTCCTTTGAAACAACACATTCCAATTTCCCACATGAAAGATTCAACCACATTGATCTCTTCATCAGAAGATGTATGAAATGGTGCCTTACATTCCAATCTCAAATGTCTATTCACGTGCCTGTGCCCAACTACTTTTGATACTCCAAGTAGTGAAGGCGTAGATAGTGGGAGTCCTGTTGGTGGTGGTGTTGCTTCTCAACCTCCTAGGCCGAGGTATCCTATTGATGAATTTTTCACTATTGAGGTTAGGCGAACAACCCTTACCTCTAGATGGAAGGAGGAAAGGATTGAAGTTTGTAAAAAGAGAGGGAAATTTTCCCAGATTTTGCGCCTATGACTGAGATGATTGAGGCATTTGGGGTGTGCCATTTTTTTTTGAAAATTATGTAATTTTATTAAAATAAAGGATAGCAGCCCGACTGAGGGGGTCGGGGCAACCTGTACAAGGAGAGAAGATCGCCTAAGGCCCCCAAGTACAATGAAAGTAAAGAGGTCACGGCGGTAAAAAGTCAAATATCTCTAAAGTACTCCGATTAACCCCGTCCCCTGCTAACCGATCCACTTTAGCAGATCTCTTTAGATGCTGGAATTTAACACCGGCCACTTCAATCCAGTCCCTAATCTCCTCAAAGAGCTCCAAGAACCTCCAAGGAGGGGTGAGAACTCCTGATTTGCGCCTATGACTGAGATGCGGAAGATCATGTCTCGCCACCATTCTAATTCCTTGTAGTATTGCTCGGACTTCTGCATCATTAGAGCCTTTGAAACCGATGGGGCCCCAGAATGCCCATCTTGTAATGCCTGCGCCATCTCTCATGAGTCCATCGATCCCTATCGGTCTTTGTTTCCCGATGCTAGACCCATCGAAGTTCAATTTAAGCCATCCTGGCTCAGGGGGAACCCATCTAGGTGTGACAAGCTCCCGCTTCTCCAGTATACCTCGTCACTCTTTCCAACACCTTCTAATGTTAGAGATGGAGTACAAATTAAAGAATGGGATGCGGCTCACCAATGAAGCTGATAGGGAGACAATCTTGAAGATGATGGCTAGTGATTCTCTTGATTTTCCTTCAAATAGGCAAGTATTTCTTTCCTTCCATGTATCCCATGGGGTCGCTAGCATCACAACCCACCAGAGGGTTCTCCCTTTTTTAGGCCATGGTACAACAAACCAAGATTCTAGATGCTCGGATAGATGAAATGGAAAGACACGGGACATGCCAAACCTGTCTAGCAATCTGCTTCATATCTCTCTAGCAAACCTGCAATGAAGAAATAAGTGGTCTACGGTAGGGGTGTTCAATCGGTTATAACCGAAATTTGATAACCGAAATAATTTCGGTTATCAAATTTCGGAAACCGAAACTGAACCGAATTTTACGAAACCGAACCGAAACCGAATAATGGAATAGTGATAGAAAAAGACAAAAAAAATCTATTTGGACGGTTTGATCGGAGGGCTATGATTAATCTATCGAAACGGTTTTTTAGGCACAACCTATTGAAGTTGTGATCAATCAAATGGATGGTTTGGATCATCCTACGGAGTGCCCATACACTATTTTTTGAAAAAATAATGTTTATTTTTGGTTAATTTCGGTTATTCGGTTAACCAAATTTTTTTCCCGAGATAACCGAAACCGAATAACTGAATTAACCAAAAATAAAAACCAAAACCGAACCGAATTAGCAAAAAACCGAACCGACCGAATCAATTCGGTTCGGTTCGGTTATTCGGTTAAAACAGAATAATGAACACCCATAGTCTACGGATTCTCTTGCTTCTTCACATAAAGTACAATGATCAATTATAGAAAGAAGGCTTTTCTCTTCCGGGAGGGCACTTTATAAACGGAGTCCAAGATACGACTCAAGGGAATCTCTTTCGGGAGGACTCTCTTACAAAAGAGTCGAATTCACCGTCTCTCCAAGACTAAAAGAAATTCCGTCTCCGAAAAGGTCTGTTTACAGGAAAAGATTAGATTTCTTCACAAAGTCCCTCTTTCAGGAGTATGATAATCAAAATTTGTATTCAGATGAGGGAACCTCTTGAGGGATAATCAGAGGTGATTTCTTCTTTCAAGAAATGTAATTAACGACCAATATAGCCGGAAGTGTACGTCCCCACCAAAATTAATAAAACCTCTTCGCGCAAGAGGGAAATTTGATCTTAATGCATTTTATGTGTGATTCCCTTTTCATGCATGTGAAATTTGTTGCGAACAGTGGTTTTTTTATATTTCTTTTCTTTCTTGAATGGATCTACTCTGATACCATGTTAAATCCTAAATGGTCTCAAGAGGAGAAGAGGGAGAAAAAGAGAAGAGATGAGGGAGAAGATTAGTCTCCTCGGGAGAGCTCCTATGTAATATAACACATATATACATGCCAAATAGGGTTACATGAACAAAGACCAAAATACCCTCCAACAAAGTTTAATCGCATGGTAATTAAAGTTTAATCACATGGTAATTCATGTTTGTTCTCAATGTAAGTCGTGTTTCACGTTGTAGGGTAAGTCATGTTGGGTCTCAGCATAAGTTTGTGTTTCACGTTGCTGCTGGGTAACTCATGTTTGGAAGGTGCAGGGAATTTCACTGAAAATATGTGGGTATAATCTTGTTTGCATGTCTAGACGATATGAAAATTGAACAGGCATGTCTTTTTTCATGTATGGCAAACCTAAGTGGATAATATTTGCAAAAGCAACCTTGCTTG
The DNA here is from genome assembly GCF_043159265.1 of Tasmannia lanceolata. Lineage (NCBI taxonomy): Eukaryota > Viridiplantae > Streptophyta > Magnoliopsida > Canellales > Winteraceae > Tasmannia > Tasmannia lanceolata. The sequence goes on along the minus strand of NW_027518706.1, from coordinate 11,008,272 downwards.
GTCATTTCAGCAACTTTCTGTATTTAGTTGGTAAGAAATTCTTATACGCACTCACTTACCCGCGCATTGACACACATGCTGACACATGTGCACACACACACACACACGCACACACACACACACACATCCTGACACATGCACATACAGATAGATAGTTCAATGGAAAATGAAAGAAGAGTAGAGTATAGAACTGAGATTTCTCGCCTCTATATCCAAATGTCTTATGAAGGCTAGAAAAATAGGTGTTTTCTTTTCTGATGCTCTGACTGTTCAGGACAGCTAATTTTTATTGCCATTGAGGAAAGAGCAGGGAACTGGAATTTGAGTTGAGACTCTCATGTTTCCATGAACTTAGTTTTTAAGTACTTATTACTTTGAAGTTTCCATCTCGTGAGATGCTCCTTTTTATTCTCTATATTAATGTGCATGATTTACTTCAGAACATCAGAGCCAGTGTCGATTGCAGCATCCTCTAACAATAATAGCTCAAAGCATATCTTGCCGCAAAAGACGAATGGCCACGGAAAGTTAACCAGAAAGTTGGTATTCATTGGATTAAATTTATTGCAACAATCCATTTGCCATTTTATTATTGTAGTCACTAAAAAACGCCAGTTTTTTTATTTTCCATATTTAAGGGATCAGCGACTGCATAAGTTGGCCCTTATGGAAGATGGGCTACCTGATGGAACTGAAGTAGCTTACTTTGTACGCGGGAAGGTTTGTTTGATGAAGATTTTTCAATTAGTTTTTGGTTTGCTTTGTGTTTTTTAATGGACATATTGGCTAATTAAGAAATATTCGGTTTGTTTGATGAAGATTTTTCAATTAGTTCTTGGTTTGGTTGGTGTTTTTAATGGATCCATTGGCTAATTAAGAAATATTTTGTCGGTCAGAAATTGCTTGAGGGCTATAAAATGGGGATTGGAATATTCTGTCATTGCTGCAAATCTGTGGTATACCTTTTACTATGTGCATTTCTGCTGAATTTTTAATGTTCACTACGAGATTTTGAATTTTGTCATCTAATGAGCAGGTCAGTCCCTCACAGTTTGAAGCTCATGCTGGTTGGGCTTCACGACGCAAGCCGTGAGTTGTTGTCTTAGCTTTGAAATGTTTGGCAGCTCATTTTGGACCATTTGATGCTTTTGTGTTTGAGTTGAATGGTTTCTTTGTTGGCAGTTACATGCACATCTATACCTCCAATGGGGTGTCACTTCATGAGCTATCAGTGTCGCTATCAAAAGGTCGAAAGTTCTCTGCTAGTGACAATGATGACCTTTGCACAATTTGTGCGGATGGTGGAAATCTTCTGCTTTGTGATGGATGCCCTAGGGCTTTCCACACTGGTAAATGCTTTGCTCTACTGTAAACTTCTGGTCATTTTATTTCAATTTTGAATTCTGGATGTAACTTATTATTTTAAAATTTTCATCATAATGGTTATATAAGCTTATGGACGTTTGAATATCTGTTAAATTAATGCAGTGTTAAAGTCTCAGCGAGCTGATGCCGTTGATATGTATAGGTTGACGGCCTGTCTGGAGTTTATGCATTATGCTAATATTATAAAATTCTGAACCACAACTTTGAATATTCTCTATTCCCTTGCACTAGACTGCAAATACAGGGAAACCAGAGAAAACCTAAAAATGAATTTATGGTTTTCAATTGTAAAAATTTATGAGATTGTAGATTATGTTGATCATCTATGTCGTGCTTGAGAGAGGTCCAGATCCAAGGGAGGGAGGTAGGTGTACCTCCGAGGGATTGTTTAGATGATATAGATCATGTGTGTCATCATGCGATGAGGTTGGAATGTTTGACTCTGGGTTCATGATTACTACGGTAACATGAACCCTCAATTATTTCGTGGTTTGGTGGATGGTGTTATGATCTTCTATGCTTGGAAGCATTTGTCATACATGTCAAAGGTGCAATTTGTGACCACCAAATTGAAGGACCCATTCTATGGTGGAATCGATTGCAAGAACTGAATGCTAGATTTGGAAGGGGGGAGCTATTATCGCATGCGAGATTGATGCATTTATGTCTTTGATACCAAATTGATGCGAATCTCGGGTTCACATATTGCTTTTCTGGAGAGAGAGAGAGAGAGAGAGAGAGAGAGAGAGAGAGAGAGAGAGAGAGAGAGAGAGAGAGAGGGCGAGAAAAAAATCAGGATCAAGAAAACGATCAAGATCAAGGGAGGGAGGGAGGGGACAAGAAAAAAATCAGGATCAAGAAAATGATCAAGATCAAGATAAAGAAGAGATCAGGGGTTGAGCCTCTAGCTCAATTGGTAAAGACAATGTTCTTTCACCCTAAGGCCAGGGGTTCAATCACAGCTTACCTATCAAAAAATAAAAATAATAAAGAAGAGACCAAGATCAAGATAAAAAAAATCAAGATCAAGAAAAGAGGAAAGATAGGAGTAGAAATGAGAGCGGTTTACGAACCCAATCGAGAGAGAACAATTTATGAACCCATCCGAGGGGGGAGGGTGAAAACATCAGGAATGGGAGAAAATGAGAGGAAAAGAGAAATGAGATTACAAAGAATACGAAAGAGGGATGTGAGAGGAAAGGATGTAAGAAGGGAGGAGGATAGTGTGATGAAGAGTGGATGGTGACCGAAGGGAGAAAGAGAGAATGATCCAATGGAGAGAGAGAGAGAGAGAGAGAGAGAGAGAGAGAGAGAGAGAGAGAGAGAGGAGAGGATATAAGAAGGGAGGAGGATAGTGTGATGAAGGGTGGATTGTGAGCGAAGGGAGAAAGAGAGAATGATCCAATGAAGAGGGAAGGAGAGAAGAGAAAGAAGGGGAGTGATTGGTGATAGGAGAGAGGAGAGGAATCAATTGGGGTTAGAGGGAAAGGGGAGGAATTTCGACCTGGGGTGTTGAGAGAGAGAGAGAGAGAGAGAGAGAGAGAGAGAGAGAGAGAGTTTCTTCTACATTTTCAAAAATTAGGGTCTTAGGGTGGGTTTGATGGGCATTTATAAAGAGAGGTGGTTTTATGTTAAGTGGTGGGCTCTAGGTTGGCCAATAGAATCGAAGGAAAATAAATATAAGGGGTTTTGGGATTTCAGCCAATAGGATAAAAGTGAGTGGGCTATGGGCATACAGTTATAAATTGTGTTTTTTTTAAATGGTAAGTAAGTCATGTTGAAAAGGTATATAGCGGGCCATGGGCTGATGCAGGCATCTCTAATCTAGGCTAAATAAAATGCAAACAAATCAAATAAAGTATTACCTAAAAGAAAAATAACACGTCAATAGTCTAATTTTTTTTTGAATCTAATCGCTAATATGATGGCTGGGTCACATCAATTCCTCTATGTGGGAAGAACTCTACTATGTCGAGTAGTAGTCATCCATATGCTGAAACACATTCTCACGAAGTTGTCGTAGTTGCACCGCATCCATCCATGAACAGTTGTTCAGACAACGCCTTAGCTAACGAAAGAGGCATCTCTAATGAAATCCTTGATGCATCTCTGTCATCCAAATGCCCGTATCTTAAGCTTCATATGGTAACAAAGCGATGATGGTAATGTCTGGCAAATCTCCAAGGCATTGATGATGAATGACTCCAATCACGAATCGGTCATATTAAGGAAATGTCGTCACTAGGCACCCCAATGCTCTAGAAGTGGTCTCTCTGAATTGATCAACAGCCACCTCGTATCTCTTGTTACTTGCTCGTAGTTTCTCTAACAGATCTTGTAATATCTTCTGATGTGCTAAGCGGAGTCCTTAGCCATGCACTACGTCCCCTAAGGTAGGATAGAGGGATACGATCTAGAATGTGTGGAATGGAATGGCCACAAGTGGTATCAAGGGAGCAGGTAATGGAACTATAAACGGGTGGAACTCTGTCCTGGCTAGAGTCAAGGTTTTAAATTTTGATTTCGGTTTATGCCGCTATGTAAATGAAGATATTTCGGGTTCGGTTGGAAATTTTGTTGGAAATCTTGTAAAATCACAAAAACTTATGGAAACATATATAAATGATAAAATTTAAAGATGAAACTTAAGGAAATGCTAGAATAAGCACAAATACACTCATAAATCATCACATAAGCAAGACAATAATCTATAATGGTTTAAAAACATCGAACATCTTTGGTTGGAAATTTTGGTGGAAATCTTGTAAAATCACAGAAACTTATGGAAACGTATATAAATGATAGAATTTAAAGACTAAACTTCAGGAAATGCTAGAATAAGCACAAATACACTCATAAACCATCACTGTCTCTAATGAGGAGCATTGCCCCTATTAGCCATAGTCCGGATATGTGGAATCAATGTGCAGGACAACCCTACAGACTCTAGAAACAACTGTGACCCCTAACTAGAAACGAAGATGACATTAGGCTTTGAAAACTGACACCTAACTAACCTGGGAGTATACCGTCCGACCTAGGACAACATTAAAGACACGATTCTTGCCTAAAGACGCCCTAACAAGTAAGAACGACTTTTCGTAAAAAAAGAAGTAAGAAAGACTAAACTAGACTCTTAAGGGGAATTTGATCGAAGACTTGGTGCGCGATAGATGAACAACCTAAGTCCTACAACTAAGGAGAATTCTATCAGAACTTTTACTCAACACTTGGAGGGCTAAAAGAGATGGAATCCTACAAGAGATCTGAGCTCTGAGATTTGATACCAAATTGATGTGAATTCAAGATTCGTAGATGACTTTCGTGGGAAAAGAAAGGAAGTTAGTAGAAGGTAAGAAAATGAACCAAAAAAAATATCAACATCAAGAAATCGATCTAGATCCAGATCGAGATAAAAAAAGAGATCACGATCAAGAAGAGATCAAGATTAAGAAAAGAGGAAAGATAGAGAGCAGAATGAGGAGCATTTTATAAACCCAACCGTGGGTGAAGCAGTTTATGAATCTAATCGAGGGGGAATGACTTGTGAACTCAATCGAGGGAGGTGAAAAAGAAAAGGAAAGGGAGAAAAATATGGCAAAAGAGAAATGTGATTATAAAGAAAGGGAGGTTAGATATATCGTGTTTTTTTTTTTGAAAAGGTAGATATATCGTGTTATGCTGAGGGTATACTAGTTATTTCACCAGTATAACCCTAACCCTTCTTATAGCCTTCTATATATATATATATATATATATATATATATATATATATATATATATATATATATATTTTGGTGAGAGTAGGGTTAACTCCCTCACCTTCTCCCTCTAATGCTCTCTCTCACTTTCTCTCTTTCTGCTTTCGATTTCTACTGCAACATGGTATCAGAGCCCTATGGTTACTGTTCCCTTGGGTCAATGTTACCTTAAACAAGACACAAAATAATAATAATAAAAAAAAGAAAAAGTAGAAGAGGAAACGCTAGGAGCCGCCCATCACACTCCACTCCTTGGAGCACCCCCTCCCCCCGAGTTTTTTGGGTTTTGCCACAGTCCCTTCCTACCCGCCCTTGCTATTTGGGTTTTCTCGCGGCCAACCCCCACCCATTTTTGGGTTTCTGCCGCCCTGCTCTCTCCCTTCTACTTTGGGTTTTTCTTCCGTCACGCTCCATACTCTATCTCTTTATTCCAAAGTGTTGTTCGCATATGGTGTGATGCTGTAAATCTTCTCCTCCATTTGCGTTGATGCCATATCTCGTCGGATCAGTTGTTTACTAGTAGGTTTGTATTGCTTGTCTGAACATAGGATCGGTTCATGTGTTTGATCCCTTTGAATGGTGTGTTTGTTGAAGCTTGGTTGACTTTGGATCCCTTTGAATGGTGTGTTTGTGGTTACGATTCGTGTTTTGCCATTTTCTTAGGCTCATTCATTTATGGCTGCTTGTGCTAGTGCTCCCACTATGGAGATTAACGACATTCAACGGGATTGGGCGTTTAGCTCAGATGGTAAAGATTATGTTCTTTCACACTGAGGCCGGGGTTTCGGTCCCAGCTTACCTATAAAAAAAACAACATTCAGATGAAGTCTGTTAAATTGGATGGCTCCAATTATCTACCATGAAGAATGGCTGTTGGAACCTTCCTTCCTGCTCAAGGAAAGGTCGAGTACATTGAACGAGATCCTCCAGACAATGACGATAAGTCCTACGGCAAGTGGCGACATGAAGATGATGTGATCAAGAAGTTCCTCTGGATTAGCATGGCGCCCAGCGTTGCTGGCCCTATGATGTACCTTAGATCCTCTAAGGACATCTAGAAATGAGCTGAGACTATATTCGGGCTTCAATAACTTGACTCGGATTTGTGATGTCAATAACTTGACTCAGATTTGTGATGTCTACTCCGAGTTATTGAATCTTAAGCGTGGTGATCGATATGTCTCAGAGTTCTATTCTCAGTTTGTGACCCTTTGTGAGAAGTTGGACTTGTATCTGCCCTTCACCATGGATCCATCTGTCCTGGCCAAATGTCAGCAAGATTTACGGGTCGTCCAGTTTCTTGATGCTTTGGGATCCGATTCACAGATCAACCCCTTGTTTCTGTTTTTTTGCCGCGCCGATACATCCAAGCAAGTTGTGTCTATTGAGCCACCTAAATTTGATGCAATTTATAACAAAAAATAAAATTCCAAGAGTTAATGGGTAGCTCTTGGTTACTTATTTCAACAAAATAATCCAAATCTTGCATCAATTTAGAAGTAATTTACTACTGGAAAATCACATCAATACCCTTTAAGGTGATAACAAATCCAAGAAGATGAAAAGTTGTTGTGAATATATCAAAAGCTAGGTCAAATACAATTGTAAATCATATCTGGTCAGAACCTCTCAAAAGTATGCAGCAGCAAGGGTCTCAGAGATCAGAATTTCCTCCAAGAAAACTCCACGAAAAAATCTGTAGCTGTTTCCACTACAGAATCTGCAGAAAATCCCCGCAAACAAAACTTGGAGCAAAATTCAAGAACAAAACCTCCTGAACCTTTCTTTTTCAAAAAAATAAATTCCAACTTCTGTTATTTTCAAGTCAAAACTGTCTCTAGAAATCCAAGCAACTACATACATGTGCACACGTGATATATATATATGTGTGTGTGTGTGTGTGTGTGTGTGTGTGTGTGTGTGTATCTGGAGGCCCATCTTGTGTCCTAATTGAATTAGACTTTCTAAAAGAAAGAAACACACAAAATAAAGGCACAGTACTGTCTAAAACTAATAATCCTACAAAGTCAAATTTCTTAACTAAAGATTTTCAAACCAGAGTCATAACAGCGACAAAAAAAAGTTTTATATCCGCGTGGGAGTGGAGTGGACCCCATACACATCAAGGCTACTCTATAATGAAGTGTGCCCCATCTATGTCTCGTTTGGCTTCCCTAACAAAAGTCTTTCCGCCCTTCTTTGGCCCATGTTCTTCCTTCCATGGTTTTAAATTTTGGCCGAAATCCGAAATTTCGGACTTCGGTCAGGACCGGAATTAGAAACCGAAACTGAAATTTTATAAGATTTTCACCGAAATCAAAATAGCCACCGAAATTTCGTTTTCGGCTGAGGCTGCAAACCCAAATCACATCAAATGGGGCCATTTTTAAAAAAATTGGTAACAAATTTATTAAATAAATACTGAAAACAGAAACATCCCTCAAAGACCGATTCAAGAGTCCTCGGGAAAAACTAATGAGGCCCAAACCAAGAGAACTTTACACCAAATTTCCGCTTGCGACTCTAAAATGAATTAAGTGACATCAAAACCATTATGATCAAATCTCTATTTATAAATACATCAATAAAAACTTATGGTCTTGATACCATCCTTCTGAAAATACGTATTATAAATGCATGTGCTGATTATAAATAAAAGTTTGTAGTCTTGATTCCATCCTTCTGAAAATACGTATTATAAATGCATGTGCTGATTATTTGCTCATGAACAGGGAGCTTGATGGATGATAAGATCTGAAAGTGTCAATAGTGATCAATGTTGTATTACTTTTTTATCAGTGTTCCATCCTGCCAAAGCAATCTATGACCATAGATAAGCATGATAGAAGCATTGTTGATGCAAGACCAATGAAGGAACAGCTAATACTTTGCTTTGATATCAAAATATTGCAGGATGGATATGGGAAGACAACCGGATGTGTAGCTCTGATACCAAATTGATGTAAGGCAGGTGCAAAGGAAACACTAAGTTGCAACTATGATACCAAATCTGATGCAAGATGATCGAAGGAAGGACCAATACTTCGCTCTAATACCAAATTGATGTAGGACGGATCTATAGAAGGGGCATTAGGGTTTAAAAGGATAAGTAAACATTAGGGTTTTGGATCTTAAAGTATGTGATTAAATTGAAAAATATTTCTACTAGGTTTAGGGTAGGTTTAGAAGGGTGCAGACGTATGTTGAGAAGATGCAGGCGGATGCCAAAAAGAGGTGCCAGAATGGTTGTTTGGCGAGACCAATGGGCGCTGGGATCAAAGAATAATATGTAGTGACCAAGAACTGAATAGAAAGAAAGAGGGACAAAAAGAATAGTAAAGAATACGACAAGAAAAATATAGGGATAGAAAACTAACATGGAGCAACACCAGGGTTCTCCTAGGCATCACATCTTAGGATATAAAGTATCACACTCCAGAAAAGGCATCACACCTTATCAACAGAAGAAACCATCAGTTTTTCTTTCATATTTGACTGTCTTTAGGGCCAATGGCCCTTTTATATTTGGTCTATGCAATCCATATGGAAATTAAAAGAATTCTGGAAAAATCCTAATCCATGTTGTAAAACTGCTCCTAGTTTAATTATAACTCCTATTCTCTCTTTACATGGACTCTATCTAATCCTACCACGAATAAACTACTTTTCTTTTTGAAATAAAACTCCTAATTCAACTCAGATTCCTAACGACTTAAGACTCCCATTGCATGGACATTTCCTAAGGTTGGGCGCTCGAGGTCAGATCACTTACCAACTGAAATGATCCTATCACTTAAGATTTCCGTAATGCACTTCTGGGCCTCTTTTAAACACCAACAACTTAAAGAAACTAAGTAATATTGGTGGAGAAAAAAAGATACTACTATTAAAAAAAGAGATGGGAAAAGACCATGGTACCCCTCCTATAAAGGCACTTGAAAATTATAATTTGGATCTTAGGATGGTCTCCATGGGAAAGGACCATGGTACCCCTCCCATAACTCGAGGGACTTAAAAGACACTTTAAAATTATAATTTGGACCTTAGGATGGTCTCCATCAATTATCCTCCTATGATAATAAAGGATAACTGGCAGAAGGTTCGCCTAGGACTAGCTCCTCTTACACGGTAACAAGAGTATGGATCGATTATATACCTGCAGTGGTATTCTTTAGCACCTGAGGTATGATACAAATGCACTTTTGTGGACAAGGAAACTTATACCACTCCTAGAAGGCTAGAAGTACGTTTATAGTTGCGCAATCTCACTATGTGGGATGGGGCCTAAATTGCCTCACTCGTGTTGTTCGATACTTTGATTCATCTTTGATTTTTTCATATATATCACAAATTTGATAAGGGAAATGATATATTCTCCCCTTTTTCTTCCCCGGGCCACCCCTTTGTCATGTAAAAAGAGTAGTCATAAAGACACTAGAGGGGAGGGGTTGGGCCTGTAGCTCAATGATTGAGGCTTTGTTTCTCAACCTTGAAGTCGCAGGTTCGATCCCAGCTTACCAACCAAAATAAATAAATACACTAGAGGGGGTTGGCCCAAGGAAGAAACGGGGGCAAATATGTCTCTTCCCATTTGATAAATATCAAGGGCTGTACCTCTGTCGTAACACCAATACCGATCTACATTTGCATTCACCATATAAAAAGGGCTGTGCCAATACTTGAGACAATTATTGGCCCCTCTGTGGCATGCCTAGGTAACAATGTCACTGTCATGTGTAAACATCTCTGTTCACCTTTTTTTGGTTTTTTTTAATGTTTTTGTTACTGTTTTGTTGTGGCTATATTGTTTCTTTTGGCAATTCCCATTTTTGGATGATTCATGTGCATGTTTGGTCACTTCTATATATTCTAATTTTCCGCTATGCAATTTTCCATTCAATGAAAGGTCTCTCCCCAAGTTGCATTGTAGGCAGGCATACACTTATGTTATATGCTTTCTTGCTGTGTGCTCTGCCAATTGATCGCAGGCAGACCTCTAATTGATTATTGTTGTTATTTGCATTTTTAAAAGTTCTCATTTGATGGTGTCATTGTGGCTTTAGTTTTAATTTGCATTTTCATTTTTTCCATTGCAGATTGTGTGGAACTGACAAGCATCCCCCGTGGAAAATGGTACTGCAGATATTGCCAAAATTTGTTCCAAAAAGAAAAATTTGTTGAACATAATGCCAACGCATTGGCAGCTGGGAGGATTTCAGGAGTTGATCCTATTGAACAAATATCTAAGCGATGCATTCGTATTGTCAAAACACCAAAGGCTGATGTTGGTGGCTGTGTTTTATGCAGGTAGGCCACTATGTTTGCTAACGTCAAAATTTTTACCACTCTTTGTCCTGTAAAATAAATTAACTTCAATAAGTGGAAGTTTTAATTCACCTGGTGTCCTTTTTCTTCTGTTTGTCGACCCAATTTTAGCTGTAAGGATGCACATTGCTTTTGGATATTCTGTACATAGTTTTGTTTCAGATTGTTAATTTATAATCTCACCCTCATTTCTTTGGTTTTAGCATGATCTTTTGTTCGCATGATTATGTTCTTGTAATCCTTGTCCACAGATGCCATGATTTTAGCAAATCGGGATTTGGTCCACGTACAGTTCTGCTTTGTGACCAAGTAATGATTTCTTTCTTTTCTTTTCATTTGAATGGAGACCAATTAATATTTTATGTTCTCTTTGTACTAGACCTTTAAGTGTTGTTTCATTTAAGTTGCAAAATATTTGCACATATGAGTTTCATTGTGTTCATATGTGGCATATTGTGTTCAGTGTGAGAAAGAATTTCATGTTGGCTGTTTGAAGGATCATAAAATGGCAAATCTAAAGGTGGGCACATGAATAACCTGTTGTATTATTTTCCACTTACAACTATTTTTGGGTTATTCCAACAGTTAAATAAACTGCTCATTGTTACCCACAATAATTTTGTTGCTTTTGAAATTTTAATGAATTCCTGAACAACAGGAATTGCCAAAAGAGAAGTGGTTCTGTTGTGCGGATTGCAGTAGGATTCATACTGCTTTTCAGAAGTTGCTTTCCCTTGGATCGGAGAAGCTCCCCAGTTCCATCTCAGGTATTATAAAAATAAAGCAAGAGGATAAAGGTTCCGGTAATGATGGTGATGGTGATGGTGATGTTGATGTAAAATGGAGGGTTCTTAGTGGAAAATTCGATTCTTCAGATGGTAGATTGTTGCTTTCTAAAGCTGTCGCAATCTTTCATGTGAGTATTCTTTCAAGCTTGTTAAAGTATAAAAGATAAATAACGCCTTTCTCCAAAAGCTTAAGCTTTTGGAGAAGTTGGTTAGTTAACATGGTATCAGAGCCAAAGGTCTCGAGTTCAAACCTCCCGGATAGCAAAAATCTGAATCAAGGTTCCTTGGTTCTTGCACGTGAATTTGTTTTCAGGAGAATACAAATCCTAGAAAAATATCTAAAATATTGCATCATCTGTGGAAGTGCATTGGTTCACATCTGATATGGTTTCTTGCTAACTTTTAATGATCCGGAGTCTCATTATTTGACTAAATGCATGTTTGGTTGAATTTATTTTATTCAAGGTTCAATTCTCTTATTTATTATTGTGTGTTGGTAAGTCATGTACGGTCTGGATTCTTGTAAACTGTGTTGGAAGGTTCACCTTTTTTAATTTGATGCTGTTGAATAACATGTAAGGGTAGTTTAGGCATTACCTCTATATTAGAGGGTATTGTAGTCATTGTAACATGGTTTCCCTATTCGGGCCTATATATACATCGTATACATGAGGAGCTCCCTTAGTGGATAGGAGGGCATGGGTGACAGCATTGGTGAGGGAGACTAGGAATACGGAGGTTTCGGCCTAAGAGAGTGATAGGAAGGGAGAGGGGAAATGAGAAGAAGAATTAAGAAAATGGCAAATAGGTAATTTCAATTTCAAGGTACACCTAAAGAACACGGCTACTCAGAGCCACAATACAACCACCATAAGAGGTAGGTGCTCTTCTGGGAATTTCAACTTTATTATTTTACAGTACCCATATTCTCGACTCTGTGTGTATAACTTTTGAATGAGAATTCCATTAAGAGGTTATTGAATTCCGTATCAAACATTGAGGACCATTAATGTCATCGCTTTGCTGCATATGAAGGTTGTTGTTCTTTTACTGGCTAGCTGCCTTTAGGCGCTCTATTTTTTGCTACTGTTTTCCTTGTTTTTGCATTGGTGAAAAAGAAACATTATTTTACATGCTTGATTATCTTTCTTTTGCATCATTGTTCTTTCAGGACTGCTTTGATCCTATAGTTGATTCAACAACAGGCCGAGACCTAATTCCATCCATGGTTTATGGGTGAGAACCTTTCAACTCATATCACATTTAATACACACTTTGTTGCATGTTGTTAGAAAGGTATTTTGGACACTGTACATGTAACCCTATTTCACACATATAAGGTTCATATTACATGGGAGTTCTCTAAGGAGACTCTCATCTTCTCCCTCATTCTTCTTCATCATCATCTTATCCTGTTGTGACCATATCACATCTAACAGTGTATCAGAGTGGATCCTAGAAGATTGATGCAAAAAAAGAAAAAAAGAAAAAGAGGGGAGAGTGAGATAAGAAAGGAAAAATAAAAAACCAAAAATACCCTTCTAATACATATCCGTTATGCTTATTACTTTTTAGTATATTTTCTTGTGTGATCAAATTGTTTAATTGACTTACACATGTCAAATGTCCTGCAGAAGGGACATGAGAAACCAAGAATTTGGAGGGATGTATTGTGCAGTATTGACTGTGAAGTAAGAATGTTTCCTAAAGTGCCACTTGTCTTCACTTCTTCAGTTAGTTTACAACTTTACATAACCATTAGCTTTATCATGTTATTTCCTGTACAGTTCATCCGTAGTATCAGCTGGTCTTCTTCGAGTTTTTGGACGGGAAGTTGCAGAACTTCCATTAGTTGCCACTAGTAAAGAAAACCAAGGACGGGTACGGATAATTATACTGTTACCTTTTCCTGGTTCTTTCTTCTGTTACTGTTTCCATTTCCATAACCCATCTAGTTTACATATTAGAAGGATCTCAAAAGATATGTTTCTACCTTGCATTATAAGGCTTTGTGTGTTTACTTTAGGCGTCATTAATTAAATATTTCATGGTATCATATGCTTAAACCTGTGCTGGTTAGAGTGATATTCATTGAATGAAGTAACATTTGTGCCAGAAAACTGATTACATAGCATAATAAATACTTTCTTGAGCTGTTTTCTTCCCCTTTTCAGAGCTTCCATTCCCTTATTCTTCCATGGATCGGAGAATGCAAGACTGATAGGTTCAGGACCCAAGAAGTACATACCAAATCAAAAGTACTCAAAAACAAATTTTAACAGAGAAAAGGAGAGTCGGAATCAATGCAGGAGTTTTGGAATATCCTCCTTTCAGTCTGCCTAATAGAGTTTACAATGGCTTTAAGGTCAAATAAATGACATATGGCTTGTATAATTCTTTTTGCCCTATCGTTTTTCTTGAAATTCAACGATTCATCTCTTCCCAAATATGACTGATAGTGGCTGTAAATGAAAGCTTGAGAGAAGTTAAATACTGCCCATTTCCAGCTGACCATTTGGAAAACTAGTCAGCTTCCTGGGATAATGTGGAGTGCGGTTTCTTCTTAGATAAAAATCTGTTAGGAATCAATTGTCATATTGCACAAGAAATGATCAGATCTAATGCTGATTCTGTCCGTGATTTGCAGGGCATAAAATGTATGGAAATAATAGCTTTTTCTTGATCTCTTATTGGCATGTTCAACATTGGTTGCTCGATGTCTTGAATCCTCCCAATTGTTTGATGAAACAATAGCGGACCTTGTTAAAGTAACCCATATTCGATCTCCAATTATTTCACAACTTTAATATCATTTGGCCCTCTAGTATTACTATCATGCAAAAGAAGCTAGTTTGATCATATGCTTTCTCCAAACCAAGAAGTTGACTAAACACATTTAAGAACTGGTCTTTGGATCCCTATTTCGGATGTTTTGGACATAGTCTGGAAATGCAGTTTATCTAACGACAAACTTGATCTAAATCCTTCTTGCCTAAGGCGCACCTGAACGGACAAAACGATCAATTGGTTAGAGAGGAATTGTCACATCTATGAAGATAGGAAGGGGGCTTTAATAGAATTTCTGCTTGGTATTAAACTGGACTCAATTGTGCTTACCAAAGAATGAAGGAGGATTGGGAATCGAAAATTTAATTAGAAGAAACAAGGCGCTTTTGGGGAAATGGCTTTGGCGCTTCAGAACTGAAAAGAACACTCTATGGAGGAATTTTATTAAAAGAAATAATGGGGAAACAAGGGACGGGTGGGAGGTGGATAGAATAGGTAGAGATTGAGGCTTGAGGGCGCGTAGGTCCCTTGTCCCTCCTTTTGAAAATGGTTTCCCAAGGGATTAGATATTAGGGTGGGGGATGGAAAGAGTTTAGGTTTTTGGATAGATGGGTGGTAAGATATTATCCTGTTGTCCCATGTATTCCCAAACCTTTTTAGGATTGCTAGGGAAAAATGTGAGGGTGTCTAAATGTTTCCGAAGTGTGGGGGGAATGGTAGAATTGTCTAGGAACATTATGAACAATGAGCTTATTTATTATACTCACATTCGTTTCAGATTGGAGATGTAAATTCCTTTGGATCATCCAGACCGTAGACTTTGGGCACCAGAATCTAGTGGCATATTCTTAGTTAAATCACTGTTCAGGTTTCTGGGCAATCCTTCAGCTTCGTCTTTCTCTTGACAAAATGTTTGGACTTTGGAAACGCCTAGCCCCACCGAGTTCATACCTTTTTCTGGACGGCGACTCTTAACACTATCAACACATAGTTTAGGATGAAAGATCATCATATTTAATCGGCAAGTAAGTGTTATCTTTGTGATGCGGAATCCAACACGGGTATTGAGTGTCGGATTCAGCAAACCTTAAAAAGAAAGATTCGTGGATTCTGCAAAATATTTTAATTATTTCTGAAATTTTAATTATAATAAATAATATATTGAAATTTTCTATGATTTGGCTGACACTTTGAATTTAGTGCCGGCACACGTGTCGTGTCGTGTCCACACATGTCAACACTCCTTTATACAGTTTTAAATGAACTGCTAGAAGTGCCTATAATTTTCATGTATGTACGTGTATGTGTGCGCGCTACTATTTCTATATTTTTAGGGGTTGCCATGTTAGATACCCCGTATCTGTGTCAAAACTCGGCACACGAATGTGTGTCCTCAAATCATGATTATGTGTGCTTTCTAGTTTAGCCGTGTCCCGGTTTCTAAATTTTGGGAGTTCGCCGTGTCCGACACTTCGTGTCCACAAATCATAGGAAATTTTTAGTAGGTTGAGTAAATATAATGTTTTATATTCATATAAATATAAAAAACTTATTATTAGGATGGATAAAACTTAAAACATGGAGTAAATGTAATTTTTGAGGTGGTAGCAATATTTAAAAGAAAAAAAACAATTAAAAGGGACCTAGAAGTGTCTCCGTGAATCCTAAAGTATTGGAATCCAAGACATGTCCAACACGGATTCTTCACCCATTCAGAAGAATCCATGTAACATAGCCTAGCCCCGCCAAGAGTTCATGCCTTTTGCTGGACGGCGACTCTTAAGGCTATCAACACATAGTATATGTTGAAAAATTGTTATTTAATCGGCAAGTAAGTGTTATCTTTGTGATGCGGATGAGGAATCTCCTTCATATCTTTTGATTCACTGCAGAGTGGCTTCTTTTATTTGGAACTAGGTACTCAATATGGAGTCAATTGGGTATTTCCGATTTTGATCATAGAGATATTACGGAGCTGGAGAATAGCAGGTTCAGCTGTTTCAGTTTAACACCGGCGCATCACACCTTTTGTTGAATTGTTGTATTTTGGAAGTAGAGGAATTCACGCATTTTTTCTCTCTATCAGATGGTTTTGAATATAAGAGCAACAATAGTCTCTTGGGCTCTTCAACGCCACTCTTTTTCAGGGCATTCGGCTGACATTATTTGGAACACAATTTTGAGAGGCAATGTTGTCAAAACTAAAGTGGTTGCGAGATGGAAGCCCCCTCCTAGAAACATCATCAAACCCAACATTGACGGTTACTCCCTTGGCAACCCAGGCAAGGCAGGTATTGTAGGCGTTTTTAGGAATTTCATTGGGTGACATCATCTATTTCTTTCCATTAGAGGAATCACCTAGATGGAGCGTAGTTTGGAAATGGAAAGCGATTCCTCTAATGCTATTTTGTTGTCTAAAGGGAATTGCGAAGGGCCGTGGAGACTAGCCAATCTCATGGATGAGATTAAAGGTGTGTGTTTGCACGGTGTTTTTTCCTTTTCTCTCATTCCTAGAAGCGCTAATGATTTGGCTGTTCGTCTAGCCTAATAAGGAGGCATCTAACACCTCATTTTCTATGGGGCAATCTTTTCCGACATAATTGCACTTGTAATCTTTTCTTTCTAATGAATTTGGCGTCTTTATCAAAAAACACTTATGAGAGGTTAAGGCGTAGAGGCTTTAGACTTGCAAATATATGTGTTATGCAAATCATTCAAAAAGAAAATGGGTTGTGCAAAACAGAGGAAGAAAATATCACATTTTCTTTACAGTGACTTTTCTCTCAAAGTATGATACAGGATCCGACGATACTCTGGGTTGAAATGGGTATTTTAGGATTCCCTAGAAAAGTGGTTCTTAATTGCGCAGGAAATCATTTTAGGGGAGCTTGGAAAACATTTTGGAAGTTGGTGTCGTATGCTGTTATTTGAAATCTCTGGATGGAAAGGAACAGCCAAATCGTCGTCAAGATAAGAAGGGCTCCAGGACCCTTCTACTTGGACATAAAAATGGACCTAATCACTTGGGAAAAAGCTAGAAAGAAGATGTGATCCTTTCCTTGTGGATTAGTCTCTGGGCATTTGGAACTTTGCAAGGGGCGTCTTGTGATTGGGTGACTGGATTAGGAACAGTAGGGTACAAATTCAGATGTTTTTAGGCATGTTGTTTTCATCTCATCTTTTGTTTTCTACAAATTATGGGGACTACTCGTCCTTGTATTGGTAGTTTTATTCAGTAAAGTTGCGTTATCGCTCAAAAAAAAAAAAACTGGTACCCAAAATAGGAAACCTTTACTACTTATGAATATCTTTTACTTTTTGTCATATCTGCCTCTATGCCCTACATAAACACCTGTTTCATAGACTCATTTGCCGTGGTGTAGGGCTACTTCCAAGCATTATTCTCCTGCATTGAGAGACTTCTCGGCTTCATGAACGTGAGAAATCTTGTACTCCCTGCTGCCGAAGAAGCCGAAGCTATCTGGACAAAGAAATTTGGTTTCACTCATATAAACATGGATCAGGTGAGTTCTGTGTGCTTATGTAGACTCACTTGTGGCATTAACATTCAAGTGCTAATTATTATTATTATTTTGAATGGCTCAAGTGCTAATTATGTTTTCCTCCTACCATTCAAAAAAAATTATGTTTTCCTCCTTGCAGCTATGTGAGTATACAAAGGACTCCCATTTGATGCATTTTCAGGGGACATCTATGCTTCACAAGTTGGTTCCCAAGTGTACGATTGTTCGTAAATCAACCAATGGTAGCTGACAAAGACTTATACTTGGTTTTTTGGTAGTTTTTTTCCTTTTTAGTGAATTGGAAGAGCCATTTTTTTGTAGTGCCTTTCAGGTGAAATGTACAGGAAAATACCTATATTTGGTGATGTACAGGGATGAGACTTTTCGCTTCCTTCTGAACAAAATGATAAATCATACTCTTGATGTAAATTATGGAATTTTGAACAGATTGCCATACAAAAGAAACACATCACTCCATGAATTTAAATACATAAACTGTGGAGTTAACTTGGATTTTGTGTGCTTATGTTGATTGAATGGATTAGTGTCATAGGTATTTGGATTCATACTTTTGGGATTTGGGCGAAGATAATTTCGCAATTAACTTGGATTTTATGACTGATCTTTCCTTGCTGATGTATATAAACTTGAATACTTGATGGTCAAGTAGCGGGCGCGGCAACAGAATAATTGGAATTGATATAAACCATTCTTTGATCATAGAAATTTGATTTTGTTTCTCATTTGCTTGTTACATTTATTCTTTGTGGGAGTGTGAAATGGCTTTCTGCTAAATTCCATAGAAAATCCCATATTAAATATTGGGAAATGATATTACGACATCTATGTTTTGATATTTGCACTAACTCATGTTGTCTTTTATTATTTAAAGAGCTGTCAAAGTTCATTTCGGTTCCCAAAAAGCTATCACAAACCGATTAAAAAAGAAAAGACAAGCTGGGTTTGTGCAATTATTAAAACATGGTTGTGCTGAAGCTGAATCTGCTGATATCATTTCCCACACCACGTTTATTGAGTGGCAGTATAGACCAGTATTTTTCAAAAGTACTGTACGACCCACTCCATAGGATTATCCAAACTATACATTTGTTGGGGCCCGATGTAAATAGGTTGTTCCCTAAAAGTCATTTCCCATTTCCATAGGATGCTCCTAACCGTCCGATCTATACAGGTTTTTATAATGTACAATCTCTCTATAGATCGGAGGGTTAGGATCATTCTTAATTATGAAATAAATCATTCTAGCATGTTGTTGATCTAAATTTCCTTTTCGAGAATAAAACATCTTCATCATTAGCAGCCATTTTGATGATAACACATCCTTATCGTTAGCAATCCCTCGTAGTGCCCTTATAAGTAGGTTTGATCCTTAAGAGAAGTCAGATGTCCTTGCATATCATTTGCATGACATATGCATCTCATTATTTATTATTTCAAAACGTTTTAAAAAGCTACAGATATTGGCACTACCATGTTTTAATAATTGCTTTAATTCAGCCTGTATTTTCTATTTTAGCTGGCTTTTTTTTTTGATGGGTAAGCTGGGGTTAGGCAAGACCCCTACCAGGTTCATAGATGAATAAGCAAGTACATCAGGAGGGCCTTAAGAGCTAAAGCAAAGGGCCTTAGCCGGCTTGTGATAGCTTTTGGAAGGGAAATGATAAATGCGCCCCTTTTCATCACATGGGACACCCAACTGCAGTGTATGTGGCAATAAAATCCGTTGAAGCCTTCTGACGTGAAGTACATCAGCCCCTCTGCAGTCATAGATACACTGTAGCTGGGTGTCCCAAGTAATGAAAAGGGGCACATTTATCATTTCCCTGTTGGGTGTCCCAAATAATGAAAAGGGGCACATTTATCATTTCCCTTTTCCCCATTTTCATTACTTGGGACACCCAGCTACAGTGTATCTATGACTGCAAAGGGGCTCATGTACTTCACATTTAAGGAATGAAATGACCTGATTGCACGTACAATGCAGCTGGGTGTCCTAAGTGATGAAAAGGGGCACATTTATCATTTCCCGGTGTTTAAATGATAAAAGACGATCTGAGTTGGTGCAATTATCAAGACATTGTAGTGTCAGCATAATTAGCCTTTAAATTTTGCATGACTATTTTCAGTCCAATAACAGTTTCAAAATGATACGATTATTTTCTAGATTTCATTCTCCCCTCACTTTTCCAAATACAAAGCTTGGCTTAGATGGCATTCAAACAAATACTATTCTCATCTATCTCCCCCTCTCTCTCTCTCTCTCTCTCTCTCTCTCTCTCTCTCAAAGCCATGCCATGGCTTAGCGTGTGGATCCTCCAATCTCCACTACTTTGTTCACCACCGGCCCTCCACTTACTTTAAACATGAAATTGCAATCATCTCTCCTCTACACCTGCACCTTTCTTACTTCTCACGCCATTACCACCCTTCTATATTCATAAATTTAAACCAACCTTAACCCACCTCCCATTTTCAACCTTCAACAACACCAAAACAAAAATGATACACAAAAACACCTTATTTTGGCTTTCAGCCATTGCCATTGCACTTATTTCCATTCTACTTGTTATAGACACCTACCCACCTTCTTCTTCTTCCTCCTCTTTGTCTTCTAATACGGCTATTAGTACTAGTAGTATTGAGGGTGGCATTATTGAGAGAGTGGTAGAAGAAGGTGGGTTAGGGGGTTTTTTTTCTTTCCTAAGAAGCGTTGGTCAGAATGTTTCTAGAAGACATCACCACCATAGAAAGAAGCGAAAGATCGAATGTGATGATACGAGATGGACAGCTATGATTGGATTGAATTATCCGAAGCCGACACTGATCTTGACCGTTGATCTTAAAGGTTGTGCCAATTTCAGCAGTGTACAGAAGGCGGTGGACACCGTGCCCGATTATAGCATCACTTGGACCCTCATTCTCATAGATGTTGGTGTTTACAGGTTATTTATTCCGCGCGTACCAATCGCAATTTTTGAATCCTATGACATTTTCTTTGGGGAAATGATTTCACCTCTCCAATGTTTTGATAAACATGCGTTCCCATGTTCATCGTGTAGTATTTAAAAGGTTGTCAGAGGAATATTATGGTTCTCAAAAAGCTCTTAAAGATACTACACGACAAACATGGGAGCGCAAGTTTATCAAAACAATGGAGCGCTGAGATCATTTCCCTTTCTTTGTTTGATTTGAGATTATATATGGTGTCTGTGCATAGTTGCATGTAATTAGGGTGCCGCACCTTGATATTTGATCCAACAAAAGCCGAGTTTATAAGAGGCTACCGATGGATCAATTCATTCTCCCATTATGTGTAAATATGCGTGTGCACCATATAATTTCGCATTTAATCAAATGTGTTTCCTATAGGAGTTTAAATATGTCCTCTTTGAATAAACGATTATTCATAAAATTTTCTTTATGCAAATAATGGTATAATAGTTTCAAATCCATCTTAATGGCTTGCAAATGCACCCCAAATATGTGAACCCATCTGAATGCTTATATTTTCAGGTTAAAATCGGATGTCATAATCTTAAACGAATAGGGCCTAATTATTTTGCATTGTGGCCAGCATTCCCAAAATTATCCTACCTGTGATCAGCACTAAGTAGTCAAATAAGCCATTTTTTCGGCTCACTTTTTAGCAGATTTTGTCCTATTCATTTAATTAATCTGAACTGGGTGTTTTCTCTTGCAAAAGTGAGCCTCAAAATGGCTTTCAGTGAAATTGTGTCTGTCTACATGTTTGTGTTAGGACTTGGGTAGAACTCGCCTTTAACACTAGCCATTAGGTGGACGGTGCCCAAGTCCTTATAAGCCCTTTCACATCTCATCACTTTTCCGTGGGATCTTTGGAACTCCCAACAATCTCCCCCTCCACACATAAGCAATGTGAGAACTTGAAGAACTTCCTTGAGGGATTTTCTCCGTCATCGAGGGCTCACTGAAGTTTCCATATCCGACTCTGACATCACTTGTTGGAATCCGAATAGTACTCACCCTTAAAAGCTAGCCGTTAAAGGGAGGGTGCCAGAGTCCTTATAAGCCCTTACATATCACTTTTACTTTTTTGATGTGGGTGTTAGGGGTTCCACGGGAAAGCAGAGATCCCACATCGCTCAGGGAATATAAGATCTAGGTAACCCCGTGTACCTTCGAGGACGATCAAATTCCCTAGGACAAGATCTCGTAGTTCCCATATATGTTGCTACTGCGTGGAGGGGAGAGATTGTCCACGTTGCTTATGCATGGAGGGTGAGTTTGTTGGGGGTTACACGCAAAAGCAAAGATCTCACATTGGAAAAGTTAATGGATGTGGAGAGGGCTAAGGGCACCCTCTCCTTAATGGCTAGCTTTTAAGAGTGAGTTATACTTGGGTCCCAACAAGTGGTATCAGAGCCGGGGCGTGGTAACCCCGGTGTGCCTCTAAGGACAGAAAAAATCCGTCGGGGAAGATCTCGGTAACCACTGTGTAGCTTTGAGGATGGGAAAAATCTCTTGAGATAGAGACCCACGTTGCTGCTACATGGAGGGGGAGATTGTTGGGAGTTCCACGCGAAAGCAAAGATCCCACATCGGATGAGTGAAAAGATATGGATGAGCTTATAAGAATTTGGCACCCTACCTTAGCGGCTAGCTTTTAGGAGTGAGTTCTACCCATGTCCCAATAGTGGGATCGTTGCTTTCATGTGGAACTCCCAACAATCTCCCACTCCATGACCTGGGTGGAACTCACTCCCAACAATCTCCCACTCCATGACCTGGGTGGAACTCACGCATAAAAACTAGCCTTTAAATAGCCATTTGTTTAAAAAAAAAATTAAAACAAACAAAAAAAAAAACTAGCCCTTAAGAAGGTGCCAAATCCTTATAATCTCTTCCACATCTATTCACTTTTCCGATGTGGGATCTTTGCTTTCACCTGGAACTCCCAACAATTTGACCAAAAACTGAATATTCGTGTTGTAGCCAAAGGGAAGTAAGGCTCGAGTGAAGTATCCCAGCTTCAGTGACATGACTCTCACATCTTATACACATGATGACATGAAGTTCTCATGTAATAGCTTTACCATGTTTAATTTCAGGGAGAAAGTAACCGTTTCAGTTAACAAGACAAATCTAATATTCCAAGGTCAAGGTTATCTAAACACTTCCATAGCATGGAATGACACTGCAAATTCCACCGGTGGAACAATTTACAGTGCTTCTGTTTCAATCTTTGCTCTAAACTTTGAAGCCCACAACATCAGCTTTCAGGTACGCGAATCTTAGTTACTATATTATTTATCAAAGAGTCCCAAGTGGGGACGAGCCTATGTATGGGACTAGGTGGGACCCAGCGTGGTATGGGACAAGTTTAAAGGACCTAGAGCTTTTGGCTAACATTTGGTATCAAAACAATTGTTAGGTACCTAACAAATACGCCAAAAGCTCTAGGTCCTTTAAACATGTCCCATACCAGACTAGGTCCCACCTAGTCCCATACCTAGGCTTGCCCCCACTCAGGATTGTAACATTATTTCATTGTAGATTCTATCCACACTCACTTGTTTTAATATTGACACTCACTTCTTTGTTAAAGAACACGGCTCCTCCTGCATCTCCTGGTGATGTTGGAGGCCAAGCAGTTGCACTCAGAATTGCAGGTGACCAAGCTGCATTTTATGGTTGTGGGTTTTATGGGGCTCAAGATACTCTTCATGATGATAAAGGGAGGCATTATTTCAGAGAATGTTTCATCCAAGGCTCCATCGATTTTATATTTGGGAATGGCAGATCGCTTTATGAGGTACGTAGAATCGAAAATCTCAGATAGTATGTACAGATTACTAGGCAGATGTACAAGTGGACATCACTTTTTGGATGATCCTAGCCGCTCATCAGTTGGGTCCCAGTATGAATTGGATACAACCCGAAAATCCCACACATTGGGCAATCTTAACCCTCTAATTTTAGTACTCTCAGGAAAGTCTACATATTAGAGGGATAAGAGAGTTTGAATAGAGAGACTTTTTTGGGGTGCAGTAGTGGTGCCTAGCATATGAAATGGCTTAATTAGATAAGCAAACCTTCACGGCAAGGTTGGTGTTTTTGGGATTGTGAATGCAATTTGTGTGTAAAACTTGAAATCAATTCCAAGATTACACCCTAATTTCACCCAAAATCCAATTCAATTGTCACCCCAAACTCGCCTTCAAATTACTCATTACTGATTTTAATGAATTTTGAAAGCTCTTTTGCCACTGAAAATGTTAAAAAACGATCTGGGTTCTTCACAGCTAGCGAGAACCTAATTGGATTTTGGATACAATTTGTGTGTAAACTTGCAATCAATTGCAAAATTACACCTACATTGCACCCAAAATCCAATCACATTGCAAACCAAAACTACTCAATTTAGAGTCATGGTTTCAAGAAATTATTCTCTCCTAAAATCCATCACTAATCATTGTAGCTATGTGAGAAAATGGTACTGAAAGTTTAGTTATGGACAGGGGTGCACTCTTAATTCGATAGCGCAGGAAGTACCGCCGGGAGTAGAAATGATCAGTGGATCCATTACAGCTCAAGGAAGGTCATCAATGAGCGAGAGATCGGGATTTTCCTTTGTAAATTGCAGCATTGGAGG
The DNA here is from genome assembly GCF_043159265.1 of Tasmannia lanceolata. NCBI lineage: Eukaryota > Viridiplantae > Streptophyta > Magnoliopsida > Canellales > Winteraceae > Tasmannia > Tasmannia lanceolata. Next base: position 10,984,049 of record NW_027518706.1, on the reverse strand, counting down.
ATCAGGGAGGGTGTGGCTCGGACGAGCATGGGGTCCTTATGCATCAGTAGTCTTTGCGAAAACTTACATGTCTAAGATCATTGCTTCGGATGGATGGAGCGATTGGAACGACCCCTTGAGAGACCCGTCCGTGGTTGATCCTTATTGCTACTCTTTGTTTTGCGCTCTTCTCTTGAATCTCATCTTCTCCCTTCATCTAGTTGGTTTGCTTCTAACGAGTTTTTATCTGGTGAAAGCTCATATAGTCCAATGCGGCTTACACAATAGGATGATCCAAACCGTCCATTTGATGGGACAGAATGTAAATAGGTTGTGCCAAAAAAATCATGTCCATAAGATGATCCTATCCCTCCGATCTAGAGGTTTCCATAATAAGCAGCTCCTCAATAGATCAGAGGGCTAGGATCATCCTGTGGGCATGATTTTGGGGGCACAACCTATTTACACTGTGGCCCATCAAATGGACGGTTTGGATCATCATACGGTGTCAGCTATGCAGTACATTTGAAAAATAATGGACTATGCGGGCGTACACCGTGAAAATCTCTTTGCTTCAATAAAAAAAAAGGGAAATGATATATCCGCCCCTTTTTATCACCAGGAACACCCCCTGTCAGTGGTTGTGGCAATCAAGGGCATTGAATTCTTCTGACATAAGTACAACATCCCCTTTTTAGTCATAGATACGCTGAAAGAGGGTGTTCCTGGTGATCAAAAGGGGCGGATCTATCACTTCTCTAAAAAAAGTGTTCTAAACTATTAAAACAAATTTAAAAAGTAATTGGTTTGTTTCCTAGAGAAATTATATGATGCCCGACAGTCAAGTCACTGTGAAGGTACCACCCTTGGTATTTGATCCAACAGCAGCCTCTTAAAAAGTGGGGAGCTGTTGGATCAAATATGAAGAGGACGGTCGGGCACCATATAAAAACTCTGTTTCCTAAATCTTTTCTTTTCCTTTTGATTCGAAGTTTATGGATGTTTATCAAAATCTTTTCCTTTTTCTTTACAGAACTATCTTCTTTGGAGAATGTGAATGTGTTGGACCAGGGGCGAACTACACATTGAGGACTCCATATTCTAAGCAGTTGAGCCAATATGAAGCAACTATGTTCATGAACATTTCGTACATAGATGGAAACGATTGGCTTCTTCCACGACAAAATTCAACAGATCCTTCTAATAATCATCGACACAAAGGACTCATTCAGACCTACTGATTGGTTTTACATTCTTGAACGATTTAGAAAGAAACATAGTACAAGATGTCAATAATTTACTGGACTCGAGAGTCGATCGAGTCAACTCAACTCGAACGAGTGAATGCTGACTTAATGAAAACTCGAGGACATTTTCTTATTAATTTATAGAGACTAGAGAGAGAGATATTTAAACTTCATCCATAATAAAATATAAAAGTTGCATGTTGTGTTGATTAGTGTTATTTTACAATAAACAAGGTTATGTGTGACCTCTTTATTTAATTTAAAACTTTCTTATGGGATGTTAATAGCTTTTCGGGAAGTATAATGATACTTCTACGAATTTGAATGCTTTGCCTTCTTCTTCTTCCTCTTCTTCTTCTTCTTCTTCTTCTTCTTCTTTTTCTTCTTCTTCTTCTGGCTTTATCTTAGTATGGAAAACCTACCCTTCTAATGCCATGGCAAACCTACCTCTCACTTAAATTCGAAAAGTTGCTAAAATTAGACAGTGGGAAATTGGATTTTGGTGGCCCGCCAAATTAGATTTTTGCCAATGAAATTAGAAACCATCCCGAAATTTTTTAAAACGAATTAGTAGGTGCGAAATCTAATTCGTTGGCGGAGGCAAACCTAAATATTTAGCTGCAAATTTCATTTGTAGTGCCGCAAACTCAAATTAATAGCAGCAAACTTCATTTTGGAGCAGAAAAACAAAAAAAAGGCGAATAACAACGGAAAGTAAAATGCTTAGCATATAAATATTACGGGATTTGCTAGCTAGTTATCATAAATAGATAGATATTATAGCAAATCCCAAATATTATAGATAGATAGATATAACGATATTTTCCCCTTTTCTTCCTTTGGTCAACCCCTTTTAGTGTAAAAAGAGTAGCCTTAGATACTGTAGAGGGTGGCGGCCTGGGAAAGAAAAGGGGACGAAAGTACCAATACTCTTTTCAAAAGTAGAAAAGGGTCCACTTGTTCAATGATCCAAACTAGACCTGGCAAACGGGTGGGTCGGGTCGGGTCGACCCACGGGTTATGCGGGTGCGGGTCATGCGGGTTGCAAGTCAAAATGACCCGCATTCCTACGGGTCAACAACCGGTGACCCGTACCCCGTGCAGGTGGGTCGGGTCGACCTGTGGGTTGACCCGCAATTTTTTCCAAAAGAGAGTTTTATTGGGCGGTGATAAATTCACTCCCTAATTTTCAAAATGGACGGTCCAGCCTACGCCATAGGATGATCCAAACCGTTCATTTGATGGGACACAATGTAAATAGATCGTGCCCCAAAAATCATTGCCATAGGATGATCTCAACCGTTCGATTTATAGAAGTTTTCTTCTTCCTGGAGCTGAAAATCTGTTCTAATGGCAACGATTTGCAGCAGAGAAGCAAATGTCTGAATAAAATGGAGAAAAAATGAAGCATCAACAAATTTATAGAAATAATGAAGAAGAAACAAACATCTTTTTTTTTTCTCCAGAGATTTCACTTTTTTCTAGTAAGAAATCTTTGAAAAGCCTGACATGGGTTTGAACTAGAAGAGAGAGACCAGCATTATCATTCACTCAACAGCAGGAAAAAAAACAATTTTTTCATGTAGAAAGAAAAAAAACCAAAAAAAAAGGAAAAAACTTAATTACGATATTTTGTGCTCGTAGGAAGCTTGGGAGCTTGGGATCAATCGATTCCAAGCCTCCCCTTTTGTTTTGGCTTCTTCAAGCTTCGGTTGCTCTGTTCTTTTCTCCTCAAAGTCTCAAACCCTAACTAGTAAGTCTCTAAATCCCAAAAGTATAAACGACTAAACGAGAGGCTAAGATCAACAATGTTTTGATCTTAGCCCTTGATCTCCTTGCCCTCTCTCTCTCTCTTTTAAAATAAAAATATTTTTAAAAAAAATCCAAAAGACCCGCGGGTTGACCCGACCCGACCCGACCCGTGTTTTTGGGGGTTGGGTCACCCGCGGGTCAATTTTGACGGGTCACTAAAACTCAGACCCGTACCCGCAAATTTGCGGTTGGGTCGGGTCGACCCGTGGGCATGGGTCGCTTTTGCCAGGTCTAACCCTAACCATTTACCATTATTAATGCATAGGCTCTCAATTACAGATAAATCGCTTGGATCATCAAAAAATTAAAAAAAGTGGGCCCCACTTGTACTTTTGCACATTCCTGATTTTTCATTAGAAAATTCTATCCCTCCAATATCTGGCCATTATATGAATGGTGAAAAAATAAAGAATTAATGGTCTGTATTTATGACCAGAAATTGGAGGGTTATAATCGTCAATGGGAGTGAATTTGAAGAATGGGGTGCCAAAATTAAAAACTTAATGTATATTTCTAGCCCACTGATATCTGCACTAACATGTTTTCACAGTACTCAAATTTTTTCTTTCCTTTTTAATTGCGATCTGAGAGCTTTTCTCGGGAAATATTATGTAACTTTTGACAACTGTTTAAATAATAAAAGACAACATGAGTTCGTGTCATTATAAAATACGGTATTGCCAATATCAGCAACCTATTTCTATTTCTTCCTCCTTAGTTTTGAAATTTGAAATCGAAATCCCTGGCTTCTAGAACCCGAAAGTATTGCAAAAAGTTGATTTTCTTACATTATGAAAAGGCACGTGATATTTCCTCCTTTTTTTTTACTTGAGGCACCCTCCTCTAGTCTATTTATGACCATTCTTTTACACTCGATAAGGCTGTCCCAATAAAATATCATTTCCCTTAAGAGAATATATATAGGGATACGATAAATTCGCACCCCTTGTAGGATGATTCACACCCCAGTTACACGTCAAAAAGCGTTGAAGTCTGCCACAATTCACGTTACAAGGGAGTGAATCATTCTACATGGGGTGCGAATTTATCATTGCCCAAAATATATTAGATTAATTCCAGCCCTCCATTTAAAATCCACCCCCCTTCAAAATCAATCTCTCTCTCTCTCTCTCTCTCTCATTTTCCACTCGATTTAATCTTCCTCTCTCTTGAAGATTCATAGATCTTGCATTTCGATCTGAGGTAAGGCCTTAAACCCATCCCTACCCCATCTTTAATCTTGTGTTTTTCTTTTGTTTCTTCCACATTCTAAGAAAGGCAAACAAAAACCCTAACCCTAACCCTTTTTTTTTCTGTATTTCTCTTCTTTCTACTAACAATCAAGAAGGAAAAAAAAGACAAGAAATGGGTCAGATCCAGTACTCCGAGAAATACTTCGATGATACCTACGAATATAGGTAATCCTAATTTCATTCATAAACCCTTACCATTTTTCTTTTCTTTTCTTCTTCAAGAAAAAGAAAATCCATGGAAAATCTCTGCATTTTGAATGGTTTATTTTCGTTCTTGTATGATTTTTCACAGGCATGTTGTTCTTCCCAAGGAAGTGGAGAAAATGCTCCCGAAGAATCGGCTTCTCTCCGAGGTAATTATTTAGGGTTTCAAAATTTCCCCATTGTTCTTGAGTTTTTTTGGGGTTTTATTTACATTTTCCATTACTCTGTTATTTTTTGTTGAGATGGATTATTATGGGAATTGGGTATTTGTTTCTATTTCCACTGCATTTAGGGTTTTCTACATTTTCCTATATTTTGAGTTTCTTGGGGGTTTTATTTACATTTTCATTACTCTGTTAGTTTTTTGTTGATATGGGTTATTCCGGGAATTGGGTTTTTATTTCTATTTCCACTGCATTTAGGGTTTTCTACATTTTCCTATATTTTGAGTTTCTTAGGTGGTTTTTACTTCATTATTTTTATTTTCATAGTGTTGAAATGGATCTTTGTTTGTTTGCTTCCAAAAAAAAAAAAGAACAAATGGGGTGCAATCCATTTGTTGCGGGAATTGGGTATTTATTTTTGCATCAATTGGATTCGTGGTTTCTGCATTTTCCCATATTTTGGGTTTCTTGGGGATTTTATATCATTATTTTTCTTGAAATGGATCTATTACGGGTAATACGTGTTGATTTCTTTGTTGTGTTTGCTCCAAAAAAAAAAAGAATGAATGGCGAGCGATCGGGGTTCAGCAGAGTCGAGGTTGGGTTCACTATGCGATCCATCGGCCGGAGCCTCACATAATGCTGTTCAGGAGGCCTCTGAATTTCCAGCAGCAGGAGAATCAGAACCAACTCAATCAAACCGTCGCCAGTAAATGACTCTGAGACTGGCTTGATTGGTCACCATTTTACGCTCCCTTTGTCCCCCTTTTCTCTTCCTTATGCTAAGAAAGAGAAATGGGTTTCTGATAAAAACCAATGTATATGTAGACATATGATACTGTTGTGGATGTTGATGGATGCAACTTTGCAGAACACAACTTTGATGGGTTTCTTGCTAGCTTATACTTTTGTTTGTTGTAGGGTACTGGTTGTTGACATTGTATTGTTCAATGTTCATGGCATTTTAGAGGAGATAAAATGATTTCAAAGCTATTTTGGGTGTGCTTTGTTTTATTTTATGTTACTTTTGTTTGTCTAGGATATTGAGATTGATGTTGTACTGTTCAGTGCTCATGACATGCTGTTATTTGAGAAAATGATAGGATTTCATATACATCTTTTGGTTTTTCATCTTGGTCTAGGGTACTGGGATTTGATGTTGTCTTGGTTAATTTGTTCATGACAATCTGTTATTCTAGGAGATGATAGGATTTCATAAATATTGTGTTTTTTTTTTTTTTTTGTTTATGTTGTGGTTGCTAATTTTAGTTTTTAGTAGACTTATGCCTGGTTATTTTTGGAATTTTCAGAATTGATTTTGAGTCCAAAACCAATTATTGGACTCAAAATTGCATTTAGGCTGTGTGAGTCTATTTTGAGTCCAAACCTGATTATTGGACTCAAAATTAAATGTAGGCCATGCTCGTTTTGGGTATTAAGAATCGATTTTGAGTACAAAACTGATTATTGAACTTAAAATTAAATGCAATTTGAGTCCAATATTCAATTTTGGACTCGAAATCTAAAAAAGAACATGGCCTTAGTGTTTTGTGATTTTTCTTTTTTCTTTCTTTTTTTGTTGTTGTGAAGTTGGAGACAATGGGGGACATTGTAGAGAGCAATGTTATTTGAGTTCTATGAAAATTAGAAAGGTTTTTTTTTTTTTAACATTTGGAAATTAGAAAGTGTTGCAATAGTGTTTTGATGCTTTGAATTTTGCATTGAGCGTGGTTTGCATCCTTGGTTTGTGTACATGTTGTTTTGCTGATGAGAGCTTGGGGATTTGAGCTCGAGCTCGTGCCACTGAAATTTGGGATTCTTTATTATCTAATGCATAGAATGTATATTTTATTTGGGGTTCTCTATTTTCTAATACATAGAATGTGTATTTTCAATCTTTTTTGTTTTCAATTAAATGGCTGTGGAAGAATATATGTTGTAGATTAGTGTTTGGTTTAAGTTAGGAAATTCCTCAAATGAGATCCGACCCATCTAATGATTAGGGTTTTTGTAATTTCACTTTTTCAAAAATTTTGCTAATTTAGGATTCTCTTTTTAAGGGTGAATTTTAATAACTTCAGAATTTTTACTTCTAGGTAATTTCCTAGTCTAGTCTTAGTTAGAATTACTAATTCTAGCTAAGAGTCCTAGTCATAGTTAGCAGTTGAGTTTGTATTGGACGTGCAGTGTATGAAACTAGTTTTTCATTGAATAAGAATTGCTTATTTAGTTTTTCTCCTTGTAGATTCAAGGTTCTTCTTTCTAAGTTGAGATGGTGATCTTACCTTTGCTGCGTTCGCTACACTAATTTGGTATCATAGCTGGTTCCGGTCCCTGCTGAAAGTTCATTTTCTCTGAGCTTTTACCAGGTTCGATTCTTCACCAACCCATCTCATCATCCTTCTTTTCTACTACCTCAAACTACTCAGTCACCACGCAGATTCTGCCCTCTTCTACCATTTCATAATCCAGATTGCACCTTGTTTTTCCTCGCCTACGATCAGGTACCTCTTGCTGCAACTCACAGCTGAAGAAGCAACAATTTCCAGTTTGTTTTTCTGTCAAACACCAACCAACCGAGAATAGGAGTCTTGGATTCTTTACCGCTAAACACCCCTTATCGCAGCTCCTAATAATTAGTTACAACCAACCGAGAATAGGAGTCTTGCAAACTTTCCTATTATTTTGCCGGTTAACACCCTTGTTGATGAGAGTGTCCTGCTGTCTTTGGTGGTGAAAGGAGACTGCCCTCAATGTAATTAGGCGGATGCTTGGAAGCCATCATCATCCTTGGAGGATCGCGCATTTGGTGGATGAGATTCAGGACCGTGCGGGAGCCGAGCCCATCAAGTTTGTTTTCAGCGTGTTTGAAGATCTGTAAGTAGTGAAGCGGATTGGATAGCTCGGGTGGTGGTAGCTAGATCCCATGTGGAGATTTTTTATTTTCTTCCCCCCTGAGATGGGGTGAATTGCACTTTATTTTCTTTGTCTTTTCCCATCGTTGTACCGACCATCTCGGTCATGGGGCTTGCCCTTCTTTTTTTTTCCCTTAATGAAATATTTTACCTTTCAAAATAAAAACACCCCTCACTACCCCTTGATTTTTTCGTTTCTTAATTTTAGCCCATAAAACGCCCGCTTTTTATTCTCTGATTCTCCTTCAATCTAAAAATCGACCAACGATCAGCGGTCGTCTTTGCAACAAAATCATCACCCACGCTCTTTATTTTTAGTTGCTTTCCTGTTAGTCGAGATTGAATTCTTGTTAGCAAAGGCTCGTCTTGTCTCTGGTTATTGCTGCAAACATAACAAACAGTAGGTGTGTTGTTGGATGAATCTCAACCCAACTACTTGAAATTGAGAGTTCTTTGATTATATTGGGATCTCGGAAGATAAAAAGGTTTGAGCTTGGGCCATACTAGCTTACAGATGGGGCTTGTGGGAACAAATACAGACCTCACGGGGTCACCATGCAAGGCAGACATTCAGACTTGCCAAAGAATGAAGCAAATGATGCACAGACGATTCCTACCGCTCGACTATGGTCAAGTGCTATTCTAACCATACTAGAATTGTCAGCAGGGGAACCGCACGGTGAGAAACTACGTAGAAGAATTCGAAAGTTTCTTTGCGTAATGACTTGGGTGAGAAACTACGTAGAAGAATTCGAAAGTTTCTTTGCGTAATGACTTGGCTGAGACCGAATCATAGCAAGCAATGAGATTTAAGGGAGGTCTTCTTATGAGATCTTCTTCAAGAATGATCGAAAGATTATCATAGGTTCTATGAGAGGGTAGAACCAACCCAAAGCTACTAAAATGGAGGGGCGGTCATTTCTAATCACTAGTGAGTTTGAGCAAAAATTAGTGGAAACTGGAGAAGTGTATGCTGAACGCCGTTATTACAGAGGGAAGATTGTGAGACAACAAAAGTGCCTGACAAGTTGAAGTGCTTGATGAAAGAATTTGAGATCATGCCATAGGAACTCCTTGATGGATCTCCTCCCATGAGAGACATCCAATATCATATTGATTTAGTCCTAGGTTCTAGTTTGCCCAACTTACATTATTACCGAATGGGCCCAAAAGAGTAGCGAGTTTTTGCAAGGTATGGTTGAAGAATTGATCTTGAAGGGGTTGATTCAAGAAAGTATGAGCCCTTGCACAATACCTGCCCTGATCTCTCCAAAAAAGGATGGTTGTTGGCGCGCAGGGCCATCAGCAAAATCACGGTGAAGTATGCTAGACATGCTGGAGGGATCATAGGTATTCTCCAAGATTGACTTGAGGGGCGGGTATCACCAGATCCGTATTAGGTTCGAAGATCAATGGAAGACACCCTTCATGACCAAGGAGGGATTATTGGAGAGGCTAGTAATGACATTCAGGTTTTCCATCACCCCAAGCACTTTCATGTGGTTAATGGACCAGGTACTCAACCCCTTTATTGGTCGACTTGTACTAGTATACTCTCATGACTTATTGATTTATAACCACCATGAGGAAAACGTAGAACACCTTAGAGCAGAACTTACTGTCATACAACATAACAAGCTATAATATTTTTAAAAAAATGCAGAACAAGCTATTTATGATCCTAATGAAGTGTCATTTTATGACAGTCTGCCTAGTCTTTCCGAGCTATGTTGCAATCAATTGGATGAAGAGAGGTGAAGAGTATTACAGAGTGGCTGACACCCAAGACAATAGTGAGCTTCGGAGTTTTCATGGATTAGCTACCTTTTATTAGAGATTTATCAGGGATTTCAGCAGTATCATTGCACCAATTACTGAATGTATGAAGAGAAATCTTTGGACCGAATCTGATCAAGGAAAAGTTGTCTAGGCCCCTATCCTAGCCCTACCAAACTTGGAGAAAATATTTAAAGTAGAGGGTGAGGCATCATACATTGACATTGGAGGTGTCCTTTCAGAAGAGGGTAGACTTGTTGCCTTCTTCAATGAGAAGCTCAATGACACCCGCAAGAAGTGGTCAACCATATGAATTGGAGTCGTATTTAGTGGTTTGGGAATTGCAGCACCGGAGACACTTCCTAGTTCAAAGGGAGTTTATTCTATATACTAATAGTCAGCCTTTAAAATATATTAGCAATCAAGCTAAAGTCAGCAGGCTACATATGCTAGGTGGGTCTCTTTTATGCAGGAGACAACAAAACACGGTAGCAGATGTGTTGAGCAGGAGAGCAATCTTCATTAGTCACTTTGGCTAATGAAGTCCAAGGTTGTGAGTGCCTAAAGGAATCATATGTTTTGGATGATGATTTTCAGGATGTTTGGGATAACTGGCAGAAGGGGATGCCTTTTGAATTCCGTGTCCAAGTTGGTTTCCTTTTTAAGGGAAATTGATTGTGTATTCCTAGATGGTCGTTGCGAGAGAAAATCATCTGGGATTTGCATGGTGGTGGTTTAGGCGGACATTTTGGGCGAGAAAAGAACATCGCCTTGGTGGAAGAAAGTTACTATTGACCACAACTCAAGGAGAATGTGGGCAGACTTATCAAATGATGTCCTACATGCCAGGGTGCAAAAGGACAATCTCGGAACATTCTTTTCTTACTATTTACCTGTTCGAGAAGCTCCTTGGGAAGTTTTGAGTATGGATTTCATATTGGGTCTACCACTTACTCAACAGGGTGCATATTCTTCTGTGTTTGTGTTTGTCATAGCTTTTCCGAGATGGCACACTTTGTTTCTTGCACGAAGACTTCAGAGGCTGCAGCCAATTTGTTCTTTCGTGAAGTAGTTCGCCTGCATGGGGTTCCTTAGACTATCACCTCGGATCTTGACACGGTTTTTTAGTCGTTTTTGGTAGACCCTATGGAGGAGGTTTGATGCATCCCTATAAGTACCATCAGCCCCTTCCACCCACAAACTGATGGTCAAACAGAGATTGCAACAAGCCTAAACAATGGGATCTCTGTCTCTTGCTCAGGTGGAGTTTGCTTACAATAGTACTGTGAATGGGTCCATAGGAAAGCCACTTTTTCAGATCGTGCATTGATGGATGCCAAGACATCCATTAGATTTGGCTAATGAATTGATCCCCACTTGTGCTAAGTATAGTTGAATGCTTTCATTTGTTTAATTTAACCTTTTATATTATTGAACACTAATCCAATGGCTAGGATTTTCTGATTGCAGTGATTTCTAAGATGTTTCATCTTAATGGTGGGTGGGACCCCACAAGATGAATGATCTAGATCATAGTGATATCACAGAGGAGTGGGCCCCAATCTCTCAATCTCATATTCTCATTACAAGTGTTACCACCAGTTCCGTCTCGTGTTATCATTCCCCTACTTACCCTTCTCACAACTCACAAGCAGCCAAAATAGATAATGTCATGTCGGCGAGCCTTCATTATGCTATAATATAATGACTTGTCTTTTTCCCCAAATTTTCAGTGAGACGGGTCTCATATTATCGTGTGCGTTTGCTTTGATAATGGCGCTCCTGCCTGATCAATAAAATCACAAAAGTTCACGAAATTTGAGTGGGGGCCAACGCGTTTTTCTGCCGCTAAGCTGCATTATGCAGCTCACAACTTAACAACTTAACAGAGGAGCGAGGCCCACATCCACACCAAACCACTCAGTCAAAGTTAGGGATATTTTGGTTTTGTAATCTTAATCATGCACAAAGGAAATGACATTTCAACCCACAATTCTTATCATTCTATATGAGAGTACAAAACAAAAGGGGATGAGAATGCAGCTTTTTCTTAGGCCCCCATTGGGGCTGATTGTAAAGAATATCCTACCCATTGCGGCTGTTCTAGACGTGAACAAAAGATAGCTTGGATAAGACAAACAAGAGCTTTCGGCCATGTTCGGCAGCCCTGAAGGTTTTTTCCATGAAATCTTAGTTTATCAAGTGGTGGGAGAGGGAGACTTGAGATGGCATGAGGAGATGATAAGAAGTGGCTGGCAAATAGGGAAAAGAAAAACTGTACTCAAAATAGAATTTTTGTTTTCCTTACTTTGCAGCCACTTCGCACCATCTCCTCACTCATGCCCTCCCAATTCTCCCTCTCCCTCTCCCCACCACTCTCTCAACACTTGGTAAGCTAATAGTCCAGGAAAAATAATTCATGGATGCCAAACATGACCTTAGCAGCTCACAGTTCTTCTCTTCAGAAAAAAACTGAAACCAATTAAGCTTGGGGCCATTTTCTATCCCATGAGCGACAAACAACAATGCATACATACAGCAGTATAGATTGTCCCCACCAAACTAACGATCATAAACATTAAAATGCACAATTAAACATTGCATATATTGCTTTAACTGTTCTGTTTAAATCCCAGAAAACTACTATTCAACTTTCAACTATTCTCAGGTCAAGGTGCTGTCAACTTGCAGGAATTACAAATCTAGAATGGGGTCATCCTTTGCGTCTATAGCAACAGGAGTGCGAGGCCTGTAATCGTAATCATCAAACTCGTAATCCTCATCAAGATCTTCCATAGTCTTGCCGAAAACAAACGGTTTTGTACCCATTGTAGTGAAAGGCATCAGGCCAAAAGCTCGGGCTGTCTTGATCTCCCGAGCAACCTTCCTCTGAGCTTTTGCACTAATTCGTGTCTGCACGAAGAGAGAAATAAAAACAGTTGAAGAAAGATGAGCTGTAACACATTCGAGACTCGGGTATTGTTTTGTTGCTCACCTGGCTTCTTTTGATCATAATTCCAGCCTCTGTAATAAAGTTCGCAAGAAACCTCACATTCTGCACGAAATAACTTGTACAGTGTAAGATGAAGGCAAAATTTGCTCTTTTTTAAACGAAGATAATGGCACAATTTACCAGTGTATTTCGTAGAAAAGATGAAGGATGTTCAAGTATTTAATTATAGTCCAATCACGATAGTTAATTTCCAATATATTTGAAATTATTAGAATTTACTTGCATATAACGTAATAGAAGCATTACAGAAACATGTTAAACAAGCACAGCAATATCATAAAATTCTTTGGCATCAGTAGTGTCATTTTACTCCTTCCCCACAATATTAAAATCTCAAGAGTTGTAGTTCATTTGAATTCTGATTTTAGATCACAACCAAGGTTTTAAATTTCGGTCGGAATTTCGGTAATTTCGCCGAAATTTCGGATAAAATATTAATATTTTAATCCTTTACAAAATTTCAGCCGACATTGAGTCCTTTTACCGAATTTTGGGATGAAATTTCGGTTTCGGTGAGGACTGAAATTACCCCCGAAACCAAAATTTAAAACCTTGATCACAACCACACGCCAGCCACTAGAGGGTTTCTCTCTCAGCAAATTAATTCCTCATAGATCTACTGCAACTTAAAATCTATCATTGTTACTAAACACATTCTCTGGTAATGGGTTACGGTCGACAGTCTCAGGTAGGTGGTAATTGTGCCGGAGTTTTCTATTGGTGGATAGAAATGGACTCCTTAGGCCATCCACTTGCAACCTCCAAACCAGAGGAGAAAATGAACACATGCACCAAAGTCATGTGGGCAGGTTGAGGGTCAGAAGTGCAGCACCTAACAAGGGATTAACAACACCCAATATCCCCAAACCATACCATCCATGAAAATTACAGATTGCTAAGGGGCACCCCTTTGACCTACTCCAATTTTCAATACGGTACTAATTGGGTGTGAGAGTGGGGATACGTTATTCACTCCAATAATCCAACAAACATCTGCAAGGCTACTTTGAATCTGGGGTGCAAATCCCATGCCCATCTAAGTCCTCATCGTGGAAAGAAGCATAATATGGGTCCTATTTCAAAATACCACAAAATTAAGTCACAGAGCACTGAACTAATTCAGTCGTTAATGGGAGGAAATAAGCGGCAATCCATGACTCTTACAGAGATTCCCTGATGGGTGTGTGTTAGGCTTGAGGTGAAATTCTGAGAGGTCAAATACCAATTACGTGCCTGATAGAATCACGGCTGAGGTGTTGGGATAATTGCACATACGTTTGCAATTAGCCCAATTTCATAGGGTGCTGTGAATGAAATTACGTCCAGATTGAAGGCACACGTGAAAACACGGCTAGGTACTTTCAAATGTACCTCAGAAGTCTTAGGCCAACATCAAATGAAGATGGAAACCTGATGTCAAGGCCGGTTGCTCACGGGTGTTGGGCAGATCAATTTTTTTTTGGTTGGGAACACATGGATTACAACATGCTAGTTAGATGAGAATTATACCGACAAAGCAAACCATCAAACTACTGTGATCAAGTGGTCGCCGAAATCCGTATAATTGGATTGTTGTCAGAAATATGACAAAAGATAAATGAAATTCAAGAACTTGCACCCGATCGAGGGGAGGAACAGAACTCCTTGAATTTTGATTCAGTTATCTTGTATACAACAACGGATTTCACAGGTAGAAGATTCAAGAAAATAGAAATCTTACTAGAAACCTTTTTTATAGAATCCTTCTACGGATGATTCTGCTCCAAGGGTAGCAGATTTCCAGGGAGAAACTCACAGCAAGGAAGGGGATTGGGGGTGTCCTAAGCAATGTTATTAAAATCGTACGATTTGCGATTCAAATCGTACGATTCAAATCGAATCGTATGCAAAACGATTTGAATCGGGCATTTGAATCGGTTTTAGCTTGAATCGTACGATTCGATCGTGAATCGTGCGATTCAATTTAAACGTGTATTTTTTGAAAAAAAAAATGGGCCCCACAGCCACAGCAACTTAAAAACCCATATTTATGTTTATTTCTCACTCTTTCTCCAGCCACAGAAACCCTCTTTCTCTCGACGAGGGTTTTGCAGAAACCCTCTTTCTCTACGCCTCCACCGTACGGTCCTCCTCCTCCACCGTACGGTCCTCCACCACCGAAGAAGAAGAAGAAGAAGAAGGAGAAGGAGAAGGAGAAGAAGAAGACCAGGTACGTTGTTTTTTTTTTTTTTTTTCTCCTCTGCTCCTCATTTTTGCTTTTTCTCTTCCTTTCTTTTTCATTTTTGCACCTTTTGTTTTGGATTTTGAGAACCGATTGGACTCCAATCAGCTCTTAAAATCCAAAAACGAAGAGGGCTGGCTGACCCTCTGTTTCTTTTTTTTTGGATTTTGAGAACTAATTTGGAGTCCAAAACTGATTATCAGACCCAAATTTACGTTTAATTTTGGGCCAAATAATCTGTTATGGACTCTCAATCTGTTTTCAAAATCCAAAACAAACATACCATTAATTTTGAGATCAAAATTATAATTTTTTGTAACAATTAGCCTTAGGCTCTGTTTGTTTTGGATGTTGATTGATTTCGAGTCCTAAACTGATTATTATAGCCAAATTAATGTTTAAATTTGGGTCAAATAACATGTTATGGACTCACAATCTGTTCACAAAATCCAACAGAAACAGAGCCTTAAATTTGATTGTATTTTGTTGGTCAAATTTGTTTCTTTTGGATTTTGAGAACTGATTTAGAGTCCAAAACTGATTAGGCTCTGTTTCTTTTGGATTTTGAGAACCGATAGGACTCCAATCAGTTCTTAAAATCCAAAACAAACAGAGCGTCAGAGCCCTTAATTTTGAGTTCAAAATCTTCAGTATTGGATTGCACTGGGGCTATTTGATTGCTTTAATGTGTTGCTGTTGCCTGTTGGATTGGTTTAATGTGGGACTAATAAGGCTATTTTTCCTTTTGTCATCTATTTTTATTTCAGGCATTGGATTTACAAGTTTGTATTTCTTTGAGAAGTTTGAAGTGTAGTATAAAGAAAGATGGTTAAGGCTAGAGAAGTCGATGTGACATGGGAGCATTGTACGACGGTTGTTCCCAATAACAAGACAAGATTACGATGTAATTATTGTGGGAAAGAGTATTTTGGAGGTGTATTTAGAATGAAGCATCATTTGGGACGTACAAAACAGAATGTAGCTGCTTGTACACAAAATCCGGATGACGTTGATAAATTTAAGTTACTATTGAAGGAAAATGAAGAAGAGAAGGAGAAAAGAGATGATGCAAAGTATGATGTGGGGCGGCCGGACTTCTATTATCAAGATAGAGAGGAAATAGAGAATGCACGTGTTGCTAGAGGGAAGAGGAAAATGGATGATTTTGTGGTGAGGGGGGACAAAAAAACCGGCAAGCAAGCAACTATCAATCAAATTTGGAAAAAGGGGGATAGGGATAAAGTTTGCCAAAACATAGCAAGGTTCTTTTACTCGAATGCATTGTCATTCAACCTTGTTAAATGCCCATTTTTTGACGCCATGGTTGAATCCATAACCCATTTTAGACATGGATTAAAAGTCCCAAGTTACCATGAGATGAGGAATACATTCCTTAAAAGAGAAGTAGAGAACATAGAGTCTATGATGGATGAATATAAGAAAGAATGGAAGAAGACGGGTTGCACGCTTATGTCAGATGGTTGGACAGATGGGGTGAATAGATCCATTACTAATTTCTTGGTTAATAGTCCAAAGGGGACAGTTTTTTTGAGATCAGTAGATACCTCTGATATCTCAAAAAATGCAGATAACTTGTTTGCTCTACTTGATTCGGTTGTGGATGAAGTGAGAGAGGAAAATGTAGTCCAAGTTATCACGGATAGTGCGGCTGCATATGTGAGAGCAGGGGAGTTGTTAATGGAGAAGAGGAAAAAATTATTTTGGTATCCTTGTGCCGCTCATTGCATAGATTTGATGCTTGAAGACATTGAAAAATTACCAACCCATGCAGAGACCATCGCAAAGGCCAGGATGATCACAGTATACATTTACAATCATAGTTGGGTTTTGCATCTAATGCGTAAGCATACGAAAGGAGAATTGACAAGGCCAGCTGTGACACGTTTTGCAACGTGCTTCCTGACATTGAAGAGTCTAAGAGAGAGAAAGGCGGGCTTGATGCAGATGTTTGCCTCGGATGATTGGCAAAAAAGCCCATATTCCAAAAAAGCCGATGGGAGCAAGATATGCGGAATTGTGTTAGGCGATTCCACATTTTGGCCCAGTGTGTATTATTGTTTGAAATGCACATCCCCATTGGTGAAAGTCCTATGCTTAGTAGATTCAGATGAGAGGCCTGCCATGGGGTACATTTATGAGACTATGGACCGAGCTAAAGAAGCCATTGCAAAGAATTTGGGCAACATAAAGAAGAAATATGAGCAAATTTGGAATATCATTGATGAACGTTGGGACAGGCAACTTCATAGGCCCTTGCACGCAGCGGGTTATTTTTTAAATCCGCGGTTTCAGTATGAGACTTCAAATGACGTGGACATTGAAATTAAGGTGGCGCTATTGGATTGCTTAGAAAGAATGGTTCCAAGTTCAAAAGAGAGGGTGTTAATTGGTAACCAAATTGATAAGTTCAAGAAAGCAGAGGGTCTCTTTGGGCGGGAAATGGCAAAGTTAATGAGGAAAGAACAGTTACCAGGTAAATTCTTTAACTAAAAATTTTTAATTGAATTCTTATCTTATGTATTTAGAAATTATCATAATTATTTTTTGGAAAAATAGGTTTATGGTGGGACGCCTTTGGAGATGAATGTCCCGAGTTGCAAAAATTTGCAATTCGAATTGAAAGCCTGACGTGTAGTGCTAGCGGTTGCGAGCGCAACTGGAGCACATTTGAGCAGGTAAATGTTAGTAAGTCTACTTTTTTTATTCGTATCTTCTTATTTGTATCCCTTTAATTTTATTATTAACCTTTTTTATTTTAGATACATTCAAAAAGAAGAAACCGACTCGAACAAAAGAGGATGAATGCACTTGTTTTTGTCAAATACAATCTTCAACTTCGAGTTCGCAATTCAAAGAGGAAGGGCAACAAAGGATTTGATCCTATTTCGTTATCTGACATGGACTCGGACGATGAGTGGATAACGGAAAAGGATGGACCTGTGCTTCCAGAAGACACGACTTGGTTGGATATGGGTGAATGTTTTGTGGAAGAAGCTACAGGAGATGAGACGGGCGCCGGCTCCAGCCATGCGCCTCAACAAAAGAAAAGACGTAAGTTATTTGTAATTTCTTTTCTTAGTAATAAAGAGTTAAAGACATGATTTATTGATATTCATTCTTGTAAATGTAATAGGCGTTAGAAACCTCAACAAAAGGAAGGACAAGCGCCAATTGCAAGATGAAGAAGAATTTGGTTCTGCTTCCGACACAGATGATGGAGATGTGGGTGTTAATATTGAGGGAAGAACTACCGATGCCGTTGACGAAGATAATGATGAGGATGTGAATGGGATCGACGACATCCATGATCTATATTTTATACAATCATGATATGTTTCATGTTTTGTTTTGTGGTTCATATGTGAGACTTTAAGTTTTTTTTATCTTTTTGAGATTGTTATAGAGAGAATGAATGGATTTTGCCATTTTGGTAATGAATAGTTAATTAATTTTAATCATGACAATCGGTTAAGTGGTTGTCAAGCATTTCATGTTATTTATTTTAATGGTTTTGAATGGAAAATTGATAATTACTCTTTTTATTCTTATTTATAATTTTTCCTATTTTTTATTATTTTTTCTGATTTTTATATATAAATCTGAAAAATCTTACGATTTACGATTCGACCCCTCTTACGATTTACGATACGATTCCGATTTTCAGAACATTGGTCCTAAGAGATGAGGAGGGGTGGTTAGGTAGGCATTTTCAAGCCCCACTGGCATAGCAGACAAATGAAGCGGAAGTGCGAGCGGTTATTCAAAGAGTGAAGTTCCTTCAAAATATTGACCTTGATAAGTTGGTCATCGAAAGGGGATTCTCTAAATGTGATAAGATGGCTTAAGGGTTTGCACTCGGCTCCTTGGAGATTTACTTCTTTCCTCGATAAGATTCAAGATAGGCTCTTGATGATCCTCGTGTGTCTTTCATCCATATTTGTCGTTCGGCTAATGAGGTGGCCGATAGGTTGGCTACAGAGGGGGTTCCGAGGGGTGAACCAGAGCGTTTTGATTTCCTTCCCCTGTGACTATCTTCCTTTTTTTTTTATCTTTGCTCTTGATCTTTTTTCTTCTTTTTTTCTTGATCTTTCTCATTATATATTCCTCTCTTTTCTTGTATAGATCGCCTCGATCTTTTTCTTTAAATGAAATTTGTACTATTCAAAAAAAAATCCCAGCAAAGAATAAAACCTGAAATTTTGATATGAAAAGTCCCCAAATGACAAGATTTTTCCCTACTTAAACTAACCCTAGCTAACATAAAGGACCAAAATAACCCCCCACTCCCAACTCACATGCACACAGGAATGAAAGGACAAACTACAATTACCCTAGACTAAGCATGAAATCCATACAGTTTGCCCGGGACCCGCTCTACATCAAACTCCCCTCCTTAGAAAAGAGCTTGTCCTCAAGCTCAATTCCATTGTGGTAGAAGGGGCGTAGACCCAGGTCATTGGGTAAGTAGGGATGCCATCCCTCTTTTGCCAGCCAAAGAAAATGTGATGTCATGGCTCATCAATGTCCCTCTACCAAAATTCATAGAAATCTTTAGGGCGATAAAAAAAAGCTCCCTCCCTAGGGTGTCGACCTAGGGAGGGAGGCAGTTTCTCATCTCGTCCACTCTCTCTCCCACATCTTCCTCTCTCATCTCCCCTTCTCCCTTTCTCTCTTGCTCGTTCTCCCTCTCTCTCGCTCATTTCCCTCTCTTTCCCCATTGCTGACCCTCTTTTTACCGTCTCTCCCATTGTTGGCGATGAGCCGCGGAGGCCAAATCGGGATCGTGGATAGGGGTGTAAATGAGCTGAGCCGAGCTTGGCCCAGCTCGGCTCGGCTCGTTAAGCTCAATACATGTGCTTGGGCTCGGGCTCGGGCTCGAACCGGGCTCGAGCTTGGCTCGGCTTGGCCAGGCTCGCGAGCCTTACCGAGCTCGTGAAGAAAAACCAGAATCAAATGAAGAAAACCCAGATTTGTGTTGGAGGAGGTCGAAAGTTGCAGAGACAGAGGTGCTAGCTTAGAGAGAACTTGCCGGATTCCGGCGAGATGGCCGGAGAAGATGGAGATGGCCGGATTCCGGCAAGATTGCCGGAATCTATGGAGGTGGAGCTGGATCTAATGAAAGGGGAGTAGATGGTGGAGATGGAGGTGGTTGTTGGATACCTAGGATTGCTTGCCGGTGGCGGATTTGCCGGAGAAGGTGAGCGGGGCAAAACCCCCTACCAAGTCCCTCTCTCTCTCTCTGTCGCACTCTCATTTTCAACGAAGATGAAGGCCCCCCTGAAACCCTAATTGGATTTCTCATTTTGCTTAAAAGGGGAAGTGATGTATTTCGCCCCTTTTTCTTCTCATGAACAGCCCCCTTGTATCATATTTGACTACTCTTTTTTACACCACAGGGGGTGGTCTGAGGTGAAAAGGAGCTTACAAAAATAAATATATTTACTTCCCCTTCTACTCCACGGACAGCCCCTTTGATGAATTAATGACTACTCTTTTAGATACTAGGGGTGGTCTTAGTAAAAGAAATATATTCTCTTCAATATATTTTTCTTAAAAAGAAAAGGAAAATGATATTGGTGCTGCTATGTTTTGATAATAGCACCCTCTCATCTTAACGAGCCGAGCCGAGCCTGGCCTAGCTCGGCTCGGCTCGGCTCGTTAAAGATTCGAGCCGAGCTCAAGCGAGCTTTCGAGCCCGAGCCAAAATTGACACCCTTATCCATGGAGGCTGGATCTGAAACATGGCTTTTCCGTGGTGGGTAGATCTAGGGCTGTGGAGGCAGGATCTGAGGTCGTGGAGGCTAGATTGGGAGACGTGGAAGCCGGATCTGAAGCCATGGAGGCCGTGAAGCTGGATCTGGAGCCGGGGAACACCGTGAAGGTTGACATTGGCCGTGAAAGGCCGTGGGGTGCCAGACCTGGAGTCATGGATGGCTGGAAGGGCGGAATGGCAGGAGCTGGGCTTGAGAAGGCCGGATTTAATGGTGAAAGGGCCGGATCTAGTTAAGGGTGATGAAGAAAGTGGGTGGGGGAGTCGTTGGAGGCAGTGGAAGGGGCCGATGTAAGGAAAAGGATGTTCGGATTCAGGAGAAGAGGAGGTTGGATATGGAGGCGAGAGAGGTTGTGGATAGTGACAATGAACCTTGTAGGGTTAAGGTTTCGAGGAGGAGGAGGGGAGTTTTAGGGTTGTTAGGGTCAGGGTTGAATGGGGAAGGAGTTGGGGAGTATTATAATCTTTAGGGTTACGGTTTAGGGTTAGGGCTTGGAGTATACTTTTGGATGGGATGATTTTTGGGTTAGTGGAAGTAGGTTTTGGAGGGGATGGTGGAAAGATTTGATATATTTTTAATGGGGGGCCGTCGATGTTTGGTGGTGGTTCGAGGTGGAGGCCGCTGGAGATTGGATGATGATGTTGGGTGGTTGGCTATCGTGCACGGTTAGGGGCGCACAGTAGCTCTGGGCCTTCGAGCGGGATTTTTGAAAATCGAATTTGGCAGCAGATTGTAGTGGAGAAATTGGTGACGTGGCAGGCCATGATCTTGACTTGGGGGGTCCCACAAATATGACACTTTTTGCTGGATTCGATTCAAGTGAGGCTATTGGGTAATGTAAGGGGTAATGGGTTTTTCTTTTGAGCCAAGGAGAATGCTCTTGGGCAATTCATACTATGTAAATCTAGTGGGACTACTGGTCCCCTTGTAATTTTGTTGGTATGAATATATTTATCAATTTTCAAAAAAAAAAATTCATAGAAATCTTCAGCTATGTATCCCTCCTCATACGTTAATGGTCTTTACCATAGCATTTTGCCATGATCCATAAAATGGTCTTCTGTCATCTAAAAATTTATGTTGGCCACTGCCCACTCATCTAGCTCAATATGGTCGGCGGCCGCTGTTATTGCTCTTCATCATCCTGTGCGATGTGCTCCTCTATATCAAAATCAGTCTCAAAATTGTGCCGTCTCATGGCTATAATCTGCTTCACTGGTACTAGTGGTGTCAAGAAGATCTGTTGTCTGCTCTGCCCCAAGATAAGACACTGCTATCCTCTCTACCTGCTCCTCAATAGATGAAAGGGCCTCAATACGATCCTCTGTATCAATGTGATCCCTATAATAGATTCCCTTGGCAGTTCTGCAGGGGGGGTCATCAATGGAAGCCGACAGCTCAGCCTCTACCTCTTCCTCTTTGCTACCATCATCACATGGTAGCGGAGGGTCAGCCTCTACCTCTTTAATTGAGCTGAAATGTCAAACTCTAGCCCGATTAAAGACCCAGAGTTAACATTGCACCCAGGGGCATCTTTGGTAATCACGGAAACTATTAGAGGGATCTGAATAACTTAAGAGAAAAGGTATCTGCAATCCTTGTTTTGATTATGGCACTCCTCTTTTTATTGTACACTATTCTGTTCGGATGTTGATAGCTTTTTGGGAGACTGCCTAGAGAGGGCTGCAAAAGAAATAGCAAGTTTGCAGCTCCAATACAGCATTACTGCCACAAGATTTAAGGACCCTTGCAAATGATATAGGTCCATGAGTGGAGGTATGAAGAAACTAGTGCACAGGTGGGAAATAAAGAAGAGTGAAAGAATCAACATGGATATGCAACAAGAATTACAGATCATCTTGTTCCAATTGCTTATTCACTTTTAAGTCATCTAAAGAAATTTTCTAGGTGCCGATACATGGACCATTGTCCAAGAATAGGGTTAAAAAAACCCATGAAGTTTAAGCGAATTCTTAATATGCAACTATAATCTAACTCACCCTACCTGAAGTCTAACATCCGGAACTGCAAATGTACAACAAATGGCACAGAAGAATTGAACCATAAGACACTAGTAAATTCATCAACAGAATGCATCTCTAATGTTATCAGCAAAATAAGAAGTAGCAAAACCTACAAGAAATCAATTAAAAAAATGCAACATGAGCATCGATTCTCACCCGGAAATCAGCTTTTCTCAGAACCTCTTTAGTTGTTACTTCAAACGGGTGTTTTTTGAAAGTTTTACGTACCCCAGGCTTTGTAAGATCAAGATCCTACATACAGCCACAAAAAAAAAAGGCATCTCAATAAAAGAAATTTAAACAACATCAGTAAATAATAGCAAAGAATAATTCAGACATACAAAAAATATCCGATAGGGTGCAGGACAAAACAAATAAACAATATTCATGCTTGCATCATTGAATGAGAAAGGAATTAAAGAATTAAAAAAGACCAAAGAATAAAAAATCACAAGAAAAGAAGCTTATAAAGAAACCCAAACTCAAAAAATTCCTAATCGAACCATAAAATTGATTCTAGCCCCTTCATCTTGTAACTCTAAAGAGATCTTAGTAGACCCATTCATGCTCTTCGTTGAAGGGGTCTGTTGACAGACATAAGGGCATCATTACTTTCTTTCCCCGCTATTGTTAGTTTTCTCATCGTGTTATTTTTCTACACCTAGTTAGTTGTCTTATTTGCGTAAGTGGTGCAATTTGTTTATGCCCCTAATAATAACCCAATTGTGAGAAGGCTGCAACTCTCACAATTATCTTCCAACTCTCATGAGCAGCTGTAGGTCTCAAACTTAGATGGATAGAAAAAAAATTGAGGGTACAGCAAGCAGAATACAGACCCTAACAGCCTATGGAAGTGCAAACAGAGCCAGATCATATTTGAGGAGTTTAAAGTAGTTGTGACAATGAGATCCGTTTCTCCTTCGGAGAGAGGGGAGGTAACATGCTACAAGAAGCAAGCTTTTTTTATTTTAATGGGTCGAGATGAGCTCGTTGATTTACTCTCAATGATCCATTCCATTTACCAATATATAGGATTTTCTGATGACTGGACAGTTTCATTACTTTATAACAAAGGATAAATAAAAAATCCAATAGATGAACAATTTGGCGGTGTAGGCTATTCTATTTAGCAATTGAATGTTTGTCTACCTTGAGATCATACTGCATTCCAGGTCTTAAACTAATATCCGGTCTGTATGCATAGTTATCATCTTTTATCTCATCACTGTAAGTAAAAGAAGTGGCAGCTTTCTTCAATTTCCCATCCATCCCATCTGACAATGTATTGAAACTCTCATCTAACCCATCAACAAACTGAGAAGTATCTCCGTCATTCATATTAGAGCCACCAACAAATCTGCCACGAGCCTTTTCAAGCCGATCAAGTTTTTGATAGAAGGAATCAGTATTTGGACTGTTATCTAAAAATCCACTAAATATCCGCTGCTCAAAATCATCTGCTGACTCGAAGGAATTGCTCCTGTGCTTGTCATTGACAGCATCACCTATTTGAAGATAAAATGCATCAAAATTATAATGAAGAATCTTCAATTGAGGTTATAATCAAGACAAAGGAGAGAGAGATGATATATGAGATTGATTTAATGTAATATAAATGTTGAATTACTTATATCAAGCATAAAGAAGCATTTGAAAAAAATAAAATAATTCAATTCATTAATCCCTGGTGATCTCATTCATGGCTCGTGATATTAGAGCCATAGGGCAAAGCTTCTAATACAGAACCAACAAGATTTTTTCAACGAGGAATGGTGGTCACTCCTTGCACTACCAGTTAAATGAATAAATGGATCAGATCATTTATATTGAGAGGAATCTGATACATTGACCAAGAAAACAAAATATCAACAAAGCCAATACTACAGTTGACCGTAAGATGAAAATGAGAGGTGTGACATTCAAGATAAGCCATTTGCTGAAGTACAAAAGGAACAATTATTTAGTAGATTGCATTTAACCAATGCTTAGCATTCAATATGACAACAATTGCAGGGATTTTTAAAAATTTTCGAAAAGATAATATTTCTTCACAAGTAATTCATAGAAATATTTATAAATAATACATACACACATTTCACATGCAATTCATATAAATATAATTAACTAACACATACTAGTATAGCATACCACTAATACACATGCATTTCACTTTCGGCATGCATTTCGATAGGGATGGAAATTGAAACATTTCAATACTCTGGTCCTTTTTGCATAATCATGGGATATATATGAATTCTCCTTTCCCATCACTCATATTTTATGGTGTCTATCCCATCATCTCTTGGCTTGTTTCATATTCATGATGTTTATGACATAATAGTATTCAATGTAAATTGTCACCCATTTCTCAGTTTAAGACTTTCAGGTGCTGTTCGGATATGTGGATTTTAGAATCCATGTTTTATTTTGAAAGTGGTGTAAAATTCTGGATTTTACAATCCATTATCCTGGATTTTAAGTAATAAATCCTGATTATAGAAATCTTTCCCCCATCTTGAGATTTCTAGGAAACACGGGGCGATCTCCTACTCTCGCTCGGTGAAAAGAGGGGAGACAAATCAGAAAACAAGGGACGGTCTCCTTCTTCTCTAGTATTCCATCCAGGATTATGAGGAAATCCAAGATTTTAAATATTGATATCCAACCGTCCCCTCAGTGTTATTTTAATTTTTAAATCTATGTTTGTTTTTATGAAGAATTTGCAGATGGGGAAGACAATAGCTAGAGGTTCTAGTACATGACAACCTCTACTTCAAAAAAACTTGCAAGAGAAGTGGAAAAACTTGATAAATAATGAAAAATAGGCATATGAGAAGGAAACTAACCTGAATCCAGGTTCGAAGAGAATGATCTGAACATCGAAGGAGGACCGCATCGGCATGATAAGACATTCATCGATCTTAACATGATTAGAGCAAGTTTCATTTCTGACCTAATTTGTGCCACAATTAAGAATCAATCTCAATGAGTAATATGTTCACCTTCAACTGCACAAAACGTACTAAGAAATACTCGTTAATTCTGCAATAGGCAAAGCTCTTTGGACAACTACTCAATTTATCAAAGAATCAGAATGAATACACCAAAGGAATCCAACATTATCTATTATGCTCTGTTCTCTCGTCGGGAAAGGAAAGGGAAGTGAAGGGAAGTAAACTGATGTGGCAGAAAGGAAAGTGAAGGAAAAGAAACCTGACAGAAACTTGTCAGATGAGCGTTTCGTTGCATAGAAACCTGACAGAAACCTCACAGAAACTACAGAAATATGCGTTTCATTGCAGGGAAACTCAATAGAAACCTGTTAAATAGAAACTGTGACAAACTGATATGCAGAATGATGCCAACATAGAATCTAGTCTAAAATAAGTGGGCCCAACCCTCTGAAGTCAATCAAAATAAGAAAACCATGACAAACAGAAGTTGAACAATAACGATGCCAATCAAATTGTCACAAATATAGAATTGCCAAGATATAAATCAGGCAACCAACATAGACTTGACATAAAATTGTCACAAATATAGAGTTACCAAGATAGAGTTGAACAATAACAATGCCAATCAAATTGTCACAAATATAGAGTTGCTAAGATAGAATTGCCAAGATATAAATCAGGCAACCAACATAGACTTGACATAAAAACTACATATGTAACAAGCGGATAGTGCTCAACAACAAGAGGAAGAAGCCCCAAAAAAAATGACTAAGAAAGATGATAATGCAACAATAGAATGACAAATCCAAGTAAACAAAAAAGTGTAAACAAAAAGAGCAAAACAAGGCCGAGCTTCCCAATAGACATTCAAATCCCAAATATAACAAAGATCTCAAAGACGGGAAAGTAAATCAAGCTACCGCAAGGGGTGAAAGAAATTTGTTCACTTTTGTTTCATGTGAAGAAATTTATTTGGAATAACTAGGGAAAAAACAGAATAAATAACAGAGAAAAACAGAGGTTTCAATCACAAAAATCTATATAACACAAAAACACCACCAAAATAAAGGAATCAAACATACCCACCACCAAGAACCAAAAACAAAATCTCAGTACCTTTCGATTTCGAAAAACCCTATTTCAAGGAAATGAAATAGGGTTAAAACTCACAAAGTTCAGTACAACAAAATCACAAAAATAAACACCAGCAAAATGCATTGTACAGAAACCCCCAAGCAGAGACATACCAACAAACCCCTTTTATGCCTATTTTTAGAATAAAAAGTAAAAAAAAAACAACCAAAACCCGCAATAAAAAATCCCTAAATCTAAAAAAAACCCAACAAACCTAGAGCTTGGATTATCGGTTCTTAGACTCGGAAAAGAGGGAGAATGAAACTTTATTTCAATTTTATGAAACCCGGAATAGGGTTTCTGTAAATATTCTCAAATAGGGTTTCTCAAAAACATGAAATAGGATTTCTCAAATCAATTTTACAGAGCTATTTATAGAAACCCTATTTCAGATTTACTAAATCAGGTTTATAGAAACCCTATTTCAGATTGGAGAAGATGAGCACAAGGGTTTCAAAAAAAAATGAAAGAATGGGGAAGAGAGACAAGAAACAGAGAAGAGAGAGTGAGAGGATCTACCGTGAGCGAGGTCGGAGACGAGGCGAGGTCGGAGATGAGGCTTTTTCGCCACAGTGGGAGATTGGAGACGACGAAGTAGTTTGTCTTCTTTTTTTCTCCACACAGCTACGATCGGGGAAACTTAAGAGAAAGTAGGGTTTTCCGATAGTTTGTAACGGAAATGGGATGGGAGGAAAGTCGCGGAAAAGTCTTTTCCACGTTTGATAAAATAGTTTCCGAGGAAATTAAAAGAACACCACAAATATCAGTTTCCGCAGAAAAATACAGGGGTTTCGGGGAAACCCAACGGGAAAGGAAACAAGAGAACACAGCATTAAAAAACTGACCTCTTCTGTGGCAACAAAATCCCGACCAGGTTCTAATTGGGAAGGTGTTGGCTCGATGCGAGATCGAAACCACAAAGAAATCGGTTCCTTCACCGTTCTACGGCCTTTGTGTGGAGAACCCTAACCCTAGACCTGAGGCTTTTCAATATTCACCGGACGCTTATAAATTCGCCCCCTCCTAAGATGCATGTCCCTTTGGACCTTTTTCCCCTCTCTCTGTGGGGCCCAACAATTAAATGGTTTAGATCTATGAACAAGGTGGGTCTCACTGTTTTTCTTTAAAAAAAAAAGGGAAATTTGTTCAATCTGTTTTTTATTTTCTATTGGTTAGGGTTTTTTTTATTAGGATCTTGATTGAAGGGATGTGATAGGATATAATTAGGAACAGTTCTAATAGAGAGCTGTGCAGATTTTCCTCAATTGTTAGGTTTCCTAATAAGATTTTCCTACTAAATTATTAGGTTTATGATACGTGCTTATTATGGTGTATATGATTTAGTTTTAAGTAGTTATTGTAGGATTATGCATTTTAGATTTGTGGGGTTGGTTACTTGTTATGTGTCATTTAAATGGGTAAATGGGTTGATGATGTGATACTCTCTTTGTGTTTGTATTTAAGTTCTTTATTTCAATGAAATGGGAACCTAACAAGAGCCAGGATTTGAGCCGGGTAGATGCGTTTCACCTTATTCATGAAATTTTTCTAAAGGATTCATTTAGCCGACCCCAACTAGTTTGGGACAAAGGCTTTGTTGAGTTGACTTGAGTATTTCAATGAAATGGGAGAAAGAATTTTACAGCAGCAGAGGAAACTTTGTTTAGGAGAGTAATGGTTCCTCTCGAATTGAACTTTTAGGAGGTCCGGTTGCCTCGAATCAACCTCTCTCTCTCTCTCTCTCTCTCTCTCTCTCTCTCTCTCTCTCTCTCTCTCTCTCTCTCTCTCTCTCTCTCTCTCTCTCTCTCGTTTTAATTTTGTTTATTTGTGTTTCGGCCAATTGGGCATGTGACGGTTTCCTTATATTTTTGGGTTTCATTTTCTCTCGTCGATATGTTTTCGTTTTGTTCATTGTGAATTTTGTTTCCCGGAGTTGACGCGTGATTCGTGTAGGGTTTTGGATTTATAAGTATTTTTTTAAGTCTTATGATTAGCTGAATTTCTTAATCTATCGTGATCTTGTGTTATCCAGATCTCTTTCAGTTTGGGATATTCTGACCAATTGTGGTGTTTGTAGAGAGTATTTTCTTCTAGGGAAAACTGTCTCTTGGTTTGTAGTTATCTTTGCAATGTGATAGCTTGGGCTACCAATCATGGCGGAGGGTCTTGGAGACTACAGAACATTATTGACGAGATACGAGATCTGGTTAGATGTCTAAGACGCCAACTTGCTCACAGGAGAAGGACGGCCAATTCAATGGCAGAATTGGCGGGATTTACAATACACATGACGGGAACAAATGTCATGTGCATTGTAAATCCAGGGTCTTTATAGCCACTCTACTGTCAGATCTCTCTTTTTTTGCTTATGTACTGGGACATCTTGTCCCTCCTTCTGATTCAATAAAATTCTTCGTTAATTTTCAAAACAAAAAAAAGGTTAATCCAAACTCCTTTAACTCTCCCAAGTTATGACCACGTAAACTAAGTACTCATCCTTGTCAATAAAGTAGTCTGTTACGTCATGCCAAGTTGACTAGGATTTGCTTTGGCCACATTTTAACCCACATCCATGTTTTGAGACACCGACAAATATGCCTCGAAACGGTTATTTGATCGAGAAAAACAAAAGCAAAACATAAAAATTTAAACAGTCAAGAAATTTTCATTATGATTGAGTATCTGGCTATCTGCAATTCTTATTTCAACTTTGATGAAATATCTTGAACTCACGAGTTTTGATTTTGAGGAATGCATTTTTTTTATCGTTTTTTTGAGTATTTGGATGCATCTCGTACCTCTTTGAGTGCCCCATTATCTGGATAATTGTATTTTTTCTTCTTTCTGCTTTTTTCTGTATTGACCATCTCGGTCTCCCTTTTCTTAATATAATTGCCATTATTCAAGGAAAAAACAAGTATTTGGATGCATCTCTGTTCTTATTGCTGTCTTGGTGATACAAAAGGTTTCATCTTCTTTACAGAGTCATGTACAGTTCTCTTTTTTAGGGCACTGTCCATGGGTTGATTATTCTCAACCTCATATGTCAAATCTACCGAACTTGCGAGCATTTTATATCTGCTTAGACTAATTACCAGGGACCCCATCCGCCACCACCTCGCACACACAAATTTTATGTAGGTTGGGTTGTTTATTTCCACACAACAAGATGCAGTTCATTTTTCTTATTGTTATTATTTTATTTTTTTTGATGAGTTCATTTTTCTTATTTTGATATAGCCATTCTTCGCCAAGGTTATCTTTGGTCATTATCCATCTCTCATGGAAAATCAAAGTGATCTTTAGAAAGCCCACCTAGCTGTGTGTGAAGTGCCTTTGGAGTTGTGTGACAGTCCTTCGACACAATTAGCTGTCTAGATCTCGTGATTTGCCTAGTTAGTCAGAGAAGTTATAAAAGCATTGTAGTCCCTGCAAATTATATTACTTGGGAATTCCTTCCGCAAATCATTCACTAGGAATTCCAGGTAGTGAAGTCAAAAGCATTTGATCATTTGATTGAAGTGGCTCTGTATCTCCCACTTCGAAGTTAGAAGAGAAGTAGCTGTGATCATGTGATTGGGATAGGCTCAGAGAGAGTGCATTTGTTGCCCTTCGAGTACCATGATCCATGATGTTAAATACAATTAGGATGTAATCCAATGTATTTTCTAGAGGGGAACAGTATTCTGTCTCCAAAGGTACATTGTTAGAGGAGAAGAAGTGTTTGATGAGAGCGTAAGCAGATGAAAATTTGCTTATATTTGATATGACATTATTTTTTTAATAAATTTGTTGTGTACTACTTTGTGAAGACCCAATTACACCAAAAGCATAGGATGACAGAATTGGTGGTATTTAATCATCTATACTTCAACCAACCAAACACCCCCCACTACATCTGCACGATACTTAAGGCCCTGTTTGTTTTGGATTTTGGAAATCGATTGGGAGTCCCAGACTGATTATTGGACTCAAATTTATGTTTAGCTTTGAGTACAATAATCAGTTTTGGACTCACAATCGGATCTCAAAATTAGAAATAAACAGGGCCTTAATGTAGCTATAAAGAGAATTTAAATTATTTTTACTAGTTAGACATGTTTTTATCTATCATTATCAGCCCTCATTTTATTCCTATCCACTCACTGGCTATTACATTCCCACTCAGCAACTTTTAATTTCTAGCTGTTTTTTTTTTCTTTCGTTCTAAAATAACTTCCACTCAGTGCATTCGTAATTCCACTAGTATACATCCAGCCAACTAAATACAGAAACTCTTAAAAACCCAGCTAAAATAGCAACCAAGTAGAATCAAAATCTAGAGAACATGCTACAAAAAATGTAGAAAAGATGCAAACTAAATTTCTACACTTTTGTTCTTCTATACCAAGATAAGAAAGAAACTATCTGACTAAACATTTAACTCCCACAAAATCAATAAAAAAATGAAAAAAAATATATAAAAAAATGCTTATGAATCATTAATCATTCTGATGAATCTTCTAGCGTGCCATCCATGCCGGAGGCAGCATTCCCGTCTGCTCGTGCACGGTCTTAAATAATGGCGGTAACATATTATACACGCCCGCCACTTCATTCATACCACCACCCGGAACCTCACCGCCATTGCCATTAGTCCAAACACTGATCTTTGGTTGTAATCCTTGTACGGCCCCAGCATTGATCTTAGCCATCTCTTGAAACAATCCCCCATTGATCATCAAGTAATCCTTCAAGTTCGCATAATTTCCATCTAAGGCCTTGAGCAATGTGCTAACATAGACGCCCTGTGCCTGCGCGAGTGCCACTACTCCCTCTGCCTCCTTTTGCTTTGCGTAGAGCTCCCCCAAAGCCGTTTGCTGATGAGCGAAGAGGGCTGCCTCTGCGGCCACTCGGTGGGCTTCGGCCTCCTTCTCCCTCTGATAGAGCTCTGCCTCTGCAGCCTTTTGCTTCTTGTAGAGCTTCCAATTTGCCTCTTGCACCTGTTTTTTTATAAACAAAATTCAAAGATGAAGGAGGTATTTGTATACAAGCTAAGAAGGGCTCTATATGCAAATAAAGTTTTGTAAAGCTAATAATTTTTACAAGGCCCTTCCAAAAACCCAGCTGCAAGGGCGCCCTTCCGTTTAGCACTCTATTTGCAAATAGAACATTGAGGTCTCTTTGGAGGCCATTACTATATCATCTACTTATACATCTATATTATACTTACAGTTTACTTTTTATATAGCAAATAAAAAGGCTAGTGATATTTGCACTGCAATTTATGTTTCAATAATTGTACAATCTCAACTTGTCTTTTCATTTTTAATTAGCTTTTACGAGCATATTGGGAACTATAATAACTTTTGATCACTGATTAAATAACAAAAGACAAGCTGAGTTTGTGCAATTATCACAACATGGTAGTACCAATATAAATAGCATTAAAAAAATCCATAGAGAACTGAAGAGAAAAGGTAACAGGGGTGGTTGACTAGAAAGGGTGGAACATAATTTCAGGCCCTGTATGGATTGCAGGAAAGTTTAGAAAGGATGGAACATAATTAACCAGAATTCAATTATTCACCTCTAAATCATGGAAAGAAAAAACTTAACCAAGAAAAATAACTGCATCAGAAATTTTTACTTGCAATCCAAACAGAGCTACTAATTTTATTCTTAAGCAAAGGCCTAGGTAGGTTGGGAAGAAGACAAACCAAAAGGGGATGAAATAACAATATCGAATGATAAATTAACAAAATCATACTTACCTTGGTCTCATACTCAACAGTAGCCTTGCTAAGAAACTCAGCCTTTAGCTTCTCTGTCCGAGTTAAAGCATTCCTACTCTCCACCTCCCTCTGCAACTCAGCCTCTCTAATCGCCACCGCCTTCGCGGCCTCAACCTCCGCCATCTGTGCCTGTTGGGCCCACGAAGCCTTCTTCGTCGCCAACTCAGCATTCGTCTTTGCCACATCAGCCTCCCTTTGGTTCTCAAAAATCTCTACCTCAGACTTCACCTTAATCTCCTCTTTCTTCCCTTCCCCTTGCCTATTCGTAGAGAAAATCTTTGTCTCCGCATCAATCTTCGCCGCATTCTGCGTGGTCTGCCCCTCCCTTAGCTTAGACCTAATCTCCCCTTTCATCCTAGCCTCGGCCACATCCACCTTGGCTTGGTTCGCAGCTTCCATCTGGGTCTTTTGCCCCAAGTACGAAAAGTACTCATGGCCTTGAACATCCACAAGTTGCTTAACATTCGCGTTATAAATCAACAACCCAAATTGGTTCAATTCGAGCTGGACTTTCTCAAAAACTTTTTGTTTGAATTCTTTGGTACCTGTTAGAATATGTGAGATCTTCATCAGCATGCATTAGATTAGAAGATTTGACAATTTTATTGTAATCAAACGTATATCAATTTAATCCACATATGTTTGAGAGAGCATGTTACCTTTGAAAATTTGTTCCATGGTCATGGACGCGGCGAGGACACGGGTCTCGCCTTCAATTACGTTACGCCTTGAACGAGCTCCGTGACATGCTTGGAGAGCTTGTTATGGGAGGACATGAGCTTGGCGTATTTGAGAAGGCTTTCATGGTCCTCGACCCGCGGGCCAATGGTGAAGACGGCGGGGAGGAGGAAAGGTAGCTTCTCCGCGCACATGGCTTGTACTTCGAAGGTATAATTTACTGGGGAAATTTCGATGAAAGTATACGATTGGCCGGGAAGGATCCATGCTTTCTTGGCTAGCTTGATATCCTTAATATTGAAACCAGTGATGACTAGGTACTCACTAGCCTTGGCTACTTTGTACCACCACACTATGGTGGGAAGATGAAGAAGATGAAGAAGAAGAAGAAGAAGAAGAAGAATAAAAGGTGATGTGAAGGACAAGAAAAAGGGAACAAGAAGGTGGTTTCTTAGATGGAGAGCGAAGAACGTCTAGGCAGAGGAAGCACAAGTTGTTATATTTTTTTTGTTTGATACACGACCCATATTTATAGAATAAAACCCATACTCTCCCACATTTCCTCTTTCTATTTAAACTCCACCGCTAATCTAACTAGAATCAGGCTTCCCAACTTAACATAACTCTTACCATGTTTCCTAATAGAAGGAGGACTAAGAAACCAAAAGGAAAATAAGAAACCGCCCATCACAAAACCGGTTGTGGATAAGTCTCTTCTCTGATAAAACCGACTTAACAAGAATTTCTGATTGTGGGGAAGTCTCTTTTATTTGAATTTCTGATTGGCTGATATTGACTAACAAGAATTTGTTATCCTAACAGTAGAGAGCAAATTTCCAGAAAAGTTTGGATATGAGCTAAACCGTCAACACAAAAAAATTCTAGAAAAGTTTTTCTTTCGAACAAAAAACAATCCCTAGACCCAAACATACCTTTAGGTTACATTATTTACACCTATTTTCCATGAAATGATTTTTCAAAAATTGAGAAAATTGCAAACCTACTATAGCCTATAGGCCCTAGAATTGTTTTCCATGCAATATTATTTTCCATGGAAACTTTATGCCATAAATTTCCCAATCCTCCCCCCCCCCCCCCCCCTAAATCCAAACACCACCTTAAAAAATTTCAAACTCTATAGTATGCCTATGTTAAAGAGACATATTTCTTGTGGCTAAGATCCATCCAACTGGGCTGATTGACACAATTTTCTTCAATACTTAATAAGCGTAAAAAGAGTAGCTTTGATAAAAATACATAATTAATTAAAAACAAAATTAGCATCACACAAAATAAAATAAAATACGATAATTACACCCATTTTCGACACACATGAACCTTTTTTTTTTTGAAATGGCAGAAGTATATTATGAAAGGGAAGGGGACCGAGATGGACCGCACCCAAAATTACACGGAAAGAAAAAGAAAAAAGAAACAAAAAAACAAAAAACAGCATAATCAACTATGGAGGGAGAAAATCGAACCACTCCAACTCCAAACGGTCAACCCCACTTCTAGCCAACCCATCCGCCTCCCCATTAGCACTCACCTATTTATAATTTCATTTTAATTAGCTGATGAATTTTTTAGCGTCCCCATCCATGCCGGAGGAAGCATCCATGTCTGCTCGTTCAATGTCTTAAATAATGGCGGAAACATCTTATACACGCCTGCCACCTCATTCATACCACCACCCGCAATCTCACCACCATTGCCATTTGTCCAAACACTAATCTTTGGTTGTAATCCTTGTACAGCCCCAGCATTAATCTTCGCGATCTCTTGAAATAATCCCCCATTGATCATCAAGTAATCCCTCAAACTGGCGTAATTTCCGTCCAAGGCCTTTAGCAATGTGCTAACATAGACGCCTGGTGCCTGCGCGAGTGCCACTAGTCCCTCTGCCTCCTTTTGCTTGGTGTTAAGCTCCCCTAAAGCCGCTTGTTGAAGAGCGAAGAGGGCTGCCTCTGCGGCCACTCACCGGCCGTCGGCCTCTTTCTCCTTCTCATAGAGCACTGCCTCAGCAGTCTTTTGTTTCTTATAGAGCTCCCAATTTGCCTCTTGCACCTGTTATTTTTTGTTTTGAAAGAAACCAAAAGATTAAGGGGGTATTTTGATACAAGCAAAAAGGGGGGCCTATAATGAAATAAAGTTTTTTAAAGCAAATAATATTTACAAGAAGAATGCTAAACTGAAGGGTGTGCTTACAAAAACCCAACTACAAGGGCGCCTCCATTGGACCATCTCACCAAACTGCATTTATTATTCATTTAATTTTATATTTTTTGGCCATTATAAATTCACTTTCATAGATGGTCCAATGGGGGCACCCTTGCAGGTGGTTTTTGCAAAGGGCACCCTTCAGTTTATCATTCCTCTATTGACAAATATAACATTAAGGCCTATTTTGAGGCCATTATCTATACTATCTACTTATACTTCTATACTTCACATAAATCAAAACTCTTACCTTTTAGAGAGAAATTATATGGTGTTGGGCCTTACAACAATAAGGCTCTTGTACGGTGGAGGTACCACCCTTGATATTTAATCCAACACAGCTTCTCAAAAAGTGAGCTGCTGATATTTGCACTACGGAGTTTTAACAATTGCGTGCATAAACTCAGCTTCTCTTTTGAGAGCTTTTTTGTTTTTTGTTTTGGAAACTGTATTAAATTTTTATTGCTGTTTAAAAGATAAAATACAAGCTGGGTTTGTGTAATTATCAGAACATGGTATCTTAGTTATTCTTAAAAAGCTTTGGGAAAAAAAGGAATAAAAAGGTAAGAGGGGTGGTTGGGTAGAAAACGGGGTGGAAATATCATTTCCCTAATGCCCCTGTTTGGATTGCGGGAAGTTTTTGAAAAAGTTTAGAAGGGAAAAATAATTCTAAAATTTGTCACTTTTTTTTAAACACACACAAAAGATAACTTGAACTAGGGCTGCAACTCGGGTCAGGCAGGTCTGGTTTTGAAGAACCCAACCCTACCAGAGAAATATCTCTCGGTTCGGGTCGGGTCGGGTTTTTTTTTCTGGAAAACCCACGATTCCTAAACCCGGCCCTACCCATGATAAATCTCGGGTCGGGTTTTTTACGTTGACGCAATTTTTTAAGGAAAACTCTTGTTTGGCAAGGCAACTCAACTCATAAGAAGTAGAAAAACTCAAGCATGGCAAACTAATAACTAGTCCAAAGAGAATAAATTGATGCATTACCAAGTGAAAATGATTATACATATATGAGATAAACAACAAACTATTTAGTGCATTAACTATTTAGTTGAAACTTGAAGCCCTAGAGCTAAAGGGGGGAAACGAACAGAAGATGGAAAGAGTCCCTGTGATTGCGTGCGTGCGTGAGTTTTACTTTTAAGTTTTCACTTTTAAAATAACAAAGTTTTAGAAGAAAAAAAAACATACTATAACTTAAGTAACTCGGGTCGGGTCGGGTCGGATCGGGCACCTTCAAACCCGGCTCGACCCGAGATTCATGCGGGCTTTTGGATCGTAGACCCGGCTCGACCCGAGAACCGAGAAACATGAACCCAACCCAAGCTAATTTCGGGTCGGGTCAATGCGGGTCGGGTTTTACCCGACCCAAGTTGCAGCCCTAACTTGAACCTACCCTATTCTACTTTTAGTGAGAGGGACATTCAATTTATGATAATAACCCTCTAAATTAACCACAATCATATTATTTCCCTCTAAATATTGGAAAGAAACAACTTTCTAAGAAAATACATTTCATCAGAAATGTTTTCCTCGCAATCCTTATAGAGCCTAATTTTATTCTTAAGCAAGGCCTAGGTTGGGAACAAGGGAAAACAAAAGGGGTTGGAATATCATTTTTCAATGATAAGATAACAAAATCATACATACCCTGGTCTCATACTCAACACTAGCCTTACTAAGTAACTCAGCCTTCAGCTTCTCTGTCCGAGTTAAAGCATTCCTCCTCTCCACCTCCCTCTGCAACTCAGCCTCTCTAATCGCCACTGCATTTGCCACTTCAACCTCCGCCATCTGTGTCTGTTGGGACCACGAAGCCTTCTTAGTCGCCAACTCAGCATTTGCCTTTGCCACATCAGCATCCCTCTAGTTCTCAAAAATCTTCACCTCGGCCTTCACCTTAATCTCCTCCTTCTTCCCCTCCCCTTGCCTTTTCGTCGAGAAAATCTTTGTCTCCGCATCGATCTTCGCCGCATTTTGCGTGGTCTGTCCCTCCCTTAGCTTAGACCCAATCTCCCCTTTCATCCTAGCCTCGGCCACATCCACCTTGGCTTGGTTCGCAGCTTCCATCCGGGTCTTTTGCCCCAAGTACGAAAAGTACTCATGGCCTTGAACATCCACAAGTTGCTTGACATTTGCGTTATAAATCAACAACCAAATTGGTTCAATTCAAGTTGAACCTTCTCAAACACTTCTTGTTTAAAATCTTTGGTGCCTCTGAAGATTTCCTCCATTGTCATGGATGCGGCTAGGACGCGGGTCTCTCCTTCGATTACGCCTTGAACGGGCTCTTTGACGTGGTGGGATAGCTTGTCGTGGGACGACATGAGTTTGGCGAATTTGAGAAGGCTATCGAAGTCGTCCCTCGTGGGCCGATGGTGAAGACGGCGGGGAGGAGGAAGGGGAGCTTCTCAGCGCTCATCGCTTGGACATTGAATGTGTAGTTTATGGGGGAGGAGATATCGAATACGGTGTAGGATTGGCCAGGGAGGATCCATGCTTTCTTGGCTAGTTTGATATCCTTAATTTTGTAGCCAGTGATTACTAAGTACTCAGTTGCCTTGGCAACTTTGTACCGCCACGCCATGGTTAGAAAATGTGTGTGTGTGTGTGTGTGTGAGAGAGAGAGAGAGAGAGAGAGAGAGAGAGAGAAGAGGTGAGGGGATTATAAAGGTTGGAAGAAGGGGGTTTCGTTCTCTTCGTAGAATGAGATAGTAGAATGTTTATGTAGAGGTTGCTGTTGTGTGGTGGGCAAATTGTTCAAAACAAAAAATGAAATGATATGAGCATGACCAGGTTTTGATATTTGCACTAACTCATCTCGTCTTTCATTATTTAAAGAGCTGTCAAAGGTGATTACAGTTCCCAAAAATCTTTCACAAAGCCAATTAAAAAAGAAAAGACAAGCCGGGTTTGTGCAGTTATTAAAAAATGGTCGTGATATCCTTTCCCAACAAAAAAAAGGGCGGCCAGTGCACGAGACTCCCGCCATTGCGGGGTCTGGGGAGGGCTAGATGTACGCACCAACGGTTTGGATCATCCTATGATGTGGGCCATACTGTACTTTTAATAAAGTGAGGAGTGCCCTCATCAAAAGACAGTAGTGCTGATAACATTTCCCAAAAAAAAAATGCATCTACCTAAAGCACATACTGTATTTTTTTTTAAAATCACTGGTGCCCAACTTGTTAAATCTAAACCGTTCATTTGTTGGGCCCCAACTTAAATAGACCTTGCCCATAAAATCATCTCTATAGGATGATCCTAACCATCTGATATGTGAACCACTATTGATCGAAGAGTTGGGATCATCCTATGAAGATTGTTTTTGGCGAAAGGCCTATTTAAATTGGGGCCTAACAAATGAACGGTTTGGATCTTTGAAAAGGTGGTGCCAATGAATTTGTTGATAAATACGTGTTATATACGACCGTACATAGATGCAAGTATTTTCTTTTTAAAAAAAAATAAAATAAAATAAAAATAGAGTGGGACTTACCTTCTTCAAAGATCTAAACCATTCAGTTACTACGGCCTAACATAAATAGTTAGGTCCACTGAACATTGTCTATGTTTGTGCATAGGGGCATATACTTTTCTAAAATGTATTGGGCCACACCTTGTTAGGAGATCCAAATTCATTCATGTGTTGGCCCCAATGTGAATAGGGTGTGCCCCAAAAATAATCTTCGATGATCTAATGAACTACACCGCATCGAAATCTCCACTGATAGGAAGGTTAACACATGAATTGTATTTACTCGTGTCTTATTCTAGTGAACACATGATTGGAATGTATGTACTTGGCAATTTATTGGATGCCCGTGCCTTTCGAAAGAAACAAAGCATTAGACACTTCAACAGGAACTTTTGCCTCCTCATGACGCATTCAGCCAGACAAGTATATTAAAAACTCCCAAACACATACGATAATTGTGATGCAATCTAACACATGGATCACCAAACTTTCATGCGGACTTAACACCCTTGTCGATGTAGTTTACGAAGCTTTGTTCTTGCTAATCAAAACCTTGGGCCTTTCAAAATAAACAAGGCATCAGGTACATCAATTGAAACTTTTGCCTCTTCATGAGGCATTCAGCCAGACAAGGATATCAAAAACTCCCATACACATACGATAACTGTGATGCAATCTAACACATGGATCACCTAACTCTTCATGCGGACTTAACACACCCAAGTTTCACTTTAACCACATTGTATATGAGCCAACCATGGGGCACTCATGCCAACCTTTTCATCATATCATGCAGTGAGAAACAACATGACAAACCCACTACTTATTTGTATTGGAGAAAAGGTCATTGAAGAACTTTTGTGTAAACAAAATATTCCTAATAGCATGTATCACTTAACAAGTGGCATCCTAAATGCTGGAACACCGATGAAGAAAATGAACATGTGAGGTCCATGTCGTTTTATCTAAAGTGTAGAGGCCCCATGCAGTGTCCACTAGTTAACTCAGTCTACTCCAGTACCCTTGCTCACTAACACATCAGGGACCTTTCGCATTTCAAATTACATTAAAACACATCCACAACTTGTGATGCTAATAGTAACACATCCTTAACATTAGGAAACATTCTAAGAAAGGATAATTTATGCATCAGTCAAAACTACTGCACTAACAGATGTGATCGTATCATTCATATCACTGACTAAATACATAGTCTCCGATATCAAACTAGGGTTTGAAGTGCACCAAGTCACCAAGAATGTGGTTGGTTGCTCCAGTCCATGAGGAACTTGATGAGATTGCAGGCAAAATGTTAGCTGGAGAGAGCGCAAGGATACGAAGCCAACAAAGTGTCAAGGTTGTCCAAACAAGCCTCCTAATATCGGCACATGAATCCAACGGAAGCCCAAAACAATAATACAATAACTAATGAAATAAACTAAAATGGAAGTCGAAAATACTAACTAGTAAATAAATATGCCTTATTGGAATTGACAACCAGAACAAACAAGGAAGGCGAATTGATAAGGACAATTACTGAATGAATGGATGCCGCACAAGTGTGTGTGTGTGTGTGTTTTTAGAGATTTTATTACGAGTTAATAAACCTTGTAATCAAGATGGTATTACGACCCAGATGGTCAATACAAGGAATTAGTCTTACAGAAATGTGGGGAAGAAAATCAAAAAGCTCTACGCGCTCTCTTGCAACATCAACCCTAGCTAACATGTCGGCCTCTGAATTTACAGATTTTCTAACATGCTGGAAGGAGATAGAAGAAGCCCCACCCGCTCTTGAATCTTTTCTATCCACTGGGCAATTCTCCGGGACGAGGGTGACTTCCCTTGAACCATCTGATGGCATTGAAGGAGTCGCCCTTCACAATTGTACGATCCAACAGATTGCTGCCGATTTTTCTAATCCCAAATAGAATCTTCTTAACATCCGCTTCATTTGAATCTGCAATCCCAAAAGGATCCGAGAATGTCCACCTTGTCGCTCCATTATCGTCTCTAAGAAGATCCTCAACTCCTGTTTACCAGGGATTCCCCCATGTTGGACCCATCAAAGTTCAGTTTCAGCCCATTTGGGCCAGGGGTTCACATTCCCCCAATGGGACAACCACCTGTTCAGTACTAGCACAAATCTCTTTCCACACTTACCCAGGATATAGTTAAAGGGAGAACCTTTGAGAAGATAAATTAGGGGCTTTTAAAGAACTCTTCTGAAAACCCAATAATTCCTTTCCTTCCATAAAACCCATAACGTATCTAGATGCAACTTGTTCCATGGATGCACATATGCATGTGTGAAATACAGATTACATGTAATAGCCAATCAACAAGCTCTGCTTTTAATTTATGTATCAATGTAAAGGAGTAAACCCACGTATAAGGATGCCTTGCAGTTAAACATTTTCTTAGTTTCTAGTTTCCACATGCTGAGCGAGCAAAAATATAAACCCATAATTCCCTTTCTCTTCAATCACAAACGGAAACGTAAAACCACGATCTTCAAACTCTATCATAAAGTAAAACTAAGCAAAATTACCCTTTACTTTAACGTCAAGATAGAAATCCCCAAAGAAAAACAAACTCCAAACCCTAGAGAAGTAAAATCAGAAACTTCAAACCCTAGCCCGATACTTTAAGAATAGAATCACTGGAAAAAAAAAAAAAAAAAAGTAAATTTACAGGCATACCTAAATCTGCTCCTGCGAGAATGGAACAGGAGTCCTAGACGAAAATAAAAATGTCGCAAATTAGAAAATAATGAATGAAAAATAGGAAAAGAAAGAAGAAAATGGGAAAGCAAAATCGTCAAACCTGTAAACCCTAGCTTCGGAGAAAAACCCTCAGGATGGAGAGAGACTATAAGAACGGCAGCGATCCTTTGATTTTCGTTGGACGGCTTGGATTTAGAGAGAGAGACTATGGTAATACTAATCTGGGCTTTGAGGTTGGTTACCTTAATGGGCCCATGCTTCTGGATCGTAAAATAGATTGGGCTTCAGCCCATTTCTAGGCCCAAAGTTGCGTGGCTTCTTTCTATTTGGAAAATTATGAGTGCAACTCGGGCAGGGTTACAACCCTTGTCCAACTTGAGGTAAGAACGCTTCAACCCTAACCCAACTCAACTCAACCCAACCCAACCCAACCCAAATCTAGGTTTGAGGAGGGTTAACCCTAACCCAACTTGCCTTTTAAGATCTCAACCCTAACCTAACCTTTTTAACTTGGGTAAGGTTGGGTTCGGGTTGGCACCGTACAAAAAAAGGGAAAAAATACAAAAACCTTTTTGTTTCCTTAGAATGGCAGAACTTTGCAAGAAAAAGAGATCTGGGGTCTGGCTTGGGTCAAGTGAACTAGCCTAAGGCCTAAACCTTAACCCAACTCAGAATTAAATCTGGAATATTGTGTCTACCACTTACTCAATGGGGTGCACACTTCTTTCTTGCACGAAGACTTCAGAGGCAGCTAATGTAGCCAATTTGTTCTTTCGTGAAGTAGCTCGCTCGGATCGTGACACTAAGTTTCTTAGTCATTTTGGTAGACTCTATGGAGGAGGTTCGATGCATCCCTATAGTGCCATCAGCACTTTCCACCCCAAACTGATGGTCAAACAGAGATTGCAACAAGCCTGTACTATGGGATCTGTCTCTTGCTCAGGCTGAGTTTGGTTACAATAGTATTGTGAATAGGGCCATAGGAAAGTCACATTTTCAGATTGCATACTGATAGATGCCAAGACATCCATTAGATTTGGCTAATGAATCGTTGCCCACTGGTGCTAATACAACAAAGGAATGTTTGGTTGATACAATCTAAGGAATTCAGATAGATGCTATGAAGCAACTGGAAGACTCTTTAACACCAAGTACTAAAAAGCCACAGGTAAGTACAAACAACTTAAGGTGTTCAAAGATGGTGACATGGTAATGGTCCACCAAACAACTTAAGGTATTCAAGGAGGGTGACATGGTGATGGTCCACCTTAAGGAGCGTTTCCTATGGGTACTGATGCAGGCGGCATTGCGGAAGCGTAATCAATCTTTAAGATCTGTCCAGATTTGGCTAGATATTAACTGGATCTATGCAAAGATATGTACATTGTGGCTTTATATAGAACAAGAGCAAGAAAGAAACTGAAAATGCTTAAATTTGGAAATG
Organism: Tasmannia lanceolata; assembly: GCF_043159265.1. Classification (NCBI taxonomy): domain Eukaryota; kingdom Viridiplantae; phylum Streptophyta; class Magnoliopsida; order Canellales; family Winteraceae; genus Tasmannia; species Tasmannia lanceolata. The sequence goes on along the minus strand of NW_027518706.1, from coordinate 10,941,232 downwards.
TTTTTGGAAAAATCTTACAAATCTGAAATTGATGTGCTGTAATGAGCAGATCTAATGCCGAATTCTCCAACACTCTTACATAATTATTCAAGCTAGTGTCACAGGAAGAATTCTAGAAACTTCTAGACATATCTAGAATAACGTAGAAGATCCCGGAATGACCAAGAATGTTCTAAGCATCTCTAGAATTATGAAGAGTACTCTAGAATCTTCTAGACCCTTTAGAATTATGTAGATTATTCTAGAACCTTCTAGAACTTGGTAGAAGGGTAGAAGGCTCTAGAAGTGGGAATGTGTGAATATTCTAGAAGTGTGTTAGACATTTTGTAAAGAATATACTTGAAATATCTAAGAAAAATCTAGAGAAAGAAGTATGTAGAAAGGGACCTAGAATGATCCCTCAAGGCCTATAAAAGGAGAAGAGCCCCTCATTTGTATACTACCTCAGAAAGTTGTATGCTTTCTTCAAGTAATAGAAGCTCTCCTGCTTAACATTGTGTGTGTTCTCTTTGTCTAAGTGTTGCTCTAGTTGGGTAGAAAGCTGACTTGTGCTAAGCATTGGGGTGCTAAGTGCAAGTGTCGCACGGTTTTAGCTAACGAAATTGCTAAGCCCGTGACACAGGGGAATGCAAGTGTTTAAATCCTCCAGTGATTGCGAACTGATCTCGATCAATGCGTGTTCTTGCATTCATCAAGGAATGATAGATGAGATCTAGAAAAAGGGTATTACACTAGCCTACAATTCCATTTTCTCAAAGAACATATACAATAATAAAGAAGAGCCGCCAACTCTCTCTCTCTCTCTCTCTCTCTCTCTCTCTCTCTCCAAATAAGAGCAACTCTCTAATCTCACAAATCTCAAAATCAGAGTCTAAGTGGATGGGCTTTCTGTATATAGCCCTTACAACTTCTCTCAACCAACATAACTACCAATGGTAAAAAGACTAAGAATGACATGTTTATAATTAACAAAAGACTCCTTTTCAAAAAAATAATTAACAAAAGACTAACAAGGAGTAGAGGCATATGGATACCGATATGCAACTGGAATACCTTTTTCGGGGTATCAATAAGGGCAAGGTGCTTCTTTTTCGACTTGGTTGACCAAATCTCTCACCGGAGATGCAGCTAATAGCCAAGCCGATGTGCCCATCAGGTACCTTCACAAATTGAAGAACAAGAAATATGGACCCTATAAGATACTGACGAAAATCAATGACAACGCCTATGTGGTCTATCTTCCTGATGACAAGTCAATTTCCTCCAACTTAAACGTTGCTAATCTGTATGAGTACACCTTGCACTTGAGTAATCAGGACTGAACTTGAGGACAAGATTCATTCAAGCATGCACTTGAGTAACTGGATCTAAACTTGAGGATGGGTTTCATTCAAGCAGAGAGGACTGATGTAAGATGAGTTTTAATAACTTCAGAATTCCTACTTATAAGTAAGTTAATCTCATTCTAGTCATAGTTAGAATTCCTAATTCTAACTAAGAGTCCTTAGTTATAGTTAGTAGCTGAGTTTGAGCTAGTAATGCAGTTTGTGTTTAAGAATGAAGATGAGTTTGAGTGAAGTTAGGAAAAGGAGAGAAACTCTAACTATTGGGCGTGTCATGTATGAAACAGATTTTCAATGAATAAGAATTGCTTATTTAGTTTTTCCTTGTGGATTCAAGGTTTTTCTTTCCAAGGGACGGTGATCTTACCTTTTGCTGCTTCCGCTACACCAAATATTGATTATTGAATGAAGTACGTCTTGTGGTGATTGGGGCCATTGATATGGTGGGCCACTTATTGCCTTTGGTATAATGTATGACCAAGATTGGTTTCACTTTGGATAGGTATTCAAATTGCATGTATGGAGGTGTACACATCCATGGTACAATTTTGGGGGAAATTTTGTTAAATTCCAAGGAAAAATATGGATGAGTAATAGTACACTGGCGTGAACTACTTTTTCAATGATCCCATACCATTCATAAGTTTTTCTCTACAACAGGAATAGGCCGTGCCCCTAAAATGCTCTCTACTGGGTGAAACTTTGCATTAGTTTTATGCTTGCCATATGCCTTAGTTCAACGCACTAAGGCTTTGGCAGCCACGAATTTTTTTTACCTATTCACGCACTAGAGGGATATCATTGTACATTAAAAATCCATCAATGTGTTAATTAAAGTTATTTTTTCACGTGTAATCAAATAATGTAATTTTAGAAATTTTTGAAAAAGCCTTTTATTTACCAACAATTTAGGAAAGGAAAATGATTTCAGCACTCCATTGTTTTGATAAGATGCACGCAGCAGCTCTTCGTTTAGTATGTAAAAAGCTTTTTCAGATATTTGAGATCTGTAAAATCCTTCTGACAGCCCTTTAAATAATTCACGCATCTTATCAAAACATTGCAGTTTTGATATCAAATATAGGAAATTCCTACAATCCAAATAGGGCATGTTTGGCAACCATGACAAAAAATTTCTAATTTTTTTTGTAATAGATTTTATATGGTGTGTCCGGTATTTTTCAAAAGGTACTTTCCGGCCCACTTCATAGGATGATTCAAATTTTTGATTTGCTGAGCCACAATATGAATAGGTTTTGCTCTAAAAATCATTTCTGCAGGATGATCATATCTCTACGATCTATAGACTGCACACTACGGAATGGTTTTTTATTTACATTGTGGCCCAGTAAATGAACGGTTCGGATCATCTTATGGAGTGGGCCGTATAGTAAGATTTGAAAAAAAAAATACGGCTATATATAGACATATGGCTACTGTTACTTTGCATTATTTTATTACTCCACGATATCACCGGAAGAAAAATGATCCCAATCATTAATAGGGGTGCAACTCGGGTCGGGTTGAGGCCAACCCGACCCCGACCCGAGCAACCATTTACTCAACCTGAACATGAATCCAACCCGAGTTCAACCCGACCAAACCTGAGATTTTAAGCTTAGAAAAATAAAAAATTATTAAAAATGTCGGGTTTCACTTGGGTCGGGTTGCTCAAGCCTTCAACCCGAACTCAACCCAGGTAGAGGAAACCCAACCTGAACCTGGCCCGGCCCAGACTCAACCCAGCACGACTTTTTTTTTCCCGGTTGAACCCGACCCGAGTTGCACCCCTACTATCACTCCTTCCTTAAGGCCCATAAATGAACAATGTTCATTTATGGGCCTTAAGGAAGGAGTGATAGTGATATCTGGTAGTGAGTTTTTATGTGGTGTAAGCCCATATAGTCCAGTATATTTCAAAAGGTACTATACAGATTACACCACAGGATGATCCAAACCACCTGATGGACCACAATGCGAATAGGATGTGCCCAAAAAAATGATTTCCATAGGATGATCCTAGCCCTCTGTTCTATAGAGGAACCGGATAATATGGAAACCTGTATAGATCAGAGGGTTGGGATCCTCCTATGGAAATGAGGTTTTTGGGAACAACTTATTTACACTGTGGCCCATCAAATGGACGGATTGGCTCATCTTATGGAGTAATCTGTACGGTACTTTTTCAAAAAATACTGGCCTGTACTGGCTTACACCATACAAAAGCTGGTAATTGAAATTAGCACCTTTCATTTGGAGGATTTGTTAGGGACCATTGCAGAAGGCATTTCACGGATGGCTGTTTGCATGTGAAAGCAGCCACACATGCTCAGATTTTGTCTTATTAATTTAATTCATACAGGGAAGCCCTAATTGCGTACAATGAAGGCATGAATTAGAAGACTCCGATGTACGGTCCAATTTGAAATGGATCGTGAAGCACTTTTAATAGGGGTGCAACTCGGGTCGGGTTGAGGCCAACCCGACCCAACCCGAGGAACCCATTTTTCCAACCCGACCCGATTTCCAACCCGGCTGGGTTCAACCCGACCCAACCAGATTTGCAATTTCCTCAACCCAACCCAACCCGATTTCCAAAATCAGGTCGGGTTGACCCAATTTGATATGGTACCAACAGTTGACCACCTCAACTCAAGCCGGGTTGTTTTGGATTTTGCGAACCAACAGTGAGTCACCAATAATCACTTTTTGACTCACAATCGGTTCTCAAAATCCAAAACAAACAGGGACTAACAATTAACAAAGGGAAATGTTATTCGCACTACTATATTTTGATGATCACACTCCTCACTTTATTAAAGTACGGTATGGTCCGCACCATAAGATTATCCAAATCGTCCATTGTGGACTGTGGAGACTATTTCAATGTTGAAAAAGAAAAACATATACTGAAGATGGAACCCAAATTCGGGTTTCGGGTCGGGTCGGGTTGCCGACACCCCAAGCCAACCCAACCTGATTTGCAAAAAAGCTTAACCCGACTCAACCCAAATTCGGGTTGAACCCGACCCAAGTTGCACCCCTAACTTTTAATAAGTGATATGAATTGATCTCATGTATGCCATGTGGATGCGATCTCATCCATTAATCTGATCAACGGCTACATGTTTCATGTTTGGCCCAGTGCTATTGATCTCACCTTGATCAGATTATCTTGTCCCTTCAATCCATAAGCCCTGTTTTAGAATTTTGACAAGAGAAGCACGTGAATAGGACCTTTTGGATCGCCAACTCGGGTAGGCTAACCCAACTCGAGGAACCCTTTTTTCCAAAACTGACCCGACCCGATTTCCAACCCAACCAGCTTCAACCCAACCCAACCCGAGGGAGCCTTTTTTCCAACCCAACCAGAGTTTTTAAGCTTACAAAAAAAATTGATTAAAAATGTCAAATTTCACTCGGGTCGAGCTGCCCAAACCCTAACTCGACCCGAGCCCCAATTTTCAACCTGGGTTGAGAAAACTCAACGCTGAACCCGACCCGAGTTTTTTTCGGGATGAACCCGACGGGTTCACCTGACCCAAGTTGCACCTACAAATCAATGGCCTAGATTACAATTACACTACTCCTTGTGGGACCCAAAAAGGATCTTTGCAATTAGACCTGGCAAACGGGTGGGTCGGGCCGGGTCAACCCGCGGGTGATGCGGGTGCGGGTCACACGGGTCGGGTCAGGAGATGATCCGCATTTTTGCGGGTTAGAATTTTGGTGACCCGCGTGGCCCGTGGGTGGGCCGGGTCAACCCGCGGGTCACCCGCAAATTCAAACAGTAGTTTATTTTGGAAAATATTATCACTGGATTTGATGAGGGGATGATCCAAACCGTCCATTAGATGGCCCACAGCCTAAATAGGCTGTGCCCCAAAAATCATTTCAATAGGTTGATCCTAACCCTCCGATCTATAGAGGGTTAGGATCAAGTGATCAACCCTCTAACATTCAAATCGGAGGGTTGGGATCAACCTATGGTGCTAGCCACAACCTATTTATATTCTATGGTGCCAGCCATAACCTATTTAGGCATCAAACCCTTAAAAAATAGATTAGCATGACAAAATCACCATCCTTTGCATTAGAAAAAAAAGCCATTTAACTAGATTAGCATAACAAAATCACCACCCTTTAAAAAGCCAAGTGACTTGAGGGAGCCCGCGGGTTGACCCGACCCGACCCGACCCATGTTTTTGCGGGTTGGGTCACCCGCGGGTTAGTTTTGACGGGTCACTAAAACTCAGACCCGTGCCCGCAAATTTGCGGATGGGTCGGGTCGACCCGCGGGCACGGGTCGCTTTTGCCAGGTCTATTTGCAATGGTCTCGAATATGACTTTCTATCTTCTTAGACACATGTTGGAGTCACTGCTTGCAACACCATCGACTTGTACGCAACCAGATCAACGGTCTAGATCCCCAACCAGTGTGCCACGTGTACGGACTGTATGTATCCTAATAGCCAGCAAAATCCTCTCACTCTCTCTCTCTCGTCTCCACAACGAAAACCATGGCTTCATGCTTTTGAAGCTCGATTAAGGGTCGCTCGCTAGGGTTTCTAGAATCTTCGATCCAGAACCCATTTCTTCTTCTTATCTCTCTCTCTGGTAACTCAATTTCATCTCTACTTTCCTTTGAATTGCAATGTTCCCTTTCTTTTCTCTTTTTGAAATCGATTCTTCAATATTTCTTCTTTTTATATACGAATTTTCTTTTCTTCTGGATTCTAATTCTTAACTCTCTTCTAATGGATGCTCTATGATTGCCAGCCATTTTTTTATTGGATATTGATAGGTTTGTCTTGAAATTAGGGTTTGTTTTTCATCGAGTACAATTCAAAGAAGAAATGCTTTCTCTTGCTTCTTTCAGCCATGTCTGAAATTAGGGTTTGTTTTCTTGGCCAAGAATGATGATGATACCATTGAAATACATACTGAAACAATGGCAAACCCTTTGAGATGATCCTTAGTTGTAATAATGGATTATATAGTAATCCAATAGAAATGAAAGAACCTCGAAATTACCAAATCAGTGCATGTTGGGCTTCCTTGATGTTGATGTTGGTCTGTCCAACAAAGATCATGAAGTTGTGTGTTTGATTTATATATAAACTCACCCTGAATATCACCATTAATGACTGTGCAGCTCATGTTTATTTGGTAGAGTGGTCAATGATGGATAGAAACCTTAGTCATTTGTACGTGAAATTTCGGCTGAGTAGTGTAATTTTGTTCAAAATCATACTTCAATAGGTGTAACTTAGCTGCTAGGTGGCCCTTGTAGTGCTTGATCAGTGCATCCAATTTCATCTTGACATTGTAAATTCGTCTCACTTAGTTTCTTTCCACGAGGGGGAATGGCAACATATCACTACTGTGATTTCATTGAAGGTCATGGAACTATTTCTATATGATCTCTTGCCTATAAGCATGCAAAGATTAAATGATCGATAGGCTTTGAACTAGGGAAGTTGTTCACATGTAAATGGGATAACGATGGGAAAGGTATATTGAGTTAATGACGAAGAGAAAATAACGTAATGGGGGTCTGTCCTTAAATTGATCCAGAGGGATACTTATTTAGTGATGCTACTGATATCCGACAGGCAAAAGCGAATCAACCATTGGAGGAGAGGACATAGTTAAGGTAGCTGTGATTGGACTGTCCATGACTAATAAAGGGGGAATAGGTTACCATTCAAAAAAAAAAAAAAAATACAAAGTGGGGTTGTACTCCTGTAGAACAAGGAAGGTTCTCTATTCGATTGGGTGGCTCCCAACAGATTGATCAATGGACATTCTTATCCCATGTATCAGATGATGAGATATGTGTCTAAGAATTCACATCTATAGAAGACGAGTTGATGGAGGAAGTGGAGTGAATGACTTAAGAGGATCAACGAACTAGTGTGCAGAGAAGGAACTAACTCTTGAAAGACAAATTTCCTAGAGATAAACAAGTCTTTGATATTTGTTCATAGTAGTGGTAGCCCTTTTGGTGAGACGAGTGACCAAGGAAAATTTATCGAACATTTTTTTTATCATAAGTAAAACGAATGACAAGAAAGTGCAATATAGACATACATGATAGCTAGCATAGAATGTAGTGAGATGCTCAACAAAAACATACAAATAGTAATAGGAGAAGGTATTAGATTAATGGGATAGACAACATTAAGGGAGATCTGAACCCAAACGTCATGAATGACATGCCTATTGGATGTAATGGTAATTTCTTTTAGTAATATTTTGAGTACAGAGGTGTTAATGTTGGAGATTGATATTTACATTATTAGAGATGGTCTTGAAAGGCCATGGAGAGACACACTCTCCTTTAACTGCTTTGATCAAGTCCCCATGTTGGATCTGTCGAAGAGATTGCAAGCCTTTATTTTGCAGAAAGACTCAGATTTTTGCCTCATAAAAGGAAAAAAAGATCTATGTTTGGCAAGAAAATCTTTCAATGAAGGTAATTCAGGAAAGTCTAGAACAGAGGTAATTTGGAATAGAATCCCTAATGAAAAGGGGTAAGAGAAGGATCTACACATTAGAATTCAGTATAGAAAATGGATTTTTGTGGAAAAAGGATAGGCTTCTCTAGCTTGCAGTTCTTGCATGTAGAGTGCTTGGGGGAGTTATAAAAATGTGAGCCATTGAGTTTGTTTAGAAAGGCAATGATGAGGGCAGACGTGAGGATCACCCGATCAATGATGGCACTTATGAGCATTAATGTCAGATGTTTCCTAATTATTTGCGATGCAAAAGGAGAGTGAGTGTGGGTGGAGCAAAAAGTTAAGACCAAAGATGATGGTGAACCGTACGTATCGAGCCAATGATGATCCTAGAGACAACACTGTAAACTGGAATGAGTTTTAATTTTCAATTATCAAAAAAATGTGTTTTATCTCTCCTAGGATACTGACAAAGGCTAAATTTGGTTTCTAAGGGTCTGATTTTTTTTGTTAGAGAATGCTTTGTTGAGTTGAGCTGAGTTGAGAATGCTTGTCAAAGTAAAAAGAAATATTAAGAAATAGCACTTCAATAGACTAAGTGGGAATTTTTCTGTTTTTTCTTTTTCTTTTTTGAAATGGCAAGTCAACTATATTAGAAACAGGGAAGACCGAGAATTTTACTGTTTTTTCTTTTGCCTTTTCCTTTCATGGTATAGGCATGCATTTGGATGCTTTCAACAATACTTTCCATGAGGACGAGTTTCATCAACTCTTGGAAGAGAGTGAGTGGGGCAGGTTCAATGCAACATGATGTGATGGTCCCGAATGAAAACTTCTGGATACTCGATGTTGTTATTAATTCCTTTTCCTAAGTCAAATATATTTAAGTTATTCAGTCTTGTTAAAGTATATGCCATATTGTAATGGTATAGATGGGTCCTATGAGATACCTGTAGGCACATCCACAACTTGGATTTTGGGAAATGCAGAATTATACTTTTGCGGTTTTGCCCCTTGTCTATATATCTGTATTTGTATTTGGGCATCATAGGCTTGTCATGATGATTAAGAACATAACTAACTGGTTAACTTTCAAAATAGAGCAGATAAAATTTCATGAAAATATGGATTGATTGGAGAGATGGATTGAAGAACCCACTAGTAGGAATATGTTCTCTGTCTCATTCATAATGAAAGATGGTATCGTGCTTGCCATACACTAATATGAAATTGCCGTTATATGCTAGGCTAAGAAAACAGATAGCAAAAACTGATGAAATCAATTGAGGATTATCCCTGGCTACTAGCCAATGTAGTGGAAGAAGCATTGGACCTGCTTTCTGAGACACAAGTATTGTTTAGCCACATTGGTGGTTGAGATGCCAAGTATGAGGCGAATTCATTGTTGCATAACGATGTCAATTGATTAGCCCTCCTGGTTGGGGACAAGTTCTCATTGGTGGCCTTGGAGAGGATGTATATATCAGCATGTTGTATATTATTTTGGCACCCATGTTCAGCTCGTTTGGGGAAACCCTCTTTTCCATTTTTGTTTTTTGTCTATCGCTATTAAATATCACCTTTACTATTACCATTAAAAAAAATATCACCTTTACTATACAAAATAAATGAATAATAAAATGAGTTACGGAATTGCCAACAATATATTGTGTGAACTCTAACTATCATATCTTACGTGACTATTTGGGCCTTATATAGAGCATACTTCAACTACTAATATGATACGGAACTGAGTGGTTATCTTTTTTTATTATCAGCATGTTGTATTTTATTTTGGCACCCATGTTCAGCTCGTTTGGGGAAACCCTCTTTTCCATTTTCGTTTTATGTCTACCGCTATTAAATATCACCTTTACTATTACCATTAAAAAAAAAATCACGTTTATTATACAAAATAAATGAATAATAAAATGAGTTACGGAATTGCCAACAATATATCGTGTGAAACTCTATCATATCTAAAGTGTATATTTGGGCCTTATATAGAGCATACTTCAACTACTAATGTGATAAGGACCTGAGTAGTTATCTTTTTTATGCCGAGTTGTATCATTTATTCAATTGGTGTTTTTAATCACCGAAGAAAATGTAATATTCAATGATTATTACTCATATTTGCACGGATTATTTGGAGCCCCTAGCACATTGACCTTCTTGGTTGCGTGCCTCTTCATGCTACAGTGTATTCCCTTGATTTATTTCTGTAACTAATGATAGTATAAGAAAGCGAAAAACGAGGGTGAATAGTGGAATGGTGGTAAATAGTGTTTGGTTTCGTGGTAGTCCTCTCAGAAAGTAGTGGAAAACGTAGGCGTGTCATTACCAATATAGAGAGTGAAGAGAGAGATAGGGAAGAGAGGGAGAGAAAGAGCGACAGAGAATAGGACAAGACCTTTTCCACCACTCTTCTACCAAAATTTTATCATTTTTGTAGAATTTGGTTGGAAGATGAGAAGAGGGGACATTAGTCCTACATGGGCGCCGCATGGGAAAAAAAGGCAATGATGATGTTTGAAACATGTTGGTGAGTCAAGTGGAGTTTCAATACAATATTGGCAACCAAACAAGGAATCAACATTCATTGGCATTTGAAATTCCAATGAATGCCGAGCGTTGGTGCAACCAAACAGGGCCCGGGGAGATTGCTCCTAGGTAGAGTGTTACTTGTGAAGGCTACCATAGCAACACTTCTAATTTACTTTGTGTCCAATTATATGATTATTTCCATTTTTTATTAAGCTAAAAAATTGCAGCAGAACTTTCTTTGCGGTTGATGTTCTCAAGTGAAAAGGGTCAATTTAGTCAACTGGGATGAAATTGGTGCTTCTAAGGGAGAAGGGCCCTGCCATTTGAAAAAAAGAAAGGGAGACACATACTTTTAATGCCTACTTCGTAAATGGTGGCGGAGTATCATCCGCTCGAAATTAGCTGATTCTTGTTTTTTAGAGCCAAAAAGGGAAAGGTGACCAGCACCTGAGTCTTGGAGAGTGGAAAAGGTTTTAGAGTTCAACAAATATTTAAGATTCAGAGCGTTTAAAGATGAACACAGTTCTTTTTCCTGTGTGGAGAGACCCCCATGATGATTGCGGGGATGATGGCGAAGTTATTGGCTGGTTTGGGTACTTTAATCTATGTGATTTTGATGGTCTTGTCATTGAAGCGGTGATAGAACATATGCTTCTTGTGACAAATCCTATATCAAGAAGAAGATGAGATTGTCCCAATGAATAATGCACAGGCTGTTACTAGCTTTGTGAAGCCATATATATAAGGGAGCCGCTGGCGCGAGTGCTTCCAGGGTGGTACAATATTGTACTAGCAGCTGCAGGACCCAGTATGTCAATAAAAAGAAGGAATTGCTTGATTGTTCTCTGATTGTGCGGCTACTAGTGAAATCATTGTGATCTTTGGGTTTTTCTGTATTGTCTTTTATCTTGTGAGTTTTGGTCTTTTGGCACATGAGAGACTTATGATATTGAAGTAATTTAATTTTGATTTTGGTTACTTATGTTCATGGTTTAAAATACCGGTTTCGGTCCCTGGGAAAACAGAAATTTCGGACCTAAATTTTGTAACACATTTTTTTTTTTTTTAAATGTCCCAAAAACGAAATTCCGAAATTTCAGACCGAAATTTGGTATTTAGCGAAAAATGGGATTTCGGGAAATTTCGGTTTCGGTCGAAATTTAAAACTATGCTTATGTTCAGGCCAATGATACTTCAGGTTTATGCTCTGGTCTTAACTCAGTGATGATGTGTAGTATATGCCATATGTTTATGACACAATTTTCATTGTTTAACATGCATAGCTTTCTTAGTACAAGTCTCTTCGATGATTAGGTAATCTCTCCATCCCTAGCCTAGGCTGTATTCCATCCCCGGCTTCTAATAAACTATCCCTTCTCAGTCCTCCCTTTCTCTTGAACAGGGGAAGGGCAGCATAGCATTAGCTTCAATTGAACAAGCTCAACCTTGAAAAAGAAAGGTGGTTGGCCGAAGAACCGCTGAACGCTTCAACTTGGCCACTGAAGAATGACTGAATCCGATGAAGTCAGCGTCACTTGGACTTTCGCCGACTGAATCCATATTACGTTACGCAACCAAGTCACCGTCACTGGTACTTTGACTAGACTATAGGTAGGTCTCAGTCGATGACGGATCGCTTCATTCTTAAGCCATGCCCCAGCAACTCCGGGTCGACCTAATGTTGATACGTGGATGAGAACAGGACGCTATATTGTTTTAGAAGTAGCGCTTTACTAGCCTTACTACGAAAATCAGTATATATAACCTTTCAGTTCTTCCATAATTTTTACTTTATGGGTCTTCCTGTTATTCTTCTGATTCTTAGTTTGAACTTTCGAATAAATCCTTAGGAAAAACGTGAAAATCTCAGTAAATGTAACTTCATTGGTCTTGTCTAAAGTTGACTCAGCCCATGTTTCAAGATTATAAGCCTTGCTCTGAAGTTCATAGTCATTACTCCAAAACCCTACCTGTATCAGGTTTTCTGGTGGCCAGTTTGTTCATTATGCTTCATGTGGCCTTGAGTAGTTGATATTAGTTTGGAAGGCTAGGATAAGTGGTTAAAATCAAGCATGACTATAGTCTGCTTCCCACCAATCCTTCATTGTTGCGTCTGTGGTAAGGTTCCATGAACACTATCTAATTTCAAAATGCTTCCCATTTTGAAATTTACCTCACCAAAACTTCTCTGCCTCCGAGATTATCGTGCAAGATAGGAATTGTTTCATAAAATTAAGGATGGAACTGCAGCGTTCCTGCAGAAGACATTTCCCTTTCAAAAACAGGATTTTCTACTGCGTGATTGGAGATGCCCTAAATATGAATACCACAATTTCAAAAGAAGACCGTTACGAACCCAAATCGGTTCACAACAGGATTGATCTTCTTAGAGGAAAGATCAGCCTCTTGTCCCACTTCGAGGGAAGGGTCAGTCCTCCTTTGTGTGTAAAACACAATTTCTGGGATAAATTTCTTCTAGATTGCTTTAGAATGGAACCTAATGAGTGCTTATATAGAACAGTCAAAGTGATTAACATAGAAAGAGATCGAGATAAATATAGAAATTGATAAATCAAAATTATCCTAATCTATCCTAACTACTAAATCTATCAGATCTTATGAGATCCAATCTTATTCTCTAACCCATACCATACAACTAATATAAAAAACCAAATTAATTTATTCTACTATAAGTGGGACCCATGTAGGCACGTACCAAAGACTTGCTTTCTGATGATGACGGGCATGAATCATGAAGCCCAAAATAGGAAATGGTCGGAAGGTAACACTACAGAAGCGGTGGAAGAGACACATAGAACACATGCCCTCACAACCCTATGCATGTTTACCACACTTCAAATGGGCATGGCATGTTTAAGGACCTCTATGCGAAGATGGGACATGTGTCCAGGAAGCCTGTCCTGAATTTTCGCAATCAAGTCAGATTCAACAAATCTGGAGATTTCCATTAATTTTTTTGGGGGGGTATGGCCTTAGTCGTGATGGGCAGATTTAACCTTTATTAATGACATCAACCACAATCTGCGAGTCTGACTCAATCCAGATTTGATCAATTTCTTTTCTTTTGGCCATACTTATCCCTTGATAGATAGCACAAATTTCTAGCGCATATATCTCATCGACATCAACATTTAGAGAGAATATTTTGGCTTTAGAGTCTCTGATTATGCATCCTATTCCAGCTCCTTCCGTTACTAGAGACGCATCAGTGCCTAGTTTGAAGCTACCTTTATAGTGAGGTTTGAAAAAATGGACCCCAAATTATTAGACCATAATTTCCTTAATGGAACTCTTTATATAACAGATAAGGAAGTCGATGTAGTGCTCAAGGTGCTTTGTAAAAGCTCTAATTAAGGCTGAATTAAAGGTTGTTAGTCAAGAGGGGAGACCTAAGGGAAAGAGATTTAGAAAACTGCCCCACCGTTGTCTCTCTTTCCTAAAGAAAAAAAATCAACCTCGACAGGGAAGAAACCAAGAAAAATAATGAAGATGGGGATATCCGAGGAACGTAATTTGTGAGGATCAAGATACATGCTATAGAAGTTTTCTATAACTTTGAGATCTAGTCTGCAAAAAAGGCGGGTGCGGATAAGCTTGCAAAAAAAGGCGCAGGAAGGAATGACAATCATCTCAGGTGTCGCTCCAACCTCCGAGTAAAGGAGCCGATAGGGCAATAGGTGGCCTTTAGCGCAGTATTTCTGCATAGAGTATTTTTTAGCCGAATCTATATAGCTCTGTAGTTTGGCATGGTGTGACTTTATTGTAAATGGTGGGTCATCTTGTCCCCATATCTGTAGTTGGTTTTTTTCATCAATAAAAGTTACCTCTTTAAAAAAATGTTATAGAAATTTTCCTTTAAAGGATAACATGGTCGTGTCGAAACGAATTCAACGGTTGAAAAATCTCTGGCTTCAATTTAATCCTGTACGCCAAATTCTCTCATCAGGTTCAAGATGAAGCCGCCAAATTCTCTCATCGGGTTCAAGATGAAGCCGCCAAATGCTTCATTTCTTAAATGATTGACATGTGGTATGTGAAAGGACAGAAAAAATAAATGCTAATGAGTTGTTTGGAATTAAATGTGATGCTTATTTCTTAAATGATCGTTAGATAATATTGAATTGATTTTGTGTATAGAATTATTTTTTTGTTGCCAAAATTTTACACTCCCATGAATACAACCAATTTTGCTATACTTTTTTCAAAGACCAATGTTTCAAACAATAGTCACCTTCTTGTGTTGCTGAATGGATCTTTCTATATCTTCTTGCCAGTTTTATAATCTTGATGCCCCGGTTGCGGAATGCTGTTCTTGCCACAGGCTTGTTAGTCTTTGCAGCTGCTGGCTTGTCATTTCCTTTCTTCATGGCGTAAGTAAGACTTTAACGAATGTTTTAAATTTTGGTTTCAGTCTCAGCCAAAAATGAAATTTCGGTGGTAATTTCAGTTTTAGTGGTAATTTCAGTGAAAATCTTCTAATTTCGGCCGAAAATTTTAAATTTCTGTCCTGGCCGAAATCCAAAAAAAAAATAAAAAAATAAAAAAATCAGTTTCGGTTTTAAATTTCAGTCCCGACTGAAATTTCGGATTTCGACCGAAATTTAAAACCATGGTTTTGTGTTCTTCTGATATTTGTGGTTGGTTTTGAAGGACGTCGAGGACGAAGCCTGTGATAGATTCCTCAAAGCCTTTACCACCACAGGCAACTTTCCGAGGCCCGTATGTGAACACTGGCTCTCGCGACATTGGACCAGATCACGGTACTTACCCAAAAAGTTGATATATCTTTTGAATCATCCACCAAAAATTTGATAATTTTTTTTATTTAACCATGGCTTCCTAAGGTAGATTTATCTGTAATATGGTTCTCATAAACCTGAGAAATATGTACACCCATTAGCTTATGTATCTGGTTAAATCCAACTTCTTTTTCTATTTATTACCAAAGGGATATATGTGGATTTTGCTTCGTTTTTTTCCTCAGTTTAATTTCTGTTCTTTTGATCTCTAAGCCAATAAAAACATTGTGCAATGAAAAAGACAACAGCAAGAGCTATGTATGAACATGATGTTGGGACCCGGGTAGAACTCGCCCTGAAAAGCTGGAGAGAACCCATTCCCTTATTAGCACATCTACATCGTTACACTTTTCCGATGTGGGACTATTTTGCTTTCGCGTGGAACCCCCCCCCAACAATCTCCCCCTCCACATGGAAGCACCGTGGACAATCTCGCCCCTCCCCGCGGCTAGAACGTGGGAACTACGAGATCTTCCCCGAGGGATATTTCCATCCTCGGAGGCTAAACTGGGGTTACCGAGATCTTCCCCGAGGGATATTCCCATCCTCGGAGGCTAAACCGCGGTTACCACGTGCCCGGCTCTGATACCACTTGTTGGGACCCTGATAGAACTCGCCCTCAAAAGCTAGCTATTAAGGGGAGCGAGCCCATTCCCTTATTAGCCCATCCACATCGTTACATTTTTCCGATGTGGGACTATTTTGCTTTCACGTGGAACCCCCAACACATGATTCAGGCCGAAATTTATGAATCTTAGGATAAAATTATGAGTTCACTATCACAACAGAACCTTGGGTCCGGTAAGTTTGATGAAGACCATTGATTTGGTGGATCCCATGAGCAATCTTTTGATCTTGGTACCACGATACATGCATGATTGATCTGCAAGATCAACACCTTTGTGTTCGGGTAGTGAATTCATAAATCTCTACTTATGTAAAATAAATTCCAACCTGTCATCAAGAATTACCACGATCAACAAAATTTTGACTTGAAAAAAAAAATATATATTTCCATGAATTATGAAATATAATAATTTCTAAGAAAACACATTCCATGAAAAATAAAATTCAATGGACTAGGAAACAAGGAAAATTTTCTAGTTTGAAAAAATAATCCATGGAGAATGAGTTTACCAAGCACTGGAAAGTTGATTTTCCATGGAAAAATCAATTAAAAAAAAATCCCCTATTTTCAAACGAAATCATAGGGATTATTTTAAACACTTTCATAACTTTCAAAGATTAACAAGGAAATATTTTGCAAATTACAGATTTATAGTATAAATTTCAAACGAATAGGTTGAAATTAAGGATTACTTGAATTTTCAACTAAAATCTAGGCTATGTTTAGCGGCCTTGAAAAAATATTCCACGGAGTATTCATAGGCCCAACTGTGTAAGAGCTGCTATTAAGGAGTAAAGGAGAGAGAGAATTCATTTAAGAACTACCTAAAAGAAAATTTCTATTTAGAATTAGTTTTGGGTGATGATATTTTCACCCCCTTACATAAAAATCATCTCCATATGATCATCCTAATATTCCACGGAATATTTTTTTTTGTTGTTGCCAAACATGTCCAGTTTATTGTGAGACCCTGTTTGGATTGCAGGATTTTTTGGGAAAAAGTTGGATGGAAAAATATTTCTAAATTTTCCTACTTTATTTTATCTCAAGGATGTTGTTATGGTGGAGCCAGTGCTACAGCTGCTAAACCATTAACCATTCATTGCCATTTGAAGTTCAGACTAGAGGGGAACAGTATTCTGTCTCCAAAGGTACATTGTTAGAGGTGGAAAAGTGTTTGACGAGAGGGTAAGCAGATGAAAATTTGCTTATATTTGATTTGACATTATAGTTTTAATAAATTTGTTGTGTACTTCTTTGTGAAAGACCCAATTACACCAAAAGCTTAGGACGACAGAATTGGTGGTATTTAATCATCTATACTTCAACCAACCAAACACCCCCCACTACATCTGCACGATACGTAAGGCCCTGGTTGTTTTGGATTTTGGAAATCGATTGGGAGTCCCAGACTGATTATTGGACTCAAATTTATGTTTAGCTTTGAGTACAATAATCAGTTTTGGACTCACAATCGGATCTCAAAATTAGAAATAAACAGGGCCTTAATGTAGCTATAAAGAGAATTTAAATTATTTTTACTAGTTAGACATGTTTTTATCTATCATTATCAGCCCTCATTTTATTCCTATCCACTAACTGGCTATTACATTCCCACTCAGCAACTTTTAATTTCTAGCTGTTTTTTTTTTTCGTTCTAAAATAACTTCCACTCAGTGCATTCGTAATTCCACTAGTATACATCCAGCCAACTAAATACAGAAACTCTTAAAAACCCAACTAAAATAGCAACCAAGTAGAATCAAAATCTAGAGAACATGCTACAAAAAATGTAGAAAAGATGCAAACTAAATTTCTACTCTTTTGTTCTTCTATATCAAGATAAGAAAGAAACTATCTGACTAAACATTTAACTCCCACGAAATCAATAAAAAAATGAAAAATAAAATAAAATAACTGATGAATCATTAATCATTCTGATGAATCTTCTAGCGTGCCCATCCATGCCGGAGGCAGCATTCCCGTCTGCTCGTGCACTGTCTTAAATAATGGCGGTAACATCTTATACACGCCCGCCACTTCATTCATACCACCACCCGCAACCTCACCGCCATTGCCATTAGTCCAAACACTGATCTTTGGTTGTAATCCTTGTATGGCCCCAGCATTGATCTTAGCCATCTCTTGAAACAATCCCCCATTGATCATCAAGTAATCCTTCAAGTTCGCATAATTTCCATCTAAGGCCTTGAGCAATGTGTTAACATAGACGCCCTGTGCCTGCGCGAGTGCCACTACTCCCTCTGCCTCCTTTTGCTTTGCGTAGAGCTCCCCTAAAGCCGTTTGCTGATGAGCGAAGAGGGCTGCCTCTGCGGCCACTCGGCGGGCTTCGGCCTCCTTCTCCCTCTGATAGAGCTCTGCCTCTGCAGCCTTTTGCTTCTTGTAGAGCTTCCAATTTGCCTCTTGCACCTGTTTTTTTATAAACAAAATTCAAAGATGAAGGAGGTATTTGTATACAAGCTAAGAAGGGCTCTATATGCAAATAAAGTTTTGTAAAGCTAATAATTTTTACAAGGCCCTTCCAAAAACCCAGCTGCAAGGGCGCCCTTCCGTTTAGCACTCTATTTGCAAATAGAACATTGAGGTCTCTTTGGAGGCCATTACTATATCATCTATACTATACTTACAGTTTACTTTTTATATAGCAAATAAAAAGGCTAGTGATATTTGCACTGCAATTTATGTTTCAATAATTGTACAATCTCAACTTGTCTTTTCATTTTTAATTAGCTTTTACCAGCATATTGGGAACTATAATAACTTTTGATCACTGATTAAATAACAAAAGACAAGCTGAGTTTGTGCAATTATCACAACATGGTAGTACCAATATAAATAGCATTAAAAAAATCCATAGAGAACTGAAGAGAAAAGGTAACAGGGGTGGTTGACTAGAAAGGGTGGAACATAATTTCAGGCCCTGTATGGATTGCAGGAAAGTTTAGAAAGGGTGGAACATAATTAACCAGAATCATATTATTCACCTCTAAATCATGGAAAGAAAAAACTTAACCAAGAAAAATAACTGCATCAGAAATTTTTACTTGCAATCCAAACAGAGCTACTAATTTTATTCTTAAGCGAAGGCCTAGGTAGGTTGGGAAGAAGGCAAACCAAAAGGGGATGAAATAACAACATCGAATGATAAATTAACAAAATCATACTTACCTTGGTCTCTTACTCAACAGTAGCCTTGCTAAGAAACTCAGCCTTTAGCTTCTCTGTCCGAGTTAAAGCATTCCTACTCTCCACCTCCCTCTGCAACTCAGACTCTCTAATAGCCACCGCCTTCGCAGCCTCAACCTCCGCCATCTGTGCCTGTTGGGCCCACGAAGCCTTCTTCGCCAACTCAGCATTCGTCTTTGCCACATCAGCCTCCATTTGGTTCTCAAAAATCTCTACCTCAGACTTCACCTTAATCTCCTCTTTCTTCCCTTCCCCTTGCCTATTCGTAGAGAAAATCTTTGTCTCCGCATCAATCTTCGCCGCATTCTGCTTGGTCTGCCCCTCCCTTAGCTTAGACCCAATCTCCCCTTTCATCCTAGCCTCGGCCACATCCACCTTGGCTTGGTTCGCAGCTTCCATCTGGGTCTTTTGCCCCAAGTAAGAAAAGTACTCATGGCCTTGAACATCCACAAGTTGCTTAACATTCGCGTTATAAATCAACAACCCAAATTGGTTCAATTCGAGCTGGACTTTCTCAAGAACTTTTTGTTTGAATTCTTTGGTACCTGTTAGAATATGTGAGATCTTCATCAGCATGCATTAGATTAGAAGATTTGACAATTTTATTATAATCAAACGTATATCAATTTTTAATCCACATATGTTTGAGAGAGCATGTTAGAGCATGTTACCTTTGAAAATTTGGTCCATGGTCATGGACGCGGCGACGACACGGGTCCCGCCTTCAATTACGCCTTGAACGAGCTCCGTGACATGCTTGGAGAGCTTGTTATGGGAGGACATGAGCTTGGCGTATTTGAGAAGGCTTTCATGGTCCTCGACCCGCGGGCCAATGGTGAAGACGGCGGGGAGGATGAAAGGTAGCTTCTCCACGCTCATGGCTTGTACTTCGAAGGTATAATTTACTGGGGAGATTTCGATGACAGTATACGATTGGCCGGGAAGGACCCATGCTTTCTTGGCTAGCTTGATATCCTTAATATTGAAACCAGTGATGACTAGGTACTCACTAGCCTTGGCTACTTTGTACCACCACACCATGGTTGGAAGATGAAGAAGAAGAAGAATAAAAGGTGATGTGAAGATGTGAAGGACAAGAAGAAGGGAACAAGAAGGTGGTTTCTTAGATGGAGAGTGAAGAACGTCTAGGTTTGTTATATTTTTTTTGTTTGATACACGACCCATATTTATAGAATAAAACCCATACTCTCCCACGTTTCCTCTTTCTATTTAAACTCCACCGCTAATCTAACTAGAATCAGGCTTCCCAACTTAACATAACTCTTACCATGTTTCCTAATAGAAGGAGGACTAAGAAACCAAAAGGAAAATAAGAAACCGCCCATCACAAAACCGGTTGTGGATAAGTCTCTTCTCTGATAAATCTCGGGTCGGGTTTTTTTACGTTGACGCAATTTTTTAAGGAAAACTCTTGTTTGGCAAGGCAACTCAACTCATAAGAAGTAGAAAAACTCAAGCATGGCAAACTAATAACTAGTCCAAAGAGAATAAATTGATGCATTACCAAGTGAAAATGATTATACTTATATGAGATAAACAACAAACTATTTAGTGCATTAACTATTTAGTTGAAACTTGAAGCCCTAGAGCTAAAGGGGGGAAACGAACAGAAGATGGAAAGAGTCCCTGTGATTGCGTGCATGCGTGAGTTTTACTTTTAAGTTTTCACTTTTAAAATAACAAAGTTTTAGAAGAAAAAAAACATACTATAACTTAAGTAACTCGGGTCGGGTCGGGTCGGATCGGGCCCCTTCAAACCCGGCTCGACCCGAGATTCATGCGGGCTTTTGGATCGTAGACCCGGCTCGACCCGAGAACCGAGAAACATGAACCCAACCCAAGCTAATTTCGGGTCGGGTCAATGCGGGTCGGGTTTTACCCCACCCAAGTTGCAGCCCTAACTTGAACCTACCCTATTCTACTTTTAGTGAGAGGGACATTCAATTTATGATAATAACCCTCTAAATTAACCACAATCATATTATTTCCCTCTAAATATTGGAAAGAAACAACTTCCCAAGAAAATACATTTCATCAGAAATGTTTTCCTCGCAATCCTTATAGAGCCTAATTTTATTCTTAAGCAAGGCCTAGGTTGGGAACAAGGGAAAACAAAAGGGGTTGGAATATCATTTTTCAATGATAAGATAACAAAATCATACATACCCTGGTCTCATACTCAACACTAGCCTTACTAAGTAACTCAGCCTTCAGCTTCTCTGTCCGAGTTAAAGCATTCCTCCTCTCCACCTCCCTCTGCAACTCAGCCTCTCTAATCGCCACCGCCTTTGCCACTTCAACCTCCGCCATATGTGTCTGTTGGGACCACGAAGCCTTCTTAGTCGCCAACTCAGCATTTGCCTTTGCCACATCAGCATCCCTCTCGTTCTCAAAAATCTTCACCTCGGCCTTCACCTTAATCTCCTCCTTCTTCCCCTCCCCTTGCCTTTTCGTCGAGAAAATCTTTGTCTCCGCATCGATCTTCGCCGCATTTTGCGTGGTCTGCCCCTCCCTTAGCTTAGACCCAATCTCCCCTCTCATCCTAGCCTCAGCCACATCCACCTTGGCTTGGTTCACAGCTTCCATCTGGGTCTTTTGCCCCAAGTACGAAAAGTACTCATGGCCTTGAACATCCACAAGTTGCTTGACATTCGCGTTATAAATCAACAACCCAAATTGGTTCAATTCAAGTTGAACCTTCTCAAACACTTCTTGTTTAAAATCTTTGGTGCCTCTGAAGATTTCCTCCATTGTCATGGATGCGGCTAGGACGCGGGTCTCTCCTTCGATTACGCCTTGAACGAGCTCTTTGACGTGGTGGGATAGCTTGTCGTGGGACGACATGAGTTTGGCGTATTTGAGAAGGCTATCGAAGTCGTCTCCTCGTGGGCCGATGGTGAAGACGGCGGGGAGGAGGAAGGGGAGCTTCTCGGCGCTCATCGCTTGGACATTGAATGTGTAGTTTACGGGGGAGGAGATATCGAATACGGTGTAGGATTGGCCAGGGAGGATCCATGCTTTCTTGGCTAGTTTGATATCCTTAATTTTGTAGCCAGTGATTACTAAGTACTCAGTTGCCTTGGCAACTTTGTACCACCACACCATGGTTAGAAAATGGTCGTGATATCCTTTCCCAACAAAAAAAAGGGCGGCCAGTGCACGAGACTCCTTTCCCAACAAAAAAAAGGGCGGCCAGTGCACGAGACTCCCGCCATTGCGGGGTCTGGGGAGGGCTAGATGTACGCACCAACGGTTTGGATCATCCTATGATGCGGGCCATACTGTACTTTTAATAAAGTGAGGAGTGCCCTCATCAAAAGACAGTAGTGCTGATAACATTTCCCAAAAAAAAAATGCATATACCTAAAGCACATACTGTATTTTTTTTTTAAATCACTGGTGCCCAACTTGTTAAATCTAAACCGTTCATTTGTTGGGCCCCAACTTAATAGACCTTGCCCATAAAATCATCCCTATAGGATGATCCTAACCATCTGATATGTGAACCACTATTGATCGAAGAGTTGGGATCATCCTATGAAGATTGTTTTTGGCGAAAGGCCTATTTAAATTGGGGCCTAACAAATGAACGGTTTGGATCTTTGAAAAGGTGGGGCCAATGAATTTGTTGATAAATACGTGTTATATACGACCGTACATAGATGCAAGTATTTTCTTTTTTTTAAAAATAAAATAAAATAAAAATAGAGTGGGACTTACCTTCTTCAAAGATCTAAACCATTCAGTTGCTACGGGGCATATACTTTTCTAAAATGTATTGGGCCACACCTTGTTAGGCGATCCAATTCATTCATGTGTTGGCCCCAATGTGAATAGGGTGTGCCCCAAAAATAATCTTCGATGATCTAATGAACTACACCGCATCGAAATCTCCACTGATAGGAAGGTTAACACATGAATTGTATTTACTCGTGTCTTATTCTAGTGAACACATGATTGGATGTAGTTTACGAAGCTTTGTTCTTGCTAATCAAAACCTTGTGCCTTTCAAAATAAACAAGGCATTAGGTACATAAATTGAAACTTTTGCCTCTTCATGAGGCATTCAGCCAGACAAGGATATCAAAAACTCCCATACACATACGATAACTGTGATGCAATCTAACACATGGATCACCTAACTCTTCATGCGGACTTAACACCCTTGTCGATGTAGTTTACGAAGCTTTGTTCTTGTTAATCAAAACCGTGCGCCTTTCAAAATAAACAAGGCATTAGGTACATCAATTGGAACTTTTGCTTCTTCATAAGGCATTCAAGCACATTAAAATTCCCACATACAACCTAAAATGTAAGAAAGGGTTTTTAACTACTCTATACGGACGAAAAACAAACTCAACATCCCTAGAGACCGAGTGCGACAAAAGAAGATCCCCCACCCCCCATCCACCCATCTTTTTAAGCTCCTCCAAAGCCATACATGTTCAAGTAGTCGTTGTGATGACCATCAACTATGCTTCCATGATTCCCAACGATGGAGTCCCACCAAGCATCCAATGTCACTGCAACACATCTGCAAAAACGCACACCAGTGATAGATAGCTCTCCGTCGCCAATGTCAATATATGCAACATTTTCTTCAACCACAATTACAGACATGTTACTTTCTGATTTCAGACTCAACCATGTCTCAAAAAATTCATTAAACACAGATTAAATAACTAGGAGGTAGCAAAAACCTAAACAGCATACACGCATAGGATGTGCTCTAGTTGCATTGTAATTCCATTTACCTGTTCATTTTCAATCATATCAGTCCTCAATAAAATGGTCATTAATTTTATTCACACCCAAGTTTCACTTTAACCACATTGTATATGAGCCAACCATGGGGCACTCATGCCAACCTTTTCATCATATCATGCAGTGAGAAACAACATGACAAACCCACTACTTATTTGTATTGGAGAAAAGGTTATTGAAGAACTTTTGTGTAAACAAAATATTCCTAATAGCATGTATCACTTAACAAGTGGCATCCTAAATGCTGGAACACCGATGAAGAAAATGAACATGTGAGGTCCATGTCGTTTTATCTAAAGTGTAGAGGCCCCATGCAGTGTCCACTAGTTAACTCAGTCTACTCCAGTACCCTTGCTCACTAACACATCAGGGACCTTTCGCATTTCAAATTACATTAAAACACATCCACAGCTTGTGATGCTAATAGTAACACATCCTTAACATTAGGAAACATTCTAAGAAAGGATAATTTATGCATCAGTCAAAACTACTGCTCTAACGGATGTGATCGTATCATTCATATCACTGACTAAATACATAGTCTCCGATATCAAACTAGGGTTTGAAGTGCACCAAGTCACCAAGAATGTGGTTGGTCGCTCCAGTCCATGAGGAACTTGATGAGATTGCAGGCAAAATGTTAGCTAGAGAGAGCGCAAGGATACGAAGCCAACAAAGTGTCAAGGTTGTCCAAACAAGCCTCCTAATATCGGCACATGAATCCAACGGAAGCCCAAAACAATAATACAATAACTAATGAAATAAACTAAACTGGAAGTCGAAAATACTAACTAGTAAATAAATATGCCTTATTGGAACTGACAACCAGAACAAACAAGGATGGCGAATTGATAAGGACAATAACTGAATGAATGGATGACGCACAAGTGTGTGTGTGTGTGTGTTTAGAGATTTTATTACGAGTCAATAAACCTTGTAATCGAGATGGTCTTACGACCCAGATGGTCAATACAAGGAATTAGTCTTACAGAAATGTAGGGGACGCAGTGAACCATATCTCTCGATGGGGAAGAAAATCAAAAAGCTCTACGCGCTCTCTTGCAACATCAACCCTAGCTAACATGTCGGCCTCTGAATTTACAGATTTTCTAACATGCTGGAAGGAGATAGAAGAAGCCCCACCCGCTCTTGAATCTTTTCTATCCACTGGGCAATTCTCCAGGGATGAGGGTGACTTCCCTTGAACCATCTGATGGCATTGAAGGAGTCGCCCTTCACAATTGTACGATCCAACAGCTTACTGCCGATTATTCTAATCCCAAATAGAATCTTCTTAACGTCCGCTTCATTTGAATCTGCAATCCCAATAGGATCCGAGAATGTCCACCTTGTCGCTCCATTATCGTCTCTAAGAAGATCCTCAACTCCTGTTGACCAGGGATTCCCCCATGTTGGACCCATCAAAGTTCAGTTTCAGCCCATTTGGGCCAGGGGTTCACATTCCCCACAATGGGACAACCACCTGTTCAGTACTAGCACAAATCTCTTTCCACACTTACCCAGGATATAGTTAAAGGGAGAACCTTTGAGAAGATAAATTAGGGGCTTTTAAAGAACTCTTCTGAAAACCCAATAATTCCTTTCCTTCCATAAAACCCATAACGTATCTAGATGCAACTTGTTCCATGGATGCACATATGCATGTGTGAAATACAGATTACATGTAATAGCCAATCAACAAGCTCTGCTTTTAATTTATGTATCAATGTAAAGGAGTAAACCCACGTATAAGGATGCCTTGCAGTTAAACATTTTCTTAGTTTCTAGTTTCCACATGCTGAGCGAGCAAAAATATAAACCCATAATTCCCTTTCTCCTCAATCACAAACGGAAACGTAAAACCACGATCTTCAAACTCTATCATAAAGTAAAACAAAATTACCCTTTACTTTAACGTCAAGATAGAAATCCCCAAAGAAAAACAAACTCCAAACCCTAGAGAAGTAAAATCAGAAACTTCAAACCCTAGCCCGGTAATTTAAGAATAGAATCACTGGAAAAAAAAAAAGTAAATTTACAGGCATACCTAAATCGGCTCCTGCGAGAATGGAACAGGAGTCCTAGACGAAAATAAAAATGTTGCAAATTAGAAAATAATGAATGAAAAATAGGAAAAGAAAGAAGAAAATGGGAAAGCAAAATCGTCAAACCTGTAAACCCTAGCTTCGGAGAAAAACCCTCAGGATGGAGAGAGACTATAAGAACGGCAGCGATCCTTTGATTTTCGTTGGACGGCTTGGATTTAGAGAGAGAGACTATGGTAATACTAATCTGGGCTTTGAGGTTGGTTACCTTAATGGATCGTAGAATAGATTGGGCTTCAGCCCATTTCTAGGCCCAAAGTTGCGTGGCTTCTTTCAATTTGGAAAATTATGAGTGCAACTCGGGCCGGGTTACAACCCTTGTCCAACTTGAGGTAAGAATGCTTCAACAGTTCAACCCTAACCCAACTCAACCCAACCCAAATCTAGGTTTGAGGAGGGTTAACCCTAACCCAACTTGCCTTTTAAGATCTCAACCCTAACCTAACCTTTTTAACTTGGGTAAGGTTGGGTTCGGGTTGGCACCGTAAAAAAAAAAGGGCAAAAATACAAAAACCTTTTTGTTTCCTTAGAATGGCAGAACTTTGCAAGAAAAAGAGATATGGGGTCTGGCTTGGGTCAAGTGAACTAGCCTAAGGCCTAAACCTTAACCCAACTAAGAATTAAATCTGGAATATTGTGTCTACCACTTACCCAACGGGGGTGCACACTTCTTTCTTGCACGAAGACTTCAGAGGCAGCTAATGTAGCCAATTTGTTCTTTCGTGAAGTAGCTCGCTCGGATCGTGACACTAAGTTTCTTAGTCATTTTGGTAGACTCTATGGAGGAGGTTCGATGCATCCCTATAGTGCCATCAGCACTTTCCACCCACAAACTGATGGTCAAACAGAGATTGCAACAAGCCTGTACTATGGGATCTGTCTCTTGCTCAGGCTGAGTTTGGTTACAATAGTATTGTGAATAGGGCCATAGGAAAGTCACATTTTCAGATTGCATACTGATAGATGCCAAGACATCCATTAGATTTGGCTAATGAATCGTTGCCCACTGGTGCTAATACAACAAAGGAATGTTTGGTTGATACAATCTAAGGAATTCAGATAGATGCTGTGAAGCAACTGGAAGACTCTTTAACACCAAGTACTAAAAAGCCACAGGTAAGTACAAACAACTTAAGGTGTTCAAAGATGGTGACATGGTAATGGTCCACCAAACAACTTAAGGTATTCAAGGAGGGTGACATGGTGATGGTCCACCTTAAGGAGCGTTTCCTATGGGTACTGATGCAGGCGGCATTGCGGAAGCGTAATCAATCTTTAAGATCTGTCCAGATTTGGCTAGATATTAACTGGATCTATGCAAAGATATGTACATTGTGGCTTTATATAGAACAAGAGCAAGAAAGAAACTGAAAATGCTTAAATTTGGAAATGTTTTTGGAAAAATCTTACAAATCTGAAATTGATGTGCTGTAATGAGCAGATCTAATGCCGAATTCTCCAACACTCTTACATAATTATTCAAGCAAGTGTCACAGGAAGAATTCTAGAAACTTCTAGACATATCTAGAATAACGTAGAAGATCCCGGAATGACCAAGAATGTTCTAAGCATCTCTAGAATTATGAAGAGTACTCTAGAATCTTCTAGACCCTTTAGAATTATGTAGATTATTCTAGAACCTTCTAGAACTTGGTAGAAGGGTAGAAGGCTCTAGAAGTGGGAATGTGTGAATATTCTAGAAGTGTGTTAGACATTTTGTAAAGAATATACTTGAAATATCTAAGAAAAATCTAGAGAAAGAAGTATGTAGAAAGGGATCTAGAATGATCCCTCAAGGCCTATAAAAGGATAAGAGCCCCTCATTTGTATACTACCTCAGAAAGTTGTATGCTTTCTTCAAGTAATAGAAGCTCTCCTGCTTAACATTGTGTGTGTTCTCTTTGTCTAAGTGTTGCTCTAGTTGGGTAGAAAGCTGACTTGTGCTAAGCATTGGGGTGCTAAGTGCAAGTGTCGCACGGTTTTAGCTAACGAAATTGCTAAGCCCGTGACACAGGGGAATGCAAGTGTTTAAATCCTCCAGTGATTGCGAACTGATCTCGATCAATGCGTGTTCTTGCATTCATCAAGGAATGATAGATGAGATCTAGAAAAAGGGTATTACACTAGCCTACAATTCCATTTTCTCAAAGAACATATACAATAATAAAGAAGAGCCGCCAACTCTCTCTCTCTCTCTCTCTCTCTCTCTCTCTCTCTCTCTCTCTCTCTCTCTCTCTCTCTCTCTCTCCAAATAAGAGCAACTCTCTAATCTCACAAATCTCAAAATCAGAGTCTAAGTGAAAAATGAGGTGAGATGGGCTTTCTGTATATAGATAGCCCTTACAACTTCTCTCAACCAACATAACTACCAATGGTAAAAAGACTAAGAATGACATGTTTATAATTAGCAAAAGACTCCTTTTCAAAAAAATAATTAACAAAAGACTAACAAGGAGTAGAGGCATATGGATACCGATATGCAACTGGAATACCTTTTTCGGGGTATCAGTAAGGGCAAGGTGCTTCTTTTTCGACTTGGTTGACCAAATCTCTCACCGGAGATGGTTCAGCTAATAGCCAAGCCGATGTGCCCATCAGGTACCTTCACAAATTGAAGAACAAGAAATATGGACCCTATAAGATACTGACGAAAATCAATGACAACGCCTATGTGGTCTATCTTCCTGATGACAAGTCAATTTCCTCCAACTTAGACGTTGCTAATCTGTATGAGTACACCTTGCACTTGAGTAATCAGGACTGAACTTGAGGACAAGATTCATTCAAGCATGCACTTGAGTAACTGGATCTAAACTTGAGGATGGGTTTCATTCAAGCAGAGAGGACTGATGTAAGATGAGTTTTAATAACTTCAGAATTCCTACTTATAAGTAAGTTAATCTCATTCTAGTCATAGTTAGAATTCCTAATTCTAACTAAGAGTCCTTAGTTATAGTTAGTAGTTGAGTTTGAGCTAGTAATGCAGTTTGTGTTTAAGAATGAAGATGAGTTTGAGTGAAGTTAGGAAAAGGAGAGAAACTCTAACTATTGGGCGTGTCGTGTATGAAACAGATTTTCAATGAATAAGAATTGCTTATTTAGTTTTTCCTTGTGGATTCAAGGTTTTTCTTTCCAAGGGACGGTGATCTTACCTTTTGCTGCTTCCGCTACACCAAATATTGATTATTGAATGAAGTACGTCTTGTGGTGATTGGGGCCATTGATATGGTGGGCCACTTATTGCCTTTGGTATAATGTATGACCAAGATTGGTTTCACTTTGGATAGGTATTCAAATTGCATGTATGGAGGTGTACACATCCATGGTACAATTTTGGGGGAAATTTTGTTAAATTATGTGGTGTTTTGCCCTATTCTTCCAAGGAAAAATATGGATGAGTAATAGTACACTGGCGTGAACTACTTTTTCAATGATCCCATACCATTCATAAGTTTATCTCTACAACAGGAATAGGCCGTGCCCCTAAAAAGCTCTCTACTGGGTGAAACTTTGCATTAGTTTTATGCTTGCCATATGCCTTAGTTCAACGCACTAAGGCTTTGGCAGCCACGAATTTTTTTTACCTATTCACGCACTAGAGGGATATCATTGTACATTAAAAATCCATCAATGTGTTAATTAAAGTTATTTTTTCACGTGTAATCAAATAATGTAATGTTAGAAATTTTTGAAAAAGCCTTTTATTTACCAACAATTTAGGAAAGGAAAATGATTTCAGCACTCCATTGTTTTGATAAGATGCACGCAGCAGCTCTTTGTTTAGTATGTAAAAGGCTTTTTCAGATATTTGAGATCTGTAAAATCCTTCTGACAGCCCTTTAAATAATTCACGCATCTTATCAAAACATTGCAGTTTTGATATCAAATATAGGAAATTCCTACAATCCAAATAGGGCATGTTTGGCAACCATGACAAAAAATTTCTAATTTTTTTTGTAATAGATTTTATATGGTGTGTCCGGTATTTTTCAATAGGTACTTTCCGGCCCACTTCATAGGATGATTCAAATTTTTGATTTGCTGAGCCACAATATGAATATGTTTTGCTCTAAAAATCATTTATGCAGGATGATCATATCTCTACGATCTATAGACTGCACACTACGGAATGGTTTTTATTTACATTGTGGCCCAATAAATGAACGGTTCGGATCATCTTATGGAGTGGGCCGTATAGTAAGATTTGAAAAAAAAATACGGCTATATATAGACATATGGCTACTGTTACTTTGCATTATTTTATTATTCCACGATATCACCCGAAGAAAAATGATCCCAATCATTAATAGGGGTGCAACTCGGGTCGGGTTGAGGCCAACCCGACCCCAACCCGAGCAACCATTTACTCAACCTGAACATGAATCCAACCCGAGTTCAACCCGACCCAACCTGAGATTTTAAGCTTAGAAAAATAAAAAATTATTAAAAATATCGGGTTTCACTTGGGTCGGGTTGCTCAAGCCTTCAACCCGAACCCGACCCGAACTCAACCCAGGTAGAGGAAACACAACCTGAACCCGGCCCGGCCCAGACTCAACCCAACACGACTTTTTTTTCCCGGTTGAACCCGACAGGTTCGGGTGGACCCGACCCGAGTTGCACCCCTAATATTCATTTATGGGCCTTAAGGAAGGAGTGATAGTAATATCTGGTAATGAGTTTTTATGTGGTGTAAGCCCATATAGTCCTGTATATTTCAAAAGGTACTGTACAGATTACACCACAGGATGATCCAAACCACCCGATGGACCACAATGCGAATAGGATGTGCCCAAAAAAATGATTTCCATAGGATGATCCTAGCCCTCTGTTCTATAGAGGAACCGGATAATATGGAAACCTGTATAGATCATAAGGTTGGGATCCTCCTATGGAAATGAGGTTTTTGGGAACAACTTATTTACATTGTGGCCCATCAAATGGACGGATTGGCTCATCTTGTGGAGTAATCTGTACGGTACTTTTTCAAAAAATACTGGACTGTACTGGCTTACACAATACAAAAGCTGGTAATTGAAATTAGCACCTTTCATTTGGAGGATTTGGTAGGGACCATTGCAGAAGGCATTTCACGGATGGCTGTTTGCATGTGAAAGCAGCCACACATGCTCAGATTTTGTCTTATTAATTTAATTCATACAGGGAAGCCCTAATTGCGTACAATGTAGGCATGAATTAGAAGACTCCGATGTACGGTCCAATTTGAAATGGATCGTGAAGCACTTTTAATAGGGGTGCAACTCGGGTCGGGTTGAGGCCAACCCGACCCAACCCATTTTTCCAACCCGACCAGATTTCCAACCCGGCTGGGTTCAACCCGACGCAACCCGATTTGCAATTTCCTCAACCCGACCCAACCCGATTTCCAAAATCAGGTCGGGTTGACCCGATTTGATATGGTACCAACAGTTGACCACCTCAACTCAAGCCGGGTTGTTTTTGGATTTTGCGAATCAACAGTGAGTCACCAATAATCACTTTTTGACTCACAATCGGTTCTCAAAATCCAAAACAAACAGGGACTAACAATTAACAAAGGGAAATGTTATCCGCACTACTATATTTTGATGATCACACTCCTCAATTTATTAAAGTACGGTATGACCCGCACCATAAGATTATCTAAACCGTCCATTGTGGACTGTGGAAACTATTTCAATGTTGAAAAAGAAAAACACATACAGAAGATGGAACCCAAATTCGGGTTTCAGGTCGGGTCAGGTTGCCGACACCCCAAGCCAACCCAACCCGATTTCCAATTCGGGTTGATTTTTCCCATCCCAACCCAACCCGATTTGCAAAAAAACTTAACCCGACCTAACCCAAATTCGGGTTGAACCCGACCCAAGTTGCACCCCTAACTTTTAATAAGTGATCTGAATTGATCTCATGTATGCCATGTGGATGCGATCTCATCCATTAATCTGATCAACGGCTACATGTTTCATGTTTGGCCCAGTGGTATTAATCTCACCTTGATCAGATTATCTTGTCCCTTCAATCCATAAGCCTTGTTTTAGAATTTTGACAAGAGAAGCATGTGAATAGGACCTTTTGGATCGCCAACTCGGGTAGGCTAACCCAACTCGAGGAACCCTTTTTTCCAACCTAAAACTGACCCGACCCGATTTCCAACCCAACCAGCTTCAACCAACCCGACCTGACCCGAGTTTTTAAGCTTACAAAAAAAATTGATTAAAAATGTCAAATTTCACTCGGGTCGAGCTGCCCAAACCCTAACTCGACCCGAGCCCCAATTTTCAACCGGGGTTGAGAAAACTCAACGCTGAACCCGACCCGAGTTTTTTTCGGGATGAACCCGACGGGTTCACCTGACCCGAGTTGCACCTACAAATCAACGGCCTAGATTACAGTTACACTACTCCTTGTGGGACCCAAAAAGGATCTTTGCAATGGTCTCGAATGTGACTTTCTATCTTCTTAGACACATGTTGGAGTCACTGCTTGCAACACCATCGACTGGTACGCAACCAGATCAACGGTCTAGATCCCCAACCAGTGTGCCACGTGTACGGACTGTATGTATCCTAATAGGCAGCAAAATCCTCTCTCTCTCTCTCTCTCTTCTCCACAACGAAAACCATGGCTTCATGCTTTTGAAGCTCGATTAAGGGTCGCTCGCTAGGGTTTCTAGAATCTTCGATCCAGAACCCATTTCTTCTTCTTATCTCTCTCTCTGGTAACTCAATTTCATCTCTACTTTCCTTTGAATTGCAATGTTCCCTTTCTTTTCTCTTTTTGAAATCGATTCTTCAATATTTCTTCTTTTTATATACGAATTTTCTTTTCTTCTGGATTCTAATTCTTAACTCTCTTCTAATGGATGCTCTATGATTGCCAGCCATTTTTTTGATTGGATATTGATAGGTTTGGCTTGAAATTAGGGTTTGTTTTTCATCGAGTACAATTCAAAGAAGAAATGATTTCTCTTGCTTCTTCCAGCCATGTCTGAAATTAGGGTTTGTTTTCTTGTCCAAGGTATTCGTTTTGGTTTGTTGTTGTAGATGATGAAGAGATTATTGATACATTTTGGTCATTACCAAAATGATGATACCATTTCAAAAAAATGATGATACCATTGAAATACATACTGAAACAATGGCAAACCCTTTGAGATGATCCTTAGTTGTAATAATGGATTACATAGTAATCCAATAGAAATGAAAGAACCTCGAAATTACCAAATCAGTGCATGTTGGGCTTGCTTGATGTTATATGGCTCCTTGCAGGATGATGTTGGTCTGTCCAACAAAGATCATGAAGTTGTGTGTTTGATTTATATATAAACTCACCCTGAATCTCACCATTAATGACTGTGCAGTTCATGTTTATTTGGTAGAGTGGTCAATGATGGATAGAAACCTTAGTCATTTGTACGTGAAATTTCGGCTGAGTAGTGTAATTTTGTTCAAAATCATACTTCAATAGGTGTAACTTAGCTGCTAGGTGGCCCTTGTAGTGCTTGATCAGTGCATCCAATTTCATCTTGACATTGTAAATTCGTCTCACTTTGTTTCTTTCCACGAGGGGGAATGGCAACATATCACTAGTGTGATTTCATTGAAGGTCATGGAACTATTTCTATATGATCTCTTGGCTATAAGCATGCAAAGATTAAATAATTGATAGGCTTTGAACTAGGGAAATTGTTCACATGTAAATGGGATAACGATGGGAAAGGTATGATGAGTTAATGACGAAGAGAAAATAAAGTAATGGGGGTCTGTCCTTAAATTGATCCAGAGGGATACTTATTTAGTGATGCTACTGATATCTGACAGGCAAAAGCGAATCAACCATTGGAGGAGAGGACATAGTTAAGGTAGCTGTGATTGGACTGTCCATGACTAATAAAGGGGGAATAGGTTACCATTCAAAAAAAAAAAAGAAAAAGAAAAAGTGGGGTTGAACTCCTATAGAACAAGGTTCTCTATTCGATTGGGTGGCTCCCAACAGATTGATCAATGGACATTCTTATCCCATGTATCCGATGATGAGATATGCATCTAAGAATTCACATCTATAGAAGACGAGTTTGATGGAGGAAGTGGAGTGAATGACTTAAGAGGATCAATGAACTAGTGTGCAGAGAAGGAACTAACTCTTGAAAGACAAATTTCCTAGAGATAAACAAGTCTTTGATATTTGTGACATTTGTCCATAGTAGTGGTAGCCCTTTTGGTGAGACGAGTGACCAAGGAAAATTTATCGAACATTTTTTTATCATAAGTAAAAGGAATGACAAGAAAGTGCAATATAGACATACATGATAGCTAGGATAGAATGTAGTGAGATGCTCAACAAAAACATACAAATAGTAACAGGAGGAGGCATTAGATTAATGGGATAGACAACATTAAGGGAGATCTGAACCCAAACGTCATGAATGACATGCATATTGGATGTAATGGTAATTTCTTTTAGTAATATTTTGAGTACAGAGGCGTTAATGTTGGAGATTGATATTACATTATTAGAGATGGTCTTGAAAGGCCATGGAGAGACACACTCTCCTTTAAGTGCTTTGATCGAGTCCCAATGTTGGATCTGTCGAAGAGATTGCAAGCCTTTATTTTGTAGAAAGACTCAGATTTTTGCCTCATAAAAGGAAAAAAAAGATCTATGTTTGGCAAGAAAATCTTTCAATGAAGGTAATTCAGGAAAGTCTAAAACAGAGGTAATTTGGAATAGAATCCCTAATGAAAAGGGGTAAGAGAAGGATCTACACATTAGAATTCAGTATAGAAAATGGATTTTTGTGGAAAAAGGATAGGCTTCTCTAGCTGGCAGTTCTTGCATGTAGGGTGCTTGGGGGAGTTATGAAAATGTGAGCCGTTGAGTTTGTTTAGAAAGGCAATGATGAGGGCAGACGTGAGGATCACCCAATCAATGATGGCACTTATGAGCATTAATGTTAGATGTTTCCTAATTATTTGCGATGCAAGAGGAGAGTGAGTGTGGGTGGAGCAAAAAGTTAAGACCAAAGATGACGGTGAACCGTACACATCGAGCCAATGATGATCCTAGAGACAACACTGTAAACTGGAATGAGTTTTAATTGTCAATTATCAAAAAATTGTGTTTTATCTCTCCTAGGATACGGACAAAGGCTAAATTTGGTTTCTAATGGTCTGATTTTTTTTGTTAGAAAATGCTTTGTTGAGTTGAGTCAAGTTGAGAATGCTTGTCAAAGTAAAAAGAAATATTAAGAAATAGCACTGCAATGGACTAAGTGGGAATTTTTCTGTTTTTTTTTTTTTTTTTTGAAATGGCAAGTCAACTACATTAAAAACAGGGAAGACCGAGAATTTTTCTGTTTTTTCTTTTGCCTTTTTCTTTCATGGTATAGGCATGCATTTGGATGCTTTCAACAATACTTTCCATGAGGACGAGTTTCATCAACTATTGGGAGAGAGTGAGGGGGGCAGGTTCAATGCAACATGATGTGATGGTCCCGAATGAAAATTTCTGGATACTCGATGTTGTTATTAATTCCTTTTCCTAAGTCAAATATATTTAAGTTATTCAGTCTTGTTAAAGTATATGCCGTATTGTAATGGTATAGGTGGGTCCTATGAGATACCTGTAGGCACATCCACAACTTGGATTTTGGGAAATGCAGAATTATACTTTTGCCCCCTGTCTATATATCTGTATTTGTATTTGGGCATCATAGGCTTGTCATGATGATTAAGAACATAACTAACTGGTTAACTTTCAAAATAGAGCAGATAAAATTTCATGGAAATATTGATTGATTGGAGAGATGGATTGAAGAACCCACTAGTAGGAATATGTTCTCTGTCTCATTCATAATGAAAGATGGTTTCGTGCTTGCCATACACCAATATGAAATTGCTGTTATATGCTAGGCTAAGAAAACAGATAGCAAAAACTAATGAAATCAATTGAGGATTATCCCTGGCTACTAGCCAATGTAGTGGAAGAAGCATTGGACCTGCTTTCTGAGACACAAGTATTGTTTAGCCACATTGGTGGTTGAGAATCTTGAGATGCCAAGTATGAGGCGAATTTATTGTTGCATAACGATGTCAATTGATTTGCCCTCCTGGTTGGGGACAAGTTCTCATTGGTGGCCTTGGAGAGGATGTATATATCAGCATGTTGTATATTATTTTGGCACCCATGTTCAGCTCGTTTGGGGAAACCCTCTTTTCCATTTTTGTTTTATGTCTACTGCTATTAAATATCACCTTTACTATTACCATTAAAAAAAAATATCACCTTTACTATACAAAATAAATGAATAATAAAATGTGTTACGGAATTGCCAACAATATATTGTGTGAACTCTAACTATCATATCTTACGTGACTATTTGGGCCTTATATAGAGCATACTTCAACTACTAATATGATACGGAACTGAGTAGTTATTTTTTTAATTATCAGCATGTTGTATTTTATTTTGGCACCCATGTCCAGCTCGTTTGGGGAAACCCTCTTTTCCTTTTTTGTTTTATGTCTACCGCTATTAAATATCACCTTTACTATTACCATTAAAAAAAATATCACGTTTACTATACAAATAAATGAATAATGAAGTGAGTTACGGAATTGCCAACAATCAGTGTTGCATGGATTCAGATTTGCGTGTCGGGATCCGACACGGATTCGAGGTGTCGGATTCGGCAAATCCCCAAAAGTAGGATTCGGATTCGGTAATTTTTAAATAAAATAAAATTTTCAAAATTTAAAATTGAAATATATATATCTGTGTGTGTGTGTGTGTGTGTGTGTGTGTGTGTCTATATATATATATATTCATGAAAAATTTGAGGTAGAGGGTTGATGCGAGTTTTGTATTTAGAGAGTTGAAGGAGGAAGGGGGTCGATGTTCGAGGGTCGAGGCGCTAGGATTTTTATTAGAAGTGCATGGGTTGTGCTTTCATATAAAAAAGTTAAGAAAATACATTTAAAGGGAAAATATACAGGATTCGCATTTCAAAAGAGACAACGATGAATCGGATTCGCCGGAGAAAACAAGATTCATGCGGGACACGGCTACGACAAGAATCCGGGTGTGTCCCACGTGAATTCATGTCCATTTGGATGCGGAGACGTGTCGACACGGATTCGGCATAGGGGGCAAAGAATCCATGCAACATAGCCAACAATATATCGTGTGAAACTCTATCATATCTAACGTGTATATTTGGGCCTTATATAGAGCATACTTCAACTACTAATGTGATAAGGAACTGAGTAGTTATCTCTTTTATGCCGAGTTGTATCATTTATTCAATTGGTGTTTTTAATCACCGAAGAAAATGTAATATTCAATGATTATTACTCATATTTGCCCGGATTATTTGGAGCCCCTAACACATTAACCTTCTTGGTTGCGTGCCTCTTCATGCTACAGTGTATTCCCTTGATTTATTTCTGTAACAGTATAAGAAAGCCAAAAACGAGGGTGAATAGTGGAATGGTGGTAAGTAGTGTTTGGTTTCGTGGTAGTCCTCTCAGAGAGTAGTGGAAAACGTAGGTGTGTCATTACCAATATAGAGAGAGATAGGGAAGAGAGGGAGAGAAAGAGCGAAAGAGAATAGGACAAGACCTTTTCCACCACTCTTCTACCAAAATTTTATCATTTTTGTAGAATTTGGTTGGAAGATGAGAAGAGGGGGCATTAGTGTCACATGGGCGCCACATGGGAAAAAAAGGCAATGATGATGTCTGAAACATGTTGGTGAGTCAAGTGGAGTTTCAATACAATATTGGCAACCAAACAAGGAATCAACATTCATTGGCATTTGAAATTCCAATGAATGCCGAGCGTTTGTGCAACCAAACAGAGCCCAGGGAGATTGCTCCTAGGTAGAGTGTTACTTGTGAAGGCTACCATAGCAGCACATCCAATTTACTTTGTGTCCAATTATATGATTATTTCCATTTTTTATTATGCTAAAAAATTGCAGCAGAACTTTCTTTGCGGTTGATGTTCTCAAGTGAAAAGGGTCAATTTAGTCAACTGGGATGAAATTGGTGCTTCTAAGGGAGAAGGGCCCTGCCATTTGAAAAAAAAGAAAGGGAGACACATGCTTTTAATGCCTACTTCGTAAATGGTGGTGGAGGATCATCAGCTCGAAATTAGCTGATTCTTGTTTTTTAGAGCCAAAAAGGGAAAGGTGACCAGCACCTGTGTTTTGGAGAGTGGAAAAGGTTTTAGAGTTCAACAAATATTTAAGATTCAGAGCGTTTAAAGATGAACACAGTTCTTTTTCCTGTGTGGAGAGACCTCCATGATGATTGCGGGGATGATGGCGAAGTTATTGGCCGGTTTGGGTACTTTAATCTATGTGATTTTGATGGTCTTGTTATTGAAGCGGTGATAGAGCATATGCTTCTTGTGACAAATCTTATATCAAGAAGAAGATGAGATTGTCCCAATGAATAATGCACAGGCTGGTACTAGCTTTGTGAAGCCATATATAAGGGAGCCGCTGGCGCGAGTGCTTCCAGGGTGGTACAATATTACTAGCAGCTGCAGGACCCAGTATGTCAATAAAAAGAAGGAATTGGTTGATTGTTCTCTGATTGTGCGGCTACTAGTGAAATAATTGTGATCTTTGGGTTTTTCTGTATTGTCTTTTATCTTGTGAGTTTTGGTCTTTTGACACATGAGAGACTTATGATATTGAAGTAATTTAATTTTGATTTTGGTTACTTATGTTCAGGCCAATGATACTTCAGGATTATGCTCTGGTCTTAACTCGGTGATGATGTGTAGTATATGCCATATGTTCAGCATGTGAGGGAAATGCCCCGGGTACCGAAGTTAGCGGACAGAGAGGGCGGCGGGTGGGTAAGGTAAGTAATGTTTTTGAAGAATTTAATCCCTTGATTGTCATAGTATCTGTTCCTCTATAGTATGGACGGACTCTTCCGAAGCAACAAGAAAGAAGGAATCAATCGATTTTATGGGTAGTACTATCAGCAAAGGATATCGTAACAACTATGGCGAATACGTTTCTCTTGCTTGAACAAGAATAGTTGATTCAATAGCTGCGGTTAGGCCTTTAGACTCTTCCTACTGTCAAGCTACTACAGGCGTGCAACCCTCTCATAGCCATCTCTTTAGATCTGACACAATTTTCATTGTTTAACATGCATACCTTTCTTAGTACATGTCTCTTCGATGATTAGGTAATCTCTCCATCCCTAGCCTAGGCTGTATTCCATCCCCGGCTTCTAATAAACTATCCCTTCTCAGTCCTCGCTTTCTCTTGAACAAGGGAAGGGCAGCATAGCATTAGCTTCAATTGAACAAGCTCAACCTTGAAAAAGAAAGGTGGTAGGCCGAAGAACCGCTGAACGCTTCAACTTGGCCACTGAAGAATGACTGAATCCGATGAAGTCAGCGTCACTTGGACTTTCGCCGATTGAATCCATATTACGTTACGCAACCAAGTCACCGTCACTGGTACTTTGACTAGACTATAGGTAGGTCTCAGTCGATGACGTATCGCTTCATTCTTAAGCCAAGCCCCAGCAACTCCGGGTCGACCTAACGTTGATACGTGGATGAGAGCAGGACGCTATATTGTTTCAAAGTAGGGCTTTACTAGCCTTACTACGAAAATCAGTACATATAACATTTCAGTGCTTCCATAATTATTACTTTATGGGTCTTCCTGTTATTCTTCTGATTTTTAGTTTGAACTTTCGAATAATTCCTTAGGAAAAACGTGAAAATCTCAGTAAGTGTAACTTCATTGGTGTTGTCTAAAGTTGACTCAGCCCATGTTTCAAGATTATAAGCCTTGCTCTGAAGTCCATAGTCATTACTCCAAAACCCTACCTGTATCAGGTTTTCTGGTGGCCAGTTTGTTCATTATGCTTCATGTGGCCTTGAGTAGTTGATATTAGTTTGGAAGGCTAGGATAAGTGGTTAAAATCAAGCATGACTATAGTCTGCTTCCCACCAATCCTTCATTGTTGTGTCTGTGGTAAGGTTCTATGACCACTATCTAATTTCGAAATGCTTCCCATTTTGAAATTTACCTCATCAAAACTTCTCTGCCTCCGAGATTATCGTGCGAGATAGGAATTGTTTCATAAAATTAAGGATGGAACTGCAGCATTCCTGCAGAAGACATTTCCCTTTGGAAAACAGGATTTTCTACTGCGTGATTGGAGATGCCCTAAATATGAATACCACAATTTCAAAAGAAGACCGTTACGAACCCAAATCGGTTCACAACAGGATTGATCTTCTTAGAGGAAAGATCAGCCTCTTGTCCCACTTCGAGGGAAGGGTCAAGTCCTCCTTTGTGTGTAAAACACAATTTCTGGGATAAATTTCTTCTAGATTGCTTTACAATGGAACGTAATGAGTGCTTATATAGAACAGTCAAAGTGATTAACATAGAAAGAGATCGAGATAAATGTAGATATTGATAAATCAAAATTATCCTAATCTAGATCAATATACTAATCTATCATAACTACTAAATCTATCAGATCTTGTGAGATCCAATCTTATTCTCTAACCCATACCATACAACTAATATAAAAAACCAATTTAATTTATTCTACTATAAGTGGGACCAATGTAGGCACGTACCAAAGACTTGCTTTCTGATGATGACGGGCATGAAGCATGAAACCCAAAATAGGAAATGGTCGGAAGGTAACACTACAGAAGCGGTGGAAGAGACACATAGAACACATGCCCTCACAACCCTATGCATGTTTACCACACTTCAAATGGGCATGGCATGTTTAAGGACCTCTATGCGAAGATGGGACATGTGTCCAGGAAGCCTGTCCTGAATTTTCGCAATCAAGTCTTAGATTCAACAAATCTGGTGATTTCCATTAATTTTTTTTGGGGGGTATGGCCTTAGTCGTGATAGGCAGATGTAACCTTGATTAATGACATCAACCACAATCTGCGAGTCTGACTCAATCCAGATTTGATCAATTTCTTTTCTCTTGGCCATACTTATCCATTGATAGATAGCACAAATTTCTAGCGCATGTATCTCATCGACATCAACATTTAGAGAGAATATTTTGGCTTTAGAGTCTCTGATTATGCATCCTATTCCAGCTCCTCCCGTTACTAGAGACGCATCAGTGTTTAGTTTGAAGCTACCTTTATAGTGTGGTTTGAAAAAATGGACCCCAAATTATTAGACCATAATTTCCTTAATGGAACTCTTAATCTAACAGATAAGGAAGTCGATGTAGTGCTCGAGGTGCTTTGTAAAAGCTCTAATTAAGGCTGAATTAAAGGTTGTTAGACAAGAGGGGGGAGACCTAAGGGAAAGAGATTTAGAAAACTGCCCCACCGTTGTCTCTCTTTCCTAAAGAAAAAAAATCAACCTCGACAGGGAAGAAACCAAGAAAAATAATGAAGATGGGGATATCCGAGGAACGTAATTTGTGAGGATCAAGATACAAGTAATATAAGTTTTCTATAACTTTGAGATCTAGTTTGCAAAAGAAGGCGGATGCGGATAAGCTTGCAAAAAAAGGCGCGGTAAGGAATGACAATCATCTCAGGTGTCGCTCCAACCTCCGAGTAAAGGAGCAGATAGAGCAGTAGGTGGCCTTTAGCGCAGTATTTCTGCATGGAGAGTAATTTTTTAGCCGAATCTATATAGCTCTGTAGTTTGGCGTGGTGTGACTTTATTGTAAACGGTGGGTCATCTTGTCCCCATATCTGTAGTTGGTTTTTTTCATCAATAAAAGTTACCTCTTTTAAAAAAATGTTATAGAAGTTTTCCTTTAAAGGATAACATGGTCGTGTCGAAACGAATTCAACGGTTGAAAAATCTCTGGCTTCAATTTAATCCTGTACGCCAAATTCTCTCATCGGGTTCAAGATGAAGCCGCCAAATGCTTCATTTCTTAAATGATTGACATGTGGTATGTGAAAGGACAAAAAAAATACTAATGAGTGGTATGGAATTTAATGTGATGCTTATTCTATTTCTTAAATGATCGTTAGATAATATTGAATTGATTTTGTGTATAGAATTATTTTTTTGTTGCCTAGGGCTTCGAAAATTTTACACTCCCATGAATACAACCAATCTTGCTATACTTTTTTCAAAGACTAATGTTTCAAACAATAGTCACCTTCTTTTGTTGCTGAATGGATCTTTCTGTATCTTCTTGCCAGTTTTATAATCTTGATGCCCCGGTTGCGGAATGCTGTTCTTGCCACAGGCTTGGTAGTCTTTGCAGCTGCTGGCTTGTCATTTCCTTTCTTCATGGCGTAAGTAAGACTTTAACCAAGGTTTTAAATTTTGGTTTCGGTTTCAGTCTCAGCCAAAAATGAAATTTCGGTGGTAATTTCGGGTGAAATTTTTCGGGCGAAATTTTTAAATTTCGGCCCTGGCCGAAATCCAAAAAAATAAAAAAAATAAAAAAAAATGGTTTCGGTTTTAAATTTCTGTCCCGACTGAAATTTCGGATTTCGGCCGAAATTTAAAACCATGGTTTTGTGTTCTTCTGATATTTGTGGTTGGTTTTGAAGGACGTCAAGGACGAAGCCTGTGATAGATTCCTCAAAGCCTTTACCACCGCAGGCAACTTTCCGAGGCCCATATGTGAACACTGGCTCCCGCGACATCGGACCAGATCACGGTACTTACCCAAAAAATTGATATTTCTTTTGAATCATCCACCAAAAATTTGATAAATTTTTTTATTTAACCATGGCTTGCTAAGGTAGATTTAGCTGTAATATGGTTCTCATAAACCTGAGAAATATATACACCCATTAGCTTATGTATCTGGTTAAATCCAACTTCTTTTTCTATTTATTACCAAAGGGATATATGTCGATTTTGCTTCTTCTTTTTCCTCAGTTTAATTTCTGTTCTTTTGATCTCTAAGCCAATAAAAACATTGTGCAATGAAAAAGACAACAGCAAGAGCTATGTATGAACATGATGTTGGGACCCGGGTAGAACTCGCCCTCAAAAGCTAGCTATTAAGGGGACTAGGGGAGGGAACCCATTCCCTTATTAGCCCATCCACATCGTTACACTTTTCCGATGTGGGACTATTTTGCTTTCGCGTGGAACCCCCCAACGATCTCCCCCTCCACGTGGAAGCACCATGGACAATCTCACCCCTCCCCGCGGCTAGAACGTGGGAACTTCAAGATCTTCCCCGAGGGATATTTCCATCCTCGGAGGCTAAACCGGGGTTACCGAGATCTTCCCCGAGAGATATTCCCATCCTCGGAGGCTAAACCGCGGTTACCACGTGTCCGGCTCTGATATCACTTGTTGGGACCCGGGTAGAACTTGCCCTCAAAAGCTAGCTATTAAGGGGAGGGAGCCCATTCCCTTATTAGCCCATCCACATCGTTACACTTTTCCGATGTGGGACTATTTTGCTTTCACGTGGAACCCCCCAACACATGATTCATGCCGAAATTTATGAATCTTAGGACAAAATTATGAGTTCACTATCACAACAGAACCTTGGGTCCGGTAAGTTTGATGAAGACCATTGATTTGGTGGATCCCATGAGCAATCTTTTGATCTTGGTACCACGATACATGCATGATTGATCTGCAAGATCAACACCTTTGTGTTTGGGTAGTGA
Organism: Tasmannia lanceolata; assembly: GCF_043159265.1. NCBI lineage: Eukaryota > Viridiplantae > Streptophyta > Magnoliopsida > Canellales > Winteraceae > Tasmannia > Tasmannia lanceolata. The sequence goes on along the minus strand of NW_027518706.1, from coordinate 10,897,699 downwards.
ATTCATAAATCTCTACTTTGTAAAATAAATTCCAACTTGTCATCAAGAATTACCACGATCAACAAAATTTTGACTTGAAAAAAAAAAATATTTCCATGAATTATGAAATATAATAATTTCTAAGAAAACACATTCCATGAAAAATAAAATTCAATGGACTAGGAAACAAGGAAATTTTTCTAGTTTGAAAAAATAATCCATGGAAAATGAGTTTACCAAGCACTGGAAAGTTGATTTTCCATGAAAATGACTTGAACCCAAGACCTTTTTTGAATTAACAAAATCTCTCTCTCTCTCTCTCTCTCTCTCTCTCTGCTATTTCTGTAAACCCTAATCACTTTCTCTGTGATTTCTGTAAACCCTAATCAAGTTCTCTGTGAATTGGGTATGTTTCTTTTCTCTCTTGTTAATTCAACGCTGTTTCTATTTGTACAACGACTGATTCTCTCATCTTCATTGGGTATTTTCTGCCCTTTCTCTTGTTTTCTAGGGTTTTTTGAAAGTGCGATGATAAATTTGCACTCCCTGTAGGATAATTTGCTCCCCTTTAACGTGAATTGAGATAAAAAAGCGTTAAAATCTGCCACAATTCACGTTAGCGGTGCGAATTTATCGTCGCCCTTTTTGAAATGGAAATTGTTTTTTAATCTTCCTTTCTCCTTTCTTTTCTTGGTAATTTAGGTTTTCTTTTTGATTTCTTATATAAATCTTCCCTTACTCCCTTCTTTTCTCGGTAACCTAGGAATTTTTATATTTTCATCAACTGGTATTTGTCTCTGTCTCATTAACTTCATAAGGAAAGCTGCAAAACAGAGGATTCTGCATTGCCCTTGTTTCTTTTGAATCCTCTGTTTAAACAGTAATATATTATTATTATTATTATCTCATTTTAATCTTATCCTTTTCCATTTCCTATTTGATTTAGGCCCATTTTAACAAATCACAGTTAATGATGATAAACATGCTCACTAATGATGATAAAGTTTGTATGGTATTGTTTTTGTGAAACATCGGTTCTTATGAGCAACAAACAAACATTTTATTAGACTTAATAAATTTATGGGTTTTCAAGATGAGCTATTTTATTGGTGTCCATGCATATTATCCTTGGAGAGACTAGCATGAAAAACCATAGTTGGGGCCTACCTATTTGATGATCCAAACTATTCATCTTCTAGGCCCAATTATGGGTAGGCCATGCCCCAAAAATGTCCCTAACTGGACGATCCGAACCCTTCGACATGTGTAATTTTTGTGCTTAATTTGGACTTGTCCCTTTCTATTTTCGGACTATCTATTTATAGGCCACAAATTGAAGGGTTACCATATGTCACATAAATTGTTATTTTAATTTCATGACACAAAAAGTAATGATATGGGATGCCTGTTTCTCTAACTTCCCATTTGTTTTCTCAGGGCTCCTAAACCCCCACTAAACATTCTGTTTTGATTTTCAGATTAAAGTGATTAGCTGATAATGGGTTCATCAAATGATTATAATACGTCTATATAAATTGTTATCTTAAATTCTTGATACAAAAAAAGTAATTATATGGGATGACGGTTTCTCTAACTTTCCATTTGTTGTCTTAGAGCTCCTAAACCCCCACTAAACATTCTGTTTTGATTTTCAGATTAAAGTGATTAGCTGATAATGGGTTCATCAAATGATTATAATATGTGTACATAAATTGTTATCTTTTAAATTCTTGATACAAAAAAAGTAATTATATGGGATGCCGGTTTCTCTAAGTTTCCATTTGTTGTCTTAGAGCTCCTAAACTCCCACTAAACATCTGTTTTGATTTTTCAGATTAAAGTGGTTGGCTAATAATGGGTCGTAGAAGAATAGAGATTCAGAAAATAGAAGACAAGCAGCGTCGATATGTTTCATTTTCGAAGAGGAGAAAGGGTCTAATTAAAAAAATTAGTTGTTTAGCATCAACTTCTGGTGCAGAGGTGGCTATGGTTGTTTTCTCAGAAGGTGGAAGAGTTTTCCTTTTGGAAGCAGTTCTGTAGATGATGTTGTAGAGAAAGTTCTTCGATACCCAAATTATGGTGACAAAGAGGATATCTGCGAGGCTGATTTACAGAAGTTACATGACAAGCTTGTAAATGAACTTCAAGCCGAAACCAAGTTGGGAGAGGATCTTCAGGCTATAATGAGAAATAAGAAGAATTATAATGAAGACAACTCTTTAATGTGCAGTGACTTTACAGCACCATGCAATGCATTGTTTTACTCGATGCACGATAAAGAAGTGATGGCCCTAAGTGGTTTCTCTCCGGAGAAAATCCATTTAGATACATTTCCTACTGAGATGGATTATGCTGCACCTTTACCTTCACAGAAAAGGTAAAACTTATTCATTTGCTTTTTATAACTTATTTATTTACTTTTTTGGCGTTCATTCTGTACTGAAATTCACATTGTCAACGAATTCTTATGGCCCTATATGATTAAGCACTCTTATTAAGTGTTTTATTTTTTTACTTATAATATTTGAAAGTCTTATATCTTTGATGTGCAGTGATTGTACAACACCCTGCAATACATCCTTTTACTCAATGAACGATAAAGAAGTGATGGCCTTGTATGGTGACGAAGATGACATGTGCGGGGCTGATACATTTGCTGCTCAGATGTTTCTTGAACACAAAGACTATGGGGACAAAGATGACATCCTTGAGGCTGATTTGCATAAGTTACATGACGAGCTTGTAAATGAGCTTCAAGTTGCAACCAAGTGGGGAGAGGGTCTTCAGTCTACAATAAGACATAGGAAGCATTATACCGAAGATAATGGGTTGATGTCTAGTGATGGTACAACTCCTTGGAATGCATCTTATTACTCAATGCGCGATAATGAAGTGATGACACTGAGTGGTTTCTTCTCGGAGAGAACCAATGTAGATAAATTTCCTGTTGAGATGGCTTATACTGTACATTTATCTTCAGGGAAAAGGTATAACTTATCAATTTATTTTTTTTATTTCATTCAGTACTGAAATTCACATTGTCAACAAATTCTTATGGCCCCATACGATCAAACTTCTTTTTCCTTATAATATTCTAAATATTATATCTTTGATGTGCAGTGACTGTGCAATACCCTGCAATGCACCTTTTTACCCAATGCACGGTGAAGAAGTCATGACCCTATATGGTGATGAAGATGGCATGAGTGAGGTTGATAGATTTGCTGCTGAGATGATTCTTCAACACCCAGACTATGGTGACGAAAATGACATACACAAGGATGATTTACATAACTTACCTGACAAGCTTGTAAATAGTGACGAAGATGACATGCGTGAGGTTGATAGATTTGCTGCTGAGATGATTCTTCAACACCCAGACTGTGGTGACGAAAATGACATACACAAGGATGATTTACATAACTTACCTGAGAAGCTTGTAAATGAACTTCTAGCTGAAACCAAATTTGGAGAGGATCTTCAGAAGCATTATAACTGGTTAAATTACAGTGATTGTACAGCACTTTGCAAGGCATCTTATTACTCAATGCATGATAATGAAGTGATGGCCCTAAGAGATTTCTCCTCGGAGAATGCCCATTTTTCCTGCTGAGATGACTTATATTGCACCTTATCTTCGGGCAAAAGGTATAACTTTTACTTTTTCGATTTCATTCATTTCTGAAATGCATATTATCAACCAATTATTTTGGCCATATATGATCAAACTTTTTTGTTGAGTGTTTTAATTTTTCCTTATACTGTTTGAAAGTTTTTTTTCATTAATAATTTAGATGTTCAAATTTTCCGAACTAGTGTGTCTCAGTAGGTCAACACTATAGCCTTTATTATCACCTTACTTTCCTGCCGTACTTTCTGTTATGATCATTCTAAAAGTTCTTTGCTGTGGTTGAGAAAGTGATAATTGAGGGGGGAGAACCAAACAATGGTAAATTAGCTTGTGTTGGAGCAATTTCTTTAGAAGCTAATGTAGTATAATTTGCAGTGATGCAAGGATGATTTAACATGTGCAAGAATTTGAATTGTGATGATCTAGATGCTGGCTAGAGAACTCAACACACACACCCCCCCCCCCCCCCCCCCCCCCCACACACACACACACATCACCTACCAATGTAGGAGTGCTTGAGGAGTAACTGTTGTGAATGGCTCAAGGAAGACTGATGAGAAATAGTTTCTTGGCTAAGTGTGGTTAAACCGCCAAGTATCTTACTCCCACCAGGATTTGAGGAGGGTCAAAACTGTCAATTTCAAATGAACAGAAGCAGCTGATGACCAGTGAGATTTCAGCCAGGTTATGCTTCAATACTCATTGCAATTAGGAACTGAATTCAGAAGACTGAACTATGTGTCAAGAGGGAGATCAACATTACAATTCAAACCTGAGAACGACTCTCGGTCTGTGGGTGACCTGACCTATAATGGATGAACAATTGCTGTTCTCAAGGCTCGTTACTTTAGGACAAATCGTTCATTACAAATTTTAGCAACAAAGAATTCACTCGGGTCTAGAAATCCTAGGTGACTTCATATCTTCATTCCTGAAGGTTTTAATTTCTGAGTTTTTCTTTTTTCTTTTTAGCTTCAATTTGGGAGTGTCTTGAATTTGGTGGTGCTGAAACTGTATAATTCCTCAGTTGATTCAGCAAGTGAACTGTCATTCTAGTACACAGGTCTAAATTTTGACGCAGATCAGATCTAACACTTTTGCTACCACTTTCGGTTTGTTTCAATACGAGACGTGGATATTCCATAAATTGTTTTGGCCTAAGCATTCTCATCAACAAGTCAGATCGTCTCAGATCCAATTCTGCACTTTCTATAGCGGCTCAACTTCTTTAGTGATTTGAATTTAATCTTTGTAATCCTCGAGTTTCTTTGTATTCGAAGACACTAACATCCTGTAGCTAAAAACCAGTTGGTATAAGATTTATTGTCCACAAAATAAGGCTCGAGCAGAAACTTATAAACTGGTTCAGTTTCCATTCGCAGATCTGCTTTCCTTCACTTAGGCCATGTCTGGCAGTCAGATTTTTTTTTTCGTGATAAACCAGTGTCTTGAAGTGGTGAAAGAGGAGTAGGGCGGGTGGGAGAAAGAGAGTTTTTAGAGGGCACGATTGAGATGAGGGTGAGAAGTGGCTTAAAATCAGGAAAAAGTCGATCCTGTTTTAGCCACTTCTCACCACTTGGAGACACCAGTTTCCTGATTTTTATTTCCTAATTTCTAGCCACTTCACCCACGCTACCCCTCTCTCACCACTTTGAGACACCAGTTTATCATGAAAAAAAATCATCGTAGCCAAACATGTCCTTAATTTCATCCAAATTTCAGGAAGTTGTAGGAATTAGACCAAGTAGGAATGTGCACTTACATATCTGGTTATTAAAGAGGCAAATCAACCTAAAATCACAAACTCTCCTGATTTCCAGCGACCTTGGCCGCAGCACCACATGTTTCAGGACTGTTCCTGACTGCCTTTGCAGTTCTTCCATGAAAAGGCCTTTGGAATGATCATGGATCTTGTGTGGCGATGCAGGATCTTCAATTCAGAAGTAAATCCTTAGGATCTTCAATTCAGAAGTTGATCCTTGATTCTAACAAGGAATAGTGTGTCAATTAAGAGAGAAAGTTGTAAAGTTCAGCTTGTAATCCTCCCCCTTCCATGCCTTTGCAATTCTTCCGTGAAAATGCCTTTGGAATGATCATGGATCTTGTGTGGTGATGCAGGATCTTCAATTTAGAAGTAGATCCTTGATTCTAACAAGGAATAGTGTCTCAATTAAGAGAGAATGTTGTAAAGTCCAGCTTGTAATCCTCCTCCTTCAATGAGAATTAAAACATTGAACTCTTCACAGGGGAGAAAATTCCCTCCAAAACTCAAACCTAGATCTAAGACCTAATTCTCCATTCAAATTAAAAAATAAAGTTAATTAGGGGGGTGTGTCTGAGCTGGTATACTTGGGGCACATCATCGGCTCATCCGGAGTCAAGATAGATCCTGAGAAGACGAAATCTGTCCGGGAATGGCCAATCCACGTGATTTATTTCATTTTCCACGTTTGATAAAATAGTTTCCGAGGAAACTAAAAGAACACCACAAATATCAGTTTCCGCGGAAAAATACAGGGGTTTCCCTGGAAATCCAACGGGAAAGGAAACAAGAGAACACAGCATTAAAAAACTGACCTCTTCTGTGGCAACAAAATCCCGACCAGGTTCTGTTTGGGAAGGTGTTGGCTCGATGCGAGATCGAAACCAGAAAGAAATCGGTTCCTTCACCGTTCTACCGCCTTTGTGTGGAGAACCCTAACCCTAGACCTGAGGCTTTTCAATATTCACCGGACGCTGATAAATTCGCCCCCCTCTAAGATGCATTTGTCCCTTTGGACCTTTTTCTCCTCTCTCTGTGGGGCCCAACAATTAAATGGTTTAGATCTATCAACAAGGTGGGTCTCACTGTTTTTCTTTTAAAAAAAAAGGGAAATTTGTTCGATCTGTTTTTTATTTTCTGTTGGTTAGGGTTTTTTTATTAGGATCTTGATTGAAGGGATGTGATAGGATATAATTAGGAACAATTCTAATAGAGAGCTGTGCAGATTTTCCTCAATTGTTAGGTCTCCTAATAAGATTTTCCTACTAAATTGTTAGGTTTATGATACGTGCTTATTATGGTGTATATGATTTAGTTTTAAGTAGTTATTGTAGGATTATGCATTTTAGATTTGTGGGGTTGGTTACTTGTTATGTGTCATTTAAATGGGTAAATGGGTTGATGATGTGATACTCTCTTTGTATTTAAGTTCTTTATTTCAATGAAATGGGAACCTAACAAGAGCCAGGATTTGAGCCGGGTAGATGCCTTTCACCTTATTCATGAAATTTTTCTAAAGGATTCATTTAGCCGACCCCAACTAGTTTGGGACAAAGGCTTTGTTGAGTTGACTTGAGTATTTCAATGAAATGGGAGAAAGAATTTTACAGCAGCAGAGGAAACTTTGTTTAGGAGAGTAATGGTTCCTCTCGAATTGAACTTTTAGGAGGTCCGGTTGCCTAGAATCAACCTCTCTCTCTCTCTCTCTCTCTCTCTCTCTCTCTCTCTCTCTCTCTCTCTCTCTCTCTCTCTCTCGTTTTAATTTTGTTTATTTGTGTTTCGGCCAATTGGGCATGTGACGGTTTCCTTATATTTTTGGGTTTCATTTTCTCTCGTCGATATGTTTTCGTTTCGTTCATTGTGAATTTTGTTTCCCGGAGTTGACGCGTGATTCGTGTAGGGTTTTGGATTTATAAGTATTTTTTTAAGTCTTATGATTAGCTGAATTTCTTAATCTATCGTGATCTTGTGTTATCCAGATCTCTTTCAGTTTGGGATATTCTGACCAATTGTGTTGTTTGTAGAGAGTATTTTCTTCTAGGGAAACCTGTCTCTTGGTTTGTAGTTATCTTTGCAATGTGATAGCTTGGGATACCAATCATAGCGGAGGGCCTTGGAGACTACAGAACATTATCGACGAGATACGAGATCTGGTTAGATGTCTAAGACCACATCTTGCTCACAGGAGAAGGACGGCCAATTCAATGGCAGACCCTCTAGCCAAAGATGGGGTGTGTGTGACGGGAACAAATGTCATGTGTATTGTAAATCCAGGGTCTTTATAGGCACTCTACTGTCAGATCTCTCTTTTTTTGCTTATGTACTGGGACATCTTGTCCCTCCTTCTGATTCAATAAAATTCTTTGTTAATTTTCAAAAAAAAAAAAAGGTTAATCCAAACTCCTTTGACTCTCCCAAGTTATGACCACGTAAACTAAGTACTCATCCTTGTCAACAAAGTAGTCGGTTACGTCATGCCAAGTTGACTAGGATTTGCTTTGGCCACATTTTAACCCACATCCATGTTTTGAGACACCGAGAAATATGCCTCGAAACGGTTATTTGATCGAGAAAAACAAAAGCAAAACATAAAAATTTAAACAGTCAAGAAATTTTCATTATGATTTAGTATCTGGCTATCTGCAGTTCTTATTTCAACTTTGATGAAATATCTTGAATTCATGAGTTTTGATTTTGAGGAATTCATTTTTTTTATCGTTTTGTTGAGTATCTGGATAATTGTATTTTTTCTTCTTTCTGCTTTTTTCTGTATTGACCATCTCGGCTCCCTTTTCTTAATATAATTGCCATGATTCAAGGAAAAAAGAAGTATTTGGATGCATCTCTGTTCTTATTGCTGTCTTGGTGATACAAAGGTTTCATCTTCTTTACAGAGTCATGTACAATTCTCTCTTTTAGGGCACTGTCCATGGGTTGATTATTCTCAACCTCATATGTCAAATCTACCGAACTTGCGAGCATTTTATATCTGCTTAGACTAATTACCAGGGACCCCATCCGCCACCACCTCACACACACAAATTTTGTGTAGGTTGGGTTGTTTATTTCCACATAACAAGATGCAGTTCATTTTTCTTATTGTTATTATTATTTTTTTGATAAGTTCATTTTTCTTATTTTGATATAGCCATTCTTCGCCAAGGTTATCTTTGGTCATTATCCATCTCTCATGGAAAATCAAACTGATCTTTAGAAAGCCCACCTAGCTGCATGTGAAGTGCCTTCGACACAATTAGCTGTCTAGATCTCGTGATTTGCCTAGTTAGTCAGAGAAGTTATAAAAGCATTGTAGTCCCTGCAAATTATATTACTTGGGAATTCCTTCCGCAAATCATTCACTAGGAATTCCAGGTAGTGAACTCAAAAGCATTTGATCATTTGATTGAAGTGGCTCTGTATCTCCCACTTCGAAGTTAGAAGAGAAGTAGTTGTGATCATGTGATTGGGATAGGCTCAGAGAGAGTTCATTTGTTGCCCTTCGAGTACCATGATCCATGATGTTAAATACAATTAGGATGTAATCCAATGTATTTTCTAGAGGGGAACATTGTTAGAGGTGGAAAAGTGTTTGATGAGAGGGTAAGCAGATGAAAATTTGCTTATATTTGATTTGGCATTATAGTTTTAATAAATTTGTTGTGTACTTCTTTGTGAAAGACCCAATTACACCAAAAGCATAGGATGACAGAATTGGTGGTATTTAACCATCTATACTTCAACCAACCAAACACCCCCCACTACATCTGCACTATACTTAAGGCCCTGTTTGTTTTGGATTTTGGAAATCGATTGAGTCCCAGACTGATTATTGGACTCAAATTTATGTTTAGCTTTGAGTACAATAAACAGTTTTGGACTCACAATCGGATCTCAAAATTAGAAATAAACAGGGCCTTAATGTAGCTATAAAGAGAATTTAAATTATTTTTACTAGTTAGACATGTTTTTATCTATCATTATCAGCCCTCATTTTATTCCTATCCACTCACTGGCTATTATTACATTCCCACTCAGCAACTTTTAATTTCTAGCTGTTTTTTTTTTCGTTCTAAAATAACTTCCACTCAGTGCATTCGTAATTCCACTAGTATACATCCAGCCAACTAAATACAGAAACTCTTAAAAACCCAACTAAAATAGCAACCAAGTAGAATCAAAATCTAGAGAACATGCTACAAAAAATGTAGAAAAGATGCAAACTAAATTTCTACTCTTTTGTTCTTCTATATCAAGATAAGAAAGAAACTATCTGACTAAACATTTAACTCCCACGAAATCAATAAAAAAATGAAAAATAAAATAAAATAGCTGATGAATCATTAATCATTCTGATGAATCTTCTAGCGTGCCCATCCATGCCGGAGGCAGCATTCCCGTCTGCTCGTGCACGGTCTTAAATAATGGCGGTAACATCTTATACACGCCCGCCACTTCACTCATACCACCACCCGCAACCTCACCGCCATTGCCATTAGTCCAAACACTGATCTTTGGTTGTAATCCTTGTATGGCCCCAGCATTGATCTTAGCCATCTCTTGAAACAATCCCCCATTGATCATCAAGTAATCCCTCAAGTTCGCATAATTTCCATCTAAAGCCTTGAGCAATGTGTTAACATAGACGCCCTGTGCCTGCGCGAGTGCCACTACTCCCTCTGCCTCCTTTTGCTTTGCGTAGAGCTCCCCTAAAGCCGTTTGCTGATGAGCGAAGAGGGCTGCCTCTGCGGCCACTCGGTGGGCTTCGGCCTCCTTCTCCCTCTGATAGAGCTCTGCCTCTGCAGCCTTTTGCTTCTTGTAGAGTTTCCAATTTGCCTCTTGCACCTGCTTTTTTATAAACAAAATTCAAAGATGAAGGAGGTATTTGTATACAAGCTAAGAAGGGCTCTATATGCAAATAAAGTTTTGTAAAGCTAATAATTGTTACAAGGCCCTTCCAAAAACCCAGCTGCAAGGGCGCCCTTCCGTTTAGCACTCTATTTGCAAATAGAACATTGAGGTCTCTTTGGAGGCCATTACTATATCATCTACTTATACATCTATACTATACTTACAGCTTACTTTTATATAGCAAATAAAAAGGCAGTGATATTTGCACTGCAATTTATGTTTCAATAATTGTACAATCTCAACTTGTCTTTTCATTTTTTATTAGCTTTTACGAGCATATTGGGAACTATAATAACTTTTGATCACTGATTAAATAACAAAAGACAAGCTGAGTTTGTGCAATTATCACAACATGGTAGTACCAATATAAATAGCATTAAAAAAATCCATAGAGAACTGAAGAGAAAAGGTAACAGGGGTGGTTGACTAGAAAGGGTGGAACATAATTTCAGGCCCGGTATGGATTGCAGGAAAGTTTAGAAAGGGTGGAACATAATTAACCAGAATCATATTATTCACCTCTGAATCATGGAACGAAAAAACTTAACCAAGAAAAATAACTGCATCAGAAATTTTTACTTGCAATCCAAACAGAGCTACTAATTTTATTCTTAAGCAACGGCCTCGGTAGGTTGGGAAGAAGACAAACCAAAAGGGGAGGAAATAACAATATCGAATGATAAATTAACAAAATCATACTTACCTTGGTCTCATACTCAAGAGTAGCCTTGCTAAGAAACTCAGCCTTTAGCTTCTCTGTCCGAGTTAAAGCATTCCTACTCTCCACCTCCCTCTGCAACTCAGCCTCTCTAATCGCCACCGCCTTTGCGGCCTCAACCTCCGCCATCTGTGCCTGTTGGGCCCACGAAGCCTTCTTCGTCGCCAACTCAGCATTCATCTTTGCCACATCAGCCTCCCTTTGGTTCTCAAAAATCTCTACCTCAGACTTCACCTTAATCTCCTCTTTCTTCCCTTCCCCTTGCCTATTCGTAGAGAAAATCTTTGTCTCCGCATCAATCTTCGCCGCATTCTGCTTGGTCTGCCCCTCCCTTAGCTTAGACCCAATCTCCCCTTTCATCCTAGCCTCGGCCACATCCACCTTGGCTTGGTTCGCAGCTTCCATCTGGGTCTTTTGCCCCAAGTAAGAAAAGTACTCATGGCCTTGAACATCCACAAGTTGCTTAACATTCGCGTTATAAATCAACAACCCAAATTGGTTCAATTCGAGCTGGACTTTCTCAAGAACTTTTTGTTTGAATTCTTTGGTACCTGTTAGAATATGTGAGATCTTCATCAGCATGCATTAGATTAGAAGATTTGACAATTTTATTGTAATCAAACGTATATCAATTTTTAATCCACATATGTTTGAGAGAGCATGTTAGAGCATGTTACCTTTGAAAATTTGGTCCATGGTCATGGACGCGGCGACGACACGGGTCCCGCCTTCAATTACGCCTTGAACGAGCTCCGTGACATGCTTGGAGAGCTTGTTATGGGAGGACATGAGCTTGGCGTATTTGAGAAGGCTTTCATGGTCCTCGACCCGCGGGCCAATGGTGAAGACGGCGGGGAGGAGGAAAGGTAGCTTCTCCACGCTCATGGCTTGTACTTCGATGGTATAATTTACTGGGGAGATTTCGATGACAGTATACGATTTGCCGGGAAGGACCCATGCTTTCTTGGCTAGCTTGATATCCTTAATATTGAAACCAGTGATGACTAGGTACTCACTAGCCTTGGCTACTTTGTACCACCACACCATGGTTGGAAGATGAAGAAGAAGAAGAATAAAAGGTGATGTGAAGATGTGAAGGACAAGAAGAAGGGAACAAGAAGGTGGTTTCTTAGATGGAGAGTGAAGAACGTCTAGGTTTGTTATATTTTTTTTGTTTGATACACGACCCATATTTATAGAATAAAACCCGTACTCTCCCACGTTTCCTCTTTCTATTTAAACTCCACCGCTAATCTAACTAGAATCAGGCTTCCCAACTTAACATAACTCTTACCATGTTTCCTAATAGAAGGAGGACTAAGAAACCAAAAGGAAAATAAGAAACCGCCCATCACAAAACCGGTTGTGGATAAGTCTCTTCTCTGATAAAGAATTTCTGATTGTGGGGAAGTCTCTTTTATTTGAATTTCTGATTGGCTCATATTGACTAACAAGAATTTGTTATCCTAACAGTAGAGTGCAAAATTCCAGAAAAGTTTGGATATGAGCTAAACCGTCAACAAAAAAAAAATTCTAGAAAAGTTTTTCTTTCGAACAAAAAACAATCCCTAGACCCAAACATGCCTTTAGGTTACTTTATTTACACCTATTTTCCATGAAATGATTTTTCAAAAATTGAGAAAATTGCAAACCTACTATAGGCCCTAGAATTGTTTTCCATGCAATATTATTTTCCATGGAAACTTTATGCCATAAATTTCCCAATCCTCCCCCCCCCCCCCCCCCCCTCCCCTCCCTAAATCCAAACACCCCCTTAAAAAATTTCAAACTCTATAGTATGCCTATGTTAAAAAGACATATTTCTTGTGGCTAAGATCCATCCAACTGGGCTGATTGACACAATTTTCTTCGATACTTAATAAGCGTAAAAAGAGTAGCATTGATAAAAATACATAATTAATTAAAAACAAAATTAGCATCACACAAAATAAAATAAAATACGATAATTACACCCATTTTCGACACACATGAGATGGACCGCACCCAATATTACACGGAAAGAAAAAGAAAAAAGAAACAAAATAACAAAAAAACAAAAAACAACATAATCAACTACGGAGGGAGAAAATCGAACCACTCCAACTCCAAACGGTCACCCCACTTCTAGCCAACCCATCCGCCTCCCCATTAGCACTCACCTATTTATAATTTCATTTTAATTAGCTGATGAATTTTTGAGCGTCCCCATCCATGCCGGAGGAAGCATCCATGTCTGCTCGTTCAATGTCTTAAATAATGGCGGTAACATCTTATACACGCCTGCCACCTCATTCATACCACCACCCGCAATCTCACCATCATTGCCATTTGTCCAAACACTAATCTTTGGTTGTAATCCTTGTACAGCCCCAGCATTAATCTTCGCGATCTCTTGAAATAATCCCCAATTGATCATCAAGTAATCCCTCAAACTGGCGTAATTTCTGTCCAAGGCCTTTAGCAATGTGCTAACATAGACGCCTGGTGCCTGCGCGAGTGCCACTAGTCCCTCTGCCTCCTTTTGCTTGGCGTAAAGCTCCCCTAAAGCCGCTTGTTGACGAGCGAAGAGGGCTGCCTCTGCGGCCACTCACCGGCCGTCGGCCTCTTTCTCCTTCTCATAGAGCACTGCCTCAGCAGCCTTTTGTTTCTTATAGAGCTCCCAATTTGCCTCTTGCACCTGTTATTTTTTGTTTTGAAAAAAACCAAAAGATTAAGGGGGTATTTTGATACAAGCAAAAAGGGGGGCCTATAATGAAATAAAGTTTTTTAAAGCAAATAATATTTACAAGAAGAATGCTAAACTGAAGGGTGTGCTTACAAAAACCCAACTACAAGGGCGCCTCCATTGGACCATCTCACCAAACTGCATTTATTATTCATTTAATTTTATATTTTTTGGCCATTATAAATTCACTTTCATAGATGGTCCAATGGGGGCACCCTTGCAGGTGGTTTTTGCAAAGGGCACCCTTCAGTTTATCATTCCTCTATTGACAAATATAACATTAAGGCCTATTTTGAGGCCATTATCTATACTATCTACTTATACTTCTATACTTCACATAAATCAAAACTCATACCTTTTAGAGAGAAATTATATGGTGTTGGGCCTTACAACAATAAAGCCCTTGTACGGTGGAGGTACCACCCTTGATATTTAATCCAAAGTAAGCTGCTGATATTTGCACTACGGAGTTTTAACAATTGCGTGCATAAACTCAGCTTCTCTTTTGAGAGCTTTTTTGTTTTTGGTTTTGGAAACTGTATTAAATTTTTATTGCTGTTTAAAATATAAAATACAAGCTGGGTTTGTGTAATTATCAGAACATGGTAGTGCCAACATCAGTAGCCTTCAAAAATTCCTAGGTATCTTAGTTATTCTTAAAAAGCTTTGGGAAAAAAAGGAATAAAAAGGTAAGAGGGGTGGTTGGGTAGAAAACGGGGTGGAAATATCATTTCCCTAATGCCCCTGTCACACAAAAGATAACTTGAACTAGGGCTGCAACTCGGGTCGGGCAGGTCGGGTTTTGAAGAACCCAACCCTACCCGAGAAATATCTCTCGGGTCGGGTCGGGTTTTTTTCCGGAAAACCCACGATTCCCAAACCCGGCCCTACCCATGATAAATCTCGGGTCTGGTTTTTTTACGTTGACGCAATTTTTTAAGGAAAACTCTTCTTTGGCAAGGCAACTCAACTCATAAGAAGTAGAAAAACTCAAGCATGGCAAACTAATAACTAGTCCAAAGAGAATAAATTGATGCATTACCAAGTGAAAATGATTATACTTATATGAGATAAACAACAAACTATTTAGTGCATTAACTATTTAGTTGAAACTTGAAGCCCTAGAGCTAAAGGGGGGAAACGAACAGAAGATGGAAAGAGTCCCTGTGATTGCGTGCGTGCGTGAGTTTTACTTTTAAGTTTTCACTTTTAAAATAACAAAGTTTTAGAAGAAAAAAAACATACTATAACTTAAGTAACTCAGGTCGGGTCGGGTCGGATCGGGCCCCTTCAAACCCGGCTCGACCCGAGATTCATGCGGGCTTTTGGATCGTAGACCCGGCTCGACTCGAGAACCGAGAAACATGAACCCAACCCAAGCTAATTTCGGGTCGGGTCAATGCGGGTCGGGTTTTACCCCACCCAAGTTGCAGCCCTAACTTGAACCTACCCTATTCTACTTTTAGTGAGAGGGACATTCAATTTATGATGATAACCCTCTAAATTAACCACAATCATATTATTTCCCTCTAAATATTGGAAAGAAACAACTTTCCAAGAAAATACATTTCATCAGAAATGTTTTCCTCGCAATCCTTATAGAGCCTAATTTTATTCTTAAGCAAGGCCTAGGTTGGGAACAAGGGAAAACAAAAGGGGTTGGAATATCATTTTTCAATGATAAGATAACAAAATCATACATACCCTGGTCTCATACTCAACACTAGCCTTACTAAGTAACTCAGCCTTCAGCTTCTCTGTCCGAGTTAAAGCATTCCTCCTCTCCACCTCCCTCTGCAACTCAGCCTCTCTAATCGCCACCGCCTTTGCCACTTCAACCTCCGCCATCTGTGTCTGTTGGGACCACGAAGCCTTCTTAGTCGCCAACTCAGCATTTGCCTTTGCCACATCAGCATCCCTCTCGTTCTAAAAAATCTTCACCTCGGCCTTCACCTTAATCTCCTCCTTCTTCCCCTCCCCTTGCCTTTTCGTCGAGAAAATCTTTGTCTCCGCATCGATCTTCGCCGCATTTTGCGTGGTCTGCCCCTCCCTTAGCTTAGACCCAATCTCCCCTTTCATCCTAGCCTCAGCCACATCCACCTTGGCTTGGTTCGCAGCTTCCATCTGGGTCTTTTGCCCCAAGTACGAAAAGTACTCATGGCCTTGAACATCCACAAGTTGCTTGACATTCGTGTTATAAATCAACAACCCAAATTGGTTCAATTCAAGTTGAACCTTCTCAAACACTTCTTGTTTAAAATCTTTGGTGCCTCTGAAGATTTCCTCCATTGTCATGGATGCGGCTAGGACGCGGGTCTCTCCTTCGATTACGCCTTGAACGAGCTCTTTGACGTGGTGGGATAGCTTGTCGTGGGACGACATGAGTTTGGCGTATTTGAGAAGGCTATCGAAGTCGTCTCCTCGTGGGCCGATGGTAAAGACGGCGGGGAGGAGGAAGGGGAGCTTCTCGGCGCTCATCGCTTGGACATTGAATGTGTAGTTTACGGGGGAGGAGATATAGAATACGGTGTAGGATTGGCCAGGGAGGATCCATGCTTTCTTGGCTAGTTTGATATCCTTAATTTTGTAGCCAGTGATTACTAAGTACTCAAGGCAACTTTGTACCACCACACCATGGTTAGAAAATGTGTGTGTGTGTGTGTGTGTGAGAGAGAGAGAGAGAGAGAGAGAGAGAGATGTGAAGAACGAGAAGAGGTGAGGGGATTATAAAGGAGGGAAGAAGGGGGTTTCGTTCTCTTCGTAGAATGAGAGAGTAGAATGTTTATGTAGAGGTTGCTGTTGTGTGGTGGGCAAATTGAATGGGAAATGATTTTTTTTTTAATATACCTAGTTTACAATCTTTTAAAGGCTCTGTCGCTTTCAAAAGCCATTTCAAAACAAAAAATGAAATGATATGAGCATGACCAGGTTTTGATATTTGCACTAACTCATCTCGTCTTTCATTATTTAAAGAGCTGTCAAAGGTGATTAAAGTTCCCAAAAATCTTTCACAAAGCCAATTAAAAAAGAAAAGACAAGCTGGGTTTGTGCAGTTATTAAAAAATGGTCGTGATATCCTTTCCCAACAAAAAAAAAGGGCGGCCAGTGCACTAGACTACCGCCATTGCGGGGTCTGGGGAGGGCTAGATGTACGCACCAACGGTTTGGATCATCCTATGATGCGGGCCATACTGTACTTTTAATAAAGTGAGGAGTGCCCTCATCAAAAGACAGTAGTGCTGATAACCTTTCCCAAAAAAAAATGCATCTACCTAAAGCACATACTGTATTTTTTTTTAAAATCACTGGTGCCCAACTTGTTAAATCTAAACCGTTCATTTGTTGGGCCCCAACTTAAATAGACCTTGCCCATAAAATCATCCCTATAGGATGATCCTAACCATCTGATATGTGAACCACTATTGATTGAAGAGTTGGGATCATCCTATGAAGATTGTTTTTGGCGAAAGGCCTATTTAAATTGGGGCCTAACAAATGAACGGTTTGGATCTTTGAAAAGGTGGTGCCAATGAATTTGTTGATAAGTACGTGTTATATACGACCGTACATAGATGCAAGTATTTTCTTTTTTAAAAAAAGAAAATAAAATAAAAATAGAGTTGGAATTACCTTCTTCAAAGATCTAAACCATTCAGTCGCTACGGCCTAACATAAATAGTTAGGTCCACTGAACATTGTCTATGTTTGTGCATAGGGGCATATACTTTTCTAAAATGTATTGGGCCACACCTTGTTAGGAGATCCAATTCATTCATGTGTTGGCCCCAATGTGAATAGGGTGTGCCCCAAAAATAATCTTCGATGATCTAATGAACTACACCGCATCGAAATCTCCACTGATAGGAAGGTTAACACATGAATTGTATTTACTCGTGTCTTATTCTAGTGAACTCATGTTTTATTCTAGTGAACACATGATTGGAATGTATGTACTTGGCAATTTATTGGATGCCCGTGCCTTTCGAAAGAAACAAAGCATTAGACACTTCAACAGGAACTTTTGCCTCCTCATGACGCATTCAGCCAGACAAGTATATTAAAAACTCCCAAACACATACGATAATTGTGATGCAATCTAACACATGGATCACCAAACTTTCATGCGGACTTAACACCCTTGTCGATGTAGCTTACGAAGCTTTGTTCTTGCTAATCAAAACCTTGGGCCTTTCAAAATAAACAAGGCATCAGGTACATCAATTGAAACTTTTGCCTCTTCATGAGGCATTCAGCCAGACAAGGATATCAAAAACTCCCATACACATACGATAACTGTGATGCAATCTAACACATGGATCACCTAACTCTTCATGCGGACTTAACACCCTTGTCGATGTAGTTTACGAAGCTTTGATCTTGTTAATGAAAACCAAGAATGTGGTTGGTTGCTCCAGTCCATGAGGAACTTGATGAGATTGCAGGCAAAATGTTAGCTAGAGAGAGTGCAAGGATACGAAGCCAACTAAGTGTCAAGGTTGTCCAAACAAGCCTCCTAATATCGGCACATGAATCCAACGGAAGCCCAAAACAATAATACAATAACTAATGAAATAAACTAAAATGGAAGTCGAAAATACTAACTGGTAAATAAATATGCCTTAATGGAATTGACAACCAGAACAAACAAGGAAGGCGAATTGATAAGGACAATAACTGAATGAATGGATGACGCACAAGTGTGTGTGTGTGTGTGTGTGTTTTTAGAGATTTTATTACGAGTCAAAAAACCTTGTAATCAAGATGGTCTTACGACCCAGATGGTCAATACAAGGAATTAGTCTTACAGAAATGTAGGGGACGCAGTGAACCATATCTCTCGGTGGGGAAGAAAATCAAAAAGCTCTACGCGCTCTCTTGCAACATCAACCCTAGCTAACATGTCGGCCTCTGAATTTACAGATTTTCTAACATGCTGGAAGGAGATAGAAGAAGCCCCACCCGCTCTTGAATCTTTTCTATCCACTGGGCAATTCTCCAGGGATGAGGGTGACTTCCCTTGAACCATCTGATGGCATTGAAGGAGTCGCCCTTCACAATTGTACGATCCAACAGCTTACTGCCGATTATTCTAATCCCAAATAGAATCTTCTTAACATCCGCTTCATTTGAATCTGCAATCCCAATAGGATCCGAGAATGTCCACCTTGTCACTCCATTATCGTCTCTAAGAAGATCCTCAACTCCTGTTGACCAGGGATTCCCCCATGTTGGACCCATCAAAGTTCAGTTTCAGCCCATTTGGGCCAGGGGTTCACATTCCCCCCAATGGGACAACCACCTGTTCAGTACTAGCACAAATCTCTTTCCACACTTACCCAGGATATAGTTAAAGGGAGAACCTTTGAGAAGATAAATTAGGGGCTTTTAAAGAACTCTTCTGAATACCCAATAATTCCTTTCCTTCCATAAAACCCATAAGGTATCTAGATGCAACTTGTTCCATGGATGCACATATGCATGTGTGAAATACAGATTACATGTAATAGCCAATCAACAAGCTCTGCTTTTAATTTATGTATCAATGTAAAGGAGTAAACCCACGTATAAGGATGCCTTGCAGTTAAACATTTTCTTAGTTTCTAGTTTCCACATGCTGAGCGAGCAAAAATATAAACCCATAATTCCCTTTCTCCTCAATCACAAACGGAAACGTAAAACCACGATCTTCAAACTCTATCATAAAGTAAAACTAAGCAAAATTACCCTTTACTTTAACGTCAAGATAGAAATCCCCAAAGAAAAACAAACTCCAAACCCTAGAGAAGTAAAATCAGAAACTCCAAACCCTAGCCCGATAATTTAAGAATAGAATCACTGGAAAAAAAAAAAGAAGTAAATTTACAGGCATACCTAAATCGGCTCTTGCGAGAATGGAACAGGAGTCCTAGACGAAAATAAAAATGTCGCAAATTAGAAAATAATGAATGAAAAATAGGAAAAGAAAGAAGAAAATGGGAAAGCAAAATCGTCGAACCTGTAAACCCTAGCTTCGGAGAAAAACCCTCAGGATGGAGAGAGACTATAAGAACGGCAGCGATCCTTTGATTTTCGTTGGACGGCTTGGATTTAGAGAGAGAGACTATGGTAATACTAATCTGGGCTTTGAGGTTAGTTACCTTAATGGGCCCATGCTTCTGGATCGTAAAATAGATTGGGCTTCAGCCCATTTCTAGGCCCAAAGTTGCGTGGAAAATTATGAGTGCAACTCGGGCCGGGTTACAACCCTTGTCCAACTTGAGGTAAGAATGTTTCAACCCTAACCCAACTCAACTCAACCCAACCCAACCCAAATCTAGGTTTGAGGAGGGTTAACCCTAACCCAACTTGCCTTTTAAGATCTCAACCCTAACCTAACCTTTTAAACTTGGGTAAGGTTGGGTTCGGGTTGGCACCGTACAAAAAAAGGGAAAAAATACAAAAACCTTTTTGTTTCCTTAGAATGGCAGAACTTTGCAAGAAAAAGAGATATGGGGTCTGGCTTGGGTCAAGTGAACTAGCCTAAGGCCTAAACCTTAACCCAACTCAGAATTAAATCTGGAATATTGTGTCTACCACTTACTCAATGGGGTGCACACTTCTTTCTTGCACGAAGACTTCAGAGGCAGCTAATGTAGCCAATTTGTTCTTTCATGAAGTAGCTCGCTTGGATCGTGACACTAAGTTTCTTAGTCATTTTGGTAGACTCTATGGAGGAGGTTCGATGCATCCCTATAGTGCCATCAGCACTTTCCACCCACAAACTTATGGTCAAATAGAGATTGCAACAAGCCTGAACTATGGGATCTGTCTCTTGCTCAGGCTGAGTTTGGTTACAATAGTACTGTGAATAGGTAGGAAAGTCACATTTTCATATTGCATACTGATAGATGCCAAGACATCCATTAGATTTGGCTAATGAATCGTTGCCCACTGGTGCTAATACAACAAAGGAATGTTTGGTTGATACAATCTAAGGAATTCAGATAGATGCTATGAAGCAACATGAAGACTCTTTAATACCAAGTACTAAAAAGCCACAGGTACATGGTGACATGGTGATGGTCCACCAAACAAAAAACTGAAGGTGTTCAAAGAGGGTGACATGGTGATGGTCCACCTTAAGGAGCGTTTCCTATGGGTACTGATGCAGGCGGCGTTGAGGAAGCGTAATCAAATCTTTAAGATCTGTCCAGATTTGGCTAGATATTAACTGGATCTATGCAAAGATATGTACATTGTGGCTTTATATAGAACAAGAGCAAGAAAGAAACTGAAAATGCTTAAATTTGGAATGTTTTTGGAAAAATCTTACAAATTTGAAATTGATGTGCTGTAATGAGCTGATCTAATGCTGAATTCTCCAACACTCTTACATGATTATTCAAGCAAGTGTCACAGGAAGAATTCTAGAAACTTATAGACATATCTAGAATAACGTAGAAGATTTCGGAATGACCAAAAATGTTCTAAACATCTCTAGAATTATGAAGGGTACTCTAAAATCTTCTAGACCCTCTAGAATTATGTAGATTATTCTAGAACCTTCTAGAACTTGGTAGAAGGGTAGAAGGCTCTAGAAGTGGGAGTGTGTAAATATTCTAGAAGTGTGTTAGACATTTTGTAAAGAATATGCTTGAAATATCTAAGAATAATCAAGAGAAATAAGTATGTAGAAAGGGATCTAGAATGATCCCTCAATGCCTATAAAAGGGGAAGAGCCCCTCATTTGTAAACTACCTCAGAAAGTTGTAAGCTTTCTTCAAGTAATAGAAGCTCTCCTGCTTAACATTGTGTGTGTTCTCTTTGTCTAAGTGTTGCTCTAGTTGGGTAGAAGGCTGACTTGTGCTAAGCATTGGGGTGCTAAGTACAAGTGTCGCACGGTTTTAGCTAACGAAATTGCTAAGCCCGTGACACAGGGGAATGCAAGTGTTTAAATCCTCCAGTGATTGCGAACTGATCTCGATCATTGCGTGTTCTTGTATTCATCAAGGAATGATAGATGAGATCTAGAAAAAGGGTATTACACTAGCCTACAATTCCATTTTCTCAAAGAACATATACAATAATAAAGAAGAGCCGCCAACTCTCTCTCTCTCTCTCTCTCTCTCTCTCTCTCTCTCTCCAAATAAGAGCAACTCTCTAATCTCACAAATCTCAAAATCAGAGTCTAAGTGAAAAATGAGGTGAGATGGGCTTTATGTAGATAGCCCTTACAACTTCTCTCAACCAACATAACTACCAATGGTAAAAAAGACTAAGAATGACATGTTTATAATTAACAAAAGACTAACAAGGAGTAGAGGCATATGGATACCGCTATGCAACTGGAATACCTTTTTCGGGGTATCAATATGGGCAAGGTGCTTCTTTTTCGACTCGGTTGACCAAATCTCTCACCGGAAATGGTTCAGCTAATAGCCAAGCCGATTTGCCCATCGGGTACCTTTGAAAATTGAAGAACAAGAAATATGGACCCTATAAGATACTGAAGAAAATCAATGACAACGCCTGTGTGGTCTACTTCCTGATGACAAGTCAATTTCCTCCAACTTAAACGTTGCTAATCTGTATGAGTACACCTTGCACTTGAGTAATCAGGACTAAACTCGAGGACAAGATTCATTCAAGCATGCACTTGAGTAACTGGATCTAAACTTGAGGATGGGTTTCATTCAAACAGAGAGGACTGATGTAAGATGAGTTTTAATAAGTCCAGAATTCCTACTTATAAGTAAGTTAATCTCATTCTAGTCATAGTTAGAATTCATAATTCTAACTAAGAGTCCTTAGTTATAGTTAGTAGTTGAGTTTGAGCTAGTAATGCAGTTTGTGTTTAAGAATGAAGATAAGTTTGAGTGAAGTTAGGAAAAGGAGAGAAACTCTAAATATTGGGCGTGTCGTGTATGAAACAGATTTTCATTGAATAAGAATTGCTTATTTAGTTTTTCCTCGTGGATTCAAGGTTTTTCTTTCCAAGGGACGGTGATCTTACCTTTTGCTGCTTCCGCTACACCAAATATTGATTATTGAATGATGTACGTCTTGTGGTGATTGGGGCCATTGATATGGTGGGCCACTTATTGCCTTTGGTATAATGTATGACCAAGATTGGTTTCACTTTGCATAGGTATTCAAATTGCATGTATGGAGGTGTACACATCCATGGTACAATTTTGGGGGAAATTTTGTTAAATTCCAAGGAAAAATATGGATGAGTAATAGTACACTGGCGTGAACTACTTTTTCAATGATCCCATACCATTCATAAGTTTATCTCTACAACAGGAATAGGCCGTGCCCCTAAAAAGCTCTCTACTGGGTGAAACTTTGCATTAGTTTTATGCTTGCCATATGCCTTAGTTCAACGCACTAAGGCTTTGGCAGCCACGAATTTTTTTTACCTATTCACGCACTAGAGGGATATCATTGTACATTAAAAATCCATCAATGTGTTAATTAAAGTTATCATTGTACTGGGTGAATGATTTCAGCACTCCATTGTTTTGATAAGATGCACGAAGCAGCTCTTCGGACAGCCCTTTAAATAATGTACGACTATCAAAACATTGCAGTTTTGATATCAAATATAGGAAATTCCTCCAATCCAAATAGGGCATGTTTGGCAACCATGACAAAAAATTTCTAATTTTTTTAATAATAGATTTTATATGGTGTGTCCCGTATTTTTCAAAAGGTACTTTCCGGCCCACTTCATAGGATGATTCAAAATTTTGATTTGTTGAGCCACAATATGAATAGGTTTTGCTCTAAAAATCATTTCTGCAGGATGATCATATCTCTACAATCTATAGACTGCACACTACGGAATGGTTTTTATTTACACTGTGGCCCAATAAATGAACGGTTCGGATCATCTTATGGAGTGGGCCGTATAGTAAGATTTGAAAAAAAAAAAATACGGCTATATATAGACATATGGCTACTGTTACTTTGCATTATTTTATTATTCCACGATATCACCCGAAGAAAAATGATCCCAATCATTAATAGGGGTGCAACTCGGGTCGGGTTGAGGCCAACCTGACCCCGACCTGAGCAACCATTTACTCAACCTGAACATGAATCCAACCAGAGTTCAACCCGACCCAACCTGAGATTTTAAGCTTAGAAAAATAAAAAATTATTAAAAATGTCGGGTTTCACTTGGGTCAGGTTGCTCAAGCCTTCAACCCGAACCCGACCCGAACTCAACCCAGGTAGGG
Organism: Tasmannia lanceolata; assembly: GCF_043159265.1. NCBI lineage: Eukaryota > Viridiplantae > Streptophyta > Magnoliopsida > Canellales > Winteraceae > Tasmannia > Tasmannia lanceolata. The sequence continues at coordinate 10,873,753 of NW_027518706.1, read as the reverse complement.
GAAACCTAACCTGGACCCGGCCCGGCCCAGACTCAACCCAACACGACTTTTTTTTTTCCAGGTTGAACCCGACAGGTTCGGGTGGACCCGACCCGAGTTGCACCCCTAATATTCATTTATGGGCCTTAAGGAAGGAGTGATAGTAATATCTGGTAATGAGTTTTTATGTGGTGTAAGCCCATATAGTCCAGTATATTTCAAAAGGTACTGTACAGATTACACCACAGGATGATCCAAACCACCTGATGGACCACAATGCGAATATATAGGATGTGCCCAAAAAAATGATTTCCATAGGATGATCCCTCTGTTCTATGGAGGAACCGGATAATATGGAAACCTGTATAGATCAAAGGGTTGGGATCCTCCTATGGAAATGAGGTTTTTGGAAACAACTTATTTACATTGTGGCCCACCAAATGGACTGATTGGCTCATCTTATGGAGTAATCTGTACGGTACTTTTTCAAAAATACTGGACTGTACTGGCTTACACCATACAAAAGCTGGTAATTGAAATTAGCACCTTTCATTTGGAGGATTTGCTAAGGACCATGGCATTTCACGGATGGCTGTTTGCATGTGAAAGCAGCCACACATGCTCAGATTTTGTCTTATTAATTTAATTCATGCAGGGAAGCCCTAATTGTGTACAATGTAGGCATGAATTAGAAGACTCCGATGTACGGTCCAATTTGAAATGGATCGTGAAGCACTTTTAATAGGGGTGCAACTCGGGTCGGGTTGAGGCCAACCCGAGGAACCCATTTTTCCAACCCGACCCGATTTCCAACCCGGCTGGGTTCAACCCGACCCAACCCGATTTTGAAAACCAGGTCGGGTTAACCCGATTTGATATGGTACCAACAGTTGACCACCTCAACTCAAGCCTGGTTGTTTTGGATTTTGCGAACCAACAGTGAGTCACCAATAATCATTTTTTGACTCACTGTTGGTTCGCAAAATCCTTGTGAAATTTTTGTTTACTTGCTACGTGGTGGTCTATATGGAAGGAGAGGAACTCTAAAGTCTTTGAGGGGAAAGCCATGAATCCTCATTGGATTTACTTTAAGATCATTACCTTGGTTATATCTTGGGTGAGATGCCTCCCATCCTTTCGGTTTGTATCGGCTTTTGATCTTTGGGAAGGTTGGCGAGAGGTGTGCTTTAGTGTTGAGCGCAGAGATCTTATTTTGCATAGGAGGAAGCCCCCTGCTCAAAACATGTATAAGGTTAATTTCGATGGTGCAAGTTCCGGCAATCCGGGTCCGGCAGGAGTGGGAGGGGTTTGTCACAATGATAAGGGGGATGTTATGTGGGCATACTACGGCTCTATTGGTGTGTCTGATTCCTTAGATGCGGAAGTGAGGGCGGCACATTTTGGCATTTTGAATATTGATAGAAGGTTGATGGATCAGAACATTGTTGAGGGAGATTCGTTAAATGTGATTCGTTGGCTGAAAGGTGGGGTGGCTCCTCCGTGGAGATTTCTTTCCATTTTTGATGAGATTGAGGACTTAACTGCGGGGTCCGCTATCGGCTTTAAACATGTTAGAAGATCGGCTAATGATAAGGCGGATGCACTAGCTAAGCGTGGTGTCTCCGGTGGTTCTATTCTGTGGTTCGACCACCTTCCTCCCTGAAAAGGGGTTTTCTCTGTATTTTGTTTTTTCCTCGTTCCTGTTTCTTTCTTGCTTCCTATTGTAGATATGGGTGGTCCATCTTGGCCTCCTTAATTTGCTATATATTATTATTGCCATTTCAAAAATAAATAAAATCCAAAACAAACAGGGACTAACAATTAACAAAGGGAAATGTTATCCGCACTACTATATTTTGATGATCACACTCCTCACTTTATTAAAGTACAGTATGGCCGGCACCATAAGATTATCCAAACCGTCCATTGTGGACTGTGAAGACTATTTCAATGTTGAAAAAGAAAAACACATACAGAAGATGGAACCCGAATTCGGGTTTCGGGTCGGGTCAGGTTGCCGACACCCCAAGCCAACCCAACCCGATTTCCAATTCGGGTTGATTTTTCCCAACCCAACCCAACCCAATTTGCAAAAAAGCTTAACCCGACCCAACCCAAATTCGGGTTGAACCTGACCCAAGTTGCACCCCTAACTTTTAATAAGTGATTTGAATTGATCTCATGTATGCCATGTGGATGCGATCTCATCCATTAATCTGATCAACGGCTACATGTTTCATGTTTGGCCCAGTGCTATTGATCTCACCTTGATCAGATTATCTTGTCCCTTCAATCCATAAGCCCTGGTTTAGAATTTTGACAAGAGAAGCATGTGAATAGGACCTTTTGGATCGCCAATTCGGGTAGGCTAACCCAACTCGAGGAACCCTTTTTTCCAACCTAAAACTGAGCCGACCCGATTTCCAACCCAACCCGACCCGAGGGAGCCTTTTTTCCGACCCGACCGGAGTTTTTAAGCTTACAAAAAAAATTGATTAAAAATGTCAAATTTCACTCGGGTCGAGCTGCCCAAACCCTAACTCGACCCGAGCCCCAATTTTCAACCGGGGTTGAGAAAACTCAACGCTGAACCCGACCCGAGTTGCACCTACAAATCAACGGCCTAGATTACAGTTACACTACTCCTTGTGGGACCCAAAAAAGATCTTTGCAATGGTCTCGAATGTGACTTTCTATCTTCTTAGACACATGTTGGAGTCACTGCTTGCAACACCATCGACTTGTACGCAACCAGATCAACGGTCTAGATCCCCAACCAGTGTGCCACGTGTACGGACTGTATGTATCCTAATAGCCAGCAAAATCCTCTCTCTCTCTCTCTCTCTCGTCTCCACAACGAAAACCATGGGTTCATGCTTTTGAAGCTCGATTAAGGGTCGCTCGCTAGGGTTTCTAGAATCTTCGATCCAGAACCCATTTCTTCTTCTTATCTCTCTCTCTGGTAACTCAATTTCATCTCTACTTTCCTTTGAATGGCAATGTTCCCTTTCTTTTCTCTTTTTGAAATCGATTCTTCAATATTTCTTCTTTTTATATACGAATTTTCTTTTCTTCTGGATTCTAATTCTTAACTCTCTTCTAATGGATGCTCTATGATTGCCAGCCATTTTTTTGATTGGATATTGATAGGTTTGGCTTGAAATTAGGGTTTGTTTTTCATCGAGTACAATTCAAAGAAGAAATGCTTTCTCTTGCTTCTTTCAGCCATGTCTGAAATTAGGGTTTGTTTTCTTGTCCAAGGTATTCGTTTTGGTTTGTTGTTGTAGATGATGAAGAGATTATTGATACATTTTGGTCATTACCAAAATGATGATACCATTTCAAAAAAATGATGATACCATTGAAATACATACTGAAACAATGGCAAACCCTTTGAGATGATCCTTAGTTGTAATAATGGATTACATAGTAATCCAATAGAAATGAAAGAACCTCGAAATTACCAAATCAGTGCATGTTGGGCTTGCTTGATGTTATATGGCTCCTTGCAGGATGATGTTGGTCTGTCCAACAAAGATCATGAAGTTGTGTGTTTGATTTATATATAAACTCACCCTGAATCTCACCATTAATGACTGTGCAGTTCATGTTTATTTGGTAGAGTGGTCAATGATGGATAGAAACCTTAGTCATTTGTACGTGAAATTTCGGCTGAGTAGTGTAATTTTGTTCAAAATCATACTTCAATAGGTGTAACTTAGCTGCTAGGTGGCCCTTGTAGTGCTTGATCAGTGCATCCAATTTCATCTTGACATTGTAAATTCGTCTCACTTTGTTTCTTTCCACGAGGGGGAATGGCAACATATTACTAGTGTGATTTCATTGAAGGTCATGGAACTATTTCTATATGATCTCTTGGCTATAAGCATGCAAAGATTAAATAATGTTTAAATATTCTTTTCTCCAGGCATACTCTGGTTCTGCATCCAGTACAGACATGCGTAGTGCTGATGTAGAGGAGGAAAAATCAGAGATATATAGTAACAATATGACGGAAGCTATGGGAGCTGGTAAGTTCAATTACATTCCATGGGGTCGAATGATGTGATCAACATTCATTGAAGGAACTCTTTTCAAGATTATCTTTTCTTGGTTATGTGTTTTAACTGATGTGTATGATTTTCTAACTGTTGTTAATAATTGTGATACAGTATTGACGTATAGGCATGAACTAGGAATGAACTACAACTTCATTCTCCCGGACTTGATTGTCGGGTCATGCTTACAAGTGATCCTCAAATCTATTTCTAATTTATTGGATAAAATTCTCTCAATTTTAGTTTATTTTTTCCGAAATGGCTCTGAATTTTAGTTTTCTGTTCTGAATTCAATTTACTTGTTACAGACCCCTGAAGATGTTGACAAGCTCCGTGACATTGGGGTGAAAACTATATTTTGTTTACAAGTCTTTGATATTTGTGACATTTGTCCATAGTAGTGGTAGCCCTTTTGGTGAGACGAGTGACCAAGGAAAATTTATCGAACATTTTTTTATCATAAGTAAAAGGAATGACAAGAAAGTGCAATACAGACATACATGATAGCTAGGATAGAATGTAGTGAGATGCTCAACAAAAACATACAAATAGTAACAGGAGAAGGCATTAGATTAATGGGATAGACAACATTAAGGGAGATCTGAACCCAAACGTCATGAATGACATGCATATTGGATGTAATGGTAATTTCTTTTAGTAATATTTTGAGTACAGAGGCGTTAATGTTGGAGATTGATATTACATTATTAGAGATGGTCTTGAAAGGCCATGGAGAGACACACTCTCCTTTAAGTGCTTTGATCGAGTCCCAATGTTGGATCTGTCGAAGAGATTGCAAGCCTTTATTTTGTAGAAAGACTCAGATTTTTGCCTCATAAAAGGAAAAAAAAGATCTATGTTTGGCAAGAAAATCTTTCAATGAAGGTAATTCAGGAAAGTCTAAAACAGAGGTAATTTGGAATAGAATCCCTAATGAAAAGGGGTAAGAGAAGGATCTACACATTAGAATTCAGTATAGAAAATGGATTTTTGTGGAAAAAGGATAGGCTTCTCTAGCTGGCAGTTCTTGCATGTAGGGTGCTTGGGGGAGTTATAAAAATGTGAGCCGTTGAGTTTGTTTAGAAAGGCAATGATGAGGGCAGACGTGAGGATCACCCAATCAATGATGGCACTTATGAGCATTAATGTTAGATGTTTCCTAATTATTTGCGATGCAAGAGGAGAGTGAGTGTGGGTGGAGCAAAAAGTTAAGACCAAAGATGACGGTGAACCGTACACATCGAGCCAATGATGATCCTAGAGACAACACTGTAAACTGGAATGAGTTTTAATTGTCAATTATCAAAAAATTGTGTTTTATCTCTCCTAGGATACGGACAAAGGCTAAATTTGGTTTCTAATGGTCTGATTTTTTTTGTTAGAAAATGCTTTGTTGAGTTGAGTCAAGTTGAGAATGCTTGTCAAAGTAAAAAGAAATATTAAGAAATAGCACTGCAATGGACTAAGTGGGAATTTTTCTGTTTTTTTTTTTTTTTTTTGAAATGGCAAGTCAACTATATTAAAAACAGGGAAGACCGAGAATTTTTCTGTTTTTTCTTTTGCCTTTTTCTTTCATGGTATAGGCATGCATTTGGATGCTTTCAACAATACTTTCCATGAGGACGAGTTTCATCAACTATTGGGAGAGAGTGAGGGGGGCAGGTTCAATGCAACATGATGTGATGGTCCCGAATGAAAATTTCTGGATACTCGATGTTGTTATTAATTCCTTTTCCTAAGTCAAATATATTTAAGTTATTCAGTCTTGTTAAAGTATATGCCGTATTGTAATGGTATAGGTGGGTCCTATGAGATACCTGTAGGCACATCCACAACTTGGATTTTGGGAAATGCAGAATTATACTTTTGCCCCCTGTCTATATATCTGTATTTGTATTTGGGCATCATAGGCTTGTCATGATGATTAAGAACATAACTAACTGGTTAACTTTCAAAATAGAGCAGATAAAATTTCATGGAAATATTGATTGATTGGAGAGATGGATTGAAGAACCCACTAGTAGGAATATGTTCTCTGTCTCATTCATAATGAAAGATGGTTTCGTGCTTGCCATACACCAATATGAAATTGCTGTTATATGCTAGGCTAAGAAAACAGATAGCAAAAACTAATGAAATCAATTGAGGATTATCCCTGGCTACTAGCCAATGTAGTGGAAGAAGCATTGGACCTGCTTTCTGAGACACAAGTATTGTTTAGCCACATTGGTGGTTGAGAATCTTGAGATGCCAAGTATGAGGCGAATTTATTGTTGCATAACGATGTCAATTGATTTGCCCTCCTGGTTGGGGACAAGTTCTCATTGGTGGCCTTGGAGAGGATGTATATATCAGCATGTTGTATATTATTTTGGCACCCATGTTCAGCTCGTTTGGGGAAACCCTCTTTTCCATTTTTGTTTTATGTCTACCGCTATTAAATATCACCTTTACTATTACCATTAAAAAAAAATATCACCTTTACTATACAAAATAAATGAATAATAAAATGTGTTACGGAATTGCCAACAATATATTGTGTGAACTCTAACTATCATATCTTACGTGACTATTTGGGCCTTATATAGAGCATACTTCAACTACTAATATGATACGGAACTGAGTAGTTATTTTTTTAATTATCAGCATGTTGTATTTTATTTTGGCACCCATGTCCAGCTTGTTTGGGGAAACCCTCTTTTCCTTTTTTGTTTTATGTCTACCGCTATTAAATATCACCTTTACTATTACCATTAAAAAAAATATCACGTTTACTATACAAATAAATGAATAATAAAGTGAGTTACGGAATTGCCAACAATCAGTGTTGCATGGATTCAGATTCGCGTGTCGGGAACCGACACGGATTCGATGTGTCGGATTTGGCAAATCCCCAAAAGTAGGATAAATAAAATAAAATTTTCAAAATTTAAAATTGAAATATATATCTGTGTGTGTGTGCGTGTGTCTATATATATATATATATTCATGAAAAATTTGAGGTAGAGGGTTGATGCGAGTTTTGTATTTAGAGAGTTGAAGGAGGAAGGGGGTCAATGTTCGAGGGTCGAGGCGCTAGGATTTTTATTAGAAGTGCATGGGTTGTGCTTTCATATAAAAAAGTTAAGAAAATACATTTAAAGGGAAAATATACAGGATTCGCGTTTCAAAAGAGACAACGATGAATCGGATTCGCCGGAGAAAACAAGATTCATGCGGGACACGGCTACGACAAGAATCCGGGTGTGTCCCACGTGAATCCATGTCCAATTTGGATGCGGAGACGTGTCGACACGGATTCGGCATAGGGGGCAAAGAATCCATGCAACATAGCCAACAATATATCGTGTGAAACTCTATCATATCTAACGTGTATATTTGGGCCTTATATAGAGCATACTTCAACTACTAATGTGATAAGGAACTGAGTAGTTATCTCTTTTATGCCGAGTTGTATCATTTATTCGATTGGTGTTTTTAATCACCGAAGAAAATGTAATATTCAATGATTATTACTCATATTTGCCCGGATTATTTGGAGCCCCTAACACATTAACCTTCTTGGTTGCGTGCCTCTTCATGCTACAGTGTATTCCCTTGATTTATTTCTGTAACAGTATAAGAAAGCCAAAAAGGAGGGTGAATAGTGGAATGGTGGTAAGTAGTGTTTGGTCGTGGTAGTCCTCTCAGAGAGTAGTGGAAAACGTAGGCGTGTCATTACCAATATAGAGAGTGAAGAGAGAGATAGGGAAGAGAGGGAGAGAAAGAGCGAAAGAGAATAGGACAAGACCTTTTCCACCACTCTTCTACCAAAATTTTATCATTTTTGTAGAATTTGGTTGGAAGATGAGAAGAGGGGGCATTAGTGTCACATGGGCGCCACATGGGAAAAAAGGCAATGATGATGTCTGAAACATGTTGGTGAGTCAAGTGGAGTTTCAATACAATATTGGCAACCAAACAAGGAATCAACATTCATTGGCATTTGAAATTCCAATGAATGCCGAGCGTTTGTGCAACCAAACAGGGCCCTGGGAGATTGCTCCTAGGTAGAGTGTTACTTGTGAAGGCTACCATAGCAGCACATCCAATTTACTTTGTGTCCAATTATATGATTATTTCCATTTTTTATTATGCTAAAAAATTGCAGCAGAACTTTCTTTGCGGTTGATGTTCTCAAGTGAAAAGGGTCAATTTAGTCAACTGGGATGAAATTGGTGCTTCTAAGGGAGAAGGGCCCTGCCATTTGAAAAAAAAGAAAGGGAGACACATGCTTTTAATGCCTACTTCGTAAATGGTGGTGGAGGATCATCCGCTCGAAATTAGCTGATTCTTGTTTTTTAGAGCCAAAAAGGGAAAGGTGACCAGCACCTGTGTTTTGGAGAGTGGAAAAGGTTTTAGAGTTCAACAAATATTTAAGATTCAGAGCGTTTAAAGATGAACACAGTTCTTTTTCCTGTGTGGAGAGACCTCCATGATGATTGCGGGGATGATGGCGAAGTTATTGGCCGGTTTGGGTACTTTAATCTATGTGATTTTGATGGTCTTGTTATTGAAGCGGTGATAGAGCATATGCTTCTTGTGACAAATCTTATATCAAGAAGAAGATGAGATTGTCCCAATGAATAATGCACAGGCTGTTACTAGCTTTGTGAAGCCATATATAAGGGAGCCGCTGGCGCGAGTGCTTCCAGGGTGGTACAATATTGTACTAGCAGCTGCAGGACCCAGTATGTCAATAAAAAGAAGGAATTGCTTGATTGTTCTCTGATTGTGCGGCTACTAGTGAAATAATTGTGATCTTTGGGTTTTTCTGTATTGTCTTTTATCTTGTGAGTTTTGGTCTTTTGACACATGAGAGACTTATGGTATTGAAGTAATTTAATTTTGATTTTGGTTACTTATGTTCAGGCCAATGATACTTCAGGATTATGCTCTGGTCTTAACTCGGTGATGATGTGTAGTATATGCCATATGTTTATGACACAATTTTCATTGTTTAACATGCATAGCTTTCTTAGTACATGTCTCTTCGATGATTAGGTAATCTCTCCATCCCTAGCCTAGGCTGTATTCCATCCCCGGCTTCTAATAAACTATCCCTTCTCAGTCCTCGCTTTCTCTTGAACAAGGGAAGGGCAGCATAGCATTAGCTTCAATTGAACAAGCTCAACCTTGAAAAAGAAAGGTGGTAGGCCGAAGAACCGCTGAACGCTTCAACTTGGCCACTGAAGAATGACTGAATCCGATGAAGTCAGCGTCACTTGGACTTTCGCCGACTGAATCCATATTACGTTACGCAACCAAGTCACCGTCACTGGTACTTTGACTAGACTATAGGTAGGTCTCAGTCGATGACGTATCGCTTCATTCTTAAGCCAAGCCCCAGCAACTCCGGGTCGACCTAACGTTGATACGTGGATGAGAGCAGGACGCTATATTGTTTTAGAAGTAGGGCTTTACTAGCCTTACTACGAAAATCAGTACATATAACATTTCAGTGCTTCCATAATTATTACTTTATGGGTCTTCCTGTTATTCTTCTGATTCTTAGTTTGAACTTTCGAATAATTCCTTAGGAAAAACGTGAAAATCTCAGTAAGTGTAACTTCATTGGTGTTGTCTAAAGTTGACTCAGCCCATGTTTCAAGATTATAAGCCTTGCTCTGAAGTCCATAGTCATTACTCCAAAACCCTACCTGTATCAAGTTTTCTGGTGGCCAGTTTGTTCATTATGCTTCATGTGGCCTTGAGTAGTTGATATTAGTTTGGAAGGCTAGGATAAGTGGTTAAAATCAAGCATGACTATAGTCTGCTTCCCACCAATCCTTCATTGTTGTGTCTGTGGTAAGGTTCCATGACCACTATCTAATTTCGAAATGCTTCCCATTTTGAAATTTACCTCATCAAAACTTCTCTGCCTCCGAGATTATCGTGCGAGATAGGAATTGTTTCATAAAATTAAGGATGGAACTGCAGCATTCCTGCAGAAGACATTTCCCTTTGGAAAACAGGATTTTCTACTGCGTGATTGGAGATGCCCTAAATATGAATATCACAATTTCAAAAGAAGACCGTTACGAACCCAAATCGGTTCACAACAGGATTGATCTTCTTAGAGGAAAGATCAGCCTCTTGTCCCACTTCGAGGGAAGGGTCAGTCCTCCTTTGTGTGTAAAACACAATTTCTGGGATAAATTTCTTCTAGATTGCTTTACAATGGAACCTAATGAGTGCTTATATAGAACAGTCAAAGTGATTAACATAGAAAGAGATCGAGATAAATGTAGATATTGATAAATCAAAATTATCCTAATCTAGATCAATATCCTAATCTATCCTAACTACTAAATCTATCAGATCTTGTGAGATCCAATCTTATTCTCTAACCCATACCATACAACTAATATAAAAAACCAATTTAATTTATTCTACTATAAGTGGGACCAATGTAGGCACGTACCAAAGACTTGCTTTCTGATGATGACGGGCATGAAGCATGAAGCCCAAAATAGGAAATGGTCGGAAGGTAACACTACAGAAGCGGTGGAAGAGACACATAGAACACATGCCCTCACAACCCTATGCATGTTTACCACACTTCAAATGGGCATGGCATGTTTAAGGACCTCTATGCGAAGATGGGACATGTGTCCAGGAAGCCTGTCCTGAATTTTCGCAATCAAGTCTTAGATTCAACAAATCTGGAGATTTCCATTAATTTTTTTTGGGGGGTATGGCCTTAGTCGTGATAGGCAGATGTAACCTTGATTAATGACATCAACCACAATCTGCGAGTCTGACTCAATTCAGATTTGATCAATTTCTTTTCTCTTGGCCATACATATCCATTGATAGATAGCACAAATTTCTAGCGCATATATCTCATCGACAGCAACATTTAGAGATAATATTTTGGCTTTAGAGTCTCTGATTATGCATCCTATTCCAGCTCCTCCCGTTACTAGAGACGCATCAGTGTTTAGTTTGAAGCTACCTTTATAGTGTGGTTTGAAAAAATGGACCCCAAATTATTAGACCATAATTTCCTTAATGGAACTCTTAATCTAACCCCAAATTACTAGAGACACCTCGATGTAGTGCTCGAGGTGCTTTGTAAAAGCTCTAATTAAGGCTGAATTAAAGGTTGTTAGACAAGAGGGGGGAGACCTAAGGGAAAGAGATTTAGAAAACTGCCCCACCGTTGTCTCTCTTTACTAAAGAAAAAAAATCAACCTCGACAGGGAAGAAACCAAGAAAAATAATGAAGATGGGGATATCCGAGGAACATAATTTGTGAGGATCAAGATACAAGTAATATAAGTTTTCTATAACTTTGAGATCTAGTTTGCAAAAGAAGGCGGATGCGGATAAGCTTGCAAAAAAAGGCGCGGTAAGGAATGACAATCATCTCAGGTGTCGCTCCAACCTCCGAGTAAAGGAGCATATAGGGCAGTAGGTGGCCTTTAGCGCAGTATTTCTGCATGGAGAGTAATTTTTTAGCCGAATCTATATAGCTCTGTAGTTTGGCATGGTGTGACTTTATTGTAAACGGTGGGTCATCTTGTCCCCATATCTGTAGTTGGTTTTTTTCATGAATAAAAGTTACCTCTTTTAAAAAAATGGTATAGAAGTTTTCCTTTAAAGGATAACATGGTCGTGTCGAAACGAATTCAACGGTTGAAAAATCTCTGGCTTCAATTTAATCCTGTACGCCAAATTCTCTCATCGGGTTCAAGATGAAGCCGCCAAATGCTTCATTTCTTAAATGATTGACATGTGGTATGTGAAAGGACAAAAAAAATAAATGCTAATGAGTGGTATGGAATTTAATGTGATGCTTATTCTATTTCTTAAATGATCGTTAGATAATATTGAATTGATTTTGTGTATAGAATTATTTTTTTGTTGCCTAGGGCTTCGAAAATTTTACACTCCCATGAATACAACCAATCTTGCTATACTTTTTTCAAAGACCAATGTTTCAAACAATAGTCACCTTCTTTTGTTGCTGAATGGATCTTTCTGTATCTTCTTGCCAGTTTTATAATCTTGATGCCCCGGTTGCGGAATGCTGTTCCTGCCACAGGCTTGGTAGTCTTTGCAGCTGCTGGCCTGTCATTTCCTTTCTTCATGGCGTAAGTAAGACTTTAACCAAGGTTTTAAATTTTGGTTTCGGTTTCAGTCTCAGCCAAAAATGAAATTTCGGTGGTAATTTCGGTTTTGGTGGAAATTTCGGGTGAAATTTTTTGGGCGAAATTTTTAATTTTCGGCCCCGGCCGAAATCCAAAAAAAAATAAAAAATAAATAAATAAAATGGTTTCGGTTTTAAATTTCTGTCCCGACTGAAATTTCGGATTTCGGCCGAAATTTAAAACCATGGTTTTGTGTTCTTCTGATATTTGTGGTTGGTTTTGAAGGACGTCAAGGACGAAGCCTGTGATAGATTCCTCAAAGCCTTTACCACCGCAGGCAACTTTCCGAGGCCCATATGTGAACACTGGCTCCCGCGACATCGGACCAGATCACGGTACTTACCCAAAAAATTGATATTTCTTTTGAATCATCCACCAAAAATTTGATAAATTTTTTTATTTAACCATGGCTTGCTAAGGTAGATTTAGCTGTAATATGGTTCTCATAAACCTGAGAAATATATACACCCATTAGCTTATGTATCTGGTTAAATCCAACTTCTTTTTCTATTTATTACCAAAGGGATATATGTGGATTTTGCTTCTTCTTTTTTCCTCAGTTTAATTTCTGTTCTTTTGATCTCTAAGCCAATAAAAACATTGTGCAATGAAAAAGACAACAGCAAGAGCTATGTATGAACATGATGTTGGGACCCGGGTAGAACTCGCCCTCAAAAGCTAGCTATTAAGGGGACTAGGGGAGGGAACCCATTCCCTTATTAGCCCATCCACATTGTTACACTTTTCCGATGTGGGACTATTTTACTTTCGCGTGGAACCCCCCAACGATCTCCCCCTCCACGTGGAAGCACCATGGACAATCTCACCCCTCCCCGCGGCTAGAACGTGGGAACTTCAAGATCTTCCCTGAGGGATATTTCCATCCTCGGAGGCTAAACCGGGGTTACCGAGATCTTCCCTGAGAGATATTCCCATCCTCGGAGGCTAAACCGCGGTTACCACGTGTCCGGCTCTGATATCACTTGTTGGGACCCGGGTAGAACTTGCCCTCAAAAGCTAGCTATTAAGGGGAGGGAGCCCATTCCCTTATTAGCCCATCCACATCGTTACACTTTTCCGATGTGGGACTATTTTGCTTTCACGTGGAACCCCCCAACACATGATTCATACCGAAATTTATGAATCTTAGGACAAATTATGAGTTCACTATCACAACAGAACCTTGGGTCCGGTAAGTTTGATGAAGACCATTGATTTGGTGGATCCCATGAGCAATCTTTTGATCTTGGTACCACGATACATGCATGATTGATCTGTAAGATCAACACCTTTGTGTTTGGGTAGTGAATTCATAAATCTCTACTTTGTAAAATAAATTCCAACTTGTCATCAAGAATTACCACGATCAACAAAATTTTGACTTGAAAAAAAAAAATATTTCCATGAATTATGAAATATAATAATTTCTAAGAAAACACATTCCATGAAAAATAAAATTCAATGGACTAGGAAACAAGGAAATTTTTCTAGTTTGAAAAAATAATCCATGGAAAATGAGTTTACCAAGCACTGGAAAGTTGATTTTCCATGAAAATGACTTGAACCCAAGACCTTTTTTGAATTAACAAAATCTCTCTCTCTCTCTCTCTGCTATTTCTGTAAACCCTAATCACTTTCTCTGTGATTTCTGTAAACCCTAATCAAGTTCTCTGTGAATTGGGTATGTTTCTTTTCTCTCTTGTTAATTCAACGCTGTTTCTATTTGTACAACGACTGATTCTCTCATCTTCATTGGGTATTTTCTGCCCTTTCTCTTGTTTTCTAGGGTGTTTTGAAAGGGCGATGATAAATTTGCACTCCCTGTAGGATAATTTGCTCCCCTTTAACGTGAATTGAGGTAAAAAAGCATTAAAATCTGCCACAATTCACGTTAGCGGTGCGAATTTATCGTCGCCCTTTTTGAAATGGAAATTGTTTTTTAATCTTCCTTTCTCCTTTCTTTTCTTGGTAATTTAGGTTTTTTTTTAGATTTCTTATATAAATCTTCCCTTACTCCCTTCTTTTCTCGGTAACCTAGGAATTTTTATATTTTCATCAACTGGTATTTGTCTCTGTCTCATTAACTTCATAAGGAAAGCTGCAAAACAGAGGATTCTGCATTGCCCTTGTTTCTTTTGAATCCTCTGTTTAAACAGTAATATATTATTATTATTATTATCTCATTTTAATCTTATCCTTTTCCATTTCCTATTTGATTTAGGCCCATTTTAACAAATCACAGTTAATGATGATAAACATGCTCACTAATGATGATAAAGTTTGTATGGTATTGTTTTTGTGAAACATCGGTTCTTATGAGCAACAAACAAACATTTTATTAGACTTAATAAATTTATGGGTTTTCAAGATGAGCTATTTTATTGGTGTCCATGCATATTATCCTTGGAGAGACTAGCATGAAAAACCATAGTTGGGGCCTACCTATTTGATGATCCAAACTATTCATCTTCTAGGCCCAATTGTGGGTAGGCCATGCCCCAAAAATGTCCCTAACTGGACGATCCGAACCCTTTGACATGTGTAATTTTTGTGCTTAATTTGGACTTGTCCCTTTCTATTTTCGGACTATCTATTTATAGGCCACAAATTGAAGGGTTACCATATGTCACATAAATTGTTATTTTAATTTCATGACACAAAAATTAATGATATGGGATGCCTGTTTCTCTAACTTCCCATTTGTTTTCTCAGGGCTCCTAAACCCCCACTAAACATTCTGTTTTGATTTTCAGATTAAAGTGATTAGCTGATAATGGGTTCATCAAATGATTATTATACGTCTATATAAATTGTTATCTTAAATTCTTGATACAAAAAAAGTAATTATATGGGATGACGGTTTCTCTAACTTTCCATTTGTTGTCTTAGAGCTCCTAAACCCCCACTAAACATTCTGTTTTGATTTTCAGATTAAAGTGATTAGCTGATAATGGGTTCATCAAATGATTATAATATGTGTACATAAATTGTTATCTTTTAAATTCTTGATACAAAAAAAAGTAATTTATATGGGATGCCGGTTTCTCTAAGTTTCCATTGGTTGTCTTAGAGCTCCTAAACTCCCACTAAACATCTGTTTTGATTTTTCAGATTAAAGTGGTTGGCTAATAATGGGTCGTAGAAGAATAGAGATTCAGAAAATAGAAGACAAGCAGCGTCGATATGTTTCATTTTCGAAGAGGAGAAAGGGTCTAATTAAAAAAATTAGTTGTTTAGCATCAACTTCTGGTGCAGAGGTGGCTATGGTTGTTTTCTCAGAAGGTGGAAGAGTTTTCCTTTTGGAAGCAGTTCTGTAGATGATGTTGTAGAGAAAGTTCTTCGATACCCAAATTATGGTGACAACGAGGATATCTGCGAGGCTGATTTACAGAAGTTACATGACAAGCTTGTAAATGAACTTCAAGCCGAAACCAAGTTGGGAGAGGATCTTCAGGCTATAATGAGAAATAAGAAGAATTATAATGAAGACAACTCTTTAATGTGCAGTGACTTTACAGCACCATGCAATGCATTGTTCTACTCGATGCACGATAAAGAAGTGATGGCCCTAAGTGGTTTCTCTCCGGAGAAAATCCATTTAGATACATTTCCTACTGAGATGGATTATCCTGCACCTTTACCTTCACAGAAAAGGTAAAACTTATTCATTTGCTTTTTATAACTTATTTATTTACTTTTTTGGCGTTCATTCTGTACTGAAATTCACATTGTCAACGAATTCTTATGGCCCTATATGATTAAGCACTCTTATTAAGTGTTTTATTTTTTTACTTATAATATTTGAAAGTCTTATATCTTTGATGTGCAGTGATTGTACAACACCCTGCAATACATCCTTTTACTCAATGAACGATAAAGAAGTGATGGCCTTGTATGGTGACGAAGATGACATGTGCGGGGCTGATACATTTGCTGCTCAGATGTTTCTTGAACACAAAGACTATGGGGACAAAGATGACATCCTTGAGGCTGATTTGCATAAGTTACATGACGAGCTTGTAAATGAGCTTCAAGTTGCAACCAAGTGGGGAGAGGGTCTTCAGTCTACAATAAGACATAGGAAGCATTATACCGAAGATAATGGGTTGATGTATAGTGATGGTACAACTCCTTGGAATGCATCTTATTACTCAATGCGCGATAATGAAGTGATGACACTGAGTGGTTTCTTCTCGGAGAGAACCAATGTAGATAAATTTCCTGTTGAGATGGCTTATACTGTACATTTATCTTCAGGGAAAAGGTATAACTTATCAATTTATTTTTTTTATTTCATTCAGTACTGAAATTCACATTGTCAACAAATTCTTATGGCCCCATACGATCAAACTTCTTTTTCCTTATAATATTCTAAATATTATATCTTTGATGTGCAGTGACTGTGCAATACCCTGCAATGCACCTTTTTACCCAATGCACGGTGAAGAAGTCATGACCCTATATGGTGATGAAGATGGCATGAGTGAGGTTGATAGATTTGCTGCTGAGATGATTCTTCAACACCCAGACTATGGTGACGAAAATGACATACACAAGGATGATTTACATAACTTACCTGACAAGCTTGTAAATAGTGACGAAGATGACATGCGTGAGGTTGATAGATTTGCTGCTGAGATGATTCTTCAACACCCAGACTGTGGTGACGAAAATGACATACACAAGGATGATTTACATAACTTACCTGAGAAGCTTGTAAATGAACTTCTAGCTGAAACCAAATTTGGAGAGGATCTTCAGAAGCATTATAACTGGTTAAATTACAGTGATTGTACAGCACTTTGCAAGGCATCTTATTACTCAATGCATGATAATGAAGTGATGGCCCTAAGAGATTTCTCCTCGGAGAATGCCCATATTTCCTGCTGAGATGACTTATATTGCACCTTATCTTCGGGCAAAAGGTATAACTTTTACTTTTTCGATTTCATTCATTTCTGAAATGCATATTATCAACCAATTATTTTGGCCATATATGATCAAACTTTTTTGTTGAGTGTTTTAATTTTTCCTTATACTGTTTGAAAGTTTTTTTTCATTAATAATTTAGATGTTCAAATTTTCCGAACTAGTGTGTCTCAGTAGGTCAACACTATAGCCTTTATTATCACCTTACTTTCCTGCCGTACTTTCTGTTATGATCATTCTAAAAGTTCTTTGCTGTGGTTGAGAAAGTGATAATTGAGGGGGGAGAACCAAACAATGGTAAATTAGCTTGTGTTGGAGCAATTTCTTTAGAAGCTAATGTAGTATAATTTGCAGTGATGCAAGGATGATTTAACATGTGCAAGAATTTGAATTGTGATGATCTAGATGCTGGCTAGAGAACTCAACACCCCCCCCCCCCCCCCACACACACACATCACCTACCAATGTAGGAGTACTTGAGGAGTAACTGTTGTGAATGGCTCAAGGAAGACTGATGAGAAATAGTTTCTTGGCTAAGTGTGGTTAAACCGCCAAGTATCTTACTCCCACCAGGATTTGAGGAGGGTCAAAACTGTCAATTTCAAATGAACAGAAGCAGCTGATGACCAGTGAGATTTCAGCCAGGTTATGCTTCAATACTCATTGCAATTAGGAACTGAATTCAGAAGACTGAACTATGTGTCAAGAGGGAGATCATTATTACAATTCAAACCTGAGAACGACTCTCGGTCTGTGGGTGACCTGACCTATAATGGATGAACAATTGCTGTTCTCAAGGCTCGTTACTTTAGGACAAATCGTTCATTACAAATTTTAGCAACAAAGAATTCACTCGGGTCTAGAAATCCTAGGTGACTTCATATCTTCATTCCTGAAGGTTTTAATTTCTGAGTTTTTCTTTTTTCTTTTTAGCTTCAATTTGGGAGTGTCTTGAATTTGGTGGTGCTGAAACTGTATAATTCCTCAGTTGATTCAGCAAGTGAACTGTCATTCTAGTACACAGGTCTAAAATTTTGACGCAGATCAGATCTAACACTTTTGCTACCACTTTCGGTTTGTTTCAATACGAGACGTGGATATTCCATAAAGTGTTTCGGCCTAAGCATTCTCATCAACAAGTCAGATCGTCTCAGATCCAATTTTGCACTTTCTATAGCGGCTCAACTTCTTTAGTGATTTGAATTTAATCTTTGTAATCCTCGAGTTTCTTTGTATTCGAAGACACTAACATCCTGTAGCTAAAAACCAGTTGGTACAAGATTTATTGTCCACAAAATAAGGCTCGAGCAGAAACTTATAAACTGGTTCAGTGTCCATTCGCAGATCTGCTTTCCTTCACTTAGGCCATGTCTGGCAGTCAGATTTTTTTTTTCATGATAAACCAGTGTCTTGAAGTGGTGGAAGAGGAGTAGAGCGGGTGGGAGAAAGAGAGTTTTTAGAGGGCACGATTGAGATGAGGGTGAGAAGTGGCTTAAAATCAGGAAAAAGTCGATCCTGTTTTAGCCACTTCTCACCACTTGGAGACACCAGTTTCCTGATTTTTATTTCCTAATTTCTAGCCACTTCACCCACCCTACCCCTCTCTCACCACTTTGAGACACCAGTTTATCATGAAAAAAAATCATCGTAGCCAAACATGTCCTTAATTTCATCCAAATTTCAGGAAGTTGTAGGAATTAGACCAAGTAGGAATGTGCACTTACATATCTGGTAATTAAAGAGGCAAATCAACCTAAAATCACAAACTCTCCTGATTTCCAGCTACCTTGGCCGCAGCACCACATGTTTCAGGACTGTTCCTGACTGCCTTTGCAGTTCTTCCATGAAAAGGCCTTTGGAATGATCATGGATCTTGTGTGGCGATGCAGGATCTTCAATTCAGAAGTTGATCCTTGATTCTAACAAGGAATAGTGTGTCAATTAAGAGAGAAAGTTGTAAAGTTCAGCTTGTAATCCTCCTCCTTCCATGCCTTTGCAATTCTTCCGTGAAAATGCCTTTGGAATGATCATGGATCTTGTGTGGTGATGCAGGATCTTCAATTTAGAAGTAGATCCTTGATTCTAACAAGGAATAGTGTCTCAATTAAGAGAGAATGTTGTAAAGTCCAGCTTGTAATCCTCCTCCTTCAATGAGAATTAAAACATTGAACTCTTCACAGGGGAGAAAATTCCCTCCAAAACTCAAACCTAGATCTAAGACCTAATTCTCCATTCAAATTAAAAAATAAAGTTAATTAGGGGGGGGGGGGGGGGGGGGGGTCTGAGCTGGTGTACTTGGGGCACATCATCGGCTCATCCGGAGTCAAGATAGATCCTGAGAAGACGAAATCTGTCCGGGAATGGCCAATCCACGTGATTTATTTCATTTTCCACGTTTGATAAAATAGTTTCCGAGGAAACTAAAAGAACACCACAAATATCAGTTTCCGCGGAAAAATACAGGGGTTTCCCTGGAAACCCAACGGGAAAGGAAACAAGAGAACACAGCATTAAAAAACTGACCTCTTCTGTGGCAACAAAATCCCGACCAGATTCTGATTGGGAAGGTGTTGGCTCGATGTGAGATCGAAACCACAAAGAAATCGGTTCCTTCACCGTTCTACCGCCTTTGTGTGGAGAACCCTAACCCTAGAACTGAGGCTTTTCAATATTCACCGGACGCTGATAAATTCGCCCCCCTCCTAAGATGCATTTGTCCCTTTGGACCTTTTTCTCCTCTCTCTGTGGGGCCCAACAATTAAATGGTTTAGATCTATGAACAAGGTGGGTCTCACTGTTTTTCTTTTAAAAAAAAAGGGAAATTTGTTCGATCTGTTTTTTATTTTCTGTTGGTTAGGGTTTTTTTATTAGGATCTTGATTGAAGGGATGTGATAGGATATAATTAGGAACAATTCTAATAGAGAGCTGTGCAGATTTTCCTCAATTGTTAGGTCTCCTAATAAGATTTTCCTACTAAATTGTTAGGTTTATGATACGTGCTTATTATGGTGTATATGATTTAGTTTTAAGTAGTTATTGTAGGATTATGCATTTTAGATTTGTGGGGTTGGTTACTTGTTATGTGTCATTTAAATGGGTAAATGGGTTGATGATGTGATACTCTCTTTGTGCTTGTATTTAAGTTCTTTATTTCAATGAAATGGGAACCTAACAAGAGCCAGGATTTGAGCCGAGTAGATGCCTTTCACCTTATTCATGAAATTTTTCTAAAGGATTCATTTAGCCGACCCCAACTAGTTTGGGACAAAGGCTTTGTTGAGTTGACTTGAGTATTTCAATGAAATGGGAGAAAGAATTTTACAGCAGCAGAGGAAACTTTGTTTAGGAGAGTAATGGTTCCTCTCGAATTGAACTTTTAGGAGGTCCGGTTGCCTAGAATCAACCTCTCTCTCTCTCTCTCTCTCTCTCTCTCTCTCTCTCTCTCTCTCTCTCTCTCTCTCTCTCTCTCTCTCTCGTTTTAATTTTGTTTATTTGTGTTTCGGCCAATTGGGCATGTGACGGTTTCCTTATATTTTTGGGTTTCATTTTCTCTCGTCGATATGTTTTCGTTTCGTTCATTGTGAATTTTGTTTCCCGGAGTTGAGGCGTGATTCGTGTAGGGTTTTGGATTTATAAGTATTTTTTTAAGTCTTATGATTAGCTGAATTTCTTAATCTATCGTGATCTTGTGTTATCCAGATCTCTTTCAGTTTGGGATATTCTGACCAATTGTGTTGTTTGTAGAGAGTATTTTCTTCTAGGGAAACCTGTCTTTTGGTTTGTAGTTATCTTTGCAATGTGATAGCTTGGGATACCAATCATAGCGGAGGGCCTTGGAGACTACAGAACATTATCGACGAGATACGAGATCTGGTTAGATGTCTAAGACCACATCTTGCTCACAGGAGAAGGACGGCCAATTCAATGGCAGACCCTCTAGCCAAAGATGGGGTGTGTGTGACGGGAACAAATGTCATGTGTATTGTAAATCCAGGGTCTTTATAGGCACTCTACTGTCAGATCTCTCTTTTTTTGCTTATGTACTGGGACATCTTGTCCCTCCTTCTGATTCAATAAAATTCTTTGTTAATTTTCAAAAAAAAAAAAAGGTTAATCCAAACTCCTTTGACTCTCCCAAGTTATGACCACGTAAACTAAGTACTCATCCTTGTCAACAAAGTAGTCGGTTACGTCATGCCAAGTTGACTAGGATTTGCTTTGGCCACATTTTAACCCACATCCATGTTTTGAGACACCGAGAAATATGCCTCGAAACGGTTATTTGATCGAGAAAAACAAAAGCAAAACATAAAAATTTAAACAGTCAAGAAATTTTCATTATGATTTAGTATCTGGCTATCTGCAATTCTTATTTCAACTTTGATGAAATATCTTGAATTCATGAGTTTTGATTTTGAGGAATGCATTTTTTTTTATCATTTTGTTGAGTATCTGGATAATTGTATTTTTTCTTCTTTCTGCTTTTTTCTGTATTGACCATCTCGGCTCCCTTTTCTTAATATAATTGCCATGATTCAAGGAAAAAAGAAGTATTTGGATGCATCTCTGTTCTTATTGCTGTCTTGGTGATACAAAGGTTTCATCTTCTTTACAGAGTCATGTACAATTCTCTCTTTTAGGGCACTGTCCATGGGTTGATTATTCTCAACCTCATATGTCAAATCTACGGAACTTGCGAGCATTTTATATCTGCTTAGACTAATTACCAGGGACCCCATCCTCCACCACCTCACACACACAAATTTTGTGTAGGTTGGGTTGTTTATTTCCACATAACAAGATGCAGTTCATTTTTCTTATTGTTATTATTATTTTTTTGATAAGTTCATTTTTCTTATTTTGATATAGCCATTCTTCGCCAAGGTTATCTTTGGTCATTATCCATCTCTCATGGAAAATCAAAGTGATCTTTAGAAAGCCCACCTAGCTGCATGTGAAGTGCCTTTGGAGTTGTGTGACAGTCCTTCGACACAATTTGTTGTGTACTTCTTTGTGAAAGACCCAATTACACCAAAAGCATAGGATGACAGAATTGGTGGTATTTAACCATCTATACTTCAACCAACCAAACATCCCCCACTACATCTGCACTATACTTAAGGCCCTGTTTGTTTTGGATTTTGGAAATCGATTGGGAGTCCCAGACTGATTATTGGACTCAAATTTATGTTTAGCTTTGAGTACAATAATCAGTTTTGGACTCACAATCGGATCTCAAAATTAGAAATAAACAGGGCCTTAATGTAGCTATAAAGAGAATTTAAATTATTTTTACTAGTTAGACATGTTTTTATCTATCATTATCAGCCCTCATTTTATTCCTATCCACTCACTGGCTATTACATTCCCACTCAGCAACTTTTAATTTCTAGCTGTTTTTTTTTTTTTCGTTCTAAAATAACTTCCACTCAGTGCATTCGAAATTCCACTAGTATACATCCAGCCAACTAAATACAGAAACTCTTAAAAACCCAACTAAAATAGCAACCAAGTAGAATCAAAATCTAGAGAACATGCTACAAAAAATGTAGAAAAGATGCAAACTAAATTTCTACTCTTTTGTTCTTCTATATCAAGATAAGAAAGAAACTATCTGACTAAACATTTAACTCCCACGAAATCAATAAAAAAATGAAAAATAAAATAAAATAGCTGATGAATCATTAATCATTCTGATGAATCTTCTAGCGTGCCCATCCATGCTGGAGGCAGCATTCCCGTCTGCTCGTGCACGGTCTTAAATAATGGCGGTAACATCTTATACACGCCCGCCACTTCACTCATACCACCACCCGCAACCTCACCGCCATTGCCATTAGTCCAAACACTGATCTTTGGTTGTAATCCTTGTATGGCCCCAGCATTGATCTTAGCCATCTCTTGAAACAATCCCCCATTGATCATCAAGTAATCCCTCAAGTTCGCATAATTTCCATCTAAAGCCTTGAGCAATGTGTTAACATAGACGCCCTGTGCCTGCGCGAGTGCCACTACTCCCTCTGCCTCCTTTTGCTTTGCGTAGAGCTCCCCTAAAGCCGTTTGCTGATGAGCGAAGAGGGCTGCCTCTGCGGCCACTCGGTGGGCTTCGGCCTCCTTCTCCCTCTGATAGAGCTCTGCCTCTGCAGCCTTTTGCTTCTTATAGAGTTTCCAATTTGCCTCTTGCACCTGCTTTTTTATAAACAAAATTCAAAGATGAAGGAGGTATTTGTATACAAGCTAAGAAGGGCTCTATATGCAAGTAAAGTTTTGTAAAGCTAATAATTTTTACAAGGCCCTTCCAAAAACCCAGCTGCAAGGGCGCCCTTCCGTTTAGCACTCTATTTGCAAATAGAACATTGAGGTCTCTTTGGAGGCCATTACTATATCATCTACTTATACATCTATACTATACTTACAGTTTACTTTTATATAGCAAATAAAAAGGCTAGTGATATTTGCACTGCAATTTATGTTTCAATAATTGTACAATCTCAACTTGTCTTTTCATTTTTTATTAGCTTTTACGAGCATATTGGGAACTATAATAACTTTTGATCACTGATTAAATAACAAAGGACAAGCTGAGTTTGTGCAATTATCACAACATGGTAGTACCAATATAAATAGCATTAAAAAAATCCATAGAGAACTGAAGAGAAAAGGTAACAGGGGTGGTTGACTAGAAAGGGTGGAACATAATTTCAGGCCCTGTATGGATTGCAGGAAAGTTTAGAAAGGGTGGAACATAATTAACCAGAATCATATTATTCACCTCTGAATCATGGAACGAAAAAACTTAACCAAGAAAAATAACTGCATCAGAAATTTTTACTTGCAATCCAAACAGAGCTACTAATTTTATTCTTAAGCAACGGCCTCGGTAGGTTGGGAAGAAGACAAACCAAAAGGGGAGGAAATAACAATATCGAATGATAAATTAACAAAATCATACTTACCTTGGTCTCATACTCAACAGTAGCCTTTCTAAGAAACTCAGCCTTTAGCTTCTCTGTCCGAGTTAAAGCATTCCTACTCTCCACCTCCCTCTGCAACTCAGCCTCTCTAATCGCCACCGCCTTTGCGGCCTCAACCTCCGCCATCTGTGCCTGTTGGGCCCACGAAGCCTTCTTCGTCGCCAACTCAGCATTCATCTTTGCCACATCAGCCTCCCTTTGGTTCTCAAAAATCTCTACCTCAGACTTCACCTTAATCTCCTCTTTCTTCCCTTCCCCTTGCCTATTCGTAGAGAAAATCTTTGTCTCCGCATCAATCTTCGCCGCATTCTGCTTGGTCTGCCCCTCCCTTAGCTTAGACCCAATCTCCCCTTTCATCCTAGCCTCGGCCACATCCACCTTGGCTTGGTTCGCAGCTTCCATCTGGGTCTTTTGCCCCAAGTAAGAAAAGTACTCATGGCCTTGAACATCCACAAGTTGCTTAACATTCGCGTTATAAATCAACAACCCAAATTGGTTCAATTCGAGCTGGACTTTCTCAAGAACTTTTTGTTTGAATTCTTTGGTACCTGTTAAAATATGTGAGATCTTCATCAGCATGCATTAGATTAGAAGATTTGACAATTTTATTGTAATCAAACGTATATCAATTTTTAATCCACATATGTTTGAGAGAGCATGTTAGAGCATGTTACCTTTGAAAATTTGGTCCATGGTCATGGACGCGGCGACGACACGGGTCCCGCCTTCAATTACGCCTTGAACGAGCTCCGTGACATGCTTGGAGAGCTTGTTATGGGAGGACATGAGCTTGGCGTATTTGAGAAGGCTTTCATGGTCCTCGACCCGCGGGCCAATGGTGAAGACGGCGGGGAGGAGGAAAGGTAGCTTCTCCACGCTCATGGCTTGTACTTCGATGGTATAATTTACTGGGGAGATTTCGATGACAGTATACGATTGGCCGGGAAGGACCCATGCTTTCTTGGCTAGCTTGATATCCTTAATATTGAAACCAGTGATGACTAGGTACTCACTAGCCTTGGCTACTTTGTACCACCACACCATGGTTGGAAGATGAAGAAGAAGAAGAATAAAAGGTGATGTGAAGATGTGAAGGACAAGAAGAAGGGAACAAGAAGGTGGTTTCTTAGATGGAGAGTGAAGAACGTCTAGGTTTGTTATATTTTTTTTGTTTGATACACGACCCATATTTATAGAATAAAACCCATACTCTCCCACGTTTCCTCTTTCTATTTAACTCCACCGCTAATCTAACTAGAATCAGGCTTCCCAACTTAACATAACTCTTACCATGTTTCCTAATAGAAGGAGGACTAAGAAACCAAAAGGAAAATAAGAAACCGCCCATCACAAAACCGGTTGTGGATAAGTCTCTTCTCTGATAAAGAATTTCTGATTGTGGGGAAGTCTCTTTTATTTGAATTTCTGATTGGCTCATATTGACTAACAAGAATTTGTTATCCTAACAGTAGAGAGCAAAATTCCAGAAAAGTTTGGATATGAGCTAAACCGTCAACAAAAAAAAAATTCTAGAAAAGTTTTTCTTTCGAACAAAAAACAATCCCTAGACCCAAACATGCCTTTAGGTTACTTTATTTACACCTATTTTCCATGAAATGATTTTTCAAAAATTGAGAAAATTGCAAACCTACTATAGGCCCTAGAATTGTTTTCCATGCAATATTATTTTCCATGGAAACTTTATGCCATAAATTTTCCAATCCTCCCCCCCACCCTAAATCCAAACACGCCCTTAAAAAATTTCAAACTCTATAGTATGCCTATGTTAAAGAGACATATTTCTTGCGGCTAAGATCCATCCAACTGGGCTGATTGACACAATTTTCTTCAATACTTAATAAGCGTAAAAAGAGTAGCATTGATAAAAATACATAATTAATTAAAAACAAAATTAGCATCACACAAAATAAAATAAAATACGATAATTACACCCATTTTCGACACACATGAACCTTTTTTTTTGAAATGGCAGAAGTATATTATGAAAGGGAAGGGGACCAAGATGGACCGCACCCAAAATTACACGGAAAGAAAAAGAAAAAAGAAACAAAATAACAAAAAACAACATAATCAACTACGGAGGGAGAAAATCGAACCACTCCAACTCCAAACGGTCAACCCCACTTCTAGCCAACCCATCCGCCTCCCCATTAGCATTCACCTATTTATAATTTCATTTTAATTAGCTGATGAATTTTTTAGCGTCCCCATCCATGCCGGAGGAAGCATCCTTGTCTCCTCGTTCAATGTATTAAATAATGGTGGTAACATCTTATACACGCCTGCCACCTCATTCATACCACCACCCGCAATCTCACCACCATTGCCATTTGTCCAAACACTAATCTTTGGTTGTAATCCTTGTACAGCCCCAGCATTAATCTTCGCGATCTCTTGAAATAATCCCCCGTTGATCATCAAGTAATCCCTCAAACTGGCGTAATTTCCGTCCAAGGCCTTTAGCAATGTGTTAACATAGACGCCTGGTGCCTGCGCGAGTTCCACTAGTCCCTCTGCCTCCTTTTGCTTGGCGTAAAGCTCCCCTAAAGCCGCTTGTTGACGAGCGAAGAGGGCTGCCTCTGCGGCCACTCGCCGGCCGTCGGCCTCTTTCTCCTTCTCATAGAGCACTGCCTCAGCAGCCTTTTGTTTCTTATAGAGCTCCCAATTTGCCTCTTGCACCTGTTATTTTTTGTTTTGAAAAAAACCAAAAGATTAAGGGGGTATTTTGATACAAGTAAAAAGGGGGGCCTATAATGAAATAAAGTTTTTTAAAGCAAATAATATTTACAAGAAGAATGCTAAACTGAAGGGTGTGCTTACAAAAACCCAACTACAAGGGCGCCTCCATTGGACCATCTCACCAAACTGCATTTATTATTCATTTAATTTTATATTTTTTGGCCATTATAAATTCACTTTCATAGATGGTCCAATGGGGGCACCCTTGCAGGTGGTTTTTGCAAAGGGCACCCTTCAGTTTATCATTCCTCTATTGACAAATATAACATTAAGGCCTATTTTGAGGCCATTATCTATACTATCTACTTATACTTCTATACTTCACATAAATCAAAACTCTTACCTTTTAGAGAGAAATTATATGGTGTTGGGCCTTACAACAATAAGGCCCTTGTACGGTGGAGGTACCAACCACCCTTGATATTTAATCCAACAGCAGCTTCTTAAAAAGTGAGCTGTTGATATTTGCACTACGGAGTTTTAACAATTGCGTGCATAAACTCAGCTTCTCTTTTGAGAGCTTTTTTGTTTTTGGTTTTGGAAACTGTATTAAATTTTTATTGCTGTTTAAAATATAAAATACAAGCTGGGTTTGTGTAATTATCAGAACATGGTAGTGCCAACATCAGTAGCCTTCAAAAATTCCTAGGTATCTTAGTTATTCTTAAAAAGCTTTGGGAAAAAAAGGAATAAAAAGGTAAGAGGGGTGGTTGGGTAGAAAACGGGGTGGAAATATCATTTCCCTAATGCCCCTGTTTGGATTGCGGGGAGTTTTTGAAAAAGTTAAGAAGGGAAAAATAATTCTAAAATTTGTCACTTTTTTTTAAACACACACAAAAGATAACTTGAACTAGGGCTGCAACTCGGGTCGGGCAGGTCGGGTTTTGAAGAACCCAACCCTACCCGAGAAATATCTCTCGGGTCGGGTCGGGTTTTTTTCCGGAAAACCCACGAGTCCCAAACCCGGCCCTACCCATGATAAATCTCGGGTCGGGTTTTTTTACGTTGACGCAATTTTTTAAGGAAAACTCTTGTTTGGCAAGGCAACTCAACTCATAAGAAGTAGAAAAACTCAAGCATGGCAAACTAATAACTAGTCCAAAGAGAATAAATTGATGCATTACCAAGTGAAAATGATTATACTTATATGAGATAAACAACAAACTATTTAGTGCATTAACTATTTAGTTGAAACTTGAAGCCCTAGAGCTAAAGGGGGGAAACGAAGAGAAGATGGAAAGAGTCCCTGTGATTGCGTGCGTGCGTGAGTTTTACTTTTAAGTTTTCAGTTTTAAATTAACAAAGTTTTAGAAGAAAAAAAACATACTATAACTTAAGTAACTCGGGTCGGGTCGGGTCGGATCGGGCCCCTTCAAACCCGGCTCGACCCGAGATTCATGCGGGCTTTTGGATCGTAGACCCGGCTCGACTCGAGAACCGAGAAACATGAACCCAACCCAAGCTAATTTCGGGACGGGTCAATGCGGGTCGGGTTTTACCCCACCCAAGTTGCAGCCCTAACTTGAACCTACCCTATTCTACTTTTAGTGAGAGGGACATTCAATTTATGATGATAACCCTCTAAATTAACCACAATCATATTATTTCCCTCTAAATATTGGAAAGAAATAACTTTCCAAGAAAATACATTTCATCAGAAATGTTTTCCTCGCAATCCTTATAGAGCCTAATTTTATTCTTAAGCAAGGCCTAGGTTGGGAACAAGGGAAAACAAAAGGGGTTGGAATATCATTTTTCAATGATAAGATAACAAAATCATACATACCCTGGTCTCATACTCAACACTAGCCTTACTAAGTAACTCAGCCTTCAGCTTCTCTGTCCGAGTTAAAGCATTCCTCCTCTCCACCTCCCTCTGCAACTCAGCCTCTCTAATCGCCACCGCCTTTGCCACTTCAACCTCCGCCATCTGTGTCTGTTGGGACCACGAAGCCTTCTTAGTCGCCAACTCAGCATTTGCCTTTGCCACATCAGCATCCCACTCGTTCTCAAAAATCTTCACCTCGGCCTTCACCTTAATCTCCTCCTTCTTCCCCTCCCCTTGCCTTTTCGTCGAGAAAATCTTTGTCTCCGCATCGATCTTCGCCGCATTTTGCGTGGTCTGCCCCTCCCTTAGCTTAGACCCAATCTCCCCTTTCATCCTAGCCTCAGCCACATCCACCTTGGCTTGGTTCGCAGCTTCCATCTGGGTCGTTTGCCCCAAGTACGAAAAGTACTCATGGCCTTGAACATCCACAAGTTGCTTGACATTCGCGTTATAAATCAACAACAAATTGGTTCAATTCAAGTTGAACCTTCTCAAACACTTCTTGTTTAAAATCTTTGGTGCCTCTGAAGATTTCCTCCATTGTCATGGATGCGGCTAGGACGGGGGTCTCTCCTTCGATTACGCCTTGAACGAGCTCTTTGACGTGGTGGGATAGCTTGTCGTGGGACGACATGAGTTTGGCGTATTTGAGAAGGCTATCGAAGTCGTCTCCTCGTGGGCCGATGGTGAAGACGGCGGGGAGGAGGAAGGGGAGCTTCTCGGCGCTCATCGCTTGGACATTGAATGTGTAGTTTATGGGGGAGGAGATATAGAATACGGTGTAGGATTGGCCAGGGAGGATCCATGCTTTCTTGGCTAGTTTGATATCCTTAATTTTGTAGCCAGTGATTACTAAGTACTCAAGGCAACTTTGTACCACCACACCATGGTTAGAAAATGTGTGTGTGTGTGTGTGTGTGTGTGAGTGAGAGAGAGAGAGAGAGAGAGAGAGAGAGAGAGAGATGTGAAGAACGAGAAGAGGTGAGGGGATTATAAAGGAGGGAAGAAGGAGGTTTCGTTCTCTTCGTAGAATGAGAGACTAGAATGTTTATGTAGAGGTTGCTGTTGTGTGGTGGGCAAATTGAATGGGAAATGATTTTTTTTTTAATATACCTAGTTTACAATCTTTTAAAGGCTCTGTGGCTTTCAAAAGCCATTTCAAAACAAAAAATGAAATGATATGAGCATGACCAGGTTTTGATATTTGCACTAACTCATCTCGTCTTTCATTATTTAAAGAGCTGTCAAAGGTGATTAAAGTTCCCAAAAATCTTTCACAAAGCCAATTAAAAAAGAAAAGACAAGCTGGGTTTGTGCAGTTATTAAAAAATGGTCGTGATATCCTTTCCCAACAAAAAAAAAGGGCGGCCAGTGCACGAGACTACCGCCATTGCGGGGTCTGGGGAGGGCTAGATGTACGCACCAACGGTTTGGATCATCCTATGATGCGGGCCATACTGTACTTTTAATAAAGTGAGGAGTGCCCTCATCAAAAGACAGTAGTGCTGATAACCTTTCCCAAAAAAAAATGCATCTACCTAAAGCACATACTGTATTTTTTAACACATGAATTGTATTTACTCGTGTCTTATTCTAGTGAACACATGATTGGAATGTATGTACTTGGCAATTTATTGGATGCCCGTGCCTTTCGAAAGAAACAAAGCATTAGACACTTCAACAGGAACTTTTGCCTCCTCATGAGGCATTCAGCCAGACAAGTATATTAAAAACTCCCAAACACATACGATAATTGTGATGCAATCTAACACATGGATCACCAAACTTTCATGCGGACTTAACACCGTTGTCGATGTAGCTTACGAAGCTTTGTTCTTGCTAATCAAAACCTTGTGCCTTTCAAAATAAACAAGGCATTAGGTACATCAATTGAAACTTTTGCCTCTTCATGAGGCATTCAGCCAGACAAGGATATCAAAAACTCCCATACACATACGATAACTGTGATGCAATCTAACACATGGATCACCTAACTCTTCATGCGGACTTAACACCCTTGCCGATGTAGTCTACGAAGCTTTGTTCTTGTTAATCAAAACCGTGTGCCTTTCAAAATAAACAAGGCATTAGGTACATCAATTGGAACTTTTGCTTCTTCATAAGGCATTCAAGCACATTAAAATTCCCACATACAACCCATCCACCCATCTTTTTAAGCTCCTCCAAAGCCATACAAGTTCAAGTAGTCGTTGTGATGACCATCAACTATGCTTCCATGATTCCCAACGATGGAGTCCCACCAAGCATCCAATGTCACTGCAACACATCTGCAAAAACGCACACCAGTGATAGATAGCTCTCCGTCGCCAATGTCAATATATGCAGCTTTTTCTTCAACCACAATTACAGACATGTTACTTTCTGATTTCAGACTCAACCATGTCTCAAAAAATTCATTAAACACAGATTAAATAACTAGGAGGTAGCAAAAACCTAAACAGCATACACGCATAGGATGTGCTCTAGTTGCATTGTAATTCCATTTACCTGTTCATTTTCAATCATATAAGTCCTCAATAAAATGGTCATTAATTTTATTCACACCCAAGTTTCACTTTAACCACATTGTATATGAGCCAACCATGGGGCACTCATGCCAACCTTTTCATCATATCATGCAGTGAGAAACAACATGACAAACCCACTACTTATTTGTATTAGAGAAAAGGTCATTGAAGAACTTTTGTGTGAACAAAATATTCCTAATAGCATGTATCACTTAACAAGTGGCATCCTAAATGCTGGAACACAGATGAAGAAAATGAACATGTGAGGTCCATGTCGTTTTATCTAAAGTGTAGAGGCCCCATGCAGTGTCCACTAGTTAACTCAGTCTACTCCAGTACCCTTGCTCACTAACACATCAGGGACCTTTCGCATTTCAAATTACATTAAAACACATCCACAACTTGTGATGCTAATAGTAACACATCCTTAACATTAGGAAACATTCTAAGAAAGGATAATTTATGCATCAGTCAAAACTACTGCACTAACCGATGTGATCGTATCATTCATATCACTGACTAAATACATAGTCTCCGATATCAAACTAGGGTTTGAAGTGCACCAAGTCACCAAGAATGTGGTTGGTTGCTCCAGTCCATGAGGAACTTGATGAGATTGCAGGCAAAATGTTAGCTGGAGAGAGTGCAAGGATACGAAGCCAACAAAGTGTCACGGTTGTCCAAACAAGCCTCCTAATATCGGCACATGAATCCAACGGAAGCCCAAAACAATAATACAATAACTATTGGCTGTGAAATTACAAAAATAGCCCTTGACGCACAAGTGTGTGTGTGTGTGTGTTTAGAGATTTTATTACGAGTCAATAAACCTTGTAATCAAGATGGTCTTACGACCCAGATGGTCAATACAAGGAATTAGTCTTACAGAAATGTAGGGGACGCAGTGAACCATATCTCTCGGTGGGGAAGAAAATCAAAAAGCTCTACGCGCTCTCTTGCAACATCAACCCTAGCTAACATGTCGGCCTCTGAATTTACAGATTTTCTAACATGCTGGAAGGAGATAGAAGAAGCCCCACCCGCTCTTGAATCTTTTCTATCCACTGGGCAATTCTCCAGGGATGAGGGTGACTTCCCTTGAACCATCTGATGGCATTGAAGGAGTCGCCCTTCACAATTGTACGATCCAACAGCTTACTGCCGATTATTCTAATCCCAAATAGAATCTTCTTAACATCCGCTTCATTTGAATCTGCAATCC
This sequence comes from Tasmannia lanceolata, assembly GCF_043159265.1. NCBI lineage: Eukaryota > Viridiplantae > Streptophyta > Magnoliopsida > Canellales > Winteraceae > Tasmannia > Tasmannia lanceolata. The sequence continues at coordinate 10,841,279 of NW_027518706.1, read as the reverse complement.
CAATAGGATCCGAGAATGTCCACCTTGTCGCTCCATTATCGTCTCTAAGAAGATCCTCAACTCCTGTTGACCAGGGATTCCCCCATGTTGGACCCATCAAAGTTCAGTTTCAGCCCATTTGGGCCAGGGGTTCACATTCCCCCCAATGGGACAACCACCTGTTCAGTACTAGCACAAATCTCTTTCCACACTTACCCAGGATATAGTTAAAGGGAGAACCTTTGAGAAGATAAATTAGGGGCTTTTAAAGAACTCTTCTGAATACCCAATAATTCCTTTCCTTCCATAAAACCCATAAGGTATCTAGATGCAACTTGTTCCATGGATGCACATATGCATGTGTGAAATACAGATTACATGTAATAGCCAATCAACAAGCTCTGCTTTTAATTTATGTATCAATGTAAAGGAGTAAACCCACGTATAAGGATGCCTTGCAGTTAAACATTTTCTTAGTTTCTAGTTTCCACATGCTGAGCGAGCAAAAATATAAACCCATAATTCCCTTTCTCCTCAATCACAAACGGAAACGTAAAACCACGATCTTCAAACTCTATCATAAAGTAAAACTAAGTAAAATTACCCTTTACTTTAACGTCAAGATAGAAATCCCCAAAGAAAAACAAACTCCAAACCCTAGAGAAGTAAAATCAGAAACTCCAAACCCTAGCCCGATAATTTAAGAATAGAATCACTGGAAAAAAAAAAAAAAAAGTAAATTTACAGGCATACCTAAATCGGCTCCTGCGAGAATGGAACAGGAGTCCTAGACGAAAATAAAAATGTCGCAAATTAGAAAATAATGAATGAAAAATAGGAAAAGAAAGAAGAAAATGGGAAAGCAAAATCGTCGAACCTGTAAACCCTAGCTTCGGAGAAAAACCCTCAGGATGGAGAGAGACTATAAGAACGGCAGCGATCCTTTGATTTTCGTTGGACGGCTTGGATTTAGAGAGAGAGACTATGGTAATACTAATCTGGGCTTTGAGGTTAGTTACCTTAATGGGCCCATGCTTCTGGATCGTAAAATAGATTGGGCTTCAGCCCATTTCTAGGCCCAAAGTTGCGTGGAAAATTATGAGTGCAACTCGGGCCGGGTTACAACCCTTGTCCAACTTGAGGTAAGAATGCTTCAACCCTAACCCAACTCAACTCAACCCAACCCAACCCAAATCTAGGTTTGAGGAGGGTTAACCCTAACCCAACTTGCCTTTTAAGATCTCAACCCTAACCTAACCTTTTTAACTTGGGTAAGGTTGGGTTCGGGTTGGCACCGTACAAAAAAAGGGAAAAAATACAAAAACCTTTTTGTTTCCTTAGAATGGCAGAACTTTGCAAGAAAAAGAGATCTGGGGTCTGGCTTGGGTCAAGTGAACTAGCCTAAGGCCTAAACCTTAACCCAACTCAGAATTAAATCTGGAATATTGTGTCTACCACTTACTCAATGGGGTGCACACTTCTTTCTTGCACGAAGACTTCAGAGGCAGCTAATGTAGTCAATTTGTTCTTTCATGAAGTAGCTCGCTTGGATCGTGACACTAAGTTTCTTAGTCATTTTGGTAGACTCTATGGAGGAGGTTCGATGCATTCCTATAGTGCCATCAGCACTTTCCACCCACAAACTTATGGTCAAATAGAGATTGCAACAAGCCTGAACTATGGGATCTGTCTCTTGCTCAGGCTGGGTTTGGTTACAATAGTACTGTGAATAGGTCCATAGGAAAGTCACATTTTCATATTGCATACTGATAGATGCCAAGACATCCATTAGATTTGGCTAATGACTCGTTGCCCACTGGTGCTAATACAACAAAGGAATGTTTGGTTGATACAATCTAAGGAATTCAGATAGATGCTATGAAGCAACATGAAGACTCTTTAATACCAAGTACTAAAAAGCCACAGGTAAGTACGAACAACTTAAGGTGTTCAAAGATGGTGACATGGTGATGGTCCACCAAACAAAAAACTGAAGGTGTTCAAAGAGGGTGACATGGTGATGGTCCACCTTAAGGAGCGTTTCCTATGGGTACTGATGCAGGCGGCGTTGAGGAAGCGTAATCAAATCTTTAAGATCTGTCCAGATTTGGCTAGATATTAACTGGATCTATGCAAAGATATGTACATTGTGGCTTTATATAGAACAAGAGCAAGAAAGAAACTGAAAATGCTTAAATTTGGAATGTTTTTGGAAAAATCTTACAAATTTGAAATTGATGTGCTGTAATGAGCTGATCTAATGCTGAATTCTCCAACGCTCTTACATGATTATTCAAGCAAGTGTCACAGGAAGAATTCTAGAAACTTATAGACATATCTAGAATAACGTAGAAGATTTCGGAATGACCAAGAATGTTCTAAACATCTCTAGAATTATGAAGGGTACTCTAGAATCTTCTAGACCCTCTAGAATTATGTAGATTATTCTAGAACCTTCTAGAACTTGGTAGAAGGGTAGAAGGCTGTAGAAGTGGGAGTGTGTAAATATTCTAGAAGTGTGTTAGACATTTTGTAAAGAATATGCTTGAAATATCTAAGAATAATCAAGAGAAATAAGTATGTAGAAAGGGATCTAGAATGATCCCTCAATGCCTATAAAAGGGGAAGAGCCCCTCATTTGTAAACTACCTCAGAAAGTTGTAAGCTTTCTTCAAGTAATAGAAGCTCTCCTGCTTAACATTGTGTGTGTTCTCTTTGTCTAAGTGTTGCTCTAGTTGGGTAGAAGGCTGACTTGTGCTAAGCATTGGGGTGCTAAGTACAAGTGTCGCACGGTTTTAGCTAACGAAATTGCTAAGCCCGTGACACAGGGGAATGCAAGTGTTTAAATCCTCCAGTGATTGCGAACTGATCTCGATCATTGCGTGTTCTTGTATTCATCAAGGAATGATAGATGAGATCTAGAAAAAGGGTATTACACTAGCCTACAATTCCATTTTCTCAAAGAACATATACAATAATAAAGAAGAGCCGCCAACTCTCTCTCTCTCTCTCTCTCTCTCTCTCTCTCTCTCTCCAAATAAGAGCAACTCTCTAATCTCACAAATCTCAAAATCAGAGTCTAAGTGAAAAATGAGGTGAGATGGGCTTTATGTAGATAGCCCTTACAACTTCTCTCAACCAACATAACTACCAATGGTAAAAAAGACTAAGAATGACATGTTTATAATTAACAAAAGACTAACAAGGAGTAGAGGCATATGGATACCGATATGCAACTGGAATACCTTTTTCAGGGTATCAATATGGGCAAGGTGCTTCTTTTTCGACTTGGTTGACCAAATCTCTCACCGGAGATGGTTCAGCTAATAGCCAAGATGATGTGCCCATCAGGTACCTTCACAAATTGAAGAACAAGAAATATGGACCCTATAAGATACTGAAGAAAATCAATGACAACGCCTATGTGGTCTATCTTCCTGATGACAAGTCAATTTCCTCCAACTTAAACGCTGCTAATCTGTATGAGTACACCTTGCACTTGAGTAATCAGGACTAAACTCGAGGACAAGATTCATTCAAGTACGTCTTGTGGGCGTGTCGTGTATTGAAACAGATTTTCATTGAATAAGAATTGCTTATTTAGTTTTTCCTTGTGGATTCAAGTTTTTCTTTCCAAGGGACAGTGATCTTACCTTTTGCTGCTTCCTCTACACCAAATATTGATTATTGAATGAAGTACGTCTTGTGGTGATTGGGGCCATTGATATGGTGGGCCACTTATTGCCTTTGGTATAATGTATGACCAAGATTGGTTTCACTTTGGATAGGTATTCAAATTGCATGTATGGAGGTGTACACATCCATGGTACAATTTTGGGGGAAATTTTGTTAAATCATGTGGTGTTTTGCCCTATTCTTCCAAGGAAAAATATGGATGAGTAATAGTACACTGGCGTGAACTACTTTTTCAATGATCCCATACCATTCATAAGTTTATCTCTACAACAGGAATAGGCCGTGCCCCTAAAAAGCTCTCTACTGGGTGAATGATTTCAGCACTCCATTGTTTTGATAAGATGCACGAAGCTGCTCTTCGGACAGCCCTTTAAATAATGTACGACTATCAAAACATTGCAGTTTTGATATCAAATATAGGAAATTCCTCCAATCCAAATAGGGCATGTTTGGCAACCATGACAAAATATTTCTAATTTTTTTAGTAATAGATTTTATATGGTGTGTCCCGTATTTTTCAAAAGGTACTGTTAGACCTAAAATCGGTAACAGGTACAGCAGTGATGTAAGAGCTGAGCTGGATGACTAGGGGAGCTGAGTCCTGAAGGACCGAGGTGAACGAGGAGTGAGGTGGTCGAGAGAGAGAGTCCTGCTATGAGGGCTGAGTCCTGCACAAGGCAAGCGAGGTCAGAAGACCAGACCGGGTTTTACTCCGGACAGGCCCTTCGACACTCAAGTCAGTATGAGCAGGAGTGAAGGGGAGATGTCTAAGAGTTTAGGGAGAGAAGGGATTTTCGCATTACCCATTGGTTTGAGCTTTGAATCCCTTTTTATAGGGAAAACCTGGTGAGGTGTCCTGGACAGGTGTCCAGGACAGATGGCGGCCTGTAAGAGGCTGGAGTTCACCTACTCCAGTACAGGTGGCAGGCTGTGAGTGGCTGGAGTTCACCTACTCTGGGACAGGTGGCAGGCTGTGAGTGGCTGGAATTCACCTGCTCTGGGACAGGTGGCAGCCTGTGAGTGGCTGGAGTTTTTACACCCCATCAGTTGCCCCCCAGTTTTCCAAGTCATTGAGTGACTTGGGAAAGTGTGGTTGATCGCTTATCTGGATGGACAGGTGTTGTGTGGAAGTGAATCGGAGGGTTCAGTCTGGAGGTCCAGTCCGGAGTCCAGCTGGAAGTGGAGTCCGGAGATCCAGTCCGGAGTCCGGCTGGAAGTGGAGTCCGGAGTCCGGCTGGAAGTGGAGTCCGGAGATCCAGTCCGGAGTTCGGCTGGAAGTGGAGTCCGGAGGTCCAGTCCGGAGTTCGGCTGGAAGTGGAGTCCGGAGTCCGGCTGGAAGTGGAGTCCGGAGGTCCAGTCCGGAGTCCGGCTGGAAGTGGAGTCCGAAGTCCGGCTGGAAGTGGAGTCCGGAGGTCCAGTCCGGAGTCCGGCTGGAAGTTGAGTCCGGAGGTCCAGTCCAGAGTCCGGCTGGAAGTGGAGTCCGGAGGTCCAGTCCGGAGTCCGGCTGGAGGTCCAGTCCGGAGTCCGGCTGGAAGTTGAGTCCGGAGGTCCAGTCCGGAGTCCGGCTGGAAGTGGAGTCCGGAGGTCCAGTCCGGAGTCCGGCTGGAAGTTGAGTCCGGAGTCCGGCTGGAAGTTGAGTCCGGATGTGGACTCATTTTTGTCGTCTAGCGGCCAGTCCGGTTCGGACCGGACTGGTTTTTGTCGTTTTGTTGAAACGCGTTATATCCAGTTCGGATTTTCCCGGACTCATTTTTGTCGTCTAGCGGCCAGTCCGGTTCGGACTGGACTGGTTTTTGTCGTTTTGTTGAAACGCCTTATATCCAGTTCGGATTTTCCCGGACTGATTTTTGTCGTCTTGCGGCCAGTCCGGTTCGGACCGGACTGGTTTTTGTCGTTTTGCTGAAACGCGTTATATCCAGTTCGGATTTTCCCGGACTGATTTTTGTCGTCTAGCGGCCAGTCCGGTTCGGACCGGACTGGTTTTTGTCGTTTTGTTGAAACGCGTTATATCCAGTTCGGATTTTCCCGGACTGATTTTTGTCGTCTTGCGGTCAGTCCGGTTCGGACCGGACTGGTTTTTGTCGTTTTGTTGAAACGCGTTATATCCAGTTCGGATTTAAAGATCCAGTACGGAGTACGGAGCATGGAGTGCGGAGCATGTAGTACGGAGCATGGAGTGCGGAGCATGTAGTACGGAGCGGAGATGTGAATTTTCATGCACGTAGGGACACGCGCGTGCTTGATCGTATTTTTTTGAGTGGGAGAATGTGTCCGTCATAAATATGGGACACGTGGCGCCATTCGAGTGTCCTCGAGATGCGTGCGTCGTATTTAATGCCCCACCGCCTCTGAAAAGCTATAAAAGGAGGTTTTACCCCCTTTCATTCTTTACTTTTTACTTTTCATCTTTTCTTCTTTTTCTTGCTCTGGGAGCTTCGACTTCTCAGTTCTCAGTTCGCAGTTCGCAGTTCCCAGTTCGCAGTTCGAGTTGCGCAAGGACTTGACGAGTCCACTCACCGGTATTCCTCTCAGCCCTTCTCTTTACTACATGTCTGATAGTAGTTCGAGTTCCGAGTCCGGTACGGAGTCCTCCACTAGCAGTAGTTCAGAATTTAGGCCGCCGCAGGAGCCTGTAATGGCTAGGACGTCCGCTAGAGTAGATCTTGTAGATAGTGACGACGAAGGGGACAAGGAGGAGGTGTTTTTAGACTTAAACGCCACTCCACTCCCCACTGTTAGTCTCTCCCGAGCAGAAGGGAGTGTTGAAAGTGACGTTGCTGAGGCGTCTACAACATTCCCTCCTGGTCAGGCGGTGGAGGTAGTCGCTAGAGCGCGGATGGATGCCAACCCAAAATACAACCTGCGAGCTCTAGTCGAAGAGAACTACCTCACCAGGTCCATGCTAGGCGACATTAGGAATAAGTACTGTGTGCCTCCAAGATTTGAACTGAAGGCAGCTATAGAGGGAGACAGAGCCTGTAACGAGAGTCGAGATCTCTGTATTTATGAGGAGTCGATGAGGGCGGGACTCCGATTTCCTCTGCACCCATTCTTCGCAGCGGTGCTTCGATACTACGGACTGGCCCCAGCTCAAGTAGCTCCGAACTCATGGAGACTACTGACTGGGTTCTTGTATCTTGTCCACGGCCGGTTAGAGAGGAGAGTGAGCTTGTCGCTGTTCCGTGCTTGTGCACATCTGAAGAGGCATAAGGAAGGGGGCTGGATCTACATCAGCCAGCGCCCTGAACTCAAAATCATCACCGGTATCCCCTCGTCAATACATTCATGGAAGAATAGGTTCTTCTATGTCGAGGATAAGGAGGTCAGTGAGCCCTGGCCTGTCCCTCTAGTGTGGGACACTCCGGACACTTCCAAATTAAGTCGAAAGCCGCTCCTCGAGAGTGAGGACAAAGAGACTTTCGCCTTGATGCGGAAGGAGATTGAGCAATCAGGCCTTATCCGCTGTGCAGAGTTCTCAGGAGAGGAGGTGCTAGTTGGACTGGGCGTGAGTGCCGCGACTCCAGAACGTATGTAGCTAGACTTGTCTTTTAAAATATGTTTACTTTTATATGCTTGCTTCTGACTGCTTGCTTGTCTGGCAGAAATGAAGAAACAATCGACTGTCGAGAAGATAAGACAGGGAGCCCAGCCACGGGCACAGGAGGGTGCTGCACAGGCACAACAGGAGTGCCAGAAGAGAAAGGCGACTGTACTGGGGAGTCCGGCCCCGTCACAGGGCACTCCACCCCCATCCCAGAGGCCCAAGACTACGGTGAAGCTAATAGGCCCCTTTGCTCAGGGCGGTGGCTCTTCTAAGTCCGGTGGTGCTTCTACCGGAACCGGTTATGGGGCTCGTCCTCCTACGGGGCTTAGTGAGCACGTCTTTCGACCCAATTGGGCCGTTCTGAAGGATGACACTGCCCTAGGCGAGAGCCGAGTAGCAGCAGAGCTCATGAGCAAGTGTTTGCTGCGGAAGGACAAGCAACAGATCCTTCACGAGCCGCCAGCTACAGGAGAGGAGGCTGTGCTATCCTCAGCTTACCAGGTAAGGAAGTGGTGATCCGTTTGCTAACTTTCTGCCCATTTCTTCCTTTCACCATACTGATGCATGTTTCTTTCTTCAGATCTTGCTTTACTATAATGACCTCAAGGAGAAGAGTAAGAAGTTCTCCCAAGCCATTACTGCATCTGAAGAGGTGAACGGAAAGTTGGCCGCTGAGGTGCAGGAGCTTCAAACGAGCATCGGGCGAGTAGAGAGGAGAAGGGGTTGTTGAAGGAGGATCTGGCCGCAGAGAAGAAGAAACTGGTCAAGGCTGCTGAAGCCATGGAGGCTCAAAGAGGAAGAGCCACTGAGAGGCAGGAGAAGGCAGTGAAGGAGGCCACAGAGGCGAAACAGGCTGAACTTTTCAGCCTGTCGAGCGAGGCTTATAGTCTTGGATACTACGACTGCCTCCAGGAGCTCCAGGCCTGCAATCTAAACTTATTGATGCAGAACATGACTCTCCCTGCCAGGCCGAAGGTTACTGATGAGGAGCCAGATGCTCCTGCTGACATCACCTCTCTTCCAGATGCTTAGTATTATTTTTTTTGTTTGTTTGTTTTGACCTCTTTTTGTAATGGTCCTTGAGACCCTACAGCTCTTACCAGCCTTTTTAAAGTGAATTTTGTAATGGCCCTCGAGGCCCCACATATTCTGATCAATGAAATCACATGTCTGTCTCTGATACTTCTCAACTGAGTGATTTGCTTGACTGTGTCTTTTTAATTTTGATAACCTGGGACTGAGGCTGTTGATAGTCGAATTGTGACGAACTGGTCTTTTAACAAGTACCCAAGTTCAGGAACAACAAGTACCTAAGTTTTGTGAACTGGGTTTCCAGTAAGTACCCAAGTTTTGTGAACTGGGTTTCCAGTGAGTACCCAAGTTTAAGAACTGGGTTTCCAGTGAGTACCCAAGTTTAAGAACTGGGTTTCCAGTGAGTACCCAAGTTTAAGAACTGGGTTTCCAGTGAGTACCCAAGTTTTGTGAACTGGGTTTCGAGTGAGTACCCAAGTTTTGTGAACTGGGTTTCCAGTGAGTACCCAAGTTTTGTGAACTGGGTTTCCAGTGAGTACCCAAGTTTAAGAACTGGGTTTCCAGTGAGTACCCAAGTTTTGTGAACTGGGTTTCCAGTGAGTACCCAAGTTTTGTGAACTGGGTTTCCAGTGAGTACCCAAGTTTTGTGAACTGGGTTTCCAGTGAGTACCCAAGTTTAAGAACTGGGTTTCCAGTGAGTACCCAAGTTTTGTGAACTGGGTTTCCAGAGAGTAAGAGTGAAACAAAGTCTGCAAAAAAGATTATTTATTTATAACAACAAATTGACAAATTTACAAAGTCACCTTTTTACGCTGCACATTTTGTCTATTGATAATATCTCCTGAGATTTTTGGAGTTCCAGGCGTGAGGTAATAAGTGCTCTTCCAGTGTCTCCAGTTTATAGCTTCCTGGCCGGATAACTTCTTTCACTCGATATGGCCCTTCCCAAGTCGGGGAGAGTTTCCCGACTTTCGTCGGTTGGGAGACGGCTGCCTTTCTCAGGACTAAATCTCCTGTCCTGAATTCTCTGGGGCGAATCTTGGAGTTGTGATAATTTGATACCCTCTGCTTATAAGCGGCGACCCGGATTCGAGATTCTTCCCGGATTTCTTCTAGTAAGTCGAGGTCGGCACGGAGCCCGTCGCCGTTAAGCTGCTCGTTGAAGCTGGTGATTCGAGGAGACGGAGCGCCTATATCGACTGGTATCACAGCCTCAGTACCAAAGGAAAGGTTGAATGGCGATTCACCAGTCGTCGTGCGAGGAGTAGTGCGGTAAGCCCACAGAACGTGATAGAGCTCATCTGCCCAACGGCCAGCTTTCTCGTCCAGCCTCTTCTTTATCCCCTGGAGCAGGATTCTATTAGTTACTTCCGTTTGCCCATTGGTCTGGGGGTGTGCAACCGAAGTGAATCTCTGTTCAATTTTTAGGTCCGAGCAGAACTTTCGAAAGTTCCGGCAGTCGAACTGTTTGCCGTTGTCTGTGATCAAGATACGGGGAATCCCAAATCTACAGACTACTGCCTTCCAGAAGAAGTTCTGCACATTCTGCTCAGTGATCTGGGCCAGAGGTTCTGCCTCCACCCACTTAGTGAAATAGTCGATCGCCACTACCACGAACATGCGCTTTCCAGAGGCCGGTGGGAAAGGGCCTAGGATGTCCATCCCCCATACTGCAAAGGGAAGCGGACTAATAATTGGAGCCATTGCTACGGCAGGCTGGTGGATGGTAGGAGAGAACTTCTGACACTTCTCACACCTTTTAACCAGATCCAGGGCATTCTGCCTGATAGTAGGCCAATACAGTCCTCTGAGCAGCACCTTTATCGCCAGGGCTTTGCCCCCCAGATGTTCTCCGCAAATTCCTTCATGAGTCTCTTGTAGTGCATACGCGGCGTCCCTCGGCCTCAGACACTTCAGATATGGGAGAGTATATGACCTTTTGTATAGATTGTCACCACTGAGGGAGAATCGGGCAGCTCTCTGTATCACCTTACGAGCTTCTTTCTTATCCTCCGGGAGTCTAGCATCGCGCAGATAACCCACGATCTCATCCATCCAGCACGGCTCATCTTCCACCTGCATGACTTCCATGGCTTTACTGTCGATGCTGGACCTCTGTAGAAACTCCATGTGTATGCTTCCGAGAGTGGTATATCCAGAGGCAGCCAGTTTTGACAGCACGTCAGCTTTGGCATTCTCCGTTCTTGGCACTCTGATGACCTCGAAACTTGCAAACCGGCTGGAAAGTTGGCGAACCTTGGCAAGGTACTTAATCATACGCTCGTCTCGGGCTTCGTAGACACCTTGGATCTGGTTTGCTACTAGCTGCGAGTCGCAGTATGCTTTTAATTTTTGGGCGCCGGTCTGAATTGCTAGGCTCATTCCGGCAAGGAGGGCCTCATATTCCGCCTCATTATTTGATGCACGGAACCCGAATCTCAGGGCGTAATCCGCAGTGAACTCATCAGGCCCAGTGAGGATGAGGCCAGCTCCACAGCCGTTTTTATTTGAAGATCCGTCGACATATACTTCCCAAGTTGGTGTGCTGGTTATGGAGTCCTGTCCGGCTGAAGGTGGCCTGATTTCTGTCCGAATTTCCTCTGTCATACGCTCTTCAGGGACTACTTTCTCTATAACTGGAGGCTGCAATGCTTCAGGGTCGACGACCTGCTGGGGGATAGTGCACTCTGCTACAAAATCTGCCAGTACTTGGGCCTTGATAGCTGGCCTGGGTGCGTACTGAATATCGAACTCGCTTAGCTCTACAGCCCATTTCACAAGTCGCCCGGAGATATCTGGTCGATGGAGAACTTGTCGAAGTGGCTGATCAGTCAAGACCTTTACAGTGTGAGCTTGGAAGTACGGCCTTAACTTCCTGGCGGCCATTACCAGCGCGTAAGCCAATTTCTCGACCCGCTGGTACCTTGTTTCTGCGTCGTGAAGAACCTTGCTAACATAATAAATTGGTTTTTGCTGGCGGTGCTCTTCACGGACGAGTACAGCTGCCAGAGCCGTGGAGCTGATGGAGAGATACAAAAATAGCTCCTCGCCCGGCTCCGGCTTTGTTAATAATGGCGGAGAGGACAAATATCTTTTTAGTTCTTCGAATGCGACCTGGCATTCTTCCGTCCAGGGCGCGGTCTTGAGTCCCTTGACCGCGCTGAAAAAGGGGAGGCACCTTTCCGCTGATTTGGAGATAAAGCGACCCAACGCTGCTATCATTCCTGTGAGCCGCTGGACTTCCCTGATGGTTTTTGGGGCAGTAAGCTCCATGACGGCTCTGATCTTTTCTGGATTTGCTTCTATCCCTCGCTGGCTCACCATGAATCCTAAGAACTTCCCCGAGCTGACACCAAATGTGCACTTGGTGGGGTTAAGTTTCATGTTGTGCTTCTTCAGGACCTGGAATGTTTCTCTGAGATCAGACGCATGATCCTGCGCACTCCGATTTTTGACCAGCATATCGTCTACATAGACTTCCATGTTACGGCCGATCTGGTTCTGAAAAAGTTTGTTCACAAGCCTTTGGTGAGTGGCTCCGGCATTTTTGAGGCCGAAGGGCATAACTCGGTAGCAGTAAGTCCCTTGATCTGTGACGAAGGAGGTCTTTGGTATATCCGACTCGTACATCCTGATCTGATTGTATCCGGAGAAGGCGTCCATGAAGCTCAACAGTTCATGACCCGCTGTGGCGTCAATGAGTTGGTCGATCTTCGGGAGTGGATAGCTGTCCTTAGGACAAGCCTTATTCAGATCGGTGAAGTCGACGCAGGTCCTCCATTTCCCATTAGTCTTCTTGACTAGGACTACGTTTGCCAACCAGTCCGGGTATCGAATCTCGCGAATGAAGTCAGCCTTCAGAAGCCTCTCCACTTCTTCTTTTATTGCCTGCCGCCTTTCGAAGGCGAAATGTCGTCTCTTCTGCTTCACCGGTCTGCAGGTTGAATCAACACCGAGCCTGTGTGTGCTGATCTCTGGATCAATGCCGGGCATATCGGCGGGAACCCATGCAAAGACATCTGCATTGTCCTGGAGAAAGTTGGTGAGCTGGTGCTGAATGTCGGTGCTGAGGGAGGAACCGATCAGAGCGACTTTCTCACTGTCCTCTGGGCACAGTGGGATGGAGAGGAGGTCTTCAGCAGGTTGAGTCCCTCTGAGCTCGTCCCTTACATCGAGCAGTTCAATTGGCAGTGACTCAACTGCATTTTTGCCTTTAAGTGCCGTTGCGTAGCACTCTCTGGATTGAGGCTGATCCCCTCGAACTTCCCCCACACCATTTGGGGTTATGAACTTCATTTTTTGGTGGTAGGCCGAGGCTACTGCACGGATGAGGTTCTGGCCAGGCCGTCCCAAGATAGCATTATAGACCGAAGTGGCCCTTACTACCAGAAAGTTGACCATGGCGAAAGCTTGACAAGGTGGATCTCCGACAAGAACAGGGAGCTCGATCTGCCCCACCACTTTCACGACCTCTCCGGAGAAGCCAAATAAATCTGAGTTTGCCGTCTTCAGACGGTCGTCGCCTATCATCATTTTCTCAAAGGCGTGGTAGTATAGAATGTCCGCCGAACTCCCATTGTCTACGAGGATTTTCTTCACCTCCCAGTTGGCGACGAGCATGGTTAAAACCAGTGCATCGTCGTGGGGCAGGATAAGATTATCCAGATCTGCATCTGAGAAGGAGATCTCATTCTCCGTTCTCGTCTTTTTGCTGGTTGTGTGCACGGCGTTAACTCGCCGTGCATATGCTTTGCGGGCGGTAGAAGAGGTGCCCCCAGCTGCAGGCCCACCCATAATTGTACCGATGACCCCCCTTGGCTGAGGTTGGGGTGCCTCAGGCTGCGCATTGCCCAGCTGAGGAGTTTTGTCCCGAGCAGGGGGCTGCTGTGATCTTCGAGAGCTGCGGCCCTGGGGGCTCTTTCCTCTGCGCTCTTGGTTGCGGCCGTCAGTTCGGATATACTTTTTCAAATAGCCCCGGCTGATGAGTTGTTCAATTTCCTGCTTGAGTTGCCAACAATCATCTGTGTCGTGGCCGTGGTCCTTGTGGAACCGGCAGTACTTTGAGGGATCTCTCCTGTTTCCCTTGGAGATCATTCTAGCAGGCCACTTCACGAACTCTTCTTCGCTGATCGCCGCCAGTATGTGCTTTCTGGAGGTGTTGAGAGGCGTGAAGTTTTCTTCTCTTCTCTGAGGAGGCGGAGACTTCTCTCTCCTGGGAGGTTTATCCTCCCTGCGCTGCTTAGGGAGATTCTTCTCTTCAGAGGTTATCCTCCGATTTGAATTAAGAGCTGCCAGTGTTTCTTCCACCGTTATGTACTCTTCTGCCCCGGCCATAAGATCCGCTAGTGAGTGCGGATTTTGTCGAGCCACCGCTCAACGGAATTCATTAGACCTGGCGCCTGCGAGGAGCACATTCATTGCTGCTGAGGGATCTAGATTTGGCACTTGAAGTGCCTCCCTGTTGAATCGGCGGACGAACACCTTCAGAGGCTCGTTGTCGTCCTGTCGCAAGGCCATCAGGGAAGCTGTTGTTTTCCTTGGCCTGCGGCTGCTCATGAAGTGGCGGACAAGATCCTCTCCAAAATCATCAAAATTGTTGATGGAGTTCGGTTTGATCCTGGAATACCAGTCTCTTGCTACGCCAGTTAGCGTCGTTGGAAACGCTCTGCAAAGAAAGCCATCGGAAGCTCCGTGCAGGAGCATAATTGTTCTGAACGTCTCCAAGTGGTCCACGGGGTCTGTAGTGCCGTCATACTGAGGGACGGCGGGCATTTTAAACCCTCTGGGTGCTGGGGCACCCAGAACATCATCAGTGAATGGCGTCCTACTTGAGAACGCCCTGGAGACGGGCCGGCTCTGGTCCTTCGCCAGTTCCTCTATCCGATGGTCCATCTCCTCCATTCTCTGTAGCAGCGGATCCGTCCTGTGGTCCAAGGACCTGATCCTTTCCACAGACTGGCTCGCCGCGGAGCCGGATTGGCTCTCCCGACTCATACGACGAGGTCGAGGTTTCGCCGGTGGCGCACGATCTTGATGAGCTCGGCGCCTCTGTGCGGAGGGGGACCGCGACCTTTCACGGTGATGAGGCTCTGTTTGGGCATGCCTCGTCGTGGGGTGAGGGACTTGTCTGGTGGAATGATGAGTTCGGCCCTCACCATGGTGTGATGACTCTCCCCTGTGGACGTCTGGCCTTCCTTGGACAGATCGCGGAGCCTCTGGGGGAGGTTGAGGGGGCAGTTGAAGTAGTTGCTGGTACTGCCCAACGAGGGCTGTCATCTGCTGGAATAGAGCTTGAACCTGCTCCGGGGTGGGCAAGGGATTCAGATGTTCTGAGCGAGCCGGGCTCTGCTCTGCTGTAGCAGAAGCTGCTACTACTAGTGATGCAATTCGCTCGCTCCGGGTCCTGCGGGGTAGCGCGGTTTGAGTAGTCCGCGCCCGCGCAGTAGGCATCCGCGTACTCTTGCGTCCTGCCATTTTTGTGAGTGGGATGTGTAAAGACAGCTTTTAGTTATGGGGTCCCACGGATGGCGCCAATCTGTTAGACCTAAAATCGGTAACAGGTACAGCAGTGATGTAAGAGCTGAGCTGGATGACTAGGGGAGCTGAGTCCTGAAGGACCGGGGTGAACGAGGAGTGAGGTGGTCGAGAGAGAGAGTCCTGCTATGAGGGCTGAGTCCTGCACAAGGCAAGCGAGGTCAGAAGACCAGACCGGGTTTTACTCCGGACAGGCCCTTCGACACTCAAGTCAGTATGAGCAGGAGTGAAGGGGAGATGTCTAAGAGTTTAGGGAAAGAAGGGATTTTCGCATTACCCATTGGTTTGAGCTTTGAATCCCTTTTTATAGGGAAAACCTGGTGAGGTGTCCTGGACAGGTGTCCAGGACAGATGGCGGCCTGTAAGAGGCTGGAGATCACCTACTCCAGTACAGGTGGCAGGCTGTGAGTGGCTGGAGTTCACCTACTCTGGGACAGGTGGCAGCCTGTGAGTGGCTGGAATTCACCTGCTCTGGGACAGGTGGCAGCCTGTGAGTGGCTGGAATTCACCTGCTCTGGGACAGGTGGCAGCCTGTGAGTGGCTGGAGTTTTTACACCCCATCAGGTACTTTCCGGCCCACTTCATAGGATGATTCAAATTTTTGATTTGTTGAGCCACAATATGAATAGGTTTTGCTCTAAAAATCATTTCTGCAGGATGATCATATCTCTACAATCTATAGACTGCACACTACGGAATGGTTTTTATTTACACTGTGGCCCAATAAATGAACGGTTCGGATCATCTTATGGAGTGGGCCGTATAGTAAGATTTGAAAAAAAAATACGGCTATATATAGACATATGGCTACTGTTACTTTGCATTATTTTATTATTCCACGATATCACCCGAAGAAAAATGATCCCAATCATTAATAGGGGTGCAACTCGAGTCGGGTTGAGGCCAACCCGACCCCGACCCGAGCAACCATTTACTCAACCTGAACATGAATCCAACCCGAGTTCAACCCGACCCAACCTGAGATTTTAAGCTTAGAAAAATAAAAAATTATTAAAAATGTCGGGTTTCACTTGGGTCTGGTTGCTCAAGCCTGCAACCTAAACCCAGCCCAGACTCAACCCAACACGACTTTTTTTTCCCTGGTTGAACCCGACCCGAGTTGCACCCCTAATATTCATTTATGGGCCTTAAGGAAGGAGTGATAGTAATATCTGGTAATGAGTTTTTATCTGGTGTAAGCCCATATAGTCCGGTATATTTCAAAAGGTACTGTACAGATTACACCACACGATGATCCAAACTACCCATGTGATGGACCACAATGCGAATAGGATGTGCCCAAAAAAATGATTTCCATAGGATGATCCTAGCCCTCTGTTCTATAGAGGAACCGGATAATATGGAAACCTGTATAGATCAGAGGGTTGGGATCCTCCTATGGAAATGAGTTTTCTGGGAACAACGTATTTACATTGTGGCCCATCAAACGGACGGATTGGCTCATCTTATGGAGTAATCTGTACAGTACTTTTTCAAAAAATACTGCACTATACTGGCTTACACCATACAAAAGCTGGTAATTGAAATGAGCACCTTTCATTTGGAGGATTTGCTAGGGACAGTTGCAGAAGGCATTTCGCGGATGGCTGTTGCATGTGAAAGCAGCCACACGTGCTCAGATTTTGTCTTATTAATTTAATTCATACAAGGAAGCCCTAATTGCGTACCATGTAGGCATGAATTGGAAGACTCCGATGTACGGTCCAATTTGAAATGGATCGTGAAGCACTTTTAATAGGGGTGCAACTCGGGTCAGATTGGGTCGGGTTGAGGCCTCACCCCGACCCTACCCGATTTCCAACCCGGCTGGGTTCAACCCGACCCAACCGACCCAACCCGATTTGCAATTTCCTCAACCCGACCCAACCCGATTTCCAAAATCGGGTTGGATCGGATCTGGTTGACCCGATTTGATGGTACCAACGGTTGACCACCTCAACTGAAGCCGGGTTGTTTTGGATTTTATGAACCAACAGTGAGTCACCAATAATCACTTTTTGACTCACAATCGGTTCTCAAAATCCAAAACAAACAGGGACTAACAATTAACAAAGGGAAATGTTACCCGCACTACTATATTTTGATGATCACACTCCTCACTTTATTAAAGTACCGCACCATAAGATTATCCAAACCGTCCATTGTGGACTGTGGTGACTATTTCAATGTTGAAAAAGAAAAACACATACAGAAGATGGAACCCAAATTCGGGTATCGGGTCGGGTTGCCGACACCCCAACCCGATTTCCAATTCGGGTTGATTTTTCCCAACCCAACCCAACCCGATTTGCAAAAAAGCTTAACCTGACCCAACCCAAATTCGGGTTGTTGAACCCGACCCAAGTTGCACCCCTAACTTTTAATAAGTGATCTGAATTGATCTCATGTATGCCATGTGGATGCGATCTCATCCATTAATCTGATCAACGGCTACATGTTTAGCCCAGTGCTATTGATCTCACCTTGATCAGATTATCTTGTCCCTTCAATCCATAAGCCCTGTTTTAGAATTTTGACAAGAGAAGCATGTGAATAGGACCTTTTGGATCGCCAACTCGGGTAGGCCAACCCAGCCCGAGGAACCCTTTTTTCCAACCTGAAACCGATCTAACCCAATTTCCAACCCGACCAGCTTCAACCCAACCCGACCCGAGGGAGCCTTTTTTTCCGACCCGACCCGACCCGAGTTTTTAAGCTTACAAAAAAAGTTGATTAAAAATGTTGGATTTCACTCGGGTCGAGCTGCCCAAACCCAAACCCGACCCGACCCCAATTTTCAACCCGGGTTGAGAAAACTCAACGCTGAACCCGACCCGAGTTTTTTTCGGGATGAACCCGACGGGTTCACCTGACCCGAGTTGCACCAACAAATCAACGGCCTAGATTACAGTTACACTACTCCTTGTGGGACCCAAAAAGGATCTTTGCAATGGTCTCGAATGTGACTTTCTATCTTATCAGACACGTGTTGGAGTCACTGCTTGCAATGACGATGTAGCCATCGACTTGTACGCAACCAGATCAACGGTGTAGATCCCCAACCAGTGTGCCACGTGTACGGACTGTATGTATCCTTATAGCCACCAAAATCCTCTCTCTCTCTCTCGTCTCCACAACGAAAACCATGGCTTCATGCTTTTGAAGCTCGATTAAGGGTCGCTCGCTAGGGTTTCTAGAATCTTCGATCCAGAACCCATTTCTTCTTCTTATCTCTCTCTCTGGTAACTCAATTTCATCTCTACTTTCCTTTGAATTGCAATGTTCCCTTTCTTTTCTCTTTTTGAAATCGATTCTTCAATATTTCTTCTTTTTATATACGAATTTATTTTCTTCTGGATTCTAATTCTTAACTCTCTTCTAATGGATGCTCTATGATTGCCAGCCATTTTTTTAATTGGATATTGATAGGTTTGGCTTGAAATTAGGGTTTGTTTTTCATCGAGTACAATTCAAAGAAGAAATGCTTTCTCTTGCTTCTTTCAGCCATGTCTGAAATTAGGGTTTGTTTTCTTGTCCAAGAATGATGATGATACCATTGAAATACATACTGAAACAATGGCAAACCCTTTGAGATGATCCTTAGTTGTAATAATGGATTATATAGTAATCCAATAGAAATGAAAGAACCTCGAAATTACCAAATCAGTGCATGTTGGGCTTCCTTGATGTTGATGTTGGTCTGTCTAACAAAGATCATGAAGTTGTGTGTTTGATTTATATATAAACTCACCCTGAATATCACCATTAATGACTGTGCAGTTCATGTTTATTTGGTAGAGTGGTCAGTGATGGATAGAAACCTTAGTCATTTGTACGTGAAATTTCGGCTGAGTAGTGTAATTTTGTTCAAAATCATACTTCAATAAGTGTAACTTAGCTGCTAGGTGGCCCTTGTAGTGCTTGATCAGTGCATCCAATTTCATCTTGACATTGTCAATTCGTCTCACTTTGTTTCTTTCCACGAGGGGGAATG
Organism: Tasmannia lanceolata; assembly: GCF_043159265.1. Lineage (NCBI taxonomy): Eukaryota > Viridiplantae > Streptophyta > Magnoliopsida > Canellales > Winteraceae > Tasmannia > Tasmannia lanceolata. Next base: position 10,822,500 of record NW_027518706.1, on the reverse strand, counting down.
GCAACATATCACTAGTGTGATTTCATTGAAGGTCATGGAACTATTTCTATATGATCTCTTGGCTATAAGCATGCAAAGATTAAATGATTGATAGGCTTTGAACTAGGGAAGTTGTTCACATGTAAATGGGATAACGATGGGAAAGGTATGATGAGTTAATGACGAAGAGAAAATAAAGTAATGGGGGTCTGTCCTTAAATTGATCCAGAGGGATACTTATTTAGTGATGCTACTGATATCTGACAGGCAAAAGCGAATCAACCATTGGAGGAGAGGACATAGTTAAGGTAGCTGTGATTGGACTGTTCATGACTAATAAAGGGGGAATAGGTTACCATTCAAAAAAAAAAAAAAAAAAAAACAAAGTGGGGTTGAACTCCTGTAGAACAAGGAAGGTTCTCTATTCGATTGGGTGGCTCCCAACAGATTGATCAATGGACATTCTTATCCCATGTATCAGATGATGAGATATGCATCTAAGAATTCACATCTATAGAAGACGAGTGTGATGGAGGAAGTGGAGTGAATGACTTAAGAGGATCAATGAACTAGTGTGCAGAGAAGGAACTAACTCTTGCAAGACAAATTTCCTAGAGATAAACAAGTATTTGATATTTGTCCATAGTAGCGGTAGCCCTTTTGGTGAGACGAGTGACCAAGGAAAATTTATCGAACATTTTTTTATCATAAGTAAAAGGAATGACAAGAAAGTGCAATATAGACATACATGATAGCTAGGATAGAATGTAATGAGATGCTCAAGAAAAACATACAAATAGTAACAGGAGAAGGCATTAGATTAATGGGATAGACAACATTAAGGGAGATCTGAACCCAAACGTCATGAATGATATGCATATTGGATGTAATGGTAATTTCTTTTAGTAATATTTTGAGTACAGAGGCGTTAATATTGGAGATTGATATTACAGTATTAGAGATGGTCTTGAAAGGCCATGGAGAGACACACTCTCCTTTAAGTGCTTTGATCGAGTCCCCATGTTGGATCTATCGAAGAGATTGCAAGCCTTTATTTTGTAGATAGACTCAGATTTTTGCCTCATAAAAGGAAAAAAAGATCTATGTTTGGCAAGAAAATCTTTCAATGAAGTAATTCAGGAAAGTCTAGAACAGAGGTAATTTGGAATAGAATCCCTAATGAAAAGGGGTAAGAGAAGGATCTACACATTAGAATTCAGTATAGAAAATGGATTTTTGTGGAAAAAGGATAGGCTTCTCTAGCTTGCAGTTCTTGCATTTAGAGTGCTTGGGGGACTTATAAAAATGTGAGCCGTTGAGTTTGTTTAGAAAGGCAATGATGAGGGCAGACGTGAGGATCACCCAATCAATGATGGCACTTATGAACATTAATGTTAGATGTTTCCTAATTATTTGTGATGCAAGAGGAGAGTGAGTGTGGGTGGAGCAAAAAGTTAAGACCAAAGATGATGGTGAACCGTACGTATCGAGCCAATGATGATCCTAGAGACAACACTGTAAACTGGAATGAGTTTTAATTGTCAATTATCAAAAAATTGTGTTTTATCTCTCCTAGGATACTGACAAAGGCTAAATTTGGTTTCTAAGGGTCTGATTTTTTTTGTTAGAGAATGCTTTGTTGAGTTGAGTTGAGTTGAGTTGAGTTGAGAATGCTTGTCAAAGTAAAAAGAAATATTAAGAAATAGCACTGCAATGGACTAAGTGGGAATTTTTCTGTTTTTTTTTTGTTTTTGAAATGGCAAGTCAACTATATTAAAAACAGGGAAGACCGAGAATTTTTCTGTTTTTTCTTTTGCCTTTTTCTTTCATGGTATAGGCATGCATTTGGATGCTTTCAACAATACTTTCCATGAGGACGAGTTTCATCAACTATTGGGAGAGAGTGAGTGGGCAGGTTCAATGCAACATGATGTGATGGTCCCGAATGAAAACTTATGGATACTCAATGTTGTTATTAATTCCTTTTCCTAAGTCAAATATATTTAAGTTATTCAGTCTTGTTAAAGTATATGCCGTATTGTAATGGTATAGGTGGGTCCTATGAGATACCTGTAGACACATCCACAACTTGGATTTTGGGAAATGCAGGATTATACTTTTGCCCCCTGTCTATATATCTGTTTTTGTATTTGGGCATCATAGGCTTGTCATGATGATTAAGAACATAACTAACTGGTTAACTTTCAAAATAGAGCAGATAAAATTTCATGAGAATATTGATTGATTGGAGAGATGGATTGAAGAACCCACCAGTAGGAATATGTTCTCTGTCTCATTCATAATGAAAGATGGTTTCGTGCTTGCCATACACCAATATGAAATTGCCATTATATGCTAGGCTAAGAAAACACATAGCAAAAACTGATGAAATCAATTGAGGATTATCCCTGGCTACTAGCCAATGTAGTGGAAGAAGCATTGGACCTGCTTTCTGAGACACAGGTATTGTTTAGCCACATTGGTCGTTGAGATGCCAAGTATGAGGCGAATTCATTGTTGCATAACGATGTCAATTGATTAGCCCTCCTGGTTGGGACAAGTTCTCATTGGTGGCCTTGGAGAGGATGTATATATCAGCATGTTGTATATTATTTTGGCACCCATGTTCAACTCATTTGGGGAAACCCTCTTTTCCATTTTTGTTTTATGTCTACCGCTATTAAATATCACCTTTACTATTACCATTAAAAAAAAATATCACCTTTACTATAAAAAATAAATGAATAATAAAATGAGTTACGGAATTGCCAACAATATATTGTGTGAACTCTAATTATCATATCTTACGTGACTATTTGGGCCTTATATAGAGCATACTTCAACTACTAATATGATACGGAACTGAGTAGTTGTCTTTTTTTATTATCAGCATGTTGTATTTTATTTTGGTACCCATGTTCAGCTCGTTTGGGGTAACCCTCCATTTTTGTTTTATGTCTACCACTATTAAATATCACCTTTACTATTACCATTAAAAAAAATATCACGTTTACTATACAAAATAAATGAATAATAAAATGAGTTACAGAATTGCCAACAATATATCGTGTGAAACTCTATCATATCTAACGTGTATATTTGGGCCTTATATAGAGCATACTTCAACTACTAATGTGATAAGGAACTGAGTAGTTATCTTTTTTATGCCGAGCTGTATCATTTATTCTAGGGGTGGACATGGTTCGGTTCGGTTCGGTTTTGGGGCATACCTAGAACCGAACCAGATATAATCGGTTCCCTAAAATTGGAACCAGAACCGAACCATATAAGTTTGGAACCGAACCGAACCAGAACGATATATAATCGGTTCGGTTCTGGGTTTACCCAACCTTCACCAAATGTAGGTTTTTTGCCTAATCGTGTTTATAATCTATTCGGTTCGGTTCAGTCCTGTTTATATATGAACTACAAATACAAACAAGCACAAATTTGGGATAATCAGGCACACATTTGGGCAATGCAAAAATTATATATGAACCACAAACAGGCACAAATTTGAGATAATCTGGCACAAATTTGGGCAATGCAAAAATTATATATGAACTACAAATTCCTAATATCCATTAAAAAATTTTAAAGGCAAAGGAACACGTTAAAGAGGGGTGAATTAAATGGGGGAGGGGTGATTTTATCAAATGCCTAAGTAATTAAGTAGGGTCGGTTCTCGGTTCCGGGATCCCAAACCCAGAACCGAACCGAATTTACACCGGTTCTAAATTTTCCGAACCGGAACCGAACCATATATAGCTGGAACCGAACTGAACCGAGCCAAATGTGCTGGTTCGGTTCGGTTCCCCGGATCGAACCGGAACCATGTCCACCCCTAATTTATTCAATTGGTGTTTTTAATCACCGAAGAAAATGTAATATTCAATGATTATTACTCATATTTGCCCGGATTATTTGGAGCCCCTAACACATTAACCTTCTTGGTTGCGTGCCTCTTCATGCTACAGTGTAACTAATGATAGTATAAGAAAGCGAAAAACGAGGGTGAATAGTGGAATGGTGGTAAGTAGTGTTTGATTTCGTTGTAGTCCTCTCAGAGAGTAGTGGAAAACGTAGGCGTGTCATTATCAATATAGAGAATGAAGAGAGAGATAGGGAAGAGAGGGAGAGAAAGAGTGAAAGAGAATAGGACAAGACCTTTTCCACCACTCTTCTACCAAAATTTTATCATTTTTGTAGAATTTGTTTGGAAGATGAGAAGAGGGGACATTAGTGCCATATGGGAAAAAAAGCCAATGATGATGTCTGAAACATGTTGGTGAGTCAAGTGGAGTTTCAATACAATATTGGCAACCAAACAAGGAATCAGCATTCATTGGCATTTGAAATTCCAATGAATGCCTAGCGTTTGTGCAACCAAACAGGCCCGGGGAGATTGCTCCTAGGTAGAGTGTTACTTGCGAAGGCTACCATAGCAGCACATCCAATTTACTTTGTGTCCAATTATATGATTATTTCCATTTTTTGTTAAGCTAAAAAATTGCTGCAGAACTTTCTTTGCGGTTGATGTTCTCAAGTGAAAAGGGTCAATTTAGTCAACTGGGATGAAATTGGTGCTTCTAAGGGAGAAGGGCCCTGCCATTTGAAAAAAAGAAAGGGAGACACATGCTTTTAATGCGTACTTCGTAAATGGTGGTGGAGGATCATCCGCTTGAAATTAGCTGATTCTTGTTTTTTAGAGCCAAAAAGGGAAAGGTGACCAGCACCTGTGTCTTGGAGAGTGGAAAAGGTTTTAGAATTCAACAAATATTTAAGATTCAGAGCGTTTAAAGATGAACACAGTTCTTTTTCCTGTGTGGAGAGACCCCCATGATGATTGCGGGGATGATGGCGAAGTTATTGGCTGGTTTGGGTACTTTAATCTACGTGATTTTGATGGTCTTGTTATTGAAGCGGTGATAGAGCTTATGCTTCTTGTGACAAATCCTATATCAAGAAGAAGATGAGATTGTCCCCATGAATAATGCACAGGCTGTTACTAGCTTTGTGAAGCCATATATAAAGGAGCCGCTGGCGCGAGTGCTTCCAGGGTGGTACAATATTTTACTAGCAGCTGCAGGACCCAGTATGTCAATAAAAAGAAGGAATTGCTTGATTGTTCTCTGATTGTGCGGCTACTAGTGAAATCATTGTGATCTTTGGGTTTTTCTGTATTGTCTTTTATCTTGTGAGTTTTGGTCTTTTGACACATGAGAGACTTATGATATTGAAGTAATTTAATTTTGATTTTGGTTACTTATGTTCAGGCCAATGATACTTCAGGATTATGCTCTGGTCTTAACTCAGTGATGATGTGTAGTATATGCCATATGTTTATGACACAATTTTCATTGTTTAACATGCATAGCTTTCTTAGTACAAGTCTCTTCGATGATTAGGTAATCTCTCCATCCCTAGCCTAGGTTGTATTCCATCCCCGGCTTCTAATAAACTATCCCTTCTCAGTCCTTGCTTTCTCTTGAACAACGGAAGGGCGGCATAGCATTAGCTTCAATTGAACAAGCTCAACCTTGACAAAGAGAGGTGGTAGGCCGAAGAACCGCTGAACGCTTCAACTTGGCCACTGAAGAATGACTGAATCCGATGAAGTCAGCATCACTTGGACTTTCGCCGACTGAATCCATATTACGTTACGCAACCAAGTCACCGTCACTGGTACTTTGACTAGACTATAAGTAGGTCTCAGTCGAAGACGGATCGCTTCATTCTTAAGCCAAGCGCCAGCAACTCCGGGTCGACCTAACATTGATACGTGGATGAGAGCAGGACGCTATATTGTTTTAGAAGTAGCGCTTTACTAGCCTTACTACGAAAATCAGTACATATAACCTTTCAGTTCTTCCATAATTATTACTTTATGGGTCTTCCTGTTATTCTTCTGATTCTTAGTTTGAACTTTCGAATAATTCCTTAGGAAAAACGTGAAAATCTCAGTAAGTGTAACTTCATTGGTCTTGTCTAAAGTTGACTCAGCCCATGTTTCAAGATTATAAGCGTTGCTCTGAAGTCCATAGTCATTACTCCAAAACCCTACCTGTATCAGGTTTTCTGGTGGCCAGTTTGTTCATTATGCTTCATGTGGCCTTGAGTAGTTGATATTAGTTTGGAAGGCTAGGATAAGTGGTTAAAATCAAGCATGACTATAGTCTGCTTCCCACCAATCCTTCATCGTTGTGTCTGTGGTAAGGTTCCATGAACACTATCTAATTTCAAAATGCTTCCCATTTTGAAATTTACCTCACCAAAACTTCTCTGCCTCCGAGATTATCGTGCGAGATAGGAATTGTTTCATAAAATTAAGGATGGAACTGCAGCGTTCCTGCAGAAGACATTTCCCTTCGGGAAACAGGATTTTCTACTGCGTGATTGGAGATGCCCTAAATATAAATACCACAATTTCAAAAGAAGACCGTTACGAACCCAAATCGGTTCACAACAGGATTGATCTTCTTAGAGGAAAGATCAGCCTCTTGTCCCACTTCTAGGGAAGGGTCAGTCCTCCCTTGTTTGTGAAACACAATTTCTGGGATAAATTTCTTCTAGATTGCTTTACAATGGAACCTAATGAGTGCTTATATAGAACAGTCAAATTGATTAACATAGAAAGAGATCGAGATAAATATAGAAATTCATAAATCAAAATTATCCTAATCTATCCTAACTACTAAATCTATCAGATCTTCTGAGATCCAATCTTATTCTCTAACCCATACCATACAACTAATATAAAAAACCAAACTAATTTATTCTACTATAAGTGGGACCCATGTGGGCACGTACCAAAGACTTGCTTTCTGATGACGACGGGCATGAAGCATGAAGCCCAAAATAGGAAATGGTAGGAAGGTAACACTACAGAAGCGGTGGAAGAGACACATAGAACACATGCCCTCACAACCCTATGCATGTTTACCACACTTCAAATGGGCATGGCATGTTTAAGGACCTCTATGCGAAGATGGGACATGTGTCCAGGAAGCCTGTCCTGCATTTTCGCAAAGTCTTAGATTCAACAAATCTGGAGATTTCCATTAATTTTTTTTTGGGGGTACGGCCTTAGTCGTGATGGGCAGATGTAACCTTGATTAATGACACCAACCACAATCTGCGAGTCTGACTCAATCCAGATTTGATCAATTTCTTTTCTTTTGGCCATACTTATCCCTTGATAGGTTGCACAAATTTCTAGCGCATATATCTCATCGACATCAACATTTAGAGAGAATATTTTGGCTTTAGAGTCTCTGCTTATGCATCCTATTCCAGCTCCTCCCGTTACTAGAGACGCATCAGTGTTTAGTTTGAAGCTACCTTTATAGTGAGGTTTGAAAAAATGGACCCCAAATTGTTAGACCATAATTTCCTTAATGGAACTCTTAATCTAACAGATAAGGAAGTCAATGTAGTGCTCGAAGTGCTTTGTGAAAGCTCTAATTAAGGCTGAATTAAAGGTTGTTAGTCAAGAGGGGAGACCTAAGGGAAAAGGGAAAGAGATTTAGAAAACTGCCCCACCGTTCTCTCTTTCCTAAAGAAAAAAAATCAACCTCAACAGGGAAGAAACCAAGAAAAATAATGAAGATGGGGATATCCGAGGAACGTAATTTGTGAGGATCAAGATCCGAGGAACGTAATTTGTGAGGATCAAGATACATGCTATAGAAGTTTTCTATAACTTTGAGATCTAGTTTGCAAAAGAAGGCGGATGCGGATAAGCTTGCAAAAAAAGGCGCGGCAAGGAATGACAATCATCTCAGGTGTCGCTCCAACCTCCGAGTAAAGGAGCAGATAGGGCAGTAGGTGGCCTTTAGCGCAGTATTTCTGCATAGAGAGTAATTTTTTAGCCGAATCTATATAGCTCTGTAGTTTGGCATGGTGTGACTTTATTGTAAATGGTGGGTCATCTTGTCCCCATATCTGTAGTTGGTTTTTTTCATCAATAAAAGTTACCTCTTTAAAAAAATGTTATAGAAGTTTTCCTTTAAAGGATAGCATGGTCGTGTCGAAACGAATTCAACGGTTGAAAAATCTCTGGCTTCAATTTAATCCTGTACGCCAAATTCTCTCATCGGGTTCAAGATGAAGCCGCCAAATTCTTCATTTCTTAAATGATTGACATGTGGTATGTGATAGGACAGAAAAAATAAATGCTAATGAGTGGTTTGGAATTAAATGTGATTGCTTATTTCTTAAATGATCGATAGATAATATTGAATTGATTTTGTGTATAGAATTATTTTTTTGTTGCCTAGGGCTTCGAAAATTTTACACTCCCATGAATACAACCAATTTTGCTATACTTTTTTCAAAGACCAATGTTTCAAACAATAGTCACCTTCTTTTGTTGCTGAATGGATCTTTCTATATCTTCTTGCCAGTTTTATAATCTTGATGCCCCGGTTGCGGAATGCTGTTCTTGCCACAGGCTTGGTAGTCTTTGCAGCTGCTGGCTTGTCATTTCCTTTCTTCATGGCGTAAGTAAGACTTTAACCAAGGTTTTAAATTTTGGTTTCAGTCTCAGCCAAAAATGAAATTTCGGTGGTAATTTCGGTTTTAGTGGAAATTTCAGTGAAAATCTTATAATTTCGGGCGAAATTTTTAAATTTCGGTCCCGGCCGAAATCCAAAAAAAAATCAGTTTCGGTTTTAAATTTCAGTCCCGACTGAAATTTCGGATTTCGGCTGAAATTTAAAACCATGGTTTTGTGTTCTTCTGATATTTGTGGTTGGTTTTGAAGGACGTCGAGGACGAAGCCTGTGATAGATTCCTCAAAGCCTTTACCACCACAGGCAACTTTCCGAGGCCCGTATGTGAACACTGGCTCCCGCGACATTGGACCAGATCATGGTACTTACCCAAAAAGTTGATATATCTTTTGAATCATCCACCAAAAATTTGATAAATTTTTTTATTTAACCATGGCTTGCTAAGGTAGATTTAGCTGTAATATGATTCTCATAAACCTGAGAAATATGTACACCCATTAGCTTATGTATCTGGTTAAATCCAACTTCTTTTTCCATTTATTACCAAAGGGATATATGTGGATTTTGCTTCTTCTTTTTTTCTCAGTTTAATTTCTGTTCTTTTGATCTCTAAGCCAATAAAAACTTTGTGCAATGAAAAGTCAACCGCAAGAGCTATGTATGAACATGATGTTGGGACCCGGGTAGAACTCGCCCTCAAAAGCTAGCTATTAAGGGGAGGGAACCCATTCCCTTATTAGCCCATCCACATTGTTACACTTTTCCGATGTGGGACTATTTTGCTTTCGCGTGGAACCCCCCAACAATCTCCCCGTCCACGTGGAAGCACCGTGGACAATCTCGCCCCTCCCCGTGGCTAGAATGTGGGAACTACGAGATCTTCCCCGAGGGATATTCCCATCCGCAGAGGCTAAACCGGGGTTACCGAGATCTTCCCCGAGGGATATTCCCATCCTCGGAGGCTAAACCGCGGTTACCACGTGCCCGGCTCTGATACCACTTGTTGGGACCCGGGTAGAACTCGCCCTCAAAAGCTAGCTATTAAGGGGAGGGAGCAGCCCATGCCCTTATTAGCCCATCCACATCGTTACATTTTTCCGATGTGGGACTATTTTGCTTTCACGTGGAACCCCCAACACATGATTCATGCCGAAATTTATGAATCTTAGGATAAAATTATGAGTTCACTATCACAACAGAACCTTGGGTCCGGTAAGTTTGATGAAGACCATTGATTTGGTGGATCCCATGAGCAATCTTTTGATCTTGGTACCACGATACATGCATGATTGATCTGCAAGATCAACACCTTTGTGTTTGCGTAGTGAATTCATAAATCTCTACTTTGTAAAATAAATTCCAACTCGTCATCAAGAATTACCACGATCAACAAAATTTTGACTTGAAAAAAATAAAATATTTCCATGAATTATGAAATATAATAATTTCTAAGAAAACACATTCCATGAAAAATAAAATTCAATGGACTAGGAAACAAGGAAAATTTTCTAGTTTGAAAAAATAATCCATGGAAAATGAGTTTACCAAGCACTGGAAAGTTGATTTTCCATGGAAAATCATTTTTAAAAAAATTCCCTATTTTCAAACGAAATCATAGGGATTATTTTAAACACTTTCATAACTTTCAAAGATTAACAAGGAAATATTTTGCAAATTACAGATTTATAGTAGAAATTTCAAACGAAAAGGTTGAAATTAAGGATTACTTGAATTTTCAACTAAAATCTAGGCTATGTTTAGCGGCCATGAAAAAATATTCCATGGAGTATTCATAGGCCCAACTGTGTAAGAGCTGCTAAGAGCTACTATTAAGGAGTAAAGGAGAGAGAATTCATTTAAGAACTACCTAAAAGAAATTTTCTATTTAGAATTAGTTTTGGGTGATGATATTTTCACCCCCTTACATAAAAATCATCTCCATATGATCATCCTAATTTTCCACGGAATATTTTTTTTGTTGTTGCCAAACATGTCCAGTTTATTGTGAGACCCTGTTTGGATTGCAGGATTTTTTGGGAAAAAGTTGGATGGAAAAATATTTCTAAATTTTCCTACTTTTTTTTACACAGGTTAAAAAGAAAACTTGAACCAACCTTCTTAGGGTTTAAGAATTTTCTGGAAAAGTTTGGAAAGGAAAAATGTTTCTAATTTTTTTTTTTTGTACGTATGAAAAAATATAAAACTTATCGGTAGGAAATGAAAGCCCACTTAACCAAGGTGCTGATATTGGCACTGCCATGTTTTAATAATTGCACAAACTTATCTTGTCTTTTAATATTTAACAATGTTTCAAAGGTTATTACAATTACAAAGAAAAGTTCTTAAATGCCCATTATAAAAGAAAAGCACAAGCTGAGTTAGTGCAATTATCAACACATGACAATGACAATATCAGTAGCCTGTAGCCCAAACTAACCGCCAATTTCACAATTTCATTTTGATCCGGACACACGAAAGTAAAGCGGGTAAAAAAGAATCTGGAGAGTGCGAACATCCACGCCTCAAATGCCACGTGTACGGTAGAGATCAGGTTCTAAGGCCAAAGTCCAGCTATAAACCGGCTGTCTTTCGTGACCTTTAACGGACAATAAAATTACCGTTGGTAGTTTTGTAGCGATTCGCGATTTGATCAACGGTCTGATCGGGTGCCACGTATATTGTGGGAAGATCTGTAGCATTTTCATATATGTTCGAGATTTCCCTATGATGATCAGAACACTCTCTTGATTCCTTTGACTCATGACAAGGTCAGACACAAAAGCTAAGGGAGGTATTTTGATTAGTGACATAAGGTGGGCCCAGCATCACATCATGTTTTTGGGGCCCATTGAACCTGTACCGATAATGATATTGAAACACCCACGTCCCCTTGTTATGTTAGATACACCAGCAATCTTTTGTTTCAAACTCTTTACATTGGCAAGTTAGAAGTTATTTACAAGATTTGTTTGATATTGTAAGGCCCAACCAAAGACAATCCTTCATAGTGTTATCACGGCTATGTGGAAATGGTGGGGACAAAGTCAAGAAATTCAAGATAATGAGAAAGGGTGTATCTATCAAAGCAAGGGGAGTGTAATTATGTGCTCCCGGAAATATTACCCAGCCAAACTGAAAGAAAAGAAAAGAAGGTTAACGGCACGAAGTGACAATAACTAAAACCATGCCTTGATGGTTCGAACTTTTAAAGTAGAAGAGAGGAAGTGTAAAGTTCAGAAGGGTTACTCGTGTTGGGTTAAGCACTTAAGCCCTGCTAAGTAAACCATTTGACCCTGAGGCTTGTGTTTCCTTTGGGTTGAGTGTAAACTAACTCGGGTTGGGTTGGGTTGGGTTGGGCCTTTTCTTTTAAGTTCGTACCCAAAAATTGGACGGTTTGGATCATCCTATGATGTGGGTCATACTGTACCTTTTGAAAAATACAGGTTTATACGGACACACATCATATAAATTATCTGCTATATTTATGACAGCTAAATTCACATATAACAGATGATAGAGGCAAGGGCTCCATTGCATGAAAAGCCGGAAAAGGGCTCTTGATTGGATCCACGTCATTTCGGTTACTTTTTAAAATCAGTAAAGAAAGTAAAATCAACCCAACTCAACTCAACTTTACAGTGCCTTTGTCCCAAACTAGTTGGGGTTGGCTAAATGAATCCTTTAGAAAAATTTCACAAAGAAGGTAAAACGAATCTACTCGGCTCTAATCCTGGCTCTAGTTGGGTTGTTCTACGTGGATCATTTTCTTTCATTCTATCATATCCAATGTCATGTTCTCAGTTATGTTCCTAGCTATCAAGTCTTTTCTCACTATTTCTACCAAATTTGTTTTCGATCTGCCCCTACCTCTTTTTACTCCATCAATTTGACACGAGTCTCCTCTTCTCACTGGAGCATCCAAAAGCCTAAGTTGGATATGTCCAAACCATCTTAAGTGGTGCTCTCCCATCTTCTCCTCAATTGGCACGAATGTCTCATCTTCTTCTCAATTGAGAAAGTAAAATCAATTACACTTAATTAAGTGGATCCAATCACAAGCTCTATTCCGGCTCTTTATGCAAGGTTGCTCTTGCCTCTATCATTCCTCATGTTATATTTATGATGGCCAAATTTACATATATTAGTAACACAAAGTTAATTTCACCTCTGTTGCGAGTAAATGCAAAATGCAGTGCCGAAAAAAGAGGAATGCGCCTAAAAAGAGGAAAACGCGTTGACTTTGCATAAATCAACAAATAGGGGCGCCCTTGGAGCTGATTTTTGCAAGGGCACCCTTCATTCTATCATTCCTCAAATTAACTACAGTCATATCATTTTTATCTAAACAGTGAAGAGAAAACAAAATTCCGAAGAAAAATTTTCCATTGAAAATATTTTTCTGTATATAGTTGCGGGCCCATTCAAAGTGGAACGGGGCAAATAAACGGTTTGGATGATAAAGAAATCGTGGGATCCCTTGTAGATCGGTCGGACAGGAAAGTCCACTTAACTAAGGTACTGATATTGGAACTGCCATGTTTTAATAATTGCACTAACTTATCTTGTCTTTTATTATTTAACAATGTGTAAAAGTTTTTTAGAATTCCAAAAAGACGTTCTTAAATGCCCATTTAAAAAGAAAAACACAAGCTGATTTAGTGTAATTATCAAAACATGACAATGACAATAATATCAGTAGCCCAAACTAACTGCCAATTTCCCCATTTCATTTTCATCCGGACACACGAAAGTAAAGCGCGAAAACATCACCGCCTCAACTGCCACGTGTACGGTCGAGATCAGGTTCTAAGGCCAAAGTCCAGCCATAAACCAGCTGTCTTTCGTGAACTTTAACGGACAATAAAATTACTGTTGTCAGTTTTTAGCGAGTCGCGATTTGATCAACGGTCTGATCTCGTGCCACGTATATTCTGGGAAGACCTCTAGCATTTTCATACATGCCCGAGATTTCCCGCTTCTAACAAAATCTCTCTCTATCTCTCTCTCTCTGCTATTTCTGTAAACCCTAATCCCTTTCTCTGAGATTTCTGTAAACCCTAATCAATTTCTGTGATTTGGGTATGTTTCTTTTCTCTCTTGTTAATGCAACACTGTTTCTATTTTGTACAATGTATGATTCTCTAATCTTCATTCTGTATTTTCTGTTATCTCTCGTGTTTTCTAGGGTTTTTTGAACTTGTCTTTTGTCTGAATCTTCCTTTCTCCTTTCTTTTCTTGGTAATTTAGGTTTTCTTTTAAATTTGTATTTTATATAAATCTTCCTTACTACCTTCTTTTCATAAACGGGTATTTGTCCATGTCTCTATATTTTTATTGAAAAAATGGAACTCTCTCTCTCTCTCTCTCTCTCTCTCTCTCTCTCTAATTGTAATTAAGGAAAGCTGCAAAACAGAGGATTCTGCATTGTTCTTGTTTCTTTTGAATCTCTGTTTAAACAGTAATATATTATTATTATCTTATTTTAATGTTAATCTTTTCCATTTTCAGTTGGATTTAGGCCCATTTGAACAAATCACAGTTAATGATGATAAACATGCTCACTAATAATGATGAAGTTTGTATGGTACTATTTTGTGAAACATCGTTTCTTATGAGCAACAAACAAACATATAATGATTGTGTTCTTTAAATCTTCATCAGATGCCATTTTATTAGACTTGGTGGTAAATTTATGGGTTTTTGAGATCAGCTATTTTATGATGCCCATGCTTATATAAATCTTTTCTCTCTTGTTAATTCAACACTGTTTCTATTTTGTTCAACGTGTGATTCTCTAATCTTCAATGGGTATTTTTTTTTAACTTGTCTTTTATATGAACCTCTCTCTGTGTGTGTGTGTGTGTGTGTGTGTGTGTGTGTGTGTGTGTGTGTGTGTGTTTAAACAGAGGATGGGACATGGGAGGCATGGCCACATTAACTTCATAAGGAAAGCTGCAAAACAGAGGATTCTGCATTGCTCTTGTTTCTTTTGAATCCTCTGTTTAAACAGTAATATGTTATTATTAGGGAAATGTTTATCAGCACTACTGTATTTTGATGAGGGCACTCCTCACTTTATTCAAAGTACGGTATGGCCCGCACCATAGGATGATCCAAACCGTCCATTAGATGGGCCACGGTCTAAATAGGTTGTGCCCCAAAAATTACTATCATAGGTTGACCCTAACCCTCCGATCTACTGAGGGTTAGGATCAACCCTCTAACATTCAGATCAGAGGGCTAGGATCAACCTATGCAAATGATTTTTATTATTATCTCATTTTAGAGAAATTATATGGTGTAAGGGCTTACAACAATAAGGCCTTTTGTACGGTGGAAGTACCACCCTTGACTTTTGTTCCAACCGCAGCTCCTCAAAAAGCTCAAAAAGTCAGCTGCTGTTGGATCAAATATCAAGGGCGGTGCCCCTACCATTTTGTTGTAAGCCCTTACACCATATAAAATCTCCTCATTTTAATGTTAACCTTTTACATTTTCAATTTGATTTAGGCCCATTTGAACAAATCACAGTTAATGATGATAAACATGCTCACTAATGATGATAAAGTTTGTATGGTATTGTTTTTGTGAAACATCGGTTCTTATGAGCAACAGTAAACATATAACGATTGTGTTTTTTTAAAATCTTCATCAGATACCATTTTACTAGACTTGGTAAATTTATGGGTTTTCAAGATGAGCTATTTTATGATATCCATGCTTATTATCCTTGGAGAAACAAGCATGAAAAACCACAGTTGGGGCCTATCTATTTGATGATCCAAACCATTCATCTTCTAGACTCCATTATGGGTAGGCCATGCCCCAAAAAATATCCCTAATTGGAGGATCCTAGCCCTCTGACATGTAAATTTTTGTGCTGAATTTGGGCTTCTCCCTTTCTATTTTCAGACTATCTATATACAGGCCACAAATTGAAGGGTTACCATATGTCACATAGATTGTTATTTTAAATTCTTGACACAAAAAATAATTATATGGGATGCCTGTTTCTCTAACTTTCCATTTGTTTTCTCAAGGCACCTAATCCCCTACTAACCATTCTGTTTTGATTTTCAGATTAAACTGATTAGCTGATAATGGGTTCATCACATGATTATAATATGTCTACATAACTTGTTTTCTTTTAAATTCTTGATACAAAAAAAGTAATTATATGGGATTCCGGTTTCTCTAACTTTCCATTTGTTGTCTTAGAGCTCCTAAACTCCCACTAAACATCTGTTTTGATTTTCAGATTAAAGTGGTTGGCTAATAATGGGTCGCAGAAGAATAGAGATTCAGAAAATAGAAGACAAGAAGCGTAGATATGTTTCATTTTCGAAGAGGAGAAAGGGTCTAATTAAAAAAATTAGCTGTTTAGCATCAACTTCTGGTGCAGAGGTGGCCATGGTTGTTTTCTCAGAAGGCGGAAGAGTTTTTCCTTTTGGAAGCAGTTCTGTAGATGATGTTGTAGAGAGAGTTCTTCAACACCCAAATTATGGTGACAAAGAGGATATCTGCGAGGCTGATTTACAGAAGTTACACGACAAGCTTGTAAATGAACTGCAAGCCGAAACCATGTTGGGAGAGGATCTTCAGGCTATAATGAGAAATAAGAAGAATTATAATGAAGACAACTCTTTAATGTGCAGTGACTTTACAGCACCATGCAATGCATTGTTTTACTCGATGCACGATAAAGAAGTGATGGCCCTAAGAGGTTTCTCTCTGGAGAAAATCCATTTCGATACATTTCCTACTGAGATGGATTATGATGCACCTTTACATTCACAGAAAAGGTAAAACTTATTCATTTACTTTTTATAACTTATTTATTTACTTTTTTGCATTCATTATATACTGAAATTCACATTGTCAACGAATTCTTATGGCCCTATATGATTAAGCACTCTTATTAAGTGTTTTATTTTTTACTTGTAATATTTGAAAGTATTATATCTTTGATGAGCAGTGATTGTACAACACCCCACAATACATCCTTTTACTCAATGAACGATAAAGAAGTGATGGCCTTGTATGGTGACGAAGATGACATGTGCGGGGCTGATACATTTGCTGCTCAGATGTTTCTTGAACACAAAGACTATGGGGACAAAGATGGCATGCTCGAGGCTGATTTGCATAAGTTACATGACGAGCTTGTAAATGAGCTTCAAGTTGCAACCAAGTGGGGAGAGGATATTCAGTCTACAATAAGACATAGGAAGCATTGTACAGAAGACAATGGGTTGATGTGTAGTGATGGTACAACTCCTTGGAATGCATCTTATTACTCAATGCGCGATCATGAAGTGATGACACCGAGTGGTTTCTTCTCGAAGAGAACCAATGTAGATACATTTCCTGTTGAGATGGCTTATAATGTACCTTTATCATCAGGTAAAAGGTATAACTTATCAATTTATTTATTTTATTTCATTCAGTATTGAAATTCACATTGTCAACAAATTCTTATGGCCTCATACGATCAAACTTCTTTTTCCTTATAATATTTGAAATATTATATCTTTGATATGCAGTGACTGTGCAACACCCTGCAATGCGTCTTTTTACTCGTTGCATGATAAAGAAGTGATGGCTCTATATGGTGACGACGATGGCATGCGTGAGGTTGATAGATTTGCTGCTGAGATGATTCTTCAACACCCAAACTATGGTGATGAAAATGATACACACAAGGATGATTTACATAACTTACCTGACAAGCTTGTAAATAGTGACGAAGATGGCATGCGTGAGGTTGATAGATTTGCTGCTGAGATGATTCTTCAACACCCAGACTATGGTGACGAAAATGACATACACAAGGATGATTTACATAACTTACCTGACAATCTTGTAAATGAACTTCTAGCTGAAACCAAATTTGGAGAGGATCTTCAGAAGCATTATATGGAAGATGACTGGTTAAATTACATTGATTGTACAGCACTGTGCAAGGCATCTTATTACTCAATGCATGATAATGAAGTGATGGCCCTAAGAGATTTCTCCTCGGAGAATGCCCATATCGATACATTTCCTGCTGAGATGACTTCTATTACACCTTTATCTTTGGGCAAAAGGTATAACTTTTACTTTTTTGATTTCATTCATTTCTGAAATTCATATTATCAACCAATTATTTTGGCCATATATGATCAAACTTTCTTGTTGAGTGTTATAGTTTTTATTTATACTGTTTGAAAGTTTCTTTCATTAATAATTTAGTTGATCAAATTTTCCGAACTAGTGTGTCTCAGTAGGTCAACACTTTAGCCTTTATTATCACCTTACTTTCCTGCCGTACTTTCTGTTATGATCATTCTAAAAGTTCTTTGCTGTTTGAGAAAGTGATAATTGAGGGGGGAGAACCAAACAATGGTGAATTAGCTTGTGTAGGAGCAATTTCTTTAGATGCTGATGTAGTTTAATTTGCAGTGATGCAAGGATGAATTAACATGTGCAAGAATTTGAACTGTGATGATCTAGATGCTGGCTAGAGAACACCCCCCACCCCCAACACCCACACCCACACCTACCAATGTAGGAGTACTTGAGGAGTAACTGTTGTGAATGGCTCAAGGAAGACCAATGAGAAATAGCTTCTTGGCTAAGTGTGGGTAAGCCGCCAAGTATCTTACTCCCACCAGGATTTGTGGAGTGTCAAAACTGTCAAGTTCAAATGAACAGAAGCAGCTGATGACCAGTGAGATTTCAACTAGGTTATGCTTCAATATTCATTGCAGCAACTGAATTCAGAAGACTGAACAATGTGTCAAGAGGGAGATCGACATTTCAATTCAAACGTGAGAATTACTCTTGGTCTGTAGGTGACCTAACCTATAATGGATGAACAATTGCTGTTCTCAAGGCTCGTTACTTTAGGAAAATCCTTCATTACAAATTTTACCAACAAAGAATTCACTTGGGTCTAGAAATCCTAGGTGACTTCATATCTTCATTCCTGAAGGTTTTCATGTCTGAGTTTTTCTTTTTTCTTTTTAGCTTCAATTTGTGAGTGTCTTGAATTTGGTGGTGCTGAAACTGTATAATTCCTCAGTTGATTCAGCAAGTGAACTGTCAATCTAGTACACAGGTCTAAAATTTTGACGCAGATCAGATCTAGTACTTTTGCTACCACTTTCGGTTTGTTTCAATACGAGACGTGGATATTCCATAAATTGTTTCGGCCTAAGCATTCTCATCAACAAGTCAGATAGTCTCAGATCCAATTCTACACTTTCTATAGTGGGTCAACTTCTTTAGTGATTTGAATTTAATCTTTGTAATCCTCAAGTTTCTGTGTATTTGAAGACACTAACATCCTGTAGCTAAAAACCAGTTGGTGCAAGATTTATTGTCCAGAAAATAAGGCTGGAGCAGAAACTTATAAACTGGTTCTGTTTCCATACGCAGATCTGCTTCCCTTCACTTAGACCATGCCTGGCAGTCAGAATTTTTTTTTCATGATAAACCAGTGGCTCGAAGTGGTGAAAGAGGGGTAGGGCGGGTGGGAGAACGAGAGTTTTTAGAGGGCACAATTGAGATGAGGGTAAGAAGTGGCTTAAAATCAGGAAAAATTCGATCCTATTTTAGCCACTTCTCACCACTTGGAGACACCAGTTTCCTGATTTTTATTTCCTAATTTTTAGCCACTTCACCCACCCTACCCCTCTCTCACCGCTTTGAGACACCAGTTTATCATGAAAAGAATCATGGTAGCCAAACATGCCCTTAATTTCATCCAAATTTTAGGAAGTTGTAGGAATTAGACCAAGTAGGAATGTGCACTTACTTATCTGGTAATAAAATAGTCAAATCAACCTAAAATCACAAACTCTCCAATTTCCAGCGACCTTGGCAGCACCACATGTTTCAGGTCTGTTCCTGAATGCCTTTGCAATTCTTCCATGAAAATGCCTTTGGAATGATCATGGATCTTGTGTGGCGATGCAGGATCTTCAATTCAGAAGTAGATCCTTGATTCTAACAAGGAATAGTGTCTCAATTAAGAGAGAAAGTTGTAAAGTCCAGCTTGTAATCCTTCTCCTTCCATGCCTTTGCAATTCTTCCATGAAAATGCCTTTGGAATGATCATGGATCTTGTGTGGTGATGCAGGATCTTGAATTTAGAAGTAGATCCTTGATTCTAATAAGGAATAGTGTCTCAATTAAGAGAGAGTTGTAAAGTCCAGCTTGTAATCCTCATCCTTCCATGAGAATTAAAACATTGAACTCCTTACAAGGGAGAAAATTCCCTCCAAAACTCAAACCTAGATCTAAGACCTAATTCTCCATTCAAATTAAAAAATAAAGTTAATTATGAGAGTGAGAGTGAGAGAGGGGGGGGGGGGGGGGGGGGGGGGGGGGGCTTATATAAGCAGCCCAAGTATAAGTACGATGACAAATTTACCCCACTTACGACAAAAGACCATTAAGGACATGTCAAAACTAAAAATGACAGAACTACTTTTCATCATCAGCACTAATGAAAATACACAAAATCTATGTTGACGAGCAATTAAAAGGGCTAATATAAAGTGTCTCCTCGCTTTACGCAAGCACGCACGTACGCCGTGTCAGCTACTCCCTTTCACGACTATGGTTTTCATATTTCGTAATTGCGTAGATGATCACTGAACTCCTGCTTCAGTAGCCTTTCTAAACACTAGGCATCATTTAATATAAGCCCTTTCATGTGCATTAGGGAATGCATTGTCCATAACGTGATAGGGGTGGGGAGACATTTAATGTAAGAGATTCATATTCTAACTAAATAGTAGTGTTGGGGAGATGGGTTAAATAATCATGATCAAACAGGATGAAAATTTGCTTCCCATTTTGAAATTTATCACACCAAAATCTCTTATTGATAATGATAAACCAGTTTGGAAGAGTTGATACTCATATGAATATAAATCAACTGAAGATGATATATGCAGTTCCATGTTCCGATATTTTTGACTCATTACTTGTTTTACACTTTTATCTTTGGCGGATACAATTATCAACATGCCTTGAATGCCTGAACAGAGAAGTTTCAAATAAAGAGAGGAGTATCAAATATCAAAACAAGGGAAGAATATATCATCACCCTTTAATTCAAAATTTATAAGGATTGGTGTTTCAAATAGTATCCTTTGTATTTGTTGTTGAATGAATCTCTCTGTTATTTCTGGCAAGATTTTATGATCTTGGTGCCCTGATTGAACTATGCTATTCTTGCTACAAGCTTAATAGCCTTTGCAACGGTTGTCTTGGTATTTCCTCTCTTCTTGACTTCAATCATTTGCTCTTGTGCTGTCAGGATTGGTTTGTCTTCTGATATACTAGATGGCTTAGAGGTTCTTGAGGATGAAGCCCGTGATCGATCCCTTGAAGACTTTACCACCGCAGGCAACTTTCCCAGCCTTACGTGATATATTTGTATATCTATTGATCCACCATTTCTTACCAAGATAGACTTAGTTGTAACATATTTGTGAATAGTTTCTATGTTCGTAATGCCCAGAAAATATGTCTATTAACCTGTGTATCTTATTCAATTAAACTTCATTTTATGTTTACTTCATTCAAATAACTTGTAACATGTTTGTGAATATTTTTATATCTATTGATTCACCAATTGGCTTCTTTTCCTCTCACACTTTGTCCAATTGCTGATCTTTTGCTCAGTAAACCAAAAACGTACTGCATATTCACTGCATTCTTCTCACATGTTGGTCTCCGAATGATGATCAGAATACTGTCATGATTCCTTTGATTCATGACAGGTCAGACACAAAAGCTAATGGAGGTATTTTGATTAGTGACATAAGGCGGAACCTACATCACATCATGTTGGTGGAGGGCCATTGAACCTGTACCAGTAAAAGTTGTATGAACACTGTAATGATATTGAAACACCCATCCCACTTGTTATGATAGATACACCTGCAATCTTTTGTTTCAAACTCTTTACATTGGCAAGTTAGAAGTCATTTATAAGATCTTGTTTGATGTTGTAAGGCCCAACCAAAGACATTCCTTTATAGTGTTATCACAGCTATGTGGAAATGGTGGGGACAAATTCAAGAAACTCAAGGTAATGAGAAAGGGTGTATCTATCAAAGCAAGGGGAGTGTAATTACATGCTCCCGGAAAATATTACCAAGCTAAACTGAAAGAAATTCAATACAAGAAAAGAAGATTAACTGCACGAAGTGACAATAACTAAGACCATGCATTGATGGTGGAAGTAATTCGAACTTTTTAAATAGAAGAGAGGAAATGTAAAGGTCAGATGGGTTACTCGTGTTGGGTTAAACCCAACTAAGTAAGCCATCTGAGGCTGTTGTTTCGTTTGAGTTGAGTGTAAACTAACTCGGGTTGGGTTGGGTTGGGGCTTTTTTTCAAAGTTCATGTTAAAATTGGGCTGTTCTTTGGTACACCTTGTTACTATTTGAAAACCCCTGCTATTGAGATTTTATATGATGTGTGGCCATATAAACCCGTATTTTTTAAAAAGTAATCCTATGAAAATGATTTTTGGGGCACAACCTATTTACATTGTGTGCCAAGCAATGGAAAAGGCAGAGGTAATGGGAATCAAATAAATCTCATTGCTCCAACCAACACATTTATAAGCTAAACCTCATGTTTTGCCGGATGACAGGATGGAACCATGTGGAGAAGTGATAGAAGCAAGGAGTATACATCTAAAGAATTCGACTAGTTCCATACTAGAAAACATGCTTTTTATTGAGACTAATCCCAGCCCTTTGCAAAAGAGAGAATGACTTATTCTGGGTGACAACACTGTCGCAACAGAGGTGAAAGTTGTCGGGGATTCTGATTTTCAAAACAAAGGAGTCTTGAACATGATTTTTTGAAAATAAAAAATTAGTATTTTTGAAAGATTTTTAAAAGGGCTTAGTAGAAGACTAAAAATTTGGTCCAATATTAGGAAGTTAGAAGAGTTGAAAGGGGTTGATGAATGATGAGTATCTATACACCGTCCACACATGCGCGCTGTGTGTGGGCAATGAGCTATAGGTTACTAGTGATATTTTTTCGGTGCACTTTGCATTTCACAGATACGCATCATCGCAATGAGCAATTGCGATATAGGCCACAGGATCACGCCTAGGTGTGTTCCCACATTCAAATTCGAAGAAGTGTGATACATATCGTAGGATTGTGTGGTAATGATTGAAAGTTGATTAAGTGTGATCTCTGGACTACGAGATTTCTACGAGTCACGTACCAACAATTGGAATCGATCGAGTGTGATCTGGACTGTAGGATTGCAAAAAATGATCGATTTTTTTTTTTTTTTTGAAAATTAACGAAGAATTTTATTAAATCAGAAGGAGGGACAAGATGTCCCACTACAAAAGCAAAAAAAAAGAGATCTGACAGTACAGTGCCTATAAAGACCCTAGATTTTCAATACAAATGACATTTGTTCCCATCACATATACCCCATCTTTGGCTAGAGTGTCCGCCATTGAATTGGCCGTCCTTCTCCTGTGAACAAGCTGTGGTCTTAGACATCTAACCAAATCTTGTATCTCGTCGATAATGTTCGGTAGTCTCCAAGGCCCTTCGCCTTGATTGGTAGCCCAAGCTATCACATTGGTGGAGTCCCCCTCCACAATCAGAGGGCCCAAATTGTTGGTAGAATACCACCGTAATCCAAATAGCAATTCCCTCGCCTCGGCTTCATTAGCTTCACATGTTCCAGTTGATCTGGAGTATGAAATTAAAGTTCTGCCGGTATGATCGCGAAGCAACCCACCAAAACCAGCAGGCCCTGGATTACTCAATGAACTGCTATCGAAGTTGAGTTTTAACCATCCCACCTCTGGAGCTCTCCATTGTGGCGATATTGAGGCCCGAGTCTTCCTTTCACGTAGCCATGGTTTTAAATTTCGGCCGAAACGTTTCGTTTCGGCCGAAATATTTCGGTTTCGGTGGAAAATGAAACGAAATTCACAGTGAGTCGGAAAAGTACCAAACTTCGCCGAAACGTTTAGGAAATTTCGGCCGAAACGTTTCGGTAAAATTTCGGTGAAACGTTTCGGAAATTTCGGTGAAACGTTTCGGTGAAGTACAAAATTTCACCCGAAATTTCGGTGAAACGTTTCGGAAATTTTCGAAATTTCACCGAAATTTCGTTGAAATTTTTACAAGATTTCGTACCGAAACCGAGATTTAAAACCTTGCACGTAGCACCACGTTCCATTTGCATAGGGCAACCCCAGTGGAGTAAGGGAGTTTCCTTTTTGCCCTTGCCCACGTGATCAGGGATAGCTTTATATCCAGAGCTATGTACCTCCAATTCTTAGCCTTCTCTGAAAATATTCTGTTATTCCATTCCTTCCAGATGTGCCAAATTATCGCAACCGGTAGGGGTTTCCACAAAGCCTCACCCAAACATTCATGGAATGCCGTGTTCCAGTTGAGTATAATGTTAGATATTTCTCCCTACATTACCCATTGTACCCCGAATGACCGAAACATGGCTTTCCATATACAGTTTGTAAACGAGCAATGTATGAATAAATGATCAATGGTCTCCTCCGCATCATGGCACAGGGAACACCTACTTGCCAGGTGAAAACTGCGCTGTTTTAAACGGTCAAGAGTGTTGATGCATTTGTGAGATACCGTCCAAGCGAAAGCAATAATCCGCGGCGGAATAGGTAGGCGACATATATTTTCCCATCGAGAGTCAGCAGCTTCTTCATTATTTAATTGCTTAAAGAATGAACGAACCGAGAAAACTCCATCTGATTCAGGTTGCCACAGGATACTATCTTCCACTTGAGATGATAGATAACAATCTCCCAATAGTTGGAGGAGGGCTGCAAAGTTAGTAATTTCGTCATCTTTTAGATTCCTTCTCAAATGGATATCCCAAACCATATTTCTAGCTCCAGCCCTTCGATTAATGTTAACAGCCACCGATGCTTGTTGGTTACGTGCCAATCGAAAAATATCCGGGAACCTCTCACTGAGTTTTTGTGGCCCTAGCTAGATATCCAACCAAAATCGGACATTCTCTCCCTTCCCGGCTTTAAATCGGACTTTAGGTAGGAACAATTCACGAACTAAACATATAGATTTCCAGGCCCCTGACCCTTTGCCGCAGGGTAGTTCCCGGCTTACCCAGTCTCCCCAACAACCCCCATATTTCCTCCCTATAATATTCCTCCACAGAGCATTCTTTTCTGACCCAAATCTCCATAGCCATTTTCCGAGGAGGGATTTATTTCTTAGCTTTAGCATACCTATCCCAATCACAATTTCTTTTTGACTTACATACCTTCTCCCATTTGAGCAAATGTTTCAATTTTTTACCGTCCTCCGTACCTTCCCATAAGAAGTTTCTTTGCAGCTTCTCTATCCTCTTCGCCTCCGCTACCGGTATTTTAAATAGTGACATGAAATAAACGGGCATATTTGCCAAGGCAGCTTTTATTAAAGTGATTCTTCCACCAAAAGATAAGTATTTTTTCTTCCACGAAGTCAGCTTCCTTTCAACTCTTTCACAACCGGATCCCATTGAGTTTTCGATGGTACCCCAAATCCCAGTGGAAGCCCGAGGTGTGAAATGGGAAGTGTAGTTGCCACGCACCCCATTACGTCAGCATGGCCCGAGAGGTGGTTAGGGTCCATGTTGATACCCGTAATCACACCTTTGAACATATTGATTTTTAAACCAGTACAAATTTCAAACCATTTGAAGAGGTTCTTTAGATTATATACCTGCTTGGCACAATTCTTCAGGAATACGAGGGTGTCATCGGCAAACTGCAGATGAGTGACAGCCGATGAATTCTTGGATACCCTCAGACCTTTGTTATACGCCAACTCAGCTTTTGAGAGCAAATTGCTCAGGACTTCGGCAACCAATATAAATAGGTACAGCGATAGGGGGTCCCCTTGACGAATTCCCCTCAATGGTCCCAAAAAACCTTCAGGTGAGCTGTTGATGAGGATGGAGAACGAAGCCGAAGAAATGCAAGCCATCATCCAACCTCTCCATTTGATTCCAAATCCCATACGGACCATGATATACTCGAGTACTTTCCAATCGACGTGGTCATACGCCTTCTAGATATCCACCTTGATGATGATCCCACTCCTCCCTCCACGCTTTGTAGAGTCCAAAATTTCATTGGCAATGAGTACCCCATCCAGAATTTGCCGATTATTGACAAAGGTCCCCTGAAAATTTGATACTACCTCTCCCATTACTGTTTTTAATCGATCAGCGAGACTTTTGCAAGAATCTTATAAACCCCGTGCACAAGACTTATTGGCCTGTAGTCGTTGATCTCCACCGCACCGTTTAGTTTCGGGATTAAGGAAATGAATGTTGCATTGATAGCTCTGTTGAGAATTCCCCTTTCATGGAACTCAAGGAAGAATGCAAGGGTATCTGTTTTGAGAGTTACCCAATGCAGATCATAGAATGCCATCGGGAAACAGTTGGGACCCGGTGCCTTATCCTTCCTTGAGGATTGGATGGCCGCTTCAATCTCCTCCAAAGTGAAAGGCCTTTCCAGCCACTTGGCTCGACCTTCGGATTTTTTTTGAAACCAAGGCCAGCAAATTTTGGTCGCCAATTGTGCTGAGCAGTATACAGCTTCTTGTAGCAACTCAGTATTTCATTCCGGATTGCCTCTCTCTCCTCTATTAAGCTCCCGCCCACCGATAAGCAGTTGATTGCATTGACCCTCCTTCGAGAATTAGCCATCCGATGGAAGAATCTTGTGTTCATATCCCCCTCTTTAAGCCATGTCACTCGAAACTTTTGCCTCCAACTGATTTCCTCCTTCCGGATAATATCCTCATACTCTGTAATCAACTCTACCCTCAATTGCCGGTCCGATTCCCCCAAAATTGCTTCAGTCTCTTGTTTCCAACACTCCCAGCTTCATCAAGACTTCATCCTTCCTGAAATCTTTAGCTGCTTTTGCTTGCTTTGCCCATTCTCTAATTTTCTGCTTTATGGACTTCAGCTTTCTACAGACCACAAAGCCTTTCCACCCCACCATCGATTCTGCATTCCACCATCCCTGTATTTTCGAGTTATGCTCCTCCACATTACACAAACCCATGTCAAATCTGAAAGGCCTTAGACCACCATTGAAATCAGACAGCAGGATCATCACAGGGTTGTGATCGGAAAGCGGCCTAGGTAGTGCGCGTTGACAAATCAATTGAAATGCCTCCTCCAATAATCCATGGCCCCTGCCAGTGCTCTCTAATTTTGGTCGCCAATTGTGTTTTTGAAATCCCCTCCAACTAATGATCGAATCTTGATCTGGAGTAGGGATGCAACTTGGGTTGGGTCGGATTGAGATTTTGCTAAAAAAATGAATTGGAATCAACCCAAACCCGACCTGATTTTAAGGTAATCTCAACCTGAATTCTGAAAAATTGACCCGAGTTGCACCCCAATCTGGAGTGATTCAGACCAAAGGTTGGCGATCAGTCACGTTCAAACAGTGTAGATGGAGTTTTACACTAGCCAACTGTCATGATTAAGAGTCAATTTGAATAGTAGAATCACAATCGAGCGTAATCTAACGGTCATATTAACAACCTGTATTGATCATATGCGATCAAGAAGTGCAATATAAAGTGAAAATGCACTAGAAGGTATTACTAATCAGTAAGTCTACTAATCAGTTATGGACTCACAATCAGTTCTCAGAATCCAAAACAAATTGGACCTAAATGTAATTTCAAAATTAAACCCAATTTTGAATCCAATAATCTATCTTTGGACTAAAAATCAATCCTCAAAATTTGAAATAAATAGGGCCTTATCTCCTCTTGTTGGAATATAAACAATGACTACTATATCAAATGCCTAGAAGGATTCGCCCTCA
The DNA here is from genome assembly GCF_043159265.1 of Tasmannia lanceolata. Taxonomy (NCBI): domain Eukaryota; kingdom Viridiplantae; phylum Streptophyta; class Magnoliopsida; order Canellales; family Winteraceae; genus Tasmannia; species Tasmannia lanceolata. The sequence continues at coordinate 10,795,115 of NW_027518706.1, read as the reverse complement.
TGGATTTGATCACGTAAGTTGGGACCCGAGTAGAATTCATCCTTAAAAGCTAGCCTTAAAGAAGTGGAGTGGGGTGGCTGCCCAAGCCCTTATAACCCGTCTACATCTTCTTACTTTTCCTTTAAGGGTAAGTTCTACCCGGGCCCCAACAAGTGGTAGCAGATAGGGGTGGCCAACCGGTTCGGTTCTCGGTTCTCGGTTCATTTTTTTTTTCGGTTCTCGGTTCTCGGTTCCATGAACTGTAAGAACCGAACCGAACCGTACTACACAGTAGGACCGAACCGAACATAATCGGTTCGGTCCGGTTCGGTTCTTCGGTTCTAATGGGTAATTATTAATTATTAATTATAATTTATAAAAACTTTTAATTAAAGTTATAATATAAGTTACTTTCTTATTATAAGAATAGTATTAACTATTACTTATTAATATTAAAAGTAATTTATATTATTAAGTATATGTATAATAGAAATATAAAAATATTATATATATATATATATATATATATATATATATATATATATATATATATATATATATATATATATATATATTCAAAGTTCGGTTCTTCGGTTCCGGAACCAAACCGAGAACAATAGACCCGGAACCGAACCGAAATTTTTCGGTTCTTCATCAGTGGAACCGAACCGGACCAAAAATATTTTTTTACAGTTCGGTTCCGGTTCGGTTCTGGCCACTCCTAGTAGCAGAGCCGGGGTGTGGCAACCGCAGCACGTGGAGGGGTGAGATTGTCCACACAAATTTTACATGGTGGGGGAGATTGTTGGGGGTTCCATGTAAAAGCAAAATATCCCACATTGGAAAAGGTAAGGAGATGTGGATGAGCTTATAATTATAGGGTTTTGTTAACGAAAAAGTAAGGAGGCTGTCTCTACATTTACCGGATCATATCGTCCTGCCTCCAGTCGCTTGGATGCGGACGACTTACTGAGAGTTGCCGCGAGGGAGTACATTTCACGAGTGATTGTTGGGGGCACTCGTTAACAAAAACCCATAATTATAATGGCTCGGGCACCCTCCCCTTGAAGGCTAGCTTTTAGAGATGAGTTCTAGGTCCCAACAATGGATAGTACACGTGCCATGTGGCATATGTGGGGCCCAAAAAGTGGTAGTTAGAAAAAAGCCCAACGGCCACCTTCTTACTCGCAGTTTCCCACTAAAAACAATGTAAAATGCATATATTCTACTAACCTGGTCGACCCACCGAGTCTCCCACCATGTTGACTCGACCCAGAGATAGAGAGAGAGAGACTCAAAAACTCAATTCTCACGTACCTGCTTGTGGCCTGCCACTTTTCCCCCAATCGCTAAATTCCAATCCAAGCCCTCCCCCAATTCCCTCCTAAGGGTTTTCCTGCTCTCATCTCTCTCAAAAACAAAACCCTAATAATCTCTGATCAAACCTCCCCTTTTACCTTCCTCTTTTCTCTCAATGAAGAACAAATCTCTGGAATTTCATGAGATTCACATACCCAACTCATGCCGGCAACCCAGAAGCCATGGGCCTCGACGCCGCACTGATTTCTCTGATTTCATCTCTTCTTCTCGTCAAGGTTAATCTTTTTCTCTTCCATTGCCTTTTTTTCATCTGAATTTTGTTTAATTTAGCTTCTCACATTGTAAATAATTTGGGTTTTATGTTAGGTTTGCGCTTATCATGTTGTTGGTAGATTTCTGTTAGATGTTTTCTGCAGCAATCTTTAAGTAATTGATTGGATTAAAGTCACACCAGAAACACAGAGTTTATATTTGTATGTTTGCACTTAATAAGACTACCCTATTTCTTCATCTTCTATGATGTTTGTTTAGGAATTCCTGCCTCTTTGTCATTAGACAATGTGGGTAATTCAATTGGTGCCCTTACTTGAAGATCAGATCAAACCGAACTCTTCTAAGACATTGTTTGCACTAGAAGGAAAAAAGAAAACTTTTTAGTTTATTAGTTGAGTGGATATAATTAGACAATTGTGGTACTTGTGGTTTGTGGGGGATGGCGTACCTATCTGGCACATAGCAAGCTCAAAACTTGACTAAAGATTACCAAGGTCCTTCCTTTGCAACTGGGGCTTTTTATTTGAAGAATGTCTGCTAAATCACTAATTATATTAGAATTCATCTATGTACATAAAGAAGCAACACTAACAGCATTCATCAATTAGACTAATTCTGTGGGCTCAATAAGAAACACAGGTTAACAGACCGGAGATCTACAACTAGTTATTGTAGTTGGCGGTAACATGATATCTTGGAGAAGTAAGAAGCAAGACATTGTGTTCAAATCCAGGGTAGAAGCAGAGTAGACCTGATTTGGTTACACTCCTTTCTCTCCAAGATTGGATTCTAATCTTCAGAGCTAGCACGGTTTTACTGTAATAACAAGTCTGCGATTCATATTGCTTGCAACCCTGTCTTTCATGAGCGAACCAAGCACATTGAGGTAGATTTTCATTTCATTCGTCAGAGAATTCAAACAGGCGACATATGCACTATGTTCACTCGATCAGCAGAACAACTTGCAGATGTGTTCACTAAACTATTAGGGCCAAGGTTACCTGGAACGCGGTTCGTCACGGTACGCGGTACGGGAACGGGGTACGATGGTAGCCCGGTACGCGGTACGAAGAGGGTAGGCTAAGTTGGTTCGCTATATGGGGTCGCGAGTCGATTTGGAGCCCTAATTCGGGTCATTTATCGCTCTGATGCTCTCTCTAGTTTAAATGTTACGCCAAGAGATGCTAATGCATTGTTAGGCCTTATCCTAAATATAATGGCCAAGCATTTCAACTGGTGATTGCTGACAATTTTTGGGAAAGATAATCATATTTTGACAGCTATTTAAAACAAAGAATAAAACGTGTAGTGCCAATATCAGTTTTTGGGAAAGGTAATAACATTTGAAAACTCTTTAAAAAAGAGGTTAAAACTTGTAGTACCAATATCAGTAGGCTTGTGGTTGAATTTTTTGTTTTTGGTTTTTAAGTGGCCGCATGCCTTCCACGGTTTCCATTTCCCCTCCTCTCCTATGCCATTTACAGTCCCCCCCCCCCCTCTTTCTCTCTCTCTCTGCTAAAGCAAGGAAGTAGGGAAAGGGGTTTTATAATACTGTACATGGATTGTATTACAATTGGCGATCTTCAGTGGAAGTTTATGTCGGAACAACATCTGTTTCAGCTTAGTCTCTTTACCTCTTCTTGGTTTCTTCTTCTTCTTTTTCTGCCTCCAATGAGGTATGATTAGATTAAAGCTGAAAATGAGAGGTTTTTTTTTTTTTTTTTGTTCTCTTCCCCTCTTCTTCCTTCTCTCTAAGCATCTCTCCCTTTTTCTGCGGATCGTCCGGATTGCCATGTTTGGTGATCCGGGTCGAAAACGATCCATGTTTGGGGTCTGCTACCCCGGATCGCAGGTCGGAGGGTGATCCCGGTAACATTGATTAGGGCCTGCCAGATTAAAGGATGCTTGTAAAAAGCTAGGAATATATGAGGGGGAGTGTTAAATGTATTGACGACACTTAAATGGCCATTTAGCCTTTTGTATTATATTAATATATAAGTGTGTGTGTGTATTGAATTGTGGGAGGTGCGTGCGCAAGTCAGTGTGCGCAACTCTCTCACGCATTCTCTTCTCTCACTTCTCTCTCTCTCTCTCTCTCTCTCTCTCTCTCTCTCTACACCATGTAGCCACATAGCAAGCACTCTTCCTGATTTTGACTGCCTCTCTAATTTACTTGAGAATAAGACTATAATTTGGGTAAATGAACAAACTTGAAGGTACTGTTTATCCAGAGCTTATTCCGTACTCAGTAGTTCTCTAGGCCTTATGACCATATACATCCAATAAAAGCGCCGTGTAATCCGTGTGGTTTGTTATCTTTGCCTAGTTCCCAGGCATGAATTATGTTTTTAGACTTGCCTCTTTGTGTATGCCCTGGTTTCATTTCCGGTTCTCATGTTAAAGTTCTGAAAATAGTCCCGAATGATTTTGTTCTCAATGAATTTACTTTTTGTCGGTGCTATGTTGAACCATGATATATTTTCATTTCATTCAGAAATTGTTCTTTATCATATATTTTTTCTTTCTAACCTTGGACATTCAAATCTTTGACGTGCTGACTACGTAGAACTGACAATTTTGCAACTCTCCATCATCTCCATTTATAGTTCCCGAGAATTGTAGTTTAACTAACCTTGTACACTTGAAGCTTTTCTTTTCTTTTACCTGTGAAATAGTTACTGAAAACACGGTGCATTTTGAGAAGGGAAATTTGTTAATATGTCACCAATATCTCCGATATTTTCAAAATATCTCGTTTTTATCCCAACATTTTGATAAAACAACAAAATCCCGAAATTCTAAAAATGTAGCGTTATTTTCACTTTGATCGTAAAATATCACGATATTATCCCGATATTTTTATTTTATAGATTTTCTTAAATTGTATATATTTATATTTTTTTTTAAATAATTTTTTTTAGCATTTTTCGGATATAAACCCGAAAGATAAAAAAAAAATATATCCTGAGATTTTCCCTTGCCGACCGATGCTGTATAAAACACATCTGGTTATTATATAAATTCTTGATGCTCTTTTGCATTCCTTCTCTGGCATAAAAATCATTCAGGAAACTAAAGGGTTTTATATTTTAAAACTCAATATAACAGGTTCTGTGATTGATTTCTCAAATTGCAAAGATGGTTCATCCGGCATTACAACTGCGAGTATGGATCAAGGTCACCATGCTCCTTTTTTTAGGCATAACAAAGAGAGGCCTAAGTTGCCACTGGTCAGGTGCATTATGTCTCAGGATGGAGGAAACAAAGCATTGTTCTTAAATTCTGTACAAGTACCACTTACTAAAGTTGAATTCATAGCCCAGAATGCATCTTTCGACACCTGCGATAATGGGTTTGTTTCATGCACCTCTAATCTCTTGTTGGGGTTACTTGTACTATATGCATCAATATCCCGTTTGTTCCTTTTAACACATTTTTTTGTATTCCTATAGTATTTGTACAACATTCTCAGTCATGTACGAGTATTACTTCACCTTTCTAATTAATAGTTTGGTATGCATCCTGAGTCGTGCACTGGGCCGCCCTTTTTATGCATCCTGAGTAATCATCATTTTGTTCATTTTCTACCTACTTGGAGCCTATGACTCTTTTGTTTCACATTCATTTGATATATTTTGCAATTTGTAGTTTGCTCAAACTGATTTGCACATATATTGTCTTAGTACTACAGAAGACTCCAAAATTCCTCTTCTTGATTGGCCATTCCTTTACAGAATTTGACAATTAGAATAACAGTTTCCACTGCAATTGAAGTGTTAGAACACCTTCAAGTGCGATTAGACATCCAGACACATGCTGTCAAGAATACAACTGTTTCTTATTAAGCAATGTATGCAAACAAGAAACATAAACTGAAAGCAGGCTTGGAAGATTGTATTTAGACCTCTGGAGAAAAATATAGTTAGCTGTGAGTGAGTTTACAAGCTCAAGCAAAAGGGGATGATATCATTGATAGGTACGAGATACATGTAGTGGCTAAAGGCCGTAATCAGCAACAAAGATTAGAACAGGAAAGATGCACTTAGTCTCTCTCTCTGAACAACATTTAGGCATTTAGTCTTGTTGTTAGAAATATCAGTTTTCGACTAATTATAGCTTTTGCTAATACTTTCAGGTTGTCCCTATCCTAGATGGACATAAAGATTTTTTTTTTTTTTTTTAACATGGTCATACAAGGCAATAAGTTTACATGGAACAGCCAAAAGAATATGAATCAGTAGACAATAGACTATTTGTGTACAAGCTAAAGAATTTCATATATGGATTGAAGAAAGCTCTCGGAACTTGGTTTGACAGACTATGATGCTCTAAGAAGACAAGTATCATTATTTGTGAGACACACTCGATCGGGTTTGGGTTCTCATTTTAGTCTATGCTGATGGCACAGTTATCAGTGAATTTGATGAAATAAGGAGATTGAAAGTGGGTCTTAAGCTTGACTTTGATATGAAGGATATTGGGGAATTAGACTACTTCCTAGGTATTGAAATTAAATGCACCACGGAGTGACTATGACCAAAAGAAAATAAATATGCTGTCAAAGTTTAAAAACAAAAGGGAAATAGGATATAATGAGAAAAAATAAAGGATCCTTCCATGTTTCTTCATAGTATGGTTGGAGCACTAAATACCTTACATTTACCAGACTTGAAATTACATATGTTGTAAATAAGTCCGCCATACATGATCCCATAGATGAACATTTATAGGCGTCTAAAAGAATTATGAGATTCATAAAGGGAACAATGGACTATGGGTTGTTCTATGAGAGACATCAAGGCCAATACATCACTGTGGAGGGGTATTCTGATGCAGATTAGGTCTTCACACTCTTTTTTGTGCTAATCAGATTTCCATTAAGATGTCACAAAATCTAGTTTTCCACGCAAAGACTAAGCATGTGGAAATCGAATTTCATTTCATTGGGTGATGAGCATTATTCCTGTACATGTTTCCAGTAGAGATCAGATTGCATATGTATTCACTGAGGGTCCATTTGGCTGCGCCAAAATGTGCAAAAATCATAGTTAAAAGATGGATTTTCCATTTCCTAGCATTGTTTGGTTGCCATTTACTATTGGTAGTCCTTGTGAGCTGTAAATTTTCCAAATGCAACCTGTTTTGCACTGTTGACTTCCCTCTAAAATCAGAAGAAAAAAGGAAAGTAAAGAAATGGGAATCTATATTCCTTTCCTTCTACTTGTATATCAAGTGCATCCAAACACAACCAAGGGTTTGACGAGAGAGCATCAGACACACTTGTTTAATGACCTGAATATGTGTGTCCATAGAAGCAGCCGGTTCAATTAAAAAAACATTTGTGCCAATTAGTTACGTCAAGGAAAACCTGTAATAGTGTAAGGGGGTAAATTTTGAATTGGAGTCTTCAACTTATTCTAAAGAACAAAAGAGAAAACAAAATACTACAAAAACACAACTATATCCCTGTCGGATTAAAAAAGTGACTGATTGAAACAATCCCCTTAAGATACACGAAGAAATAAAATCTAAAGGCTATTTTCTGGTATTTACCATATAATTGGCGCCAAAATTTAATTAAGAATCTCCATTAATCTTTCACATGACACCCCTATTATCCCAAGACATATTGCTGATATCGCAGCTGCCAATAGTGATGTCAGCAATATGACAACCCAGTAAAGCATTGCATCAATCAGTAGACTTTACTTATCTGAAGTTTCTTCCAAGGGATCTCGAATCTGTTAGTTTTAGATCCCCAATCATAGCCCTTGATCATTGGCTTTACTATGATAACTTGCAGAAAATATAAGAATTCATTACAACTTATTTTGATTCTATACACTGCACTAGATTTCCATTATGGCCCAAAATTGCGCATGTGGGTACTAATTACAAGAGTAATTATCCTAAAACTAGTTTTCGGTTATGTATAAATAATGAATAAACGACCTTATACTGAAGACACAAAACATGAAAACAATAAAAGAATAAAGGCAATATAACACAGTCTTGTACACATAACCAAAACAATATGGTGTAATAGGCAATTATGCCCGTGTAAGTTAGACGATGAACTCTTTCACGACCCTTTGGATTTTGAGGAACTCAGAGTATTATTTAAACAGTTGACTGAAAACTGACATGGTTGGGTGACTCAACTCGATACCTAGGCTATAAAATTATTTTGGATACTTAAATTGGCTCTTTTCAGTCTTTTCTTTTCTTGATTCATAACTGAAAACACTGTTATTGTCAAATGGCAACTTGTCATGCATATGTAGAACCATATTTGCTGCTCCTTCTCCTATGTATTGCTTGAAGACTAAATAAATCTCAACATTGTCATGCTGCAATAGACTCATTGGCCTTTGTGTTTCGTCGAGGTTGAATATTTATGATGATTATTTTGTCTTAGGGAGTTATTCTAGATTAGACTGAGTTGCATGTTTTTATGCAGGAATACTGGAGAACATAAAAATGATTGCGTTAGTACCCACTCTACTACTGAACCCCTGCCTTTTTCTCCAAATAAATCTACCTTTCAAGTTGCAGAAAATGGTGGTTCTTGGATAGCTCCAGGAAGTGTAGTATGGGCTAAAACTGATCACCGCGTGTGGTGGCCCGCAGAAGTGGGTTTTTGTTTACTTTCTCTTCGCATAGGCTTGTTCAACATGTTTTCTTCTGCATCTCCAGTTCTAATATTCCAAGCTATGTCACAAATATCATTCTTGGGAATTTCTCGGCAAGGGAAATTCTTGGGATATATTACTTTTAAAAAAAATATTTTTGGGTTTATATCAAGAAAAAAACGATTAAAATAAAATTATTTAAAAATATTTAAATATATGAAATTTAAGAAAAATATAAAATAAAAATATAGGGAAAATATCGTGATATTATCGCGATATTTTATGATAAAAATGAAAATATCACGATATTTTTTAAATCTCAGGATTTTGTCGTTTCATCAAAATGTTGCAATAAAACACGATATTTTGAAAATTTCTGAGATATTTGTGACATAGATTCCAAGCTGTTGAAGGTTCATAGTATTAGTTGTTTGATTTATCCTGCTAACTTATCATCTTTAGGTCATGGACGAAAGGGCAGCTCTATCTAGTACAAGTAGTCAAAGTGTTGATGGACTTGTTTTGGTGCAATTTTATGGGAACCACAAATAGTATGTCCCTGGTCATCTCCTTGTATCTTTGAATTCTCAAGTGCATAGATCTTTTTAGAGTCTGTGATCTTTTGTTGAAGAAGCTAAAGTTGTGGTGTTTGTTTTCAGCGCTTGGGTTGACCCAGTGGGAGATCTCTGTCATTTTGATGATGTGAGTATTAAGAGATCCATACAGTTTGTGGTTGAGTTACTTTTTAAATTTTATATTTCCGGCATTTTATAAACTCATATGATTTTCCGCTCACTATGTTTAAGCATGCATTTGGATTCCTTGAAGCTTGCAAGCCAGCATCATTGTCTATATTTTGTCAGACACGTGAAGGAGATGACAGAAAGACAGTGTATCACTGTTAATGGTGACAAATTGTTGACCATACATCTAAACACTTACAAGGGTGACAGGCTGGTCCCACCCATAATTAGCAAAACGCCATTTTAAACCGTGTTCTTTTTTAAAAGACTTGTTTTATTAGTGTGCCGTTTAATACTCCGTTAAAACTTTTACAGTGAAATGGAAATATTTCACATGCAATTCATATAAATATAAATACGTAACACATATTGTTATAGTATACCACTAAACGTACTTATGCTTTTGGTTTCGGTATACTTGTCGGTTTCAGTTTGGGAAATGGAAACATTTTGGTTGTTTTGGGTCAGTTTTCGGTTGAAATTTAAAACCATATGGTGAGTATAAAGTATTAAGACCCGCCAGAGTACTTCACAAATTGTCTCTGGGTGTCAAACGACTGTTTGATCAGGAACTTAATCGAAGATTATCATTTTTGGAAAATACATAACTTATGTCATCACTAAACAATTCGAATGGTTATTTGGATGCTATTGATATGTAGCCTAGTCACTTGCACATGGTGCCATGCAATCATCATCTGCTTGCAGAATTTATGCCTTTATACATATGAAAATCTAGACTTAATGCTTTTCTGTTGTGCAGTGCTTTGAAGAAAGGAGCTGTAATCGTATGAACGCGTTCCAAGATGCTCTGAAACAAGTATTTCTAATCTCCTTTCTGATCAAACAAATTGCTCTTTATAATCAATTTTGTTGTAATACTACGTAAACATGGATTCTGTTTTATTAATTTGATTCATTCCTCTGATTCCAGGCCTTACACAAAAAGGACCATATAAGTTCATGCAAAGAGTCGGATAAAAGCCCTGACTTGCTGAACAGCTCGTTTCCCCAATCACCTGGTATTTATTTTTTAACCATACCATATGGTTTTTTGGAACTTAACATCCAATCTAACTAATCTGGTCTTCTAATATCTATCTTCACTGAAAATTTCATGTTAGGTAGTGGGAGAATTGATTTGCATATGTAGTAATGGTTGCCTTTAATTTTATGGGACTCATTGAACCTCGATATTACTGCATCTCCACATCAAATTCCTTTTTTGCAGTCAAACTTCAATATTATATCTGATTTTTATTTTAGATAAATGTAATGCGTCAAGTTCAAGCAGAACAGAGGACGATTACCATGAGGAAGGTAGGGGCAAAAGGAAACGAACGCCAAAGGTTCATTTTGATGTGAGTTGTAATTTTCATTTCTGAATTCTGACTGCATCCTTTCATTTACCCTTTTTATATATTCTTTTTTGGTAGTTACCTTTTTTAAATACTCATTTCTCCTTTTGCAGGAGTTAACATTTCCGATGAAGTCAGTGAAAAAGGTGCGCCGATTGAGAATAATGCGTTACCTTGGCCTTAAAGCTCCTGCGGGGTCTCCCTTTTCTCTTTCTTCTCATGTAAGAACTGCTTACAAGTCCCGTATAGTTTTTCATGTCCAAGTTTCCCATCCATTTTTTGCCTTTCGTTCATTTTCATTCTATATGCCTATGACAAGATAACATGATTTGACAATGAGTTAATCTACAAGCAAGATGAATTATCCTGATGATGCCCAATAACATCTCCATCATGTAGGATTTAATCGGTTTCCTTCAGACCTAATACAGACTACCCATTTAGATGACCAACATATAGAATGAATGAAACCCAGTCTATGTTATATAGCTCCTTACGGTTGAAGTACCCGTGTTCAAGGATTTAAATTTCGGTTTTGTTTTAGGCATAGTTGTAAATTCCGTTTCGTTTCGTCCGGAATGGACGAAACGAACCGGTTTCGTTACAATTCCGGAACGAAATTCCAAAAATTTCGTTCCATTCCGGCCATTCCGGAAGAAATTTTCCGAAATCCGGAATTTCGTCCGGAATGGACGAAATTCTCCATTCCGGCCGGAATCGTGCATAACGGCTAGTTTGACTGGATTCCTGCTTAAGATTTACTACTATGCCTAAAACAAAACCGAAATACCCCCCTTTTGGATTTATTATTTTATTGTCCATTTACTTAAGATTTACATGTAAATAATGGAATACCCCCCTTTTGGATTTATTAAAAATAGTTTCAACACCCAAATCTAAAAGGAAAAAAAGTCAACTCTTCAGTTCTAGTACAAAATTCAAAGAAAAATGGTAGGGTCAAAATTTTAACTTTCTTAACTTCCAAACGGTGAGGTATTTTTCAAATTTTAAAAATTCATAAAATCTATTTTGTCCAAACATTATTAAATCCCAAAACTCTGGTAAAAAAAATCTCATAATTTGGTCTCTAAAAATTATTCATCTTGCAAGGCATTGGTCAACATATTGGTGACAGACTTTTTTTTCTAATGAATGATGTATTGATACCTCATGTTATGAAATATGGAACTTAATCACGTACCCACGTACCCGTGTCGTGTCGTACCCGCACCCTGACACATATTTTGGACTATTTATTAGTTTTTCATCTTTTTCTATTGACTTTTTATTTTTTTGGATTTTTCTCATATTTTTTAATATATTTTTGTGTAAACGAAAAGTTTCGACCGAAATGCACCGAAATGACCGAAATCCAACCGAAATTTCGTTTCGGTGGTCAAAACGAAATGGCGACCGAAATGGAATTTACAACTATGGTTTTAGGTTTCAATCCCCACGGAAACGGAAAGGTTTCGGTTTCGGTTGAAAATTTCATGAAAAACTTGTAAAATCACGGAAACATATGCAAATAATCGAATTTAAAGATGAAGCTTCAGGAAATGCTAGAAAAAGCACAATTGCACAGTTAGAAGCCATCACATAAGCAAGACAACATCCATAATGGGGCTTGAAAACATCGTGCACCTAGTGACATTTGCTGTTACATACCAAATTTCACGTGTAATTCATATAAATATTTTTACATAATACATGCATCACATTTCGCATGCAATTCATATAAATATGATTATGTAATACATACGAATATAGCATACACTATTACCCTTCCTATTTTGCTTGTTATGCAGTTCAGTCGTTTCGATTTCGGTTTTGACCGGGATGGAAACAGAAATATTTTGATCGTTTCGGGTCGGTTTTGGTGGAAATTCAAAACCATGCCCATGTTCGACACATGTCACATTGCGACACTCCATATATTCAAATGGATACCTTTAGATTTCTTTTATCTGCTTGTTCTAAAATCTATAAACACACATTTACATCTACAATAGGTTTTGAGTTTTCTCTATCCAGACAGTAATAAGATTTCAATATGAAAATAGAAAATTACATATACTATTAAAATTCCCAGTGTGTAAATTAACATCGTAATATGTTATTACTATATTATTACGGGAACTATATCTCCCCTTGTTTATTTTATTAATGCTACCGTATAATTTGTTAATCGCTTTTTTTTTATTGGCTATTGAATGCGTCTTGGGAATTGTAACAGCCTTTAAAAGCAAATTAGAAAAGTATAAAGTAAAGATTGCGGTGTCATTATTGAAACAAAGGAATGAAGTTATTAATTCTCAATTATTATGGAAAAGTATTAAATTATTAAATTCTCTATTATTATATAAGCACTAAATTCTTAAATTTAGTGCCATGATTGAAACAAGGGTTTGCAGTTCTATCTTCTTTCTAATGTAGTTTAGTCACAACTAGTAAAGAAGGGGTGACAGGTTGTAGATAGGGGGTTGATTTATGATCTCCCATTACATTAGTATAAAGTAAAGATTAGAATGCCATTATTCAAACAGGGGAGTACGCATATTGATTCCCTATTATTATGAAAAAAGTATTAAATAGATTCAATTCATTAGAATCTCTCTCTTTTGTTTTTGGAGGTTTGCCAAATTCGACTCTTAATTACCTGTTTTAGATTCCAACACTCAGCACCCATACCAATACAACATAGGAGCTAATGTATTGAATGAATTGTGGTGAACTTTCTAAATGAATGGTGGTGAAATTTCTATGTTGGGTTCCTTTGTAGTACACCATTTGATTCACATGTTGAATTTAAGCCTTTGATTCTTGCATCCTTGATGCTTGTGATGATGTGTGTGATTGAATGAATTGAACTTTTACTTGAAATCCCTTTTAAAATTCACTGCCTTTTTTATTCATAACAAAAAAACATATACATCATTAATTATTTTTTCACTCATTTGTCATTTAACCAGTCCCATTGCATGTGTTTACTCTTAAAGTCCTAATTCTTGAAATTTTAGTTCTTACCTTGCATCATCTTTATCTGCAGTAATTTATAGACGAAGCGCCTTCTTGTTGAGTAGCTTGCCCTGAATCTCTCCGGTGGCCTTGCCGGAGTCAGTCTCGGGAGATGAAGAGGATGAGAGCGGCGCCCTTGTCGGGCCTAAATAGCGGCTTCCTAATGGGCCTAGGCAGATGAAGGATTTGCGTCATCACTGTACAGGTGGCAATGCCTTTAATAAAGGGCCTGCTTGTATATAGATAAGATTATTTCGAATAAATTTTCTGTAATTTTTTTTTTCGAAAGGGGCTTTCTTAGACACTAAAAAAATTTCAGTAGTACTTATAGGCCTTGATTTGATTCTCCAATTAGCATCCGACCGTAGATGAATGGTTCTCATGGTGGCCCACAGGATGAATGGTTCCGATCACCCCAACACAAATGCAAAGTATATTGGCTGTCTCACTTCTTGGGATCATACTACTGAGACCAGTCTGGGCAACCTTTCACACCTTTGCTATTTTTCCCATGGTGATTTTGCAAAGGAAAATGATATAGTCGTCCCATTTTCTTACCCGGGCCACCCCCTCTAGTGTATTTATGGCTGCCCCTTTTAAACTACAAGGGGCGGAGAAGAAAAGGTGGTGAATATATCATTTCCCTTTTGAAAATCATAACTACCACCTCATATAAATCCTCCCTTGGTTTTATAAAAGGTTATAGCCCAAAAATCAAGAGGCAATATTTTCAAGTGAAATGATATTTACACCCTGAGTTTCTGTACCCGTTCTGTTGTCTTTTCCTGCAAATGACTACATTTCCTCCCCTTTTGTTTGGTAGGAAATGCCAAAACGGGTAGAAATCTATTTTTCCAAATAAACTACTTTTTGATCGATACACAATACCCGTGCTCTCTGTTTCGAATAATGATAATGGCACTCTGCTCTTTATTTTACATTTCTCTAATCAGCTGTTTAAGGTTGTTACAATTCCCCCTAAAGCTATCAGCAGCCAACAAATTGTTTAAAAAACTAAGGAGTGCTATTATAAAAATAAAAATAGAGGTATTCTAAACCGAAGGTCGCCCTCGCAGAGAATTGAAAAAAAAAAAAAAAAAAAAAAAAACCGAAGGGCGTCCTTCATATAACCATTATAAATGCCCTTTCACCCCATTTCTACAAGGTCGCCTTCAGTTTAGAAAACCTCTCTATAATTATTATCGGCATTGCTTTTGAACATTTTTATCTGCAGAGAATTGAAAAAAAGAAAAGAAAAGAATGGCATTCGCCAAATCAGACTGGTTCCGCGCATTCCGATTCTTGATTCCTAAAAAAATATCTTTTTTTTGCGTCCTATTAAGTTTAGTGCCATTTTTGAACCATTTCATCATCTCCATCCATACAGCCACAAGAAGCCCTCCCCAAGGGACGTGTTCCGCCCATAAAAACAAGTGTTTTTCACCCAAAACCCAGAATTTCATTCAATCCACTCTGAACAAGTGGGTCTCCCAGCTTTCAAAGGATAGCTTTGGAAGAGAATGCAGTGGGAATGGCGATGGCGGAAGATATGGACTTGAGAAGTAGGCTCACCACCATAGAAAAGCTTTTACCTGCTTGAGTCGATCCCAGAGAATGCATTTAGTTGAGAGCTTGGTGGAGGTTCCATTCCTTCACTATTGATGGCTTTTCGTTGGATCCATTAGCTGGGCCATTAGATACATTATTTCATTCGATCGAAAACCCACTAGTGCATCAGACCAACAAGCCCATTCATCCACTTCAATTAAAAGCTCCGCGGAAGGACATTTGCTAATGTTGCATAATATGGAAATCTGAAGCACTGATGACCAGTTATTTGCTTGATTTCCTGTGGAATGATGTAAATGGAACTACGCATCCAAGGTTGTGTGCTTAATTAATCTAGGCTTCCTTTTTAAGCCAGGGAAAAAAAACCTCTGAGAAATGTCCCCGGCACGACAATGAAATAATTCTGAACTTAAAGCATTTTATGACAAAAACAAAAAATAAAAAAAATCAAGAAAAGTTTATTTGAACTGAACTAAAAGCATCTGAAGATTTATCTCTTGGCACAAAATAAGTTAGAGAACATACAAGCACGCGGAGACAAAAAAGGAACAAAATGACAACAACAAGATGAAGAACATACAATGGCTAAGAAACTTTTGTTCATTGGAGACTCAGTAAACCAGCCTTAATCAACTCTATACTAATATAAAAGAGCCTCATTCCCTTTGTCATAAAACTACCTGCAAGACAACTCTTGACAAGCAACTCACCCTTCGGTCGAATGTAGCCTCCCTTTTTTTCCTTCTTGCTGCTACAATCTTCGACATTTCTGTAATTAATTTACTAGGAGATTTCTTAATGAACTCCTAAATTCATCAAATATGGAAAGCCCAGCATCCATAGAGAAATAGTAGTTGCGAGAAGGAAATGTTTACCAATCAAACATGTACTAAGTGTTCATCAAGTCTCAGAATTAAGAGAGACCTTGTGCAGAATCATAGCCTCTGCTGCATGGATTGCTGATTGTGAACCTGTGATCGTTACTTTCCTATGAAGTATTAAAAAACAAAAATTAGAAAATCCTCAGCCACTGAGCCAGACCAACTGTGGATTAGCATCTTTAAAAAAAATAAAAAAAATAAAAACTGTGGATTAGCATGTGGAAGAGCTTTTATACCTGTCAGATGTCCCCGACATGAAATCACCTCGATCTGATATCTTTATCCTGGCTCCACTAGCCTGCACAAAACAGTATTCTGGTAAGCACTTGGACAGAATGATTGAGAGAAAAAGGAAGATGAGGCAGTAGTTAATGAGAATTATTTAGGTGAAAGGTGGGTAGAGTCATAAGGAAGAAAGACGAGGGACGGTGTGTCTCTTCTGCATGACATGGGTTATATCCAAGGTTTTAGATTTTGGTTTGGTGTCAGGTTCGGCCACAATCGAAATTGAAATATTTTTTCGGTTTCGGAGGAAATTTTGGCCGACATCATGTAAAATTAGGTTAAAATTTCAGTATTTTTAAATTTGCGTGGAAATGTCTAAAATTTCGGGGGAAACTTCGGCAATTTTGGTGGACACTTGTAAATAAGGGTCAACGATATTTCGGTTGAAATTTCTGAGATAATCCTGTAAAATTCAGATTCAGGGTGTATTTCCTTTCGGCCTTTGCCGAAACCAAAATATTTTGGCAGAAATTTAGGAATTCGGCCGAAATGATAGTAGGAATAAGATTATTGATATGCAAACCTGACTAATTTCCATTATACTACTGTAAAATTCCGATTCATGGTGTATTTCCTTTCGGCCTTTGTTGAAACCAAAATATTTTGGCCGAAATTTAGGAATTTGGCCAAAATTTAAAATTATGGTTATATCGTCCCACATCTACAATTAGTAGGAGATTTCAGTTTTATAAAGCCTGTTAGTTTCAAAAAAGAAAAAAAGAAAAAGAACTATGGGGCAGGTGGATAGTAGGAATAAGATTATTGATATGCAAACCTGACTAATTTCCATTATACTCCTCCCACCACGACCGACAACAGCCCCGATATGCTCATCTGCAACACCAATTGTCATAGAATTTCCCCGATCTTCATGGGATTCACCAGACTGCCTTCTTGATGGCATCAGACCCTACACAGCGAAAAATAAGAAAATTGAATGCATATTACTTTCAACAGAACAGTATTTAAAAGAAGAGCAAAGTTGAGAATTTTTAGGTATCGCAACATCGTAGCTTCCTAACCAGCACAAACATTGATAAGATTCAGATGTGTTGAGTTCTGTCCAAAGATCACCCAATGAATTGCAGACTAACAAGAAAATAAAATAACACCGAAGATAAATGGGGTGCCTTTCTACACTCCAGGTCCGTCTTGTGAAAAATCGTAAAGTTCGTACTCTCATGATTAACAACTTTGGCCCAACCACCATACAACTGAACCAACCCACAGAACAGGTATACAGGTGAAATAATGTTCCCAGTTCTTTGTGCTGAACCCGATAAAGAGAAATAATCTAATATAAGGAGTTGAAAAGTTGGTTCATTTAATTATTCAATATACTTGTTCTTTTTTCTTTTCAAACAGATAATTGATTTGCAACTGAAAAATTCAGATTACAAAAGGACGGGTTGTCCTCCAGCAACAGTACGTTACACATGAAATTCGAAACAGAAAGACGAAGAAAACTACACTAGGATATACATTGCTGATAATAATGTCACTCTGTTCTGCACCTTGTTTAGCCAAATGGTGCAAACCTAGGGTTATCACATCGCCAAAACATCCGCCTCAAAGTTGGCTGACCTCCATTGATGTTGGAGATGCGGATTGATTAGTTTGCACAGATATGAAATTGCCAAGTTGATAGATGCAACTGGCCAGCAAACAGCCCCTAAAATGAGAAGACCAGCAAATAGCAATCTAGATTTCACCTCGTTTGAGTCGGTTACTCCGCATGGACCAAAGTAGCACTTAAAGAGTTTTTTCCTTCGTAATCCCTAAAGATTCCCCTCGGAAACCAGCTGGACAGGGATTCTCTTAACTCTTCATGATCCCTAAATATTCCCCCAAAACTCGCTGGAACAGGGTTCTCTTTAGAACTACCATCATAGTTTACTTTTATTACTTGGAGACGAGTACCATCTAGGGGAGATTTTTACTTCAATTTCTGTTATAGACCATTTTCCAGTTCTTAAAAGAAATGCTATAAGGAATTATACTATTGCCATCTTGTCGTTTGTCCATACAAGAAGGTCCGCTTCGTGATCATCTTACCAATAGATTTGCTTTTGCCTTCAAAAATATGTATGCTCCGTTCCGACTAAATATGTCACTGACCAAATATGCCACAACACCATGAATGGTACTAGTTGCCACAAGATTTTTCCATTACATCCAAATGGCCCGCTTTCCCATCCAAAGACGATTGCCTTAATGGAGTTTTGGAATGTCCAAGTCATAACAGAGAGAGAGAGAGAGAGAGAGAGAGAGAGAGAGAGAGAGAGAGAGAATTGCCACCCATATTTGAAAGGAAAATAGGCAATGGATGAAGAGATACCTGACAGACTCTTCAGCCTTTAAACAAAGTATTCATCTACTTACAAAATCAAAAGTACACCTATTGACTCGGTCACCAATATTAACTCTTCTTTTTACTGGTGTCCATATGAAGGGCAACTCTCCTAATGGGGCTCAAGATGACAAAATTTTGCACCAACCCATGGATCTAGAAGGGGTATCTAAAAAATACCCTCAGGGTCTGGAATCAAAATTCTTCTAACAGATTCTTGGTAAGGTAAATATACCTTCGCCACATTATGCCTAGATCTCGTGATCTTCTTGCATCAGGAGCCACCCAAACACAAATCCCTCCAGCCTTACGCAAGTGCGAGACAAGTCCACGCCCCACACAAATCCGCCAAAGTATCTCGACTCAGCTATTCATGACATAGACCCAAACTATGAACCAATATGCAGTACTAAAGGTCCATTAGTGCACCTAAAGCCAACAAAAGGTAAGGCCAGATCCAACCATGCTCTGCCCCACCATGTCCGATGACTCGAACACTCAAGGTACACAGCCGCACCACGAGCCAATGAGCAAGATTGCAGCATACACCTACACGTCCTGCTCGGATAATAAAAGCCCACCAAGGCATGAGGCACAGTTTGTACCATATCCCAATCCTCCTAGGCCTTTAGTTAGGTCATCCAAGGCGCAAAGGGTTGTCGAAGCTATCCTGGGATGCTCATGGTTAGTCGACTGACATAACCCACAAGATGTATCCAAGTGCCTATGGCCAATCCGGTGATTAGAGAGGAGACACCTGAAGGCAGACAACTGATCACCAAACACAAATTTAATAGAAGACAATGGAATCATTTCCCTTCTCAAAGAAAGGCTCACCACAGTGGCAGAGTTTAAGAGAGGAAGCAAAAGACTCCAATAGGAGTCAAAAGTGATATAAAAAAAAATCACTGAAGAAAGCTCAACCACCTGAATAAGAGAGGAGATTGTTCATCAGTATCCTCTAACAAACAAAGCCAAGATGCGAAACTTTGACCAGTGTCAAAATTAGAGGAAAATTTAAAAGATTTGGAGTTTTCCTTCACTCGGGGTCAGATTTTGGTTCCAAAAAAAGAAACATTATTTCACCATTGTTGTGGGAAAAGGTACAGATAAATGACCTAGTCATAGAAGGATCACCACTACATCTTTAGTGGATCGTTCTGAACATTCATCTCTCAAAGAGGGGAATGTGGCAATCTTTCGACATTTTAGTAATGAAGGGATTAATACAGCCATTACTCTTGGGAATGTCATTCCCATCATGATCTCTCCTTTTACTGTTGAAGATGATGTGTAACTGTGTTACATTGCTTCATGAGAAAAAAAAAGATATGCCTCAAGATTGTGATTCCTACAGAAAGCTCACGGATTAGCCCGCTGACCAAGATGGAGGAATCT
This sequence comes from Tasmannia lanceolata, assembly GCF_043159265.1. Taxonomy (NCBI): domain Eukaryota; kingdom Viridiplantae; phylum Streptophyta; class Magnoliopsida; order Canellales; family Winteraceae; genus Tasmannia; species Tasmannia lanceolata. Next base: position 10,775,309 of record NW_027518706.1, on the reverse strand, counting down.
GAAAGGGAGAGTATGGGAACTAATAGAATAATTCTGCAAATGAGACTTCATGAACAACTTATTAGCCCCAAATTAAGGCAAAGACCAAAGTTGATAAGGACTCTTTAGAGCTAACTGTCAGTTCCCCCAAACCAAAGGCATTTTGGGAAAGACACGTATCAGAAGTGGATCTCCCTTATCGACCCGACTTTTAAGGAAAGAGAAATCCCAACAAGATCAAAGACAATCCAATTGCCTGAACACCTGATAAAACTCAATCAAAAGGAGATTGAGGACTCCAATAAAAGCTAATCCAGTCTAGCAGGAGTCCCTAGTCATGCGCAGCTTTCTACATCAATAATCAAAACGAGGAAGAGTGAGGAACGCTACGACTTGTAGTCAATCATAAACCGCTAAGGACCTGTTCGGTTGGGATTGTGGATAATCGATTATGTTTCATAATCGATTCTACAATCGGTTATGCTTGAAAGGATGTTTGGTATGTTTATATAATAATCGCTCATTTTTCATAATCCGATTATTCGATTATAGTAAAATATAACTACAGTTATAATCACCCAATTTGGTGATTATAAACCAATTATGCATGATTTTCAAGCAGAGTTTTCTGAAATTTCGACATTTTCTTCAATAATGCCCTCACTTATTTTCAGAAATGATAACATTACCCATGATCAAAACATCCCCTTTCAAGAAAACATTCTCCCCTAATCTGTGAAACCCTCTCTCTCTCTCTCTCTCTCTCTCTCTCCAAACGCTAGACCTCACGAAACCCTAAGTCCATCATCCCTCTCTCCCTCTCCACAAACCCTACACCTCGCGGAACCCTAACTTCATCTCTTTGTCAACAAACCCTAACTCTATCTCTCTCTCAACTGTTGACGGTAAGATCCTAACATCACGCTCGTTGAGATTTTCTTCAAGTTTTTTGAGATTTTCTTCGAGTTTTTCTGAGAAATTGTACATCTTTCTAAAGCTTGTTATCCGAAACTTCTGATCTATGATTCTGAATTGATCTTTTTTTAATCAGAAACATTTAATAATCACTTATTAAATGTTACAGCAGAACATCATTTTTTCATAATAGATTATTTTTATAATAGGTAATTTTAATAATCAGTAGCTGCAATTGCAATTGCAATTGGTTGGTCCATAATCCCAACTGAATAGGACTTAAGTATGATGGAATAGGCCTCCCGTTTCTAACTGACAAACACTCCTTACAAAGATTGTTGGGTCAATTATCTATATTAAGTTTGAACTGAAGTTTGGATTCTGGCAAGCCCAAATTGGTGATGAGGATCAATACAAAATTAACTTCATTGAATCCATGGGGAGGTAGAGTATAGTGTTTTGCCACTTAGCTCGAAAAATGCACCTTTGGAGTTCAAAAGGATCATGGATCAGATCATCAGAAATTTGTTGGACTCTGCCATCAATTACAATGATGATGCCCTGATTTCATAACGGATCTCGACTATCATTTCAAGCACCCCCGAGGCATTCAGAAGAGCAATTGAAAGATATGGAATGGTACTATCAGCCAAAAAGATGCAACTTTGCCACAGGAAATTGAATTTATTGGACAATCCATTAAAGACGGCAAAAAACAAGTTCGTAATCACTCGATTGACTTTGCCAAGAATTTCCAGAACAAGATGACGGATTGAACTCAGTTACAGCGCTTTCTAAGCTGTCTAAACTACTTTTTTTTTTTTATTATTTTGAAATTAAGCTGTCTAAAATCTAAACTACCTGAAAGACTATTACAATTATCTGAACCCTGAATCAAAGACTTCTTTCAAATCGACTTTGGAAAAATTCTAAGAGTAGAGGTACAGGAACACTTATGCGGTCCAGCGAATAAAGTCAAAATAGTTCAGTTACCAATTGATGTAGAGCTAAGAGAGTGGGTTAGGTTTCTGTTGAAGTCCTTCCCTGAGAGATGGGGTGTTGAACGTGTCAACATCAGGAGCAGAAGAGATGGAAAGCCTTGTAGTAGGGTGGCCCTATTAAGGCAGAGGCCTAGAGGTGGCACTAGAGTATGCCTAATGATGAAAACCAGAGATGGAGGCATATTAGGTGGGCCAGATCTTGAAAGACAAAGCAGTGCACTGCCATATTGACACAGCACTCATGCCTAATTTTAACCAGTCCTCAACTCATGCAGAACAAGATTTAGATTGAGAAGAGAAGAGAAGAGATATTAGCACTGAATGCAAGTGATGTTTATTTTGGCGGTTTGCAGGATTGAATCTAATTTATAAATGGACAATCTACTGGTCAACAAATGAAGTCTGAATTGGATGACTATTTGGATGAACAATAAGAACACATATACTGCATGAACAATAAGAGCAAAAGTCAAATGGAATATTCTTATAGTAAAGCAATATAAAATGTACAAACGCAATATTTATGATGCATCTCTGCAGGGTCTGCATGCGATGGTAAATCCTGAAAAGTGTTCTGAATAACTGTTTAATAGTCATTGATCTAAAGCAATTTAAAATGTACAAATGCAATATTTATGATGCATCTCCGCAGGGCATGCATACGATGGCAAATCCAGAAAATCATTCTGAAATGGGTGCTTGACAGTCATTGATCTATATTAAATATTAAATATCATTAAAAAAACTAAGATATTAAATGCTAAAGACCATTAGCTTGCTAAAGATACAAAAGATAAATAATAGAACAAACCTTGTTATTCTGAAAATTTCCCCCTGTGCCATTTGGTCCGAAGTTTACCGCGTTGTATGCTACTGTTCCAACAGAAGGAAGCACATACCCAATTGGGATACCATGAAAACCGGAAAAATTAACACCTAAAAATTCAAATTGGTGGAAAATTACGAAGCATCGAACTTCACATTTATAATTTCCACATGAAACAATACCAGCAACCGTACAAAAGGATATGAAACATGAGGTTTCCATTTCCAAAGATCTACTGTCATGCCAAAATTTAGTAAAAAGAAATGTGGTGATGATTTACATTCCCAAACTTGTCTTTTCAAATTATCACCACTTCACCAATAGATTGGGACACTTCTACATGCAAATAATATGAGCAAAAGAATTGACGTAAAACCACCGAAGACAAACCTTGGGAAAGCCACCATTCGAGATGAAGCAAAGTATGAAGTGCCAAAATAATAAGGCACATATAACTTTCTCTTCTTCAATAAATGCCCAATGAGAAAATGACATGCAAACCACATCTAGTTAAAACAATGGATTCTGGCAAAAAAATATAACAGAAAAACCAATAAGCAAATTCAATAGCCAGACTTTCTCTTCGGACAAGAAAATTCAATAGCCAGACTTTTTCTTCAATAGCCAGGCTTTCTCTTTTCAATTTTTTTGGGAAAATTTTTTCTTCAGACAAGAAAATTCATTAACACTTTGGGGCTTTATGAATTTTCTGTTTTTATCTGTTGTATAAAGTTACTTTTACCAATCCAAAAAAAAAAATAGAAATTGAAAAATAAAAGTTAACCTTGATATGAAAGGAACAGCCAAAAAGTCCCCAACCATATGCCAAATGTGGTATGCCATATTATCATCAGCAGCTATTGGCCACCGGGAAGCTTCTCAGTTCAGCTCTAAGTAACTAAAGTGAAGAGAATTCACCAAAGAGAAAATGTGATGCTATGGATTCCAGCTTTTAGAAGAAACTTCAATATCTGGGAGCACGAGGACGTGGGTAGGCTATTGGATACTTTAGAAAGATGTTACATCAAATCATCGGATGCAGAAAAGAGAATTTGGATCTGGAACTCAGATGGGGAATACACATTCAAATCCTTCTACGACCAGCTAGCATCCTGTGGAATGGAGCATCCAAGCCCCACTTAGAGTCTAAGTGTGCTTTTTTGGTGGGCAGCGATCCTACAAAGAATTCAAACGATCGACTTCTTGAGAACCTGAGGCATATTGATAATGTATCATTGTGCCCTATGTGTAGAGGCGCGGGACTCAGTGAATCATATTCACAAGCATTGTAGAGTGGCCAGATAAGTATGGAATATAATTCTATCCAAGTTCGGAATAGTAGGGGTTTTCCTAGGGAATCTGCTAGATCTATTGGAGAGTTGTGCTTGGGCCCCATGGAAAAAAAAAGGTAAGATTTTGTGGAATGTCTTCCTTCTTGCAACTATCTGGGTGTGGTGGAAGGAGAGAAATGCTCGGGTACTTAGGATACTCAAAAAGGGCGCATTATCTTTTCAATAAGGTGATAGGCACTACTATTTCATGGGTAAGAATAATTCCATGTTTTAGATTTGTCTCTGCCTATGACTTACGGTATGGGTGGAAGGAGATAGTTTGTGCCTCGGATATCGGTCCTAAGACTATCCAAGCATAGGAACCTCCTGGTCAGGGTCTACTAAAGCTGAACTTTGATGGCTCCGGTGTGGGTAATCCAGGCCCTTCTGGGATTGGAGGAGTCCTAAGGGACTAATTTGGTCATGTTATATGGGCATTTGCAAGCCCGATCTGGGAGGCGGATGCTAATGAACCGGAAGTGCGTGCTATACACCAAGGAATCAAATTCTTAGCGCATGAAGACCTGGACAGAGTGGTGGTAGAAGGCGATTCACTAAATGTGATCAGGTGGCTCAAGGGTTCCCACCCTTATCCTTGGAGGTTTGCACCATATCTTGATAAGATACAGGACCTAATTGGGGATGCTCCAATCTTCTTCCAGCATGTGAGACGGTCAGCCAATGAAGTGGCTGATAAATTAGCAAGAGATGGGGTAGCCCAAGCAACCGTGGATTTATTCGACTTTCTTCCTCCATAATTCTCTCTCTTTGTTCTTGGTTTGGATCTTTTCTTCGCCCTCTCGAGCTGCTTCTTTTCTGTTTGATTGCATCTTGAGACCTCCTTGGTCTTCTCCTTCAATAAAAATTGCTTCCTATTCAAAAATAAATAAAAAATAGAAAAGAATTCACCCTCAGCAACAGCTGGAGCCAAAGAAACATAACCTTCACTAACAGAGGAGGCCCTGCATGAAGGTCAGCTTGATGAGCAAATCCATAATCCTTAAAGATCCCACATAAGCTGGAAGCACTTCAAGTCATCATGGAACACATTCCCACATCCACTATTGACTAGATACATAACCTATGATCAAATTTAGGATTTATGCATCCAGACTACAACAGCGCATCCAAACGAGAGAAATTTCAGAAGAAAAAAATGGAAGATCAAAGAAATACCAGGAAAAAAATGAATGATGCTCTTAGAAACATCCACGTATGAAAAGTGTCACCACTTCAGCAATTTCAGCTCATGTCCCTTCAAAATCCGGGAACTAAGCTCCAAGCAATTGTGAAATAAACACTAAGAAGTTAAGGGCCTTCAATGCGTCTTATAACTCTTGGTGCAATGAGAAAACCGCTCAAAAAACAATTGAGGCACCCAAGAATATTTTTCAAGCTTACCATTATGAAATTACTTTATAGCATACTTCGCCTCATACCAATAGGCAATTGCAGATCCCCTCACCACACAGAGGCAACCGCTTGCTTCACATACAGAGGCAACCGCTTCCTTTCCACATTGCCAAGATTTAACTCCTGGAATTTGTTTTAAAAATTCTCCCCCTTCATTCAATTTGCTTTGTTATGTAACCATATGCTATATAATTAGAACAATTATCACCATTCAAAAAATAATAATAATAGTCAGAACAATTATCAGCCGCAATTTCAAACACCTTTTTCATCCAATTTTGACAATGGTGGATGATATGAAATTTGCCACATAGTTGGCATCTTTCACCCTACCCATAGATTTTTTTTGTTTTTTGAATGGATTCCCATAGAAGATTGTGATTTTTAAGAGATAGTACCTTTTGAAGAAACAGCTAAAAGATTAATGAGTTCTAATACTTCCATTTTTCCAAATGTCTGACATAAATCTGAAACCATTCTTAGTCCACTGCATCAATATTTCTTCAACATACTCATCGCCGTGTTCCTTCAATGTTCCTAACAGTTATGCTCTTATTGTTACACTATTAGAAAGAATATAACAAAGATCAATGGATGAGCCTAGCCCTCCAACCTTTACAGGAACTGCAGATTTATGGAGATCTCTAAAGCTCGGAGGTTTGGGATCATCCTATAGAAATGATTTTGGGGGACCAACCTATTCACGTTGTGGGACAACAAATGGACAGTTTGTCGGTTTGGATCATCCTATGGTGTAAGCCACACAGTACTTTTTGAATAATATTGTACTTAGCAGGCTTACACCATATAAAATCCCTGATTTTTCAACCTTGGATTGTTGTTTTTGTTTCACCTTTCTCTTAATTTTTCTTCTCTCGTCTCCTTTTTTCTCTCTGTTTTTTTCTAATTCCTTTTCTTCTTCACTGCCTGTTATTTTTTCTCCTTTCCTCTCCACCTCTATTCCCTCTCTTTCAAGAATTGCATCAAATCTCCGTTTCGATTCTCACAGTTGTTATGTAGCCCCCATAACCATTCTTTCTCAAGATTCATGACTGTCATTCAGCCCCCAAAACCCCTTCTCTCACATTTTCCAACTTAAATGCAACCCCCAAACCTCTTCCTCATGAGTTGAATGCAGCCAATAGACCAAAAACCCATTTTCTCATGAATGTTCTGTTGCCCCAAAACAAAAACCCATATTCATAGTATGCTCAAGACGGTTATCCAACCCCCTTAAGGTTTGGTTTAAAAAAAAAAAACTTATATAATATAACGTAAGTAAAATTTATAACTTAATAACTATTCAAAAAAAATTAAAACATTATTAAATTACTTAAAAGTTATTAAACTAAAGCTATTATAAAGGTCATTATGTCGAATTTTAGTTCGACATAATGAGCTTCCTCCTTGATGGCTCCGCTTTGTTGTGTTTTAGTTATTTTATTTGGTCTTTTTTTCTCTCTCACCTTCCCTCTTTCTTTGATGTATTGACCATCTCGGTCGCTTTGCTTTTTCAATGAAATTTGGCTACCTTGATAAAAAAAACAATATACTTTATAAATCGCCGACATCAGCCTTGTTCAAAAAAATTATGTCGAATTTTACAAATATATGTAAATTAAGTACGTACCTGGCTGGTTGGATGTCAAGACTCGAGAGCAAAGGAGATTGGAACACGAGAATTGAGAGGCTAGTAGCAACGAGACGAGTCGAGTATGATAACATGGTTGTCGACAACTGTGGTGTTGTGTGGCGACGGCAGAGAGGTGGAAGGCGGGGGGGGGGGGGGGGATGGGATGGGGATGATGAAATGGTTGTAAACGAGTAGTGATGTTTATGATAACAATGTGAAGAAAACCATAGGGATAGAATAGTCAGAACGGAGGGCCGCAACCAAAAGTATCCACTGAAGGAGCCAATTTTTTATGAGAAAATCACTCTAGAGATATAGTAAATGGTGGAAGACGTTGATTACTCCATTCAAACAAAAGAATTCATCCTCAATCACAAAGTCATAACAGAAATTAAGATCCCTAGTTTACCATTCAAAAAAGACAAAAGAAAAAGAAATTAAAATCCCTAGTTCAAATGAAATTGCAAAGCCCAGTATCGATCACAACCCTACACAGTGTGGAACAAAAAACCTTTGTTGCAAAATATCTTTGCATCAGATTCATAATTAGAGTCTCTACCAACTAGTTCAACGTGAAACATTTTCCAATGCATCAATTCAAAGAGAATAGATCAACTGGACACTAAAGACAATTTCTACACAAATTTTTTTTGGAGCAATGGACACTATGGTCTGATCACTTCTGTGTTCAAAAATCACATTTTGTTGAGTGTAAGGACATGATCACACAATAATCTTCTTTCATGTCAATGTTAGTAGCTACATGAAAAACTTCCAGAAGCAACCAAAATGAAGTAGGATTCTAGATATATATCATGTGAATACTGAATAGCGAAAAACATATTGATCTCTAGGTCAGTATTCGGCAATTCTCACAGATTCAGCGAATAATATATGACTGCCTACGTTCACAGTGTTCGTTCGAAATTATATATTTTTTTTTGAACAGTTTCCCTAGAAATTATAAATACTTTATAAGTTTAAGATATGTACTGAAAACCATATTGAAATCCTAAAATCATGGCCAAGAATCCAAGGCGAAAGAAACATGCATCAATCAAAAGCTTTAGGAACATAAATGCAAAGGTCAAATATGAGGAATACAAAAATCAAGCCAACATAGAATGCTTAAATACATAGTGTGTACTCATGCATCTAGTAGCACCAACAAATGGATACATTCATGGGAGATACTGTATAAAGTCACACCTGAGTATGAAAATGGAGCATTTATTGATTGTGAGTAGTGAGTATCTTCTGTTAACTTTGACAAAATCAAAAAGATCGCTCGCATTTGTTCCTCTAAAGAACCTGTCAATGTCACAAGCCTATCATTCAAGCCAACATAATTATGATCCTGAGGGGATATCTTGATGCCAGCTTGAGAGTCCTCAATAAACGACCTGATCAAATGCATAACCTAGATATCATTAGTTGCCAAGAAAAAGCTCGATGTTATCACAAGCAAGGGAAAAAAAAAGAACTTCCAACTAGTCATTTATTAAAAAAAAAGTCATTTCTTATAAAGAAACAAGAAGTTCCAACTAGCCTGATCTTCCAAGAGTATAAATATCAAAATGGAAATCCATGCTAGATAAATTAATCTTTTTCTGGAATTCCTCACATGGAACGATAAACAGCGCAATCTTCTCACTGTTAAGGCCAATCATAATTTAAAATTGTGAATGTCATCATTGTGAAACTTTTGAAAATTGTGCAAATTGAAAGTTGCGGGTGCTAAAATAAGTCATATCTTGATAGACAAGATGCAGAAAGCTTATGCAAAATTGATGCTAAGATCAAATAACAGCTTTGTTCCGTATTTTTTATTTTATTTTTATAGGTAAAGATCTTTGTTGGTAAAGAAACAGAAGCAAGAACAAACAAAATAAAAGAGAGGCCAACAACTCTGTCCAAAACTAGAAAAAGGATACATCAAGGAGAAGGTTAGAACATTGGGATGGATGGTTGCATGATATTATTATAATATCATATAATAAGAAATTTTGCAATAAAAAACCAAGACGCCAATGTTTTACGATTTGCGTAGTTACATTTCAGGAATGGCAAAATCATTCACCGAAGTTACTATGCTCATACTGCTCTCGAGCCACTAGAAATGGCACGTGGTTGTGGTGACCAAGTGATAGAAATCAAAAGCTCCTAAAGGTGTACCAGAAAGGACACAGAGGACCCACCTCCAAAGCACCAATAATGATATGCTAGAGTACCGGGCAGTCAAATTTGCCAAGATGAAAATGGTTGGACATGCCAAGAAAATCAGCAACGCAAGGGAAACCACCCATTATTCACTGGGGCGAGATGAAGACATGCCTTGAAAGTAAGTACCTTCCACCAGATTTTTAAAATTAAATGTATGATCAAATGGTGACTTACAGACAAGGTAACATGTCAGTAGCTGAGTACATCCTCTGTTGTTAAAATCTTACGATTTACGATTTGAATCTTACGATTCAAATCGATTCGTGGGTTTTCGTGGGTTAAACGATTCAAATCGGACGAAGAATCTTTTTTCGTAAAAATCTTACGATTCAAGTACGATTCGACTTTGAATCGTGCGATTTTTACGATTTTTACGATTCTGTCTGTTTTGGATTTTGAGAACTGATTCAACTCAACAACTGAACTCAACAAAGCCTTTGTCCCAAGCTAGTTGGGGTCAGCTAAATGAAATAGAAGTGGCAAAGTTTTTCGGCCGGCTGCCAACATTTTGAGAACTGATTGTGATTTCAAAATGAAAATCATTTTAAAATGGTTTGTTTATGGCTGACATTTCTTTGTATGATGATTATTATAGATTTGAGTATGTGCTTTGTTTACTGTTGTGATTAATTATATAATGATTTATTATATAATGAATATAGTTTGTGCTTTGTTTAGTAATTTATTGTGAGATGAATATGATTTGTGCTTCGGACTACTTTTTTTCTTTTTTGGGAATTTTATATTTAATTTAATAGTTTCAAATGGAAAGATAGATAATTACTCATTTTATTCTTATTTTTTACCTTTTTATATTTTTTAATATTTTTTCTCATTTATACATATAAATCTGAAAAAATCTTACGATTTACGATCCGATTTATGATCCGATACGATTCGAACCTTGTTACGATTTACGATTCGATTTTGATTTTCAGAACCTTGAGTACATCCGCAAATTTGATGAATTAACCATTCGGTGCGAGACTTACGAAAATCCAGCGCAAGCCTTTCTTGCTACAAGATTGTATTGAGATCCAAGATTTAGAATCTACCATAATCAGATCCAACAAATGAAAGGAAAATGCAATAAGAATCTACCATAATCAGATCTAGTCATTCATTCATCTCCCTCCCTCCCTAGGTCGACTAAATCCCTAGGGAGGGAGACGGCTCTCTCTCTCTCTCTCTCTCGTCTTGCCCTCTCTCTCTGATCTCTCCCTCTCTCTAATCTCTCCCTCTCTCTATGGTCTCTCTCTGATCTCTCTCTCTCTCTCTCTCTCTCTCTTGATGGGCAAGGGAGAAGATGGTGGTCGGATGTTGCCCGGAAATGGTAGATCTCGCAAGAATTGCAGCAATGGTGGTTGGAGGGGCGGAATGGCCGGATCTGGGCTCGATAAGGCCGGATATAATGGTGAAAGTGCGTGGGGGAGTCGTCGGAGGTTGTGGAAGGGGCCGAAGTAAGGAAAAGGGTGGCCGGATTCAGGGGAAAAGGAGGAGGCGATGTGGAAGTGAGGGAGGTTGTGGACGGCGGCAATGAGACGCATTAGTAGCCATATAAGGTTAGGGTTTGGAGGAGGAGGGGAATATTATGGTTGTTAGGGTTAGGGTTGAAGGGGTATGGAGGAGGGGAGTATTATTGTCGTTAGGGTTACGGTTTGGAGATTAGGGTTTGAAGGGGGAAGGATGAGGGAGTATCATAGTCGTTAGGGTTAGGGTTTGGAGATTAGGGTTTGAAGGGGGAAGGATGGGATGAGTATTATAGTTGTTAGGGTTAGGGTTTGGAGATTAGAGTTTGAAGGAGGAAGGATGAGGGGAGTATTATAGTTGTTAGGGTTAGGGCTTGGAGTATACTTTCGAATGGGATCTGAATGAATTGATTCTAGTGGGGAGGAGGATTCTGATTTTTGGGTTAGTGGAAGTAGGTTTTGGAGAGGATGGTGGAAGGATTTGATATATTTTTAATGGGGAGCCGCCGGTGTTTGGTGGTGGTTCGAGGTGGAGGTCGCCGGAGATCGGATGATGATGTTGGGTGGTCAGCTATTGTGCATGGTTAGGTGCATGGTTAGGGGCGCACAATAGCTCTGGGCCTTCGAGCAGGATTTTTGAAAATCGAATTTGCTAGCTGGATTGCGGTGGAGAAATCGGTGTGACGCGGCGGGTCACGATCTTGACTTGGTGGGCCCCACAAATATGGCGCTTTTTGCTAGATTCGATTTAATTGAGGCTATTGGTATTGTAAGGGGTAATGGGTTTTTCTTTTGGGCCAAGGAGAATGCTCCTGGGCAATTCATACTATGTAAATCTGGTAGGACTATTGGTCCCCACTGTAAATTTTGCTGGTGTGAATATATTTGTCAATTTAAAAAAAAAATATTTCGAAACAAATGGCCACTCTGCGCGTTTACGATTTGGATGATGCTCTCCAAGTGGCTTTTTTTTTTTGAAAATCGAGAAATTTAGAGTCAGTCTACCATGAAAAGGTTCAACACTCGGGAAGAAACCACAACCAGAAAAGCCACAGATGTGGGGAGAACCCCCAAGCCACCATTCAATAATGCCTACAAATCCAAGTCTAATGGACCATGAACAGCGTTAGCAGCACAACCTACAGGAAAGGCATCGGTGAATGAAACAGCAAAGAAGAGCAGTGGTGAAAATAGCTGCTTTAAATGCATAGGCAAAGGCCATTGTGCCTTTTAATGCCCCTCAAAGAACTTGCATATTGATGTTGAAAAGGAAGTTGATGAGATAGTTGAAGAGGATCCTACTCTAAAGGCCGACGATTCATTGATGATGAAGAGCCTATGGACGATGCAGACGCTTCATTTGTGTGCATGGTAAGACGAATCTTGACTACAAGAAACTAAGGAGGATTGGCTTTGTATCACCATCTTTCATATTCTGATCAAGAGCACCATCTTTCACACTCTGATCAAGAGCATGGTTTAAAATTTTGGTTTCGGTACCAGTTTCGGACCCCTGAAATTTCAAAATTTCAACTGAAATTCTGAAATTTCAGTCGAAATTTGGTAACAATTAAAAAAGCTTATTTAATTCATTTCGAAATTTTGTAACATTTCTTTTTTTTTTAAAACGATTTCGGCCGAAATTTAAAACCATGATCAAGAGCAGGGATAACTTTCGCAAACTCGTCATCGATGGAGGCAGTAGCATGAATGTAAACTCAATGGCTACCATTGATCAAATGCTACTGATCGTGCAGCCTCATCTCCTTCCTTAAAAGATTGCATGGGGGTAATAAGAGACACCCACAATAACAAAAGAATACTTTAATTAATATTTCTTACGGCGCTTATAAGGATTCTGTTTGGTGTAATGTGATTCCTCCTTGGATGGCACTGGACATATGACCAAAATGTGTACTATTGTGGGAAAACAAACATTTTTATACACAAAGGAAAATGGGTTGTTTTGAGACCTATGTCAACCGAGGTTGTTAAGAACCATAGCAAAGACAAGTCTAAAGCTCCAACGCCAAGCAAGAATGCCTTGAACTTGCTCAATGAGACAGACAAGTCAACTCCAATGCCAACCAAGAATGTCTTGAACTTGCTCAATGAGACACCGTTCGAGGTTGAAAAGAAACAATGACACATCATCTATGTGGTGGAGACAAAAGAAGCCACAACACGAGCTAACTGCCACAAGAAATACTTAATGAAGCCAAGGAGCTATTGTCCAACTTCTAAGATGTATACCCGAAGGAACTTGCATATGAGTTACCTCCTATGATTCGTGTCGACATGCACTTGGACATGTTTCCTTCTTAGTTACACAACTGTGCATAAAGGGCAAAAGTTACCAAAAACTTGTCGCTTTCCCTTTTGTACTGTTTTGTTATAGAAAGAACACCAACACAGCACGTTTCTATCTCTAGCTTTCTTCCTTGGCTACGAAAGAATGTTTTTTTTTTTTTTGTTTAATTAAAGTCACATAGGGGACAGTTTCAATCGCAGACTGGGTTTCTTTTCCTTTTGACTGTTGTTACAGAAGCAGAATATACAAAGTAAGTTTCTAGCTTTTTTCCTCTTTTTCCTTTTGAGGTATTCCTCTTTTTCATATTTAAAGTTACAAAGCAGCCTAAAACAGTTAATTGTGACTTGTCCCTGGAGGGTTGCTTTGAGATTTGTCCTGCAACTGCAACTTCTGGAGGGACTGACGCCTGCAACTTTGACGGTTTGTAATATGCTCTACATCTTATGGTAATGTGCTTCCTCTTTCTTTCATCAATCTACTCCACTTTCTCTCTCCTCTTTTTCTTCTCATTCTCTTCTTTTTATTGTTGGCAACTTTTAATCTCATCCACACATGATGCAAAAAAGTAGATCAGACGCACAGAATTTTTCCATGTGGCCATTCTTGTGTCTGCTGGTGTGGACAGATATGTAGGCATGCAATGTGGCACTGTTGCAGGTTGCCTATGTTTTTAACTCTGAACAAACACATGCTCACACAAGAAACAGAGAGAAGCAGATGAACAAGTTAGTAGTCCACCGTGGTTAATCTACAAGTTTGCAGTGAAACTACAAACTGGTATAATTGGATAAGCACGGTGCCTATCCAATAATAGTGAAACCAATGTTCCACAATTAATGTTTTATAGGTATGTTCCCAGTAATAGACTAATGGAACGGCAATGGGTATTGTGCCGTCCAACATGAGTCAGCTCAACAAATTTGTAGTTTTAAGGGATTTTATGGAGAAAATAACTATTTATTAAGCCCACATTTTTTATTTTTTTTTGAAAGATGACAATTTTATTGAAACTATGGAAAATACATTAGGGACCCCAACTTGCAATACATAGAATCAATTAAGGATGGCCAGGAGCATACTCCTAGACCAGTTAAAAGCAACGAAGAAAATCTACTAATTCATCCACTACAGTGACTTTCCCCTGTCCAGGCACTACCTGCCTGCCAGATAACTATTTTACCTCCCTACTATCTAGAATCATAGACTTCACCACTCCCCCCAAACTCCAAAGCACTATCCCAACGCCCCCAACAGATCGAATCCAACAAAAAGTGTCATATTTGGGAGCCTCTCATGCAAGGCTTTCCTCAAAACAGATTTGTCATCACCATCTAGATAGTCATTTAGGATCTAGGTAAACCAACAAAACCGGAGGAGACTTGAACATGCCATGCTGAGTCAAAAACTGTAGCAGATATACAACCCCAGAGAATGGGATCAGGACTTCCTGAGGGTCACTGATCGCCAAAACTTCCTCCACTATTCGACAACCCACCGTCTTAAAGTGGAATAACTTTTATCTCCATAGAGAACAAGGTCCGGTCCTCGAATTCTTGGTGAAGTCCAAGAATGAGATAGAGAGGGAGAGCTGACAACTTGGGGAAGCTGGTCTTCCCGGATCCTCAAGGGAGGCCATTCCTACTTTGTTAAGGATCCTGCCTTCAAACTTAGATGGAGAGAGCCTTTTAATAGCAAAACCAAGGGCTGTAGAGCCATGAACCTTCCATTCCTAGGAAGGAGTGCTATGATTCTGACAATATGCCTCCCTAGCTATCTATGAAAATACAAAAAAAAGCCATCCGGCTACTTTTAATTGTCACAGTGTTTTTCATCCCCGGGAACCCCAGCTATAAGTCTAGTTATAGATGGGGCCAAACCTAGGAGGCCTGGATTTTAAGAGTCTAATCAATCTGCTAAGTTTCTTTTTTGCCCCCCAGTTTGGAACCCAAGATAGTGCTTATCTTATTCATGAAGAAATTATCTTGGGACCTTAAACCCCTGACTGGGAAGGTCAAATCTTTGTAAAAGGCGCCTTGGGCGCGATTGACGATGCTCTTCCTGACATATGAAACCCGCTTTCGTCTGGTGTAAGGGGTAGGTTTCTTGGGACTTACCAATGAACCCAAAAAGTCTTCCTTTCTCGGTTCAGGACCCATCAAACTTTGTTCTGGAATAGCCAACGGCTCTTTAGGCCTCCCAGCAAGGAATTTTGAATTTGAATTTGAAATCCCAAAAGGGCCCAACGGTTCACCTGACAATGGCTTTGAGGATGTCGTTGGCCGGTCCGCCGCTAAGGGTAAACCGGAATCCTGAATGGGAGATTCAGAGGATTCCTTTGAGAGTTCAACCCCAATGGGATAGAACTGATCAAGGATTTTCAATCTTACACCAGAATAAGGGAAAAGCCATCGAGGGGATAAAATCTTAGCTGAAACAAAGCTCATATAATTCTGATGGCTGCCCTCCATCTTGATTTCTACAACCTTGCCAAAGCGCCCCCATAAAGCCTCCACCATAGAGACAGCCTAGATATGCAAAGGGATGCCATAAAAACGAACCCAAAGCGCCTCCTCTCTTTGAATAAAATCTTTTTTTCATGGCGAGAGGGAGAGTAGGTGGTTGTCCAAGGCCGCAGATTCCTTAGCAATAATCTGTGAAGCCTGCAATTCTGAATCAAACATAAAAAGAAATCCATCATTTGCCAGAGAAGAGGGGCAAGGTACCGATGGGAGCTCCCAGGACACTCGTGCCCAATTCCACAGCTCCTGCAAAGACTCATTGTGGTGTTTCTTTTTCCCGATCAAGCAGGACCTGAGAGAACCTGATCGCACATCCACTTCCTGCCCTGAAATAGATAAGGTTGGAGGCGCGTAGTTTCTATTGCAACAAATTTTACCCGAGTTAGGCCAAAGGTTATCTTCAACATCCTTAGGTTTCACCCTGGGGGATCGAGGAATCCATTTTAATGATGTTCTAGTCGAATGACACTAGCGACATTCGACCCGCCATTTAAAGTTTAGGTATTAGCAAGGAGAACAAAACCATGCCCCAATCCTTTAATCTTGGACATGTTTGGACCTCCCTAGAGATACTCCTTCGCCACCCCCAGAAGGAAGAGTGGAGGGAATCAGTCTAGCCTGTGGGCATCTTCTACATCTAAACCGCCATCCAAAGTTACGATAGTGACATTCATGGCATTGCTAATCCTCTTCCCTAGGCATCCTTTGTCCTTTCAAATCATCTACTTTTGAATCTATTTATTAAACCTACATTGTATAACCCTTTAGTTCATCTGTTTATAACTAAAAGTAACAGTCCACAATAAGAACTGCATATAGATCACGAGATGTCCCCATTAAGTACCATTATATTCTATTGTATGAAACTCATATTAAATTTGCATACATCGTCTATGATATAGTTTATGACCCTCGTTCTTTCATTATGTGATTGCAAAGTCGGTTTTGTGATTGCAAAATCTATGATATAGTTGAATACTTTAATTATAAATCTTCTCTTCTAATTTATGAATTGATGGTTTACAGATAAATGATGCATTGTCTATTGACTTACTAGTTCTTATTGCACTGCTTTTCTTTTATATATTTATATATATGATATTCAACTGCAGCTTCATGGCATCTTCTAGAATTAATAAATTATACCAAGACAATCAAGATGAAGATTGGGAAACTCCATTATGGAAATTTGTTGAAAGATTAGAGATATTGAAAGGAGGTGGTGGTAACTGGAGATTTAGATGCGGTTTTTGCAAAGATACTATTAACGGTTTGCATACTAGAGTGAGAGCACATTTGCTTCAAATTCCTAGAGAAGCTATTCAAAAGTGCAATGCTATCAATGACAATGATACAAATGCCAATAAGGAGTTGCTGGATCAGGTAGAAAGTAGGAAAAAGTGTTACAGTGATCTAGTAGTATGACTCATATTCCCTTGCCTACATATAATATTGGACTAAAAAAGGAAGAAAAGAGGATAGAAAGATAAATCGATATTTTAATATTGTTGCACGTGATGAGTTAGATCATTTGCTTGCTTGATACTTCTATTAAGCTAGAATACCATTATCATGACTTATGAATCCGGTTGTTAGGCAAATGATGAAGCATGCATGTGAGCATAATTTGCAGGGCTACACGGTTTCTAGTTATGATAAAATTATGACTACTTTGATAACTCAAGAAAAGGCCAACATTGAGCAAATTATGAATTCAAATAAAGATAGTTGGCCTCGACGTAGTGTTTCTATCATTAGTGCAGGTGGACACACAATAATAGCCGTCCTTTGATAAAAAAATTTAGCTCCATCTTCTAATGAGCCTGTTTTTCTAAAAGCGATTGATGCTTCTAGAATTTACAAAGATAGAGTTTATAGGGCAAAAATTTTTATTGATGTGATTATTGAAGTAGGTCCACCAAATGTTGTGCAAGTTACCACAGATTATGCATCAGTATGTAAAAATACTGCAAATCAGGTTCAAGTGATGTGCCCACATATCTTTTGGACACCATGTGTTGTACACACTCTTAATTTGGCACTAAAAAAAAATTTGTGAACCCAATGAAAAAGAAAAGAGCCAAATTTCAACAACTTATTTGGATTACTTCTTTAATAGATGAAATAAAAATGTTATTTCATCTGCAACCATTCTCAAGCACGCACCATATTCAACAAATACTCACATTCGGCTTCCTAATGTAGAATAAACCTATTTTGCTTCAAGCATCATCATTTTATATCGAGTCAAAGAGGTTCGGCAGTATATCTCAGAGATGGTTTTCGATGAAGATTGAAAATTCCTTAGAGAGCAAGATATTGAGAAAGCACAATTGATCAAGAATGTCTGTTGATGATAGTTGGTGGGATAGATTACTTGTTATTTTTTATTGCACCTATTCTTGAGATTATGAAGATTGCGGATTCAAATAAATCATGTTTGTAGTTAATATATGATATGTAGGATAATATGATCGAAAGTACATGCAATTTTTACTCACGAAAAAAAAAATCCTCTTACAGAATTGATTTTTACACAGAGGTGCATGACATTTTAGTCAAACGTTGGAATAAAAGTAGCAACCCCCTTTATTGTTTGGCGCATTCTCTAGTGCATCAATTTTATAGTGATAAGTGGCTGGAGGAGGAAACTTCAGGCTTTAAGCGTGTACCTCCTAATCCTGATAAAGAAATTTCTAAATGTCGTAATAAGTGTTATGCCCGGTTATTTCCTTATAAAGAAATAAAGACAAAAGTTCATGAAGCGTATGGACAGTTTGCAAGATGTAGAGGCTCATTTTCTAGATGAGAATCTATGCGCGATAGATATTTTTCTAATTCGCGAACGTGATGGGCTAATTTTGGAGTAGGTACACCTATGCTTGCAACACTAGCTAACAAATCTAATAAATGAATTAATTATCTTTATTTAAAACATTACAAATGTAAATTATTTATTAATTTTATTTTCTCATGTTTGTAGGTTACTCAATCAACCAGCTTTGTCCTCTTGTTGCGAGAGAAATTAGAGTACATTTTCCTATATCTTAAATGTGAAACGCACCCAGTTGAAAGTGCATCATGCTGAAGATCTTGTGTATATTCACAATAACCAGAGGTTCCAGTCGAGAAGATTAGAGAGCTATAAAGAAGAGCCTTCTAAATGTTAGGATGTTACTGAGCGCTCAGACTTAGAATTACTTATAGATCTGGATATGAAAAATCTTTCTCTGAGTGGTCCAGTGCTTGAGCTAGACTAGGTGCCATAGGATGAAAATTTAGAAGTCAATAATGATGATTATATTGATTAGAAATTTGATTTGATTTTTCTAGCTTTTATTCCGTCGATATATTAGTTTTTAGCAGTTCTTATAATTAGATTACCTTCTATTTTGGATTTAGAAGTAAGGCCATATGTCCCCCTCTTGTATTTTTTTCATATATGAATAAAATTTAAGGTGCCTGCCCGAGTTCCTAGATAAATTTCCAGCCAAAAAATGCCTTTTTTTCAGATTACACGTGCATTTCATATTTTTTTGAATGACATGTGCATTGCATATTTAAAAGTTTAAATTCATAATATTCTAGTTGTTACGAATTTCTATTGTCTGCATATGTAGCCGTGTCCCCTTCTATTCTTCTTTTCCCCATTGGTAGTTGTGTCCCCGTTTTTACATTTTGGGAGGTCGCTGTGTCTGACACTCCATGTCCGTGTCCACCAATCACAAGTTACCTCCCATGAGAGAGGTCCAGGACACAATTGACTTTGTTCCAGGGTCGCAATTGCCAAAGCTCTCTGTTTATCGCATGAACCCAACAGATGATGATAAACTGAGGCGACAAGTGGATGAATAGCTCATTTCAACAAGGAGTTTGTCATCAAAAGTTCCTTGTCAAATGGAAAGATCGCCCATTATCATATTGCACTTGGATCAAGGCGAAAGAATTTCAACATCTCAACCCCAATCTCTATGACGAGTACCATACCTTTAACTCATTAGAGTCGAGTTCTTTTAATGACAAGAATAAAAAGCCCCTGAAGGTGAACCACATAGGACATAGAGGACCCCACCTCCAAAGCTTCAATACAAATGTCATAGGATGGAGGGCACACATGAGAGATTCCCTAGCCAATAGGGAATTGTCTTTCCTTTGTACGGGAAAATCACTCCTTACGATTTATTCCATTTAAGTCATTACAATAGGCAACAGGGACACGGCTACCTCCCAAAATGTAGAAACGGGGACACGGCTACCAATAGAGACAAGGCGAATAGAAGGGTACACGGCTACATATGCAGACATAATAAAAATCCGTAACAACATGAAGATTATGAATTTAAACTTTTAAATATGCGATGCACATGCCATTCAAAACAATATGAAATCTGCATGTGTAATACAATCTAATTATATTAATTGCTAGAAAAGTAATACATCCAAATCCAAAATAGAAGACAATATAATTATAAAAATCGCTAGAAAAGTAATCCATCGATAAAATAGAAGATAGAAAAAATCAAATCAAATTTCTAATCAAGACAATCATTATCGAATTCTAAATATTCATCTTGTGACACTAAGTCTTGATCAAGCACTGGATCATTGAGAGGAAGATTTTTCGGATCCATATCTATAAGTATTCCAAGTCTGAGTGCTCAGCAACAACCCAACCTTTAGAAGGCCCTGCTTTTTAGCTCTCTTCTTTTTTCAATAGTAGCCTCAGGTTACTATGAATATACACAAGATCTTCAGCGTAATGCGCTTTCAACCGATTGCATTTCACATTTAATATATAGGAAAATGTGCTCCAATTTCTCTTGCAACAAGAGGACGAAGCTGTTTTATTAAGTAACCAACAAACATGAGAAAATAAATTAATAAATAATTTAAATTTGCAATGTTCTAAATAAAAGAAGATAATTAATTCAATCAATTGTTTATTATACCAATCAGCTAATGCTGCAAGCATAGGTGCACATGCTCCAAAATCAGCCCACCACAATAACGGATCAAAAATATATGTATCGCGCATAGATTCCCATAAAAATATGAGCAACTACATCCTACACACTCTCAATAGTCTCCACGAACACTTGTTTTTATTTCGTAAGGAAATAACAGGTCAAAAAACTTATTACGGCCATTAGAAATTTCTTCAACACGATTAGAAAGTGCATGCTTCAAACCTGAATTTCCCTCTGCCAACCACTTATCACTATAAATCGAAGGACTATAGAATGCAAAGAATAATGCGCGTATGCGAAAACAGGGGTGTTATTTTTATTCCAACATTTGATTAAAATGTCATGCACCTTTATGTAAAAATCACTTGTATATGTAAGAAGATTCTTTTTATTAGTAAAAATTGCATATTGCACTTTTTTTATCATATTATCCCACATATCATATATTAAGTGCAAACATAGTTCATCAGAATCCGCAATCCTTATAATCTGAAGAATAGGTACAGCAACAATATCAGTTGTGCCTTCTCAATATCTTGTTCAGTAAGGAATTTCCAATCTTCATAAAAAACCATCTTTAAGAGATATTGTCTAAAGCTCTTTAACCCAGCCTAACATGATGATGCTTGAAGCAAAATGGGTTTCTTCTGCATTAAGAAGCCGAATGTGGGACGAGTATTTGTTGAATATGGTGGACACTTGAGAATGGTTGTAGATGAAAATTCGAAATATTTTTACTTCATCAATAAGAGAAATAATACAAATAAGTTGTTGAAATTGGCTTCTATCTTTTTCATCGGGTCCACAAATATTTTTCAGTGCCAAATTAAGTGTATACAACACATGGTTTCAGAAAGATATGTGCAAGCATCGCTTCAACTTGATGTCTAACATTTATACATCCTGGTGCATTATCTGTGATAACTTGCACAACATTTAATGGACCTACTTCAATAATCACATTAAGAAGAAGTTTTGCCATATAAACATTGTCTTTGTAAATTCTAGAAGCATCAATCGTTTACAGAAAAATAGGCCCACTAGAAAATAAAGCTAAAAAATTATCAAATAACAGCAATTATTCTCTGTCCACATGTCGCTAATGATAGAAACACCACGTTGAGGCCAATTATCCTTATTTAAACACATAATTTGCTCAATGTTAGCATTTTCCTAAGTCATCAAAACAAAACATGAGGTAAGCCAGCCCAAGGCACTGGTCTATTGGCGTTGAGTTGGCAGATACCTAAAAACTGGATTCATAACTCCTTATAATACAATTCCAGTTGAATAGAAGTATCGAGCAATCAAAGTATCTAACTCATCACATGCAGCAATAATAAAATATTGATTAATCTTTCTATCCCTTTTTCTTTTATTTTTAGTTCAATATCAGATGTAGGCAAGGGAATACGAGTCATACTGCCCGATGAGTAACAATTTTTTCATATTTCCTACCCAATCCATCAACTCATTAATGAAACTTATACCATCGTCATTGATAGCGTTGTACTTTCTAATTCTTTCTTTAAGAATTTAAAGTAAGTGTTTTAACTCGAGTATGCGAACCGTTAAAAGTATCATTGCAAAAACTGCATTTTAAACCCATACTCACACACCTAAACCGAAAGAGGCCGAACACTAGTCTTTATCTTTAACAAGTGTTCAGTTGCTAATGGGGGCATTATGTGGAGAGAGAGAGAGAGGTGTTTGGTAAAAAAAAAATTATGTGGAGAGAGAGAGGTGTTTGGTAAAAAAAATGCAGCTCAAAATTTCATTCTAGAAGCATATTTAGGTGATTTTTTTGGTAGGTAATATGGGATTGAACCCCCAACCTCTAGGTTAAGACCAATGTCTCGACCATTAAGCTAGAGGCTCAATACTCAACTCAACTAAGCCTTTGTCCCAAACTAGTTGGGGTCTGCTCCTTTAGAAAATTTTCATGAAGAAGCTAGAGGCTCAATCCCAAGATTCTCAATCATAGCCATTTTGTGTGGGAGAACCATCCATCCTGCATACCACAATTTCAAGATCTATGGCCACTAAAACATGAAGATTAGAGGAAGTCTAAACTGAAGGGTGCCCTCGCAAAAAAGAGTTGAAAGGGAGCCCTCATTGGCTGCACATCACCGTCACGTTTGACTTTTCAGCTATAATTAACACACGATGGTGATGTTCAGCCAATGGGGGAGTGATGATGCCGCAATCTGGCTGCACGATGTAGGGTGGCAGAGCTCCAATATGTATGAGATCTGCGCTCACAGAAAAAGCGTTAGGGGCCCCGGAGTTGTGGTTCCGAGGGACCACTCCAACGCTCAAGTCAGAAATCGGCAAACTAGAGGGAAATAGAAAGGCTAGAGGTAAAAGATGAGCGTTACCAGCTTGGTGTGCCATCGAGTGTGGGGGTTCTCTCATAGAGGAGTCCACAACTAGGTAGGAAACTTGCCTTCATAGGAGTCCTTCCTCATTGGGCGATTTCCTTAGAGATAAACACTGACTTCCCTTACAAGGAGTCGTTTTCAACTTTCTACCGTGGACAGATGACCTTTATGGAAGGTTTCCCTCCTCGAGTAGGACTCTCGGTGTGACTAACTTTCTTGTTCGGGGGTCGTTACCAATTTCCTGGGATGGGAGAATCCCTCTGGATCTTTCCTTCCGGCGGCTAGTTTGGTTTCTAATCCGAGAGGTGTGCCTAGTGTCAAGCATCAGAGGGGAGAGCGGATTTTATCCCTAACATATTGCCCACCACTTCCTCGAGCTGTCTTCGGGTCAGGGAAGTAGCTTTAGGCTTTGGGGTCTCTTAAGATCCCTTGGAACCTTTGATGAGGTGACTTTCGTATATCCCGTCGAGCTTACTGAAGTTCTTGGAAATACGGAGTATGTTCTTAGCGTACACGAATTTCTTGAAGGGATCGTCGTCTCTCGATGCAATGCAGACTCTAGGAGTCGAACGACACTTTTTAGGGTCTAGAGGATTGGCACGGACCTTTGCACTCTCTTGTCATGTTCTTCTGGGAATGATCGCGCCTTTCTCGAGAGCTATAGCGGTTGTTCGTGAATCGAGGCATTGTTTCTCATTAAACATGAAAATAAAAATTTCATCTCATTCTCGGCATTATTAGGGAGACACGTCTTGCAATCAAATTCAGTTGCATTGTTAAGAAGAATCCAGGTCATGTTATCAAATTTAGTTCCAAATGATGAAGTAACGATTTAGGAATTAGTGTTTCGTTTTTACCTCGACTCTTGGTGCGCTTGCGTTTCTTAGGATTAGAGCGCGGGTTTGTAACGTGTGAGCCGACTTCGATTTCCTCAGTGAACATTCTCAAAAACGCGTACAAATTTTCTAGGAAAGCGAGATTTGATGCAGCAAGAGAGAGCTCTGTCCTAGGGCTGGACATAAAACCTCTCTAAACCCTGTTAAAAATTTCGTCTGAGCAAACCGTAACACTAATTTATAGTTGAAATATGGCAATATATTCGTTATTATCTATAGGGATCGTTAATCTTGCGGCCCACTCTGATAATTTTCATGCATTTGTCAAATCAGAATAACAGATATCCTAAATCCATTGTTTTGATAATGGCACCTCTCTTCTCGTTTTACCCTTTCTTGATGAGACAGAACTAGTACGTGATCATGTAGACACCCCATTTTGATCGGACTAAAAAAATCCCAAAATCGATTAAAAACCAAATCCCGAAATCGAATAAAGTTCCCAACATTCGAGTCCTGGAATCGAATTCAGAATCTCCCAAAATCAAGTTTCAAGTTCCTGAAACTGATTCCCAAGTGTCCAAAAGAACTCGAAATTTCCAAAAACCGAACTTCAATTGCAAAGAGAACCGATTCGAGGCGAAAATTCCCTCATTGGCAAAACATTTTTGAAAATCCAGATAGCCCAGATGATCCCCCAGACCTCATTTGTACCCCTTATTTGAAAGCCCCAATCTCCCCTTGCATTTTCCCAAAATTTAGAAAATTTATGAAAATGCCCCTCGCATTTTGATATTTGCAACCCCCCCTATTTGAATCCCCAAATTCAATAATACTCGACCCCAACCTTATTTTGGTGTTTTCGCTAACCCATCTTGTCCGTTTGTGCGCAAAATGCTACCAAAAGGTAATTACCATCCCCAACAATGTTTGTGCAAAATTACACTGGAAACGGGTGAAAAGGGGAAGATAAGACGAGCTGAGTTTGTGCCATTGTCAAATCTGCGTATATTGATATCAGTCCTCAGATGCAAAGGAATAAAAGAAGATAAGACGATGAATTAGTGCAACTATCAGAAAATAGTTGAATTAATATCATTCCTCTTTGTTTGAAGTGAATTGGGGGGAATTAAGTGATTGGGGGGTGCCCAATGGAAAAACATGAGAAAAAATCATCACCACAATCTATAAATGGAGGTATGAGCTGGGGAGATGAGGGTTTTCTCCATTTTAGTGTTTTCTCCATTTAAGGAAAAACTAGAGATAGAGAGAGGGATTCTGGTTGCCTTCTCCGCCAACCTCGCCGGGATCCAACCACTCACTCCTCCATTGCCAACCCCTACAACCCCTAACATTCTTCATTAAACCCATTTTGCTCACCCATCATCTTCTCAAACCTCAAATCACCTCCCTGACTGAACCCATTTTCATCAAGCCATCTTCTCCGGCCAAACTTTCCCTACCGCCGAGGTCCTCCGATCACTTCCATTGCTCCGGCTGCCGATCTCCTCCATTCGGCAATCACCAGTGCACATCGCCTTCCTCTCTCTCACTCAGTTAGTGCTTTACAAAGAAAATACAGAGAAGGAGAAGCTTGGAGAAGAAGATCGGAGTTCTAACCATATTCCGGCGGTTTTCTCCGGCAAGCTCACCATTCTCTGAGCACCCCGTGCGGATCCGGCCATTCCCCCTTCTTATGACCACCATTTCCATCACTAGCCCATTGCTCCGCTTCCTTTTATTCCTTTTCCGGTCACTATCTCCGATCTCCGGCAAGCCTTTGCCATTTTCTTCGACCACCACCAACCCTAAGATCCCATTCTAGTTTCTTCTTCCCCAACCCATCAAACCCTCGGCCCTGCAAACTCGCCTTCTCCGCTACCATTTCCGGCAATACTCTTCAATTTCCAGCAATCCTGACGTTCTCCGATCTAAACTCTCCATCACCACCGCCATGAGACCCTTCACTCTCCCCCTAAGCCAACACCATCATTGATTCCATCCCTATCCCCATCCCTCCCTGATCTGACCATGTCTCTCTCAATTCTAGAGCAGAAACAAAAAAGGGGGCTGAGTATTTCATTTTGGGGCTAGAGTTTCAAGCTAGAAAGAAAGAAGAAAAAAGCCCACGAGCTGGTCCATTCGTTTGTGTTTGTCGTCGACGAAACCACGGCCGACTTTCCGATGACGAAAAATGCAAACTCCAATATTGCCTCGATCGACGTCACGCACCGCTTTGTCTCATCCTTCACCGACGGCTGCTAGCACACTGAGATCGTATTTGCCATCACCGGCTCTAGACCGTCGGTGGCTAACATTTTGACCAGCTCCGGCAACCCGAATTGGAGCTTGTCCGCGAGAATCCTTGGAAGGAAAGATCGCTCTGGCAACTTGTCCCTTATATCCGGCATCAGGATTCATTTTCCCTCCACAAGATTCCCCTGCCGGAAGAACGTCCCGACCTCCACCTGAAAGTGATTATGCCTGAATCCGGTAATATTTAACAGATTGCATCTCTTCCTGTAAAGATATGCGAACGCACCAATCTTGTTGTTTCAGAAATCTCTCATTCGCTGTCATTTCTACCAATCAATCAACTCATATTGCAGTCCATTTCCGTGTTTGATAATGTGGCGAGTGATGTTAGTAGGGGATTTGAGGGCGCAGAAAAGTTTTTCAGAGGAGCTGGAGTGGATGTGGGAAGAGAGGGTGTGGGAGTCTATGTAATGGGAGAAGAGGGCCAGTTGCGTGGCATTTAATGGCGAGGATTTGGCGAGGAGAATGTCGGGGATTTGATTGGAGGGGAAGAGACGGGCCTAGTGGTGGAGGGATGCTTTTGCGGGAGAAAGGGTTGAGGAAGGAGGAGGCGGAGGCGGAAGAGAAAGAAGCGGAGAAGAGACTCCATTTTTATTTTGCCACAAACTGTGGAATTTAGGGGCCTTAAATAGAAGCCCACAAGAGTCTGTTTCTACCATTCCTATCTTTTAGGCTCACCAAATTATCATTACCGCCTTTCTGCCCGTTTCTTTAGGCGTTAATGAGAAGTCATGCAGAACAAGCCCCGAGTTGGTTGAAGAGAAAAAGGAATGTCATGTGGGGCCCGCAACATACATTTCTCTCTTCAACCAACTCAGTGCGTGTTCGACATGACTTCTCATTAACATCACTAGCCACGTCATCAAATGCGGGAACGGACTGCAAGATGAGTTGACCGGTAGAAATGATAGTGAATGAGTGGATTTCATAAACAACAAGATTGGTGTGTTCGCATATCTTTACGGGAAGAGATCCAATCTATGAAGCATGGGTACGGGTACGGGGTGCGGGTACGACACGACACGGGTACGTGGGTACGTGATTTGCCAAAAAAACTGGGTGCGGGTACGTTCAAGTACGCCGAATATAATAATATATTTTAATATTTTATTATATATTTATAAAAATAAAAAAAAATAAAATTGTAGAGCAATCAAATAACAATAACATCACCAAAATGGAAAATTCTAATATTGCTCTTGATTTCATAAGTGATTAAGTTCCATATTTCAGAACATGAGGCATCAATACATCATTCATTAGAAAAAAAAGTCTGTCACCAGTGTGTTGACCAGTGCCTGACAAGATGAATAATTTTTAGAGACCAAATTATGAGATTATTTTTACCGGACTTTTGGGATTTAATAATGTTTGGACACGATAGATTTTATGAATTTTTAAAATTTGAAAAATACCCCACCGTTTGGAAGTTAAGAAAGTTAAAATTTTGACCCGACCCTTTTTCTTTGAATTTTGTACTAGAACTGGAGAGTTGACTTTTTTTCCTTTTAGATTTGGGTGTTGAAACTATTTTTAATAAATCCAAAAAGGGGTATTCCGTTATTTACATGTAAATCTTAAGTAAATGGATACCGAGTACAGGAAAGTAGAGAGAAGTACAGGAGAGGAAAGAGAAGCAACAGGAAGAAGCAGGACCTGTCGGGTACGCGTGGTGCGCACCCGACACGCACCCAACCACCAAAACTATTTCTTTTCTTTTTTTTTAAATGGGGTACGTACCCCGGACGTACCCGGGGCGTACCCGGACATACCCGCACCCCATACGTGTCGGGTGCGGGAGCCCCGAGAGAGTACCCGTGCTTCCTAGGATCCAATCCATTAAATATTACCGGATTCAGGCATAGTCACTTTGAGGTGGAGGCCGGGACGTTCTTCCAGCAGGGGGATCATGTAGAGGGAAAACGAATCCCAACACCGGATATAAGGGGGACAAGTTGCCGTAAGGATTCTTCCTTCTGAGGATTCTCGCGAACCAGCTCCAATTCATGTTGCCGGAGCTGGTCAAAATATTAGCCGCCAACGATTTAGAGTCGGTGATGGCGAATACGATCTCGGTGTGCGAGCAGCCGCCGGTGAAGGACGAGACGAAGCGGTGCGTGACGTCGATCGAGGCAATGTCGAAGTTTGCATTTTCCGTCATCGGAAAGTCGGCGACCACAAACGGATGGGGTCAGACTCTGGTCATCGGAAAAGGGGTGGCGAGGAATGTGACAAGATCGGTGGTGTCATGTCATGAGAGCTTCTTTCCGTATTTGGTATATTATTGTCATGAGTGATGGTGTATGACGTAGAATTATTGGAGGAGGAGAGCGAAAAGAAGGTGAACGACGAGGTGGGGATTTGTCATTTGGAAACGACCCAGTGGAGTGCCACGCACGCTGCTTTCATGGCATTGGGATCGGGGCCTTGAGATATCGAGGTCTACCACTGGATATTTGGGAATGATTTAATTTGGGTTGAAAGTCGGTAGGTTGTGGGCACGCTATTATTATGAATAAATGCAAGCTATTATTATGGATAAATGCAATCGATTTTTACGGGTTTGATCTAGCATTTATGATTAGGCTCTTTTTTAATCATGGATTTGCTAAGAAATTTCATAAAAAAGCATTTCGCATTGCACCACAAAAGTCACAAAGCCTCATTTTAAACAGAGTTGTCTTTTTAATTTAATTCTGGTGAGATGGTTGTCCTCTTCACATGCAAATGTATGTCCCGAAACACCTTTTATCGAAGTGGGGCCAACGTACTTACCTTTTCTTTTAAAGCTTTATTTGTTTCCATAAAGGTTGGACTGTTAATGGCGATTTTGTTTGTGAAATAGTCTCTGCAATTGATGAAACTTCTCTATGTGGTTTCTGTATTGTGGTTTGGCTATAAATGTGGTTTCTCTTAGCAAGCTGATATAAACCGAGAGCTCATGAGCATAATGAGTTGAACTATATTCACTCTTTTAAATTCGATGGTGGCTTATGTTTCATGAGTTGTTCTGAGATAACATAGGTTTACCTCCACTCCAACCATACTCTCCTACGTGTCTACTTAATTCTTACTTAGAAGACTTCCACAACCAGTCATAAGCTGAATGTTTTAAGATTTAATTCTCGACCCCGGTTGCCAATGGCTCACTTTAAGTGAATTGAGTGAGGACCATAAATGAGTTCTGAACAGTCTCCATGCAACTCCAAGCTGAAGAATATCTCTGAGTATAGTGTAAGGGCTCGTTTAAGAGACTTCCAATATGGGGCAAGTTTATCTTTCTGTTTGTTTGCTTTTATTGTTTGTTTCTCTCATGTACAGTTGGGAATGACCCCCTTGGTCATCTTTTATGAATGAAATCTGCTACCATTAAAAAAAAAGACTTCCAAATTGGTTAAAATTCAGAATTAGTAAGCATTTTCCACTGTCCCGTATTTGGCATATAATTGTGGCTCTCCATAGAAGTTACCTAGGGCGAATTTCTAGAGTTTCATTGCTTTTAGCCTTCAAATACTCGACCCATCTTCTTTGAATGGCTTACCAATATCATTCCAATTTACCAAGTGATATTTTCTACACTCTTTTTTCGTTCTATAAGAGGTTTCTTTAGAGCTGCTTGATTTATTTATTTATTTGAATGGCTACTTGATTTTGTTTAATAAAAACACTAGATGAAGGAAAAGCGATATATGATCATGGTTTTAAATTCATGCCAAAACGAAACGAAGCAGCCGAAAAATTTCGATTTCGGCTGCCACCGAAACGAAATCTTCTTGGATTCAGAAAATTACAACATTTTCGCATAAAATTTCAGGAGGAATTTTGCCTGAAATTTTGATACTTCGTTAATGTTTCGATCGAAATATGCGAAACATGCAACTTTTCATATATATGGGGGGGGGGAGCAAAGTTTATGTCGAAATGGCAACATTTCGACAAAAAACCTGACAGAAATCAACTCCACTGGTAGAGAAGAGAAGAAAAACAAGATACCTTTAAGATATTTCTAAAAAACAATAAAAAAAAACCAGTGGCAAAGAATCTTACTTGGATTTTGGCCATGATTTTATACCGAAATGTTTCCGTAATTTTACAAGATTTAGGCCAAATTTTAGTACTGAAACTAAAACCGAAATTTAAAACCTTGGTCCTATTATGCCTTAGTGGCTAACTGTCCCTCTTCCGGTCTTCCCCTTGTTTCTCAGTTATTTGGAAATACAACGTATCTGTGCACGCTATTGCTTTTCTTTAGTGCATGATGCATGATGAATGATACAATTCTTACCAGAAACCAGTTAGCCAAAAGGAATATTTGTGGCCAACTGGATTGTTACTTCTGCAACAATCCTGGAGAAACCCCCCGACCACATCGTAATTCATTGCCAAGTGGATTGTCACACATCTATAGATGCGGCATATCGAGGATATGTATCAGTTTTTCAAGTATCTAACATGATTTCCCTGGATACAATACCATGCAACAACCTCATCACCAGTAGGCAGTAAGAAACTTTGGCAATCAACAACCTAAGATATTATATATTCAACAATTGATTTAGTCTATCTTCCAAAGTGAAATACCATTCTTTGTAGTTGCACGTGTGTTCTCCTCACCAAAGCAAAGGGGTTTTAGGGTTTCAACTTTCAAGCATACAAAATCAGTTCCATATAACAGAAAACACGTGTTGGATGTTTTTCTTTTTCTTTTTCTTTTTTTTAATGGTAACACTTGTTGGTTGTTTATCCACCTTGCAATTAAAATTTAGCCTCTAAATCATTCACGAATCCCAATGGAACGATAAATAAGATAAAAACTATTCAGAGGATGACCAACAATGGAATTGGAATTTAGAACTCGCACAAACAATACCATGCAAGTTTTTAAAAGAGGATATCATTGGGCATTACTTAAAATGCCTAAAAGCAAATTTAATTCAAAAAATAATCCTAATGAAATCAGCATACCACCTCACCAAAATAAAACAATTGACACACCTATGGACTTTTAAAAACTCAATAATCCTATTGAAATGTCTAAATATATTTGCACCAGAACAGAAAGACCTGAAAAGTACAAAAACCAAAAGCTTTTGTATAATCAAAATAGTGTCAAGTCGGGATGGAAAAAAATGTACACCCTTCTAAATGTTTAAAAAATAAATGCAGTAAACAAACTTTAATTATATCATTCAAAAAAAAAAATTAAATTACTTTATGGTAGATCCTCCCTTCCCAATTATGC
The DNA here is from genome assembly GCF_043159265.1 of Tasmannia lanceolata. NCBI lineage: Eukaryota > Viridiplantae > Streptophyta > Magnoliopsida > Canellales > Winteraceae > Tasmannia > Tasmannia lanceolata. Next base: position 10,743,947 of record NW_027518706.1, on the reverse strand, counting down.
CTCCACAAGAGCTATTTGGAACAATGAGCCTCACTTTTGATGTAGCGTCAATATCATCACCATCTTCAACATGCACCTGCCAAATACAACAAATCAGCAGGGAATCTCATGCATATGGAAAAATAAAATATTCAGACAAAATAAAGAAATAAAGGCAAAATACAAAAACTACCTCACTAAACAATTTTTCAAGGATAATTTCGGTTGCCTTAATTATTTCATCGAATGCTCCAGTGATCATGATTATCCTATCAGATGTTCCTGGGAAAAATTCATGATTGCGTGACAATTGAATGCGAGCTCCAGAGCGCGACTGAAATTCAGTAATTGTCGAGCCACCTTTTCCAATGACAGACCCAGCTGCTGCATTTGATACAAGGAACCTAATGTACATAGACTTCTCCTTATCATCTGAATGAGCAGCCATAGATAAACTAGATTTAGCAAGAGAAAAACCAGCTGGCCTATATATTATACATATATATACATCTAGATATGTATACATATAGACATATATACATATACATACAGAGAGAAAGATTCGACAAAATATCAGGTGAGAATGGAATTGTTGGAGCAGCTCAAGAAAAGGAAAAAATCAAAAAGAGAAGGGCAATATGATTCAACGAGTACACCCACTTCAACAAATTACATATTAAACCAAGTCAATCTACCATATGAGAGAATTAAGGTTGACTGGTATAAAAATTTTGAATATCAAAACTAACTACTATTCAAAAGATTTAGACTAGTAGAGGCATTAAAACAACATATACATAATCCAGATATACTCAACTCAACTCAACTACGCCTTTGTCCCAAACTAGTTGGGGTCGGCTAATGAATCCTTTAGAAATTTTTCATGAAGAAGGTGAAAGGATCTACCCGGCTCAAAATGACTAAGTCTAATCCTGACACTAGTTGGGTTCGCCTACATGGATCATTTTCTTCCATTCAATCCTATCCAAGGTCATATTCTCTGTTATGTTCCTAGCCCTCAAGTCTTTCCTCACTGTTTCTACCCAAGTTGTTTTCGGTCTGCCCCTACCTCTTTTTACTCCATCAACTTGGCACGAGTCACTTCTTCTCACCGGAGCATCCAAAGGCCTACATTGGATATGCCCAAACCATCTTAAGCGGTGCTCTCTCATCTTCTTCTCAATTGGTGCCACCCCCACCCTTTTACGAATGTCTACATTTTTAATTCGATCTAACCTTGTGTGGCCGCACGTCGATCTAAGCATTCGCATTTCCGCTATACTCATCTTATGCACATGATGCTTCTTGGTGGCCCAACATTCTGAGCCGTACAGCATGGCTGGCCTCACAGCAATCTTATAAAACTTTCCCTTCAAGTTGGTAGGTGTTTTACGATCGCACAGAGCTCCTGAAGCATGCTTCCACTTCAACCAACTTGCTCTTATTCAATGGTTAACATCCTCTTCAATCTCTCCTTCCTTACGTAAGATTGAACCAAGATAGCAAAAGATATCCCTCTTAGATACCTCTTGTCGAGACATATTTACTACATCCTCACCCCTTCTCCTTACATTACTAAAGTTGCACTCCATATACTCTGACATAATCTAGATATAAAAAGGATAAATTATTAGTTCATCAAAACTAACTACTATCCAAAAGATTTAGGCTAGTAGGGGCATTAAAACAACATATACACAATCCAGATATAAAAAGGATAAATTATTAGTTCTATAAAATTATTTGCATTCTGCAAGAATGAGGGTGAACCAGCAGCTCAATGGAAGGTACTAAACACCGGAACAAGACACCAGAACATTGCCCAGCTTACTTGTGAAAATTAAAGTTACCAATAGAAACGCTCAACACAATGTACTCATTAAAAGAATTAAACTACAACAAATGTGGCTAGTATATTGGCCATTAAAGGAAGGAGGCCTACTCAAATTTTAGGTTTCCATAAAGGATTGGCGATGTGGGCAGTATCATATTGTGGTGGGACCTCAGGTGCCAAGAACAAATATTTACCTATGTTATCGATGTAGTGTAAAGAGGACACGCACAAAATGCGGAAGAAATGTCATTACCTATCACCAACTAAAATCTATCTTTATACACAAGTACTGTCATGCACCCAAAACCTATCTAGGGAACTACCTATAATCCCACCCACGGCCAACCCAACCCATATCTGTTACTACAAATTTTGCAGCAAAGGCATCACTTGAATATGAATGTAAGTTAACCCGAAGACTAGCGGGAGTAGCTACAATGAGGGTTATCCTCCCACCAAACGATTTAATAGCTCTTCGTCCACAAAGATAATCCCATTTTAAACTAAGTCACCAACCAAACTGAAGGCACTTTTGAAGGGATACCAATGGTTTTTGACATATAGCCTGATCTATCACAATGTATAATGAGAGGGGACTAATAATAGCACTCTTCTTCTTATTTTACACATTCTTTATTAGATGTTAAAGGCTATTAAAAATACTGGAAAGCTATCATCAGCCTGTAAGAAAAAATTGCAAACTCAAGAACCCTCTCCCCTTGCCTCCCTTATCTTCATTTCATGGGTTGGGTTGAGTTTGCTGGCTAATTGGTCTGTCAATTTTACATTGGGCTGGGTTTGGGAAGAGTTTCTTGAGCCCACCTTGTGTTGTGTTGGTTTCGGACCTTTGAGTTTAAATTTTTAGACTCGAGTACTCACGACCTGAGAAAACCCAGCCCAACTATCACCCTTTAATCCTTTATCACAAAAGGGGGTGATGGTATCATCTCCCATGGAGATAAGGCATTAATTTGATAAAAACGTCATTTATAGGCTTACTTATCACCAATATATTGTGATCTCTAGAATTTTCATGTCGTTTGATCAGTGAGATATTACCAATTTCAATATAAATTTATTTTACTTACAATTATTAATATATTATTAAGTTACTGGGATTTGCTAGGGAATTTCACAGAAAGGCATTTTGCGGCTAACTTTTGCATGAGAGAACAGCCACCTCATACGAATTAAAAGAATAAGACAAAATCTGCTGAAAGTGAGCCTGTGTGGCTGTTCTCTCATGCAAAAGTCAGCCTTGAAATGCCTTTCCGCAGAATTCCCTAGCAAATCGCTAAGTTAATATATTTATAAGTTTTAAGATATTGATTGCGGATATATTGGCAATATATGGATGATAAATCAACATATAGAGATACTATATGTAATTGATAAATTTATAATAAATTTTTGTGTGACTATGATGCCTACGACAAGAGGGAACCCATAGTATGTGATTGGGAGATGATCACCACCAGAAAAAAACTTCAAGTCTCATTTGCTACATTAACAACCACCGACAAACCTTTATCCAGGCTCCTTCTTAAACAAGAACCACTTCAAACCACCTTAAAATTGTTCACAAATCATGTTTATGCATTCCACTTCCGTTACCCCCCAGAAAAATCCATTAATTGCAAAAGAAAAAAAAACAATTGAAACCACCTTAAAATAACTAACAGATCTTGAATATGCTCTCCACTCTCGTTACCAAAAAATCATCCATTAATCGAAGATGAAAAAATATTAGGAACGGGACTATTCTCTTTGAACCCTTCAACTAAGCCCTTTTATTCCCAAGTAGGCAAGAAACCTAAATGTCTTAAACAACTAGAGCAAATAGAAAAAGAGAAAGAGGAAGCCCTCTCCTAATTCCCCTTGAACAATAGATGACACCCGACACAAGCTAATATCCACTTTCAACATCTTATACAAAAAAGCATATCATCATTCATCATAATATAGCCTGAATAAGGATACCTTGTCTAACTAATCGGATTATAGAACCAAGGTTTTAAATTTTGGCTTCGTTTTTTGTTTCGGTAGGAATGGAAATGGAAACAATTCGGTTTCGGTTAAAATGTCGGTGGAAAACTTGTAAAATTATGGAAACATATGCAAGTGATGGACATTTCATATAGAACTTCAGGAAGTGATAGCATGAGCACAAATACATACTCCAAAATCATCACATGAGCCAAAAAATCACCCATAATGTTTTAACAACAACAAAAAAAAAATCACCATCTTCATGAAGTTTTTCTAAAGGATTCATTTAGCCGGCCCCAACTAGTTTGGGACAAAGGCTTTGTTGAGTTGAGTTGAGTTGAGTTGAGTTGAGTTGAATTATCGTATGTCTGATGATTAAGCACATATCATGTTTCATATATAATTCATATAAATATATGTGCATAATAAATAAACCGCATATCAGATGCAACTTATAGAAATATAATTATGTAAATATAATTATATCCGACTTTCTCCCACCATGAGGGGGTCTTTGGGGAGTTCGCTGCTGTGGGGTACTCTTTGAGGGTCTTTGTCTTTGTATCTTTCTATTTTTGCTTCTTGAGTGATCTCGTTGTATGCCGCCTAGTGACCAACTCGGTCATCAAGCTTTTCATTAATAAAATCACTGTCCAAAAAAATTATGTACCACATATCGATATAGTCTACCACTAATACGTTTACGGTTTTGGTTTCAGTATGCACTTTGGTTTCAGTATGTGTTTCAATGGTGATGGAAACATAAAATATTCCAGTTGTTTCACGTCGATTTTGGTGGATAGTTAAAACTATTTCTAGAACCAATCCCCCCAACAGACACATACACACACAAATAAAATAAAATAAACAATGAAGGAAATTCATGCTATAGGATCTATAAAGTTCCAAAAAGTCACTTCAACCACATAAGCATCACAAGAAACTTGTCTCACTGTACCTGCATTCACTCGCTATATCACATGAATCAATATACATAAACAACGACATTCGTACACATGCCAGCAAAGTTGATCACTTACAGCAAGTGAATAAAAAAGTAAAGTAACATACCCACAGATACCCGTCTAAGCATGGCCTTAGCAACACAAAGCACAAGCCAACTTTTTTTTGCATCATGCTATAAAAATCTAAAGAGACCACACTACAAATTCACACAACTCCTTGACCATAGCCTCTGTTAGGTTGCCAGATGCCTGGCATCCTCAAGGATTTCTCAAGCAGAAAAAAATGCTCTTTTCTTCTACTTTATGGCATTTGGTTGCCAATTTAGCATCGAAATCCTTTGAGACTACCAAACAAGTTTCAGAAGTAATAATTGCATGTCCGGTGACGTGGCATCAATGTCCTCTCCTTATACTTTCCAAGCCACATTTTTCAAAAAAGGAATTTGGCTTGGAAAATTTTGTTTTTTCTATTTCTCTCTCTTCTCTTTCTATATTGGTAATGACACCCCCTCCCTCTACGAGGCTGGCAACCAAACACTACTTATCACTATTCTACAAGGTAAATTCTATAACTACTTATACCACTAATGTACAAGGTAACTACTTGTATCCAAACAGACCCTAAGCTAATCTCAGTTTGCCCTTTCTTGAAATTAAAACCCTAAATTTCCAATCCTTCATCCAAATCCCAGCAAATTTCAATAAATCAGATCAATAAACTAATGACTGAATTTTCTACAACTGTTACAAACCCAAATCGGTTTGCAACACGATTGATGACCCACTTTGAGGGAAGGGTCGTTCCTCCTTTCTGTGCAAAAAACACTATTTTGGGGTAAATTCTCATTGAACAAAGAAAGGATGCGTACAAGTTATTTATTAAAAATCCCTAATCTAGATAAGCCTTATCTCTAAGACTCCTAACTAACTAAATAACTACAAAGCAAATCTCAAAATAACAAATATCTCAACCAATTTATTTCAGCCAACGTGGGACCCAAATAAGCACGTAACAACAACCAAATCTCCAGATCAAGCGCTCCTATTCGCGAAAAATCAGAACAATTAAACAAGGTTTCTAGATACCAAATCAAAAGTAGGAGGATTGAGAAAACTATTTACAAACATTTGGTCAAAACAGAGAATAAAATAGTTAATTAGTGATTTGTGTTTAGGGCAAGATCTGAGTTTTTGATTTGTTCAAACCTGAGGTTGGAGATTTAGGGTTGCGCAGAGATGTTGATGAAGATCTCTTCGGAGCCATCTCCGGAGAAGACATGTATGACGAATCCGGCGATTCCATCTCTCTCTCTCTCTCTCTCTCTCTCTCTCTTAGGGCTTGCCGGGAAACGGCTTGTTTTGCGCTTTTATTCCTTTCTTATTTCTCATTTATTGGATATTAAGATTTGCACTACCATGTTTTGATAATGACACGAACTTACCTCGTCTTTTATTGTTTAAGCATCTATCAACAGATCTCAGCAGCCAATTAAAGAAGAAAAGACAAGGTGAGTTTGTGTCACTGGCAATATGGTAGTGCAAATATCAGTAGCCTATATCCCCACTGAAACAAAATAAATAGGATATGTGCACTACCATGTTTTGATAATGACACGAACTCACCATGTCTTTTCCTAGTTAATTGGTTGCAGTTGTAATAGCTTCTGATAGATGCTTAAATAATAAAAGACCAGTTGAGTTCGTTTCATTATCAAAACATGGTAGTGCAAATATCAGTACGCGGGAATGCGGGATATATAGTCCAAAGGGGATACGAGGATTGATGGTAGCTATCGGTATATACTCCGGATCGTCTAGTGGGTCCCACTATTTTCATGAGTCCCACGCTATGTAATGTAGGGAAATAGTATATTCACTCCCTTTTCTTCCCCGGCCACCCCTAGGAAAAAATATATCCACCACCTTTTCTTCCCTCACCACCCCTTGTTATGCAAAAAGAGTTAACATTATGTCAGTTTAAATCAACCTTTTTTTTTAGGTTTTTTGCAAAAGAAGTCCTCTACTTTGTTTTATTTACAAAAAGGGGGGAGTGATAGATCGACTCCCCATGTGTCTTTCTCTCTCCTCTGGGTTGGAGAGAGAAAGAGGAGAGAGATAGACACAGGGGGAGTCGATTTATCATTTTGGGGGGTCGATTTATCACTGCCCTTACAAAAAGAGTCTTCTTGTTTGACAATTTGCAAATAGAGTCGTAACGTTTGAGTGAATTTTGCAAATCAAGTCATGTCATTGGTTTGTGACCAAAATGCCCATGGTATATTTCTTTACTCATAAAAAGACCAAAATGCCCTTGTATTTAAAAAGACAAACTACCTTATAAAATGACCTAAATTCCTTCTGTATATGCTAGCATTCTTATTAGACCAGGCAAACGGGTGGGTCGGGCCGGGTCAACCCGCAGGTGATGCGGGTGCGGGTCACACAGGTCGGGTCAGGAGATGACCCGCATTTTTGCGGGTCAGAATTTTGGTGACCCGTGGGTCACCCGCAAATTCAAACAGTTGTTTATTTTGAAAAATGTTATCACTGGATTTTGATGAGGGGGGCATGGCCGGCACCGTGGGATGATCGAAACCGTCCATTAGATGGCCCACAGCCTAAATAGGTTGTGCCCAAAAAATCATTTCAATAGGTTGATCCTAACCCTCCGATCTATAGAGGGTTAGGATCAAGTGATCAACCCTCTAACATTCAAATCGGAGGGTTGGGATCAACCTATGGTGCTAGCCACAACCTATTTATATTCTATGGTGCCAGCCATAACCTATTTAAGCATCAAATCCTTAAAAAATAGATTAGCATGACAAAATCACCATCCTTTGCATTAGAAAAAAAAGTCATCTAACTAGATTAGCATAACAAAATCACCACCCTTAAAAAAGCCAAGTGACTTGCGGGTGCCCGCGGGTTGACCCGACCCGACCCGTGTTTTTGTGGGTTGGGTCACCTGCGGGTTAGTTTTGACGGGTCACTAAAACTCAGACCCGTGCCCGCAAATTTGCGGGTGGGTCGGGTCGACCCGCAGGCACGGGTCGCTTTTGCCGGGTCTAATTCTTATACATGAAAAGACAAAAATTATAGGGCCTACTCTATACATGGGCTCGTGTGGAGATTGTGGGACCTACCCAATCATAGCATTTTTTGCCTATGCTATGGACAAGTGTAAAAAAAATGAGCCCACCCTATCACAACATAATCTGTAAAATTGTGAACCCTACCCTATACATGGGCTCTACGCCTCTACCCCATTAAAACATAAGTCAACTTGGTGGGCCCGACCTGATGCATGGGCTTGACTTGACTTGGTGTGACCGGCATGCCCTATCAAAACATATCCGTGACCATAATGGGTATTTTGGTCTTTTTCAAAATATAAATTTCATCTTTTCATATGCAAAGACATTTTGGGCTTGCTAAGAATATAAAAAAAATTCCACGGTGGGTATTTTGGTCATAAACTGATGGCATGATCTGATTTGCAAAATCGACCCAAAAGTGATGACTCTATTTGCAAATTGTGGAGCTAGAAGACTCTTTTTGCAAATAAAGCAAAGTAGAAGACTTCATTTGCAAAAACAACCTTCTTTTTTTTGTGAAAAAGCCCATTTTATTGGTTCGACGTTTAATGCTCGTTTAAAACTTTTACAATTGAAGTGATATTTAAGCCCCTTCTCATCACCAGTGCCAGTGTACGTGGCAATCAAGGCCACTGGATTTTTCTAAAGTCAAGTACATTAGGCTCCCTTTAGTCATTGATACACTGGAGCTAGGTGTCCCTGGTGATGAAAATGGGCGTAAATATCACTTCCCTGTTTTTTAGGAAAATGTTATAAGCACTACTATATTTTGATGAGGCACTCCTCACTTTATTAAAAGTACAGTATGCACCATAGGATGATCCAAACCGTCAATTAGATGGGCCACAGCCTAAATTGGTTTGTGCCCCAAAAATTATTTCCATAGGTTGATCCTAACCCTCCGATCTATTGAGGGTTAGGATCAACCATCTAACGTTCAGATCGGAGGGTCAGGATCAACCTATGAAAATGATTTTTGAGGCGCGACCTATTTAGATGTTGGCCCATCTAATGGACGGTTTGGATCATCCTATGGTGCGGGTCATACCATACTTTTAATAAAGTGAGGAGTGCCCACATCAAAATACAGCAGTGCTGATAACATTTCCCTAAAAAAGGAGAGTGATAAATCGACTCCCTATGTGTCTTTCTCTCTAAATCGACTCAGAGGAGAGCGAAAGACACACGGGGTCGATTTATCATTGCCCTTAAAAAAAGGGAAATGAAATCAGCACTCCAATGCTTTCATATCCACGCTCAAGTTGCTTGTCTTTTAGTATTTAAAGGGTTACAATTCCCAAAAAAACCACACACCCTTTAAATACTAAAAGACAAGAAACTTGAGCTTCAATATAAATGCATTGGAGCGCTGATACCATTTCCCTGGAAAATAGGGCGACGACTTTTTCACCCTCAGTAAGATAATGTGCCCCTCACAGTTCACGTTAAAAGGGAGGCGCATTATCCTAGGGGCGAAAAAATCATCTCCCTAAAAAAATTGGAAGTAAAACGTTTAAAATGCCTTTAAAACTTGCTTAAAGCATTTTTGGCCAACTTTCTCCGTTTACCCTGCTATATTTCGTAAACTAGTGGGTAAGGGGAGGAAATGGAGTAATAGTTATAGATGAGAGTTAGAGAGGAAGGGATATAAAAAATGATCGAATAAGAAAGACTGAGAAATATAAAGTTGACTAATGTTAAGAATCATTAAAATGGTAGCAAGAGTAGAGAGTACATAGACTAAGAGGATGTTATGACAACACCAAACATTTGATAGTATAAACATCCATATTCCACATTCCATTGTCCTACACATTCATAAGCCAACTTTAATTACATTTTTCTGTTTAATGTCTATGAGAAAATGTACTATAGATGAGGCATTCATATTTAAATCTATCGCTAAAAGAGGAAAGTAACACTCTGGTCTATTTTCTTTACTTAATTTCCCATTTAGACACCATCAATTATAAAGTTAGGAATAAATACAACCAAGTTAGGATAAACATCAGTTATTTATCCAAGATTGCCTGACATTTCAACTTTTGCCTCTACAAATTATGTGTTCCTGTGATTTTGTTTTGAGTATTTTGTTTTGAGTTGGAAGGTTTAGAACTTCCTGCAATTCAAGGGCATTACACTGAAAAAAAGCCCGGAAAACGGCCATGATCCAATGCACTCATGGCACATTTTCTTGGTTATCAGTACTATTAGGACTGCTAATGTCTTGGCTGATTTGTTAGCCAAGAAGTTGTTTGTTTTTTTGTTTTTGGTTTGGGGCAATGTAGTTGGTTTTTTATCTTTAAGAAAGATTAACAGTAAGAAAAAAAAATATCACTAATAAGAAAATACATGTCATAGGGGACTATCAACATAGGAAACCAATGGCAAGTCGTTCCAAAGGAATAAAACTACCAACTGCAAAAACATAAGTTCATGTTCACACTGAAAAATTGGCAATAATTCATAATGTATATGGGATTGAAGACTCAAAAGCCAAGATTGGTCATAAATTCTTGTGATGCAACAGGGATAAATCTAAAAGCAAATAACAATACTAGTACAGAATAAACAAAAAGAAAATCTTAAAAAAGGATAAATCTCACCGTGTTGCTGCTTCATCGGAATGTCAAAAGATACTACTGCAAAGAGAATGATGATGAAAACCTAACAAAAGAGAGAAAGATGTACTGGAAGCATCGTATATAGAAGAGCAGAGATTGAAATCATGCTGCTAAGATAAGCCACAGAACAAATCCACCTCCTGATCTTTGAACAGGTGATGATCCTCACATGTGTCTCAATATCTTTTCCTTTGTACTTCTACCTATCACAACGCTGGCTGTGTCTCCCTAAGTATATTTAAGCAAATCAATACGCGTTTTAAGTGATAAGTTTGAAACAGTTTGCTAATTCCCAAAACTCTAAGGTTTGCTGATTTTTTGGGATTTCTTGCTGGTTTTTTTGAAACAATAATACGGGTTTTGCATTTTTAATGGACTATTATGCCACTGTCCACGTGAGCGTGAACAGTGAAACCCCCATCCTGCTATATTATTTATAATCATGGTTTGAAATTTCGACTAAAATCTGAATTTCGGATCTCGGTCAACACCGGTTTGGCAGGGCTAAACAATAATATCGGTTTAGCCCTAACAATCGGCGGTCGCAATAAGAAACGAACAGGGCATAAATTTGAGTCCAATAATCGGTTTGGCAGTCATAATCGGCTGTAATAATCCTAAACGAACAGGGCCTACAGGGCCTTATGATTTTGAGAACTGATTGTGACTCCCATAATCAATTTTAGACTCGCAATTAGATCTCAAAAATCAAGACAACTGGGCTTAAACGTAATTTTGAGTCCAATAATTAGTTTTGGACTCACACCCGGTTCTTAGGATCCCAAACAAATTGGGCTTAAGCATCGGTCAAGTGAATTGTTAAGCCTTATTTATTTTGCACTTTGAGGGTCGATTCTGAGTTTAAAACTGATTATTGAACTAAGAATTCAACGCAAATTTGTGCTCAATAATTAGTTTTGGGCTCAAAATCAGTTTCCAAAATCCAAAACTGCTCTTTTTTTATTCATCTCCTGCTGGATCATTGATTATGTGATTATATGGACCCTGATACTGACAAAATTCAAGCGCATTGAATGTCAATTATATGATAAAGAATTAGAGATTAGCGCTGTTTATTGACGCGAGGGACACTCTAATAAGGTGTGACCTCATTGAATGATTGATCACCGTTTAGGGGAGAAAATTCCCCATAGTGTGCGGGGTGGGGTTGGGGATTAGATTTCCCCCGCGGGAACGGGACAGGAATTCCCCGCCATCCCCGGAGTGGGGAAGGGGAATTTTTCTTGAGGCGGGGACGGGGAGTGCAACATCCAGCCCCGCTCCGCCCCGTTGCCACCACTATTGATAGGCAATTTGGCAGAAAGCCATTTCGGGGTTAGCTTTTGCATGTGAGAACAACCATACAGGTTGACTTTTTAACATTGTCTTATTCATTTAATTCATCTGAGGTGGCTATTCTCTCATTGAGAAGCCAGCTGTGAAATGGCTTTCCACGAAATTGCCTACCAACTTCCATGTTATATTTATTTATTATGTTTAAGATGTTATAATAAAATATCAGCTAAAGGTTTCTGAGCGATAGGGTAGGCAGCTATGTTGTTTGGGTTATGTTACATATTGATTCTATAGGACCTAATATAGATAGGGTGTTCCTAGCTAAGAAATGATCTCCATAGGATCATGGTAAGCGTTGATTTGTGGAGGTTTAAAATGAATGGCTAGAAAATGGGTCCATTTTCTGCTTCTACAGATCAAATGGTTAGGATGATTGTATGGAGATGGTTTGTTAGGAACACCCTATCTATGTGAAGTTCTATGGAATGAACGGGTTGGATGATTCAAACAACATGGGAGATGGTGTCTTTATAGCATGGTTTGAAATTTCGCCAAAATTCCAAAATTTCGGACCGAAATCGACCGAAACCAAAATTTGGCGAAATTTAATTTGGCGAAATTTCAAATTTATCGTATGCGGTGACTATTATGTTTCTTTAACTTTTATGATGGCATTTATTGACTACTGATCTCTCTTTATATTTATATTTATATTTATATTTATATTTATATTTATATTGAGGGATTTGCTAGGCAATTTTGTGGCTAGCTTTTGCAGGAGAAAACAACCACCACAGATGAATTAAATGAATTATATTTATATTTAGAGACTTGTTAGGCGATTTCGCGGCTCGTTTTTTAACAGATTTATTCTTACTCATTAAATTTAGGGTGATGATATTTTCATCCCCCCTGCAGTACTTGCACACCCCCCCTGATAACATGATTTGACATGAAGTGAGCCATGAAATTGCTTCCTATCAAATCCCCCTATATATGTAGGGTGATGATATTGTCACCCCCTGCAGTACGCATTCGCCCCCCTTTTAATGTGATTTGACGTCAAAAAGCGTCAAAAGTTGCCCACAGATCACGTTATAAGTGGGCAAATACGTACTGCAGGGGGTGAAAATATCATCTCCCTATATATATATATATATATATATATATATATATATATAATGTGTGTTTTTTAGACAAGTAATCCGATTGGACATCACTAATTGCATAGGTACCTGTAGCCCGAGAGCCCAATGGTTGGAGATTAATTCATGTTCGCGATCCATGAACCAAAGTTAAATCTTTCAAGAGTTGGTGGGGTCACAAGCACAAACCAAGCTAAGGTGTTCACAAGCATAAGTCAATATTCAAGAGAAGACAATCGAGGCCAAAGCAATCAGCGGAATATAGTGTTTTTACATTCTTAGATTGTATTCGACATCTTTCTTTTCAAAGAGTTTGCACATTTTAAATAATTTTGCACATTACAAATGGTTTTGCATTTCTCAGAGGAGTTTCAATTACACTTTTTCAAAACCATTTTGAAATCAATATGCTTTCAAATATTGGCAAAATAGGTCCCACAACATGTTTTAATTACCCAATTCCCACTCTTGGTTTGCCTTTGGGATTTCAAACTACCACTCATCAGCCTCTTTCACCACCTCTATTCAACCCAAATTTGTCTCATCCGATCACCAATCCTTTGCACCCATACGATTCCTTCTATTCTTGATCTACCCAAAAATCACACCTTCATCACCTATATTTCAGCCCTTCCAATCACCTATATTTCAGCCCTTCCAACCACCTAATTAGAAGCCCTTTAATCCTCCTAAATCATCACTTTTCTTCCTTACAAAACCACCCAATTTCTTTCTTTAAACTCAGCCCTCAGAGCCTTTGATTCTTTTAGCCAGTTAACACTCATTCTTAACCCAACAGAATTCCATTGTTTTAACCACCCACTTAACCTTCTCACCCCTCCCAAAAGAGCCACCAGTTTTCTTTTATTTCAGTCAACTAACAGGAAGAACTAAATTCATGTTTTGTCCTCCTTTCCTAATCCTCATCCCATCTACTAACTACCATATTTCACTTCTTTAAATTCTTTTCACCGCTATTTACCACAATTGACCACTTATTTTTCATTAATCTCCCAAAGAACAACCTAGTCACCCAAAACTTATAATCCACCATTCTTACTACTTACCTAACCAAGATTCTCCATCATTCTTTAAAACCAACAACCTTCTAATTTCCCTTTTAGCTTCCGCACCTCTATTCCGTTGTCGTTATACGCCCCCGCATCAATAAGGCACTCAAATGAGACACACATCTCGGAACTTTGAAGGAAAAGAAGATCACCTTCGTTACATGCATTGGGACGTAAAGACTTCGCCCTACACCTTTTGTTTCACTTTGTTTATTTCTCTCAATTTTTTTCCGATAATGGTAGCCAATTTTATTGGAAAAAAACTGTGGGCCCCGATCCGAAGAAGTAGTAGAGGTGAGGGAACTAGTCCCTACACCATCCTCTGGATCATCCATGTGAATGAAAGCTCTGCCAAGGAACTCTCGAAACGGATGCCACCCTCATAGCATAGCACGAGTGGCGATATAAAAAGAAAGAGATATGTCTTGATCCGGAACCGAGGTTCAAAACCGAGACATACCTAAAATAAACTCAGAGTCGCCATCCATGGATATGCCATGGAACCCTAAAATCAAATCCTCTGTGCAATGGATAACCAGAAATACGAATGGGGAATGTCTGAAGAGCACCCCCAATTCGTCCGAGTGCAAGCACTTGGTCTCTTATGCCATTTTTATTAACTCCAAAGAAGTTTGGGTAAAAATCATGTGAAATGGGAACAACCCTCAGGAATCGTCTACCTAAGCATGCATTTCCTGAAGATAGAGAAATAAGCATACATAAAATGAAATGAAAGATGTGTTATCTAAGCAAAGCTAGGATATAAGTGACATGCCTAATGGGTATCTAAGTTTCTGGTGGACACGGACATGCAAGCTACAGCTAAGGTATAGTATCAGTACAAGAAAGTAAGAAAACACATCAAAACACAAATCAATTCTATATATGATTGAACAAGACAAATCCTAAAACTCTAATGCAGGACTGGACTCGGACCAGAATGACCATCCACTCTAGCTGCGCTACGTATCCCGGCCTCGGGAAGAATCGGAGTCCACGTAGTTCGATGCCCTATTCTAAACTACGATGCCTAACCATCTAGAACCGCTATCCTAGACTCGATCCACTAGACTCGACTGATTTTTAAGAGCTTTTTGTATAATTGTTTAAATTCATGTGAATTGTAATTTTTAGAACTCTCTATATGCCCTAACTAATGCAAGTTGATTAGCCTTAAGCTAATGCAGGTGGATCCTACATCCTATGTGTAACTAGGCTGTGCAACCTAACGAAAACCATGGGCTGACTATATGCATAGTCTAGCCATCGGATCGACTAAATGTCTAACCGATCGACTCGAGGCCTTCTAACTCTATGGACACTCACACGACAGGACATACCATATCAATACAAATCAAGACAAACTCCTAACTCTAGAACATATCAAACAGCTAGGACAAACTCCTAACTCTAGAGGAAGATCTTTTTGAAAAGGTTTTGAAGAAATTTTATATTTTTTTGGAAGGTTTGAAATGTTTATTTTTAAAGGTTTGGCTGGACTTGGGATATGAATCCCAAGCTGCACTACGTACCTCATGAGAGAGGATCAAGCCAACGTAGTTCGGAACGAACTCTCTTAACTAAAACCTAACACTTCAAATGATTTAACGGTTTTAATGCTTTTCAAATATTTTTGATATTTTTGAGTTTCAAATTTCTAATGTTTTTGAGTTTCAAATGTATTCAATGTTTTTGAATTTTAAAACTAACTTTTTCCAATGTTTTTGAAGTTTAAAGAGTTTTCACCCTTTTGGTCAAAGACCGAAGGGAATACACAAAGCAACACTCTAGGGCCAAACCCTAGGGTCAACATAGGAGAAACTCCTAAACCAGGTAAACTAATGCCAAAGAAGAGGAAACGATCTAAGATCACAAATAAGAAAAAACTCTAATGACTGTGCTAGTCTCTAACAAAGAAGAACGACAACAACACTAAAGAGAAAATCCCAACTAAAAACACTGCCAAAAGCGAAGGTAAATGAGTCAAAGACTCTCGAATAACACTCCTAAAAGGACAAATGAGTCAATGACTCTCTAATAACACCACTAAAAAAGACAAATGAGCCAAAGGCTCTCTAATACTACAACTTAAAGGAGAAATGAGTCAAAGACTCTTTAAAAGGAGCCGCTCTAATATAAGGCTGGGTAAGCCTTCTAAAAAATGGAAACCCTCTAAATGAGACAAAGCTTGTCTCCAAATAGGGGCTCTACAAATGAGGCAAGGCATGCCTCCTACGAGAAAACTCCCTACCAAACTAAAGCGACCTCCCTAAGGGTAGGTCCAAAATGAGGCTTGTCTCCAAAAGAGAATTACCTCAATGAGACAGAGTGTGTCTCCTAGCATAACTCACTAATGAGACCACAATGGTCTCCTAGAGGAGGGGAGCTCTACTTGGACTGAGCAAGTCCCCTAAGGATGGGCTTTTCTAACGAGACATGGCTTGTCTCCAAAAGGGGAAAATCACTAACACTCGTGAGACAAAGTATGTCTCCTAGAAGAAGGGGAGACAAAGGGATGCTTGTGAGACTGGGCAAGTTTACTAAAAGAAGGGACATTTATGACCAATGAGAATTAAACGTTCAGATTGAAAGGGGAAATAACTACCAAACACTGACATTTATATATATATATATATATATATATATATATATATATATATATATATATATATATATATATATATATAGCATAATCCACCCTATACCTCAGCATCAACACAACTGTCTTGAACAAGATCTTTTATTTGCTCATGCATGAAATCATATTTCCTTCATCCCATAACACTCAGTGAGATCAAATAAAACTTGAAACCAAAAAATTATATACATATGCGACCACAAATTGCCTAACTTTCATATGGATAAGCTCTCTAAAAAAAAAACACCGACTGTAATCTAGAAGAGATCAACATGCTATGAGTTAGAACTTGATATAGTCATTGACTAATTTGGATAACTCATCAAACAAGATATTCTATCTGTAAAATCACATCAAAATCACATCATATGAATTATGCAGGAAATGGGGGCAATAAAACTACGACTACTAAAACATAATAATATCAGCATTAATGTCCACCAGTAAAAGATGATTGTTCATTTATGAGTCAACTTTATGATCAGAACATAATAACTTCTCAAAACTTAACAGGTTCAGTTGCCTTTGAACACCAAGGTAAGAGATGCTATGAACAATGGACAGTGAGCTACTTTCTTATTCTCAAATCCTACTAATAAAAAAAATAAAATAAAAAATGACTCCAGGCAAACACAATTAAGACTCAAAACTTCTCAATGATCCCCATCTTCATTAACCTATTGCAACTATTGCCTAACACAAATTAAGCACTCTACGTAGTATGCACCAAAGCCAACACCACAAAGAATCCCTGTACAAACTGCTGCCCATACCATGGATCATATGACAAAATTACTCATTTATACAAGGTAGGATTATATATATCATGTAAGGTTATATTTCCACCGAAACTCAACTACAACAGAAATATCCCAATCACCTTCCCTTATTTTCTCTGATGAAGCACGTACCCTACAACCGACCACTGCAATTTATTTTGAAATAACTGAAGCACAAACTCCCGCCCCTTAACCATTTGGGCAAAAGAAATGACTTAAGACCAAGAATTCCGCACAAAATTCAGATGCGCTCATTCACATCTTAGAGGTTTACATTCAAGCAAAACCTTTATTCGAAACACATCATAAACTAGTAAAACTTTTGAAGTGATCAGAGAAAATCACACAGATTCAACTTAGGAAATGTAAAACAACAAGTTCATCATTCAATTCAAAATAAATAAATAAAAAAAGTACTTACCTGAGGTACTGAAGAATGGAATTGCTAAATTTGCATCCTCTAGCAAGAATAAAAAAAAATCCAATTCACTACTTCCAGTTGATTGAATGCCACCGCCTTTGCTCGAATTTTCAAAAAGTCCGATCGGAGCGAAGAATGTGAGGATTAAGACTGTGATTGATCCTTCTCTTGTGGCTGGATTTACGATCAGGTATGGGGGTTCTGGATCGAAATTGATTGATATGAGTGTTAAGAAGCAGCTTGATGAGATCGCTGGACGGTTGGATTTTAGTGCTGTTTCCCTTGCTGTTTGAGATCTGTCCGGATCGAACGGTGAGGATTTCTTCGCTCTTTATCTCTGTAATTGTTCGAGGTTTTGTCAAATGGTAAGGGTTTGGAATGGAAGGGTGGGAAACTGAAACAAAAGCTCAAAAGAGATAGAAAAGAACAGATCTGAGTGGAGAAGAAGGATCGTTCGGAATTTTTTTGGCCGGAATCTCACCGGAAAAAATGGCGGAAAGGGCGTATCTGCTCGGGGTTAAGGTTTTGAACAGTTAACCGGAGTGGATGAGCAGATTTCGGCAAAAATTGTCGGAATCAAAGAGGATTTGGGACGGATCTGAGGAGAAAAGGGGTAGATCTAGAGTATCAAAAATAGATTGAAGCTCTTATGGCCGAAACTAGGGTTTGAGGAGAAAATAAGGTTGAAAACTGGGTAAAGGGAGGGGGTTATAGCTTCAACAGCTGCTGATTGGAAGCCATGGTCAAATTCCGGCCCGATTCCGACGGAACCTTGCCGGAGAAGATGGCCGGGGATAGGAATCTCTCTCTCTCTCTCTCTCTCTCTCTCTCTCTCTGTGGAATTCCTCGCGAGATTCCACCGGAATATGATCGGAACTTTGGGGAAGACGATCGGAAAATGAGGAATAAGGGTAAGGTTTTGAGATCTGGGTTTTTCCCTCCTCTCCTTCTCTCTGCGAAAAAAATCCAGAATCCCCTTTTTCTTTCGATTTTTTTTATATATACACATATGGAGGCAATTGATATTGGCACCCTTCTTTTTGATAGGCGCACGGAAAATGATGGGCGCGCCAATTGGGCTCAAGCTCGAACGGGATTATGCAACCCCCTTTTTACCTTATAACTATTTCTTACATGAATTTTGACCCCCCCCCATCTCAACTGGACAGCCACCTATTAGAATGTTCATGGTTAATTTCAAATCTACAAAGTGGTGGCCTCGAGTAGAAAACGGATATGGATATTACCCTCATTACAATCAGACATGGAATTGGTAATGACACACCTTTATTGCGATAACTCACTCTCCTTTCCAGATTTGAACTACACTTCTATCACAGCATTGCTCACTACCCAAACTAGCTCAAATTTTGACGAAATTTTAAGGGGAACCTTGTGGGACCCTAACCCATCTTAGGGTAGAATTTGGGATCTTAACTCATTGGTTGGATATGGTTTCGCTCAAACACCACGAACTTGGGTCCAGTCAAAATGGGGTGTCTACAAAAACAGACTGAGGTGGTCAAGATACAAAGCAGATAAGAATAAACAAAAATTAAAAACAAGAGAAAAAGAGAGCGCTAAGGGGGGAGTGAATCAAAAAGTGCTAGCTCATCCTTGGACACTCCACTTGGATAGCGGAGCGTCGAATTTGATGAAAGGACCAAGAAGATCTATCCATCCAATCAAACATCTTGTCGAAAAGGTGGTCAAAACGCCATGGAGGAGTTTGAGATTTCTTGAGCCACCTTATAACATTCAAAGAGTCTCCTTCGACATGTACATTATGCACTTGGTCTCTAGCTAACAACTTCAGCTCTTGATGAACCGTTTTCACTTCAGCCTCAGTGCCATCGGCAACTTCAATAGGTCCAGCAAAATACAACAATACCTCTTGATGGGGTGTAAAAAGAACCCTCCAATCGCCGATCGACATGTGGCATCGAGGCAAAGTGAAATTACACACTAAAACCAGGGGTAAACATGTAACAATACGCCCAAAGGAAAGCCTTAAAGTAATCTCTACCCAATCACAGGTTGACACCTGTCCAAGGGTGAAAAGGTAATCTAACACCTAGGCTCCCACTATAAATAGCCCTCATAAATCCAAAGATAGGGTTCCGAATCCCAAAATTTACTATTCATAGCTCTGCTTTCGTTATCTAATATGTCATACTGACTTAAGTATCAGAGGGCCTATCTAGAGCTACCACTCCGGGTTGGTCATTTGACCGGGCGCTACCTTATGCAAGTCACAGCCCAGAACTGAACTGACCTCCACATCCCTTCAGACCAACTTGCACACGTTCCTACGTAAGCCGGACCAGTTCATCCCTGACTACCACATCGTGCTACAAATTTTGACAGTAACACCTCTCCTCCACTGTCCCTTACCCCTCCTGTTCCGGCTAGGCCCGGGTTACCCAAACTCGATCCATCAAAGTTAAATTTCACAAAGTCCGGTGCCGAGGGAACCCGTTCTTGGATCGATTTTTGGATTAAGATCGCCGATCCACACATTATTCTCCATCCAGCCCATAGGTCATACGTAGAGACAAATCTGAAGGATGGGAGAATCTTCACCAAGGAGATCGCGAGGGCTAAGACCCTTATGAAAAGAGACTCCAAGTTTCGAGAAACACCTTTGAATACTCTTGCATTTCTTTCCTTCCATAGCACCCAGAAAAAGTAGGAACATGATAAATAAAGAGAAATGTTATCAGCACTATTGATGATCACACTCCTCACTTTATTAAAAGTAAAAGTACGGTATGGCCCGCACCATAGGATGATCTAAACCGTCCATTTGATGGCTGTAGACACCCCATTTTGACCGTGCCCTGCACCTCCATGTTTTGTGCTTAACTTTTTCAAATCAGTGTGTTAGGATCCCAAATCGCACATCTCCGGCCAGCCGCCCCTTTCAAACCCTTGAAGCCCTCTTCTCCATCCACCACCCACAGGCTGGCGACTTTGCTGGGGAGTTCTTGAAACATTGCCTAACTCTTTAAAAATGCCATTTTCACTAACTTTGGAGGAATTTGGGTTAAAATCATTTTAAATGGGAACCTTTTCGCTTAGAATCCAGGGGCACCAGATAGGTGCGTAATTAAAACAAAGGATTCACACACTGCACATCATGCATTGTCGTATTTTTTATTTCTTTCGTTGTTTTTCATTGTTTTTCATTATTGGCTCCACGGGATACATTCAATGCGTGCCTGACTGGGATGTTATTACATCCTGATGGTACTGTTGAATCTATTTCCAAGCTATGCGCCGGTGCTGCAGCCGTAAACACTAGGTGTACTTGTGTTTACAGCAGCCGATGAGCAATGAAGCATACTATGTATAACAATAGGTGTACTTGTGTTATACATATTAGGTATGTTTCATACGCATAGTACCCGATAGATTGAGTCCGGAGCCCTACTTTGTTTTATATATTATGTATATACGTTCTGACTTAGTGAAATCCAACTAGGGAGTACCCGTGTTTATATATGTATATTTTGCATTCATATGGGGTCGAACATGTGTTGCTCACACATGTGGAGCCTAGAGTTAGGAGCCTTGTCCCATTTGTAGATTTGGGTAGCTCACCTTGCGTGGCTACAGCGCGGTCATAGCACACTCATCAGTCTGTCTTGAGTCGAGACTTCCTTGACTCCGCTAGATTAGAATTAGGGCTGGTGCCTCTGGTTAGGATATATGTGTATGTATATATACTTATATATACTGATTATGTATATTAGGGTTCTCCTCTTAGTTAGAGTTCCTTATTCATTTCAATTGGTTATATTCATTTTATGTTCAGATCTAGATCTAGTCAGTGGCTTTGCTTGCCATTTCCTTGGCTGGGTTTTGTCCTTTGATCTGTTGATTATAGGATTTGACCCGTTGTCATATTTGTTCTCACCTTTGGTCGGTCCTTTATTTGGTCACCTTTCTCTGGTAACCATATTTTGAGCTTGTCTTACCACTATTATTCGTATATCTTTGATTGAGCCATGGGGATCCCTTTTATAGCTGTTATGCTGCTGGATTTTATCTAGAATATGTTGAGCATAACCGCTATTTCTTAGAGTTAGAAAAACCGTGAGTTTACCTTGGACTTTCTTGTCTAGCGTTGTTATGCTGCCGGATTTTATCCAGAATATTTTTGAGCATGACCGCTATCATTTAGAGTTAGTTAAACCATGAGTTTGCCTTACCTCGATCTTCTTGTATAGCCGTTATGCTGCCGGATTTTACCTGAAATATTTTGAGCATAACTGCTGTCCTTCAAAGTCAGGGATAGACCATGAGTTTGTTGTATCGTGATCTTTTTGTTTATTCCTATTTATCCATTTGTGGATTATCATCAGATTCTTGACTTTTGTCATAATCTTTTTTTTTTGATCTTTTGTGCATATAATTGATTCATATTTTTCGTCATGGATTTACCCTTCTTATACCATGATCGTTGATGGATTAGCTAAATCTTGCCTATCTGTCGCAAGTGCATGATTATTGCTGAGGTCTAAACTCATTTAGATTAGGGGTGTTTATCATTCTTAACTTTTTCATACCTCAAAAGAGAGCAGCCATATCTCAAAAAGACTTAAAGGGATAAATTGAAGATTCCTTAAGATCCTGTTGGTGTAGGTCATGTTATCAGTGCCTACCTTTCTTTGACCTTCATAGATTGACTTAGCTGTTCTGTAATTCAAACATGTTCAGGATTATTCTTGTCTCTATTTGTAGAGGATAGTTTATCCCCATTATCTTTCATTTAACCTAGTATTTTAACCTCAATTTCAGGATTCTTAAGGTGAGCAATTGTCGCTATCACCCTCAAAAGAGATAACTAATTGAAACCTGCTTGGTCTAGATCATCTTCGATATCTAGACTCAGTTGATCCTCCCATTACATCGAGAATACCTTTACTCTCTTTGTCTGAGCTGTCTGAATTACCAGAGGTTCATCCAATGGCTGACCCAGTTGATCCGATGATAGCCATTCAAGAGATGCTGAAAAATCTTACTCGCGACATGGCGAGCATGAAGGAGGAGATTACCTGTAACGCCCCGGATTTTTTTTGAAATACCAACTCGGTGCGTAGAAGAATATTACATCATCTTTTTCAAAAACTTTCATTATTCCCAAGATCTCAAATACAACAACTACGTTTAGAGGGTTTACAGAAATTAGGTATAACTTATTACATCTTAATTCAAGACATAGTTGATACATATTTAAAACATATTTGTCCTTTAGAACAGTTCTGGATTCAACTCTAGCATTCCTCATCTTTCATCTATACTTCACCTGGGGGTTGGAACAATAAGACAAGGAAAAAGGGGTGAGCTCAAATAGCCCAGTAGGGTATAAACAACAAGTGATGTAGAATTGTCAAGCTCATAAGAACATGATATTTTGCAGATAGGACATAAACATGGAAAGAAAGAATAAGCACAACATACTTTCCAAACGTATAGAGAAAACTTACAGAACTTGATATATATAGAATTATATATATAGACTTCATTAAGCATAGATGCTTTCATTCATAGCCATATCTCGGCCCATTCATAGCCATACCTCGGCTCATAATCCTCTAGATTTACACTCTCTAGAGTCGTCTTTACCCACGTGCACATGGAGGACTATAACGCGTCCACCCGTCATCATATCATAACTCAGTCCATATTCAGAATTAGGGTATCACAAGATAAACCCTAAATATAAACACATCTCACGGAAACAAGTTTCGAGGATACAAAATAGAATTATAGCTTTATCAGTAAAATCATTTATCTGAAAGGAATGAGGTCTAAAAGAAAGGATCCCCCTTGGATTCTCATCAGTTGTGGATCTCAGAATGATAGAAACTCTTATGGCAATTGCGTATAAAGAGAATCAAAGAATAGAAAATACTTTCATCCAGTATAGTAAAAGAGAATCAAAGGAAGAAACTCTTACATATAGCAAAAGAAAATCAATGGACGAAAACCCTTACATTTAGCTTTCTGATCACAGGTTTGTTTGAGCTTACACCTTGGAGTGGATAACCTGTAAATATATTCTAATTTTATCAAATTCATGTTTTAAGGCAGTGTCCTTTCTGTCCAGGTAATGTCCATCTATGTCCAAAATAATGTTCCCTGTGTTCAGTGTTCTTTCTATTAAATTTTTAAAATCATGGGGCCCAGCATGCACTATTCATATGGACCCCACATGTTACTATTCATGTGGACCCCATATGTTACTATTCATGTGGACCCCATAGGTTACTATTCATGTGGACCCCACAGGTTACTATGCTCAGCAGTTCACCATTCTTTGATTTAGTTTATTTCTTGGCTACTATGCTCAGCAGTTCGCCTTTCTTTGATTAAAGTTTACTTTACGGTTACTATGCTAACATTTCACCGTTCAAATAAGATGGGCTACTATGCTCAGCAGTTCGCCTTTCTTTGATTAAAGTTTACTTTACGGTTACTATGCTAGCATTTCACCGTTCAAATAAGATGATAAAACTTGCATAATCTATAGCGAGTTATCGCCTCTTATGCATGCTTTATCCTATTATTTACATAGGTGGTAGAACCAACCATATTAAATACTTTAACTATCTATATGAAAGACTTACAGAACCAACCATATTAAATACTTTAACTATCTATATGAAAGACTTACAGAACCAACCATATTAAATACTTTAACTATCTATATGAAAGACTTACCTTGGTAGTGATGAAGTGGATTTCCTTTTTCTTCTCCTCTCTCTCTTACTCTTTCTTCTTTCTCGTTCTCTTTTCTCTCTCTCTTTCCTTTTATTTTTCTTCTTCTTCTCTTCCTCTATTTATAGGTATTTTTTTCAACTACCGTCTTAAATTCACAATTACTCATTAATGATAGTGGTTGTGGAGTGACTCGCTTAATTAATGAGTTAATGAAAGTGGTTGCGGTGTGTCCTTCTGGTAGTGGTTCCCACTAGTGATGGGTCCCGCTGGCGTTGGGTCCCGCTATTTGTGGGCCCGCTGATGTGGGACCCGCTTGTGTGGGGCCCGCTGATGTGGGACCCGCTTGTGTGGGGCCCGCTGATGTGGGACCCGCTGTTGGTGGGACCCGCTTGTGAATAGTACTCGGTGGGTCCTACTGTGAATAGTAATTTTGAATAGTTTATCTCAATAGTGAACTTGCATAGTATTTCTGCATAGTAATCTTACGTAGTATTTCTGCATAGTAATCTTGCATAATGACTATTATGAATAGTAATTATGAATAGTGACTATTGGTAATTTTTTTATATGTGTAAGTATCTACTCATTTTTAGTTGACATCTGGGACGGTGGTTTAGTGGTAGGAAGCCGTTCAATCCTCGCTCAGCGTTGGGTTCGAATCGCGTACGCCCCATTATGCCAGATGTCCTCATGCCCGATTAACTCGGGGAAAAATGAGTAATGGCCAATGATTACCCACCTATGAGGCCATTTTTATTTATTTGTATATATATATATATATTTTTACCGGTTATTACATTCTACCCCCCTTAAAAAAATTTCGTCCTCGAAATTTTACGTACCTTAAGAAGTAAATAGATGAGGGTACTTTTGTTTCATCTCCTCCTCTGGTTCCCATGTTGCTTCCTCGGTGGCTTGGCTCCTCCACAGAATCTTCACCAGTGATATTCTCTTTGTCCGAAGAATTTGTTCCTTTCGATCAAGGATTTGTACTGGTTGCTCTTCATAAGACAAATCTTGTTCCAACTGCATTGGTTCTGTTTGCAGTACATGTGATGGGTCCGCCAAGTATTTCCTTAAAAGTGAGACGTGAAACACATTGTGAAAATGTGACAAGGCTGGTGGCAAAGCTACACGGTATGCTACTGGTCCAATTCGTTCAAGTATTTCGTATGGTCCAATATATCTGGGACTGAGCTTCCCTTTCTTTCCGAACCTTATCACACCCTTCCAAGGTGATACTTTTAAGAATACACGGTCACCCACTGCAAACTCCAGGTCTCGACGTCGATGATCGGCGTAGCTCTTCTGTCTGCTTTGAGCCGTCCTCATATGTTGTTGGATCATACGTACTTTGTCAGTAGTTTCTTGTACTAACTCTGGGCCTAGAAGTTTTCTTTCTCCGACCTCATCCCAACACGTCGGTGTTCTACACCTCTTACCATAGAGAGCTTCATAGGGTGCACTCTCTATACTAGAGTGATAACTGTTATTATAAGAAAATTCAACAAATGGTAAGTGTTGGTCCCAATTACCTTGGAAGTCTATTATACAAGCTCTAAGCATATCCTCCAGTGTCTGAATTGTCCGTTCGGATTGACCATCTGTTTGAGGATGAAAGGCAGTGCTGAAGTTCAACTTTGTCCCCCAATGCTTTTGTATACTCCTCCAAAAATTAGATGTGAAGCGCGGGTCACGATCAGACACAATGGATGCTGGTATGCCGTGTAACCTGACTACTTCTTTGATGTAGAGCTTCGCCAATTGATCTAAGGAAAAATTTTCTCGTATTGGGATAAAATGAGCTACTTTCGTCAGTCGATCAATGATGACCCATATTGCGTCATTTCCTTTCGTAGTCCTCGGTAGTCCCGTAACGAAATCCATTGCTATCATATCCCACTTCCATATAGGCACCTCTAGTGGTTGTAAGGCTCCCTTTGGGAGCTGTCGTTCTGCTTTAACTTGTTGGCAAACCAAGCATGTAGACACGAACTCAGCAATCTCTCTCTTCATATTATTCCACCAATAATGGGTTCGAAGATCTCGATACATCTTCGTACTCCCTGGGTGTATGGAGAATGCTGAACTATGTGCCTCAGTTAGCAACTTCCTTCTTAATTCTGGATCGGAGGGCACACACAGTCTTGTGTTGAATCTTAAGATGTCATCTTTATCAACATTGAATTCGGAAAGTTTACCTTTCCGAACTGCTTCGATCTTTCCTTGTAATTCAGGATCGTCGACTTGAGTGGCCTTGATTTTCTCCAATAGTGATGGTTGAGCAACCATCTGTGCTATGTAGCCCTTGGTTTGCGGTTCTACTATTTCCATATCCAGTTTTCTCAGATCTTGGAGTAAATGCTTTTGAGTGGTTAGCATTCTTGCCAAGGTTCCAGAAGTTTTTCTACTCAATGCATCTGCCACTACATTCGCCTTTCCAGGATGATAATGAATGGTGCAGTCATAATCCTTTAGTAACTCGAGCCACCTTCTTTGTCTCATATTCAGCTCCTTCTGGGAAAATATGTATTTGAGACTCTTGTGATCAGTATAAATTTCACACTTTTCCCCGTACAGATAATGTCGCCAGATCTTCAGTGCAAAGATTACTGCCGCCAATTCCATATCATGCGTGGGGTAGTTTTGCTCGTGGCATTTTAGTTGGCGTGATGCATAAGCTATAACTTTATCATTTTGCATTAATACGCAGCCGAGCCCTTCCTTTGATGCGTCACTGTAGATCACAAATCCTCCGGTTGGTGTTGGTAATGCTAGCACAGGTGCGCTGACGAGTCTCTTCTTTAACGTTTGGAAGCTTTCCTCGCATTCTTTGGTCCAGATAAACTTCGCGCCTTTCCGAGTTAATTTCGTTAATGGATTTGCTAATCGAGCGAAGTTTTCCACGAACCTTCTATAATAGCCGGCAAGTCCCAAGAAACTCCAAATTTCTGTTGCTGTTGTGGGTCTTTGCCATTCTTCAACGGCTTTAGTCTTTGCTGGATCCACAGAAATTCCTTCTCGGGTGACTATGTGACCCAAGAACGCCACTTGCTGCAACCAGAATTCACATTTACTGAATTTGGCATACAGCTTCTTCTGTCGAAGTGTTTGTAAAATAATCTCCAGATGTTCCTCATGTTCTTCGCGACTCTTAGAATAGACAAGAATGTCGTCGATAAACACCACGACAAACTTGTCAAGATAATCGTGAAATACTCTGTTCATTAGATCCATGAATACGGCTGGGGCATTCGTTAGTCCGAATGGCATGACAATGAACTCATAATGTCCGTATCGCGTGCGGAACGCCGTCTTTGGAACGTCTTCCTTCTTTACTTTCAGTTGGTGGTAACCAGATCTGAGATCGATCTTGGAGAAGTACATGGCACCTTGAAGTTGGTCGAACAAGTCGTCGATTCTGGGCAACGGGTACTTGTTCTTTATTGTGACATTGTTCAGTTCTCGATAATCAATGCACAACCTCATTGATCCATCTTTCTTCTTTACGAACAGGACGGGAGCTCCCCAGGGTGATACACTGGGCCGGATGAATCCTTTGTCTAATAGTTCTTGCAGTTGCTTCTTTAGTTCCTCCAATTCTATCGGCGCCATTCGATACGGTCTTTTAGATATTGGATTTGCTCCCGGTACTAGCTCGATAGAGAACTCCAGTTCTCGATTCGGTGGGGCTCCTGGTAGATCGTCAGGGAATACATCCACGTATTTTTGCACAATGGGCACGTCCTCCAATTTCGTCTTCTTTTTACTCGTGTCCACAACTTGAACTTGAGCGAGATATCCTTCACAGCCCTGTTTTAATAATCGTCTTGCCTGCAACGATGATATTAGTGCTGGAGTTTTGTTTCTGTCAAGGCTTTTATATACAAGTTGGGGTTGATCAGGAATAGTAAACCTGACTTCTTTCCTGTAACAGTCTATGTTAGCATGGTTTAAAGTCAACCAATCCATTCCTAATATAACATCGAATTCTAAAATAGGTAAGGAGATAAGATCTACCGATAAGTTTCTACCACAAATATCAACAGAGCATGCTCGATAAACTCCTGATGTAACTAGAGAATTTCCACCAGGCGTTTTAACAGAAAGTTCAAGATCTAACTTCTGAAGTGGTATGCTCAAATGCTTGGCAAACTTTGGTGAAACGAAAGAATGCGTAGAGCCAGAATCAAATAATATATGTGCATTCTTCGAACTTACAGACAAAGTACCTGTCACCACATCATTCGTTGCTTCCACTTCAGCAGTTGCGATAGCAAAAGTACGGGCCTGTCCCCTTGGCTGTTGTTGTTGTTGTCGACCTCCTCCTACTGCTCTAGGCTTAGTGCATTGATTTGAATAGTGTCCCATTTCGTTACAATTGAAACACTTGATGTCTGGGTGAGCATTCAGAGTCTGCTTGAGGGTTGGCTGACTGTTCCGAGTCAAAGTTGGATTTTGTTCCCGTTTTGGGACCGTCTTGCAGTCCTTTGCCACATGTCCTTCCATTCCGCATTGGAAGCATTTTCGTGTCCCCATGTAACAGACACCTCCATGTCTCTTTCCACATTTTGAGCAATGTTGCTGGTCTCCTGCTTCCTTGACATTAGGTCTCTTCGTTCCAGATCCTCCTGATTGGCTTTCATTCGTTCTCTTTACGCCAGTCAACTTGTTTTTGGACTGCTGAAAGTCCAAATGTTCAATTTCCACTTTCAAAGCACATCTCACCACGGCTTCGTAGCTTTGAAAATCTAAAGCTGCTAATGCTCGCCTGACACTAGGCTTTAATCCGTATTGGAATTTGTCCACCTTACTTTGAACGTCAGTCACTAGGTGGGTTGCATATCGAGCCAGTCTTGTGAATTTTGCTTCATATTGGGAGACTGTCTCTCCCTCTTCTTGCTTTAATGAAATAAATTCTCTCACTAGCTGAGCTTTTAGTGGTTGTGGGAAGTATTTTTCGAGGAAGATTCTTTTGAATTCATTCCAACACATTGCGTTCATTTCTTCTTCGGTTTTTGTATTTCGGATTAAATTCCACCACTGATCCGCGTCACCGTCCAATCTATACGTCGCCAATCTTACACGTTGTTGGCTGGTGCAGTCAATCACCGAAAAGATCTTTTCGATGGAGTGAATCCATCTTTCAGCTTCTAAGGGATCTGTAGTTCCCGAGAAGGCAGCAGGATGTTGCCTTATAAACTGTTCCAGTATAGCTCCTTCGTTTTGAAGTGGAGCAGATGGGGCTCGTTGTTGGTTCATGTTTGCTGTCATTGCTTGGGCTAGCTGTGCCAATGCAGTGGCAATGGCATCATTTCCTGCGTTGTTGTTTCTAGCGTTGGCTGTAGGTTGTTCGTTTCTTGCTTGCCTTTCTCTGCGTGGCCTGCCACGTCCCCTCCTTGTCTCAGCCTCGATTGCAATAATCTGTTCCTGATTCTCCGCCATCTTCATATCATAGTATCACGTTAGTAATCTAAATTATAACTCATATTTAAAAGCATTTATAGAAGTATCACAGAAGTTATAAATAGCACATAAGTTCTATATTAACCAACTACTAGCGGTATAGTTAACATATTCTAACTTAAGATAGGGTAAATTCTAATCCTATCTTTTTGAATCCTAATTTCCAAAACTGACTAAACTTCGCTTTGATACCAAATGTAACGCCCCGGATTTTTTTTGAAATACCAACTCGGTGCGTAGAAGAATATTACATCATCTTTTTCAAAAACTTTCATTATTCCCAAGATCTCAAATACAACAACTACGTTTAGAGGGTTTACAGAAATTAGGTATAACTTATTACATCTTAATTCAAGACATAGTTGATACATATTTAAAACATATTTGTCCTTTAGAACAGTTCTGGATTCAACTCTAGCATTCCTCATCTTTCATCTATACTTCACCTGGGGGTTGGAACAATAAGACAAGGAAAAAGGGGTGAGCTCAAATAGCCCAGTAGGGTATAAACAACAAGTGATGTAGAATTGTCAAGCTCATAAGAACATGATATTTTGCAGATAGGACATAAACATGGAAAGAAAGAATAAGCACAACATACTTTCCAAACGTATAGAGAAAACTTACAGAACTTGATATATATAGAATTATATATATAGACTTCATTAAGCATAGATGCTTTCATTCATAGCCATATCTCGGCCCATTCATAGCCATACCTCGGCTCATAATCCTCTAGATTTACACTCTCTAGAGTCGTCTTTACCCACGTGCACATGGAGGACTATAACGCGTCCACCCGTCATCATATCATAACTCAGTCCATATTCAGAATTAGGGTATCACAAGATAAACCCTAAACATAAACACATCTCACGGAAACAAGTTTCGAGGATACAAAATAGAATTATAGCTTTATCAGTAAAATCATTTATCTGAAAGGAATGGGGTCTAAAAGAAAGGATCCCCCTTGGATTCTCATCAGTTGTGGATCTCAGAATGATAGAAACTCTTATGGCAATTGCGTATAAAGAGAATCAAAGAATAGAAAATACTTTCATCCAGTATAGTAAAAGAGAATCAAAGGAAGAAAACTCTTACATATAGCAAAAGAAAATCAATGGACGAAAACCCTTACATTTAGCTTTCTGATCACAGGTTTGTTTGAGCTTACACCTTGGAGTGGATAACCTGTAAATATATTCTAATTTTATCAAATTCATGTTTTAAGGCAGTGTCCTTTCTGTCCAGGTAATGTCCATCTATGTCCAAAATAATGTTCCCTGTGTTCAGTGTTCTTTCTATTAAATTTTTAAAATCATGGGGCCCAGCATGCACTATTCATATGGACCCCACATGTTACTATTCATGTGGACCCCATATGTTACTATTCATGTGGACCCCATAGGTTACTATTCATGTGGACCCCACAGGTTACTATGCTCAGCAGTTCACCATTCTTTGATTTAGTTTATTTCTTGGCTACTATGCTCAGCAGTTCGCCTTTCTTTGATTAAAGTTTACTTTACGGTTACTATGCTAACATTTCACCGTTCAAATAAGATGGGCTACTATGCTCAGCAGTTCGCCTTTCTTTGATTAAAGTTTACTTTACGGTTACTATGCTAGCATTTCACCGTTCAAATAAGATGATAAAACTTGCATAATCTATAGCGAGTTATCGCCTCTTATGCATGCTTTATCCTATTATTTACATAGGTGGTAGAACCAACCATATTAAATACTTTAACTATCTATATGAAAGACTTACAGAACCAACCATATTAAATACTTTAACTATCTATATGAAAGACTTACAGAACCAACCATATTAAATACTTTAACTATCTATATGAAAGACTTACCTTGGTAGTGATGAAGTGGATTTCCTTTTTCTTCTCCTCTCTCTCTTACTCTTTCTTCTTTCTCGTTCTCTTTTCTCTCTCTCTTTCCTTTTATTTTTCTTCTTCTTCTCTTCCTCTATTTATAGGTATTTTTTTCAACTACCGTCTTAAATTCACAATTACTCATTAATGATAGTGGTTGTGGAGTGACCCGCTTAATTAATGAGTTAATGAAAGTGGTTGCGGTGTGTCCTTCTGGTAGTGGTTCCCACTAGTGATGGGTCCCGCTGGCGTTGGGTCCCGCTATTTGTGGGCCCGCTGATGTGGGACCCGCTTGTGTGGGGCCCGCTGATGTGGGACCCGCTGTTGGTGGGACCCGCTTGTGAATAGTACTCGGTGGGTCCTACTGTGAATAGTAATTTTGAATAGTTTATCTCAATAGTGAACTTGCATAGTATTTCTGCATAGTAATCTTACGTAGTATTTCTGCATAGTAATCTTGCATAGTGACTATTATGAATAGTAATTATGAATAGTGACTATTGGTAATTTTTTTATATGTGTAAGTATCTACTCATTTTTAGTTGACATCTGGGACGGTGGTTTAGTGGTAGGAAGCCGTTCAATCCTCGCTCAGCGTTGGGTTCGAATCGCGTACGCCCCATTATGCCAGATGTCCTCATGCCCGATTAACTCGGGGAAAAATGAGTAATGGCCAATGATTACCCACCTATGAGGCCATTTTTATTTATTTGTATATATATATATATATATATATATTTTTTACCGGTTATTACATTACCTATATGAAAATTCAGAATACTGACAAGGCCCCCAATTCTAGAGAGCCAATACCCTAATCTCCTCGAGTTGCGTCTCCAAATTCGAACAGACCAACTGTTTCGCCATTTGAAGTCAATTTAGAAGATGAGCAATATGCTGAAGAATATTGTGTACCTGTGGCCAGTAAAGAGAAAGAGATGTATGACAAGTTAGAGAAGGAGATGTACAACAAGTTCATAAAGTTGGCTCAAGATGTAGAGAATATGAAATCTCAGGGACAAAAGAAGTTCGATATTTCTGAGTTTATGATTCCTCCTGAGGCTATTCTGCCACCAAAATTCAAAACCCCTGACTATGATAAATATGATGGGACTGGGTGTCCTTGGGGTCATGTAGGATGGTTCATAAAGCTTTCCCAACAACATGGACTCAACCCCGAGCAGATGGCACAATTATTCCCTGTGTCCCTTGTGGGAGTTGCAAAACAGTGGTTCTTGCGCTTGAAACCCGAAGAAATCAGGACTATGGAGGCTATAGCAAACAAACTTGTCGAGCAATTTTCGATGGAGGACGGAATAGAGGTTACGAAGAGGGATTTGAAGCAGTTGAAACAAGGGCCGCAGGAGACCTTTACCTCTTTTATCCGGCGATGGAAAAGAATGTTAGCACAATTGAGTCAGACACTCTCAGAGGCAGATCAAATCAAGCTGGTAGTAAAGTGCCTATCCTCCGAATATTTTCATTTCATGGCACCTCAGCACTACCCAAGTTTTGGCCATCTGATAAAGACGGGAACTCAAATTGAAGATGCTTTGGTAAAAGGCCTGAGGTTCAAGACTTTATCTGATATCAAAGAAGGGAAAGGACCTATGGTCGAGCCAAATGAGGTACATAATGTCAATTCTGTTAGGACTCCAGTCAAAACAGTATTGGAAGGGGAACAGACAGCAGAAAAGAAAACAAGAAAATTTACTCCGCTCCCTTGCTCGTTATCCTACATTCTCAGGAGATTGATCAAGGACAACAAGATCGAATTGCCTAAACAAAGGGTCCTCCCTAATCCTCTGTCTAAGAATTGGAGAAAGGATTTATTTTGTGCATATCATCGTGGTTCGGGTCATACGACTGATAAATGTTATACTCTGAAGCATAAAGTGCAAGATATGATCGATGAAGATGAGCTCGCTATTGAAGAATCTGGTGATCCTCAAAAGCCTTTCGATACTCATGCTGTCCTGCCACCAGCTTCGATAAATGTCATTTCTACTGAAGGAGCAATCTTGGATCCTGCATCTCTCATACACCCTATTTCTGAGACCCAACTTGTCCCATCAAGCACCCGATCTGTAGAAGAATCTGTTGAGAAGACTACACTTGTCAGAATGGAAAACTGGATGGTCAAACTCTTTGGTCAGATGGCTATGCTAACTGAGGAAGTAAGAGAGATGAAAATTCAGATGCAGCACTTCTCCATTAAATGTGACTCTGTTCCAAAACAGCTTGTTGATATGGGTACTATGACAGAAGAGGCCTCTGTTCAGAGTTTAATCCTTGATAGATATGTTGATTTGCATAATGGAAAAAAGCCTTGCATTGCTCCAAGGGAAGTTAAAAGTGTTGGACCTTCTCGCCAACATCTTAAAAAGCCTCTCATTGCTCCAAGAGAGGTTAAGAATGTTGGACCTTCTCGCCAACCTTTAAAGAAGCCAGTGGTAGAGGAAGAAAAGATGGGTCAGAAATGGGAAAGAGAATTCACTCAAATGCCTTGTTCTCTTGTAGCCATCATGAAGAAATGGGTCAGTGAAGGTTGTTTGAGACTTCCAGATATTAAACCTGTGCCTGAACCATTCCCCAACAATTGGAGGATGGATCAATACTGTGAGTATCATAGAGGCCCGGGTCACCTGACGGAGAATTGTTTAGCTTTGAAGCATGCAATCCAGAACCGGATCGAGAAAGACTCTTTTGCTCTCGCTGAAATCTATGCTTCTGCGAACCAGGCACTTGAAAGAACCATTCAACCTCGCAGAGATCCCGTCACTTATGTCACTCCAGAGCCAGAGAATAAGTTGAAGGGAAAAGAAAAAATGTCAGAGTTTGAAAATCTTGAGAATGTTCAGGCAGAGAAGGTGATGTCACCAGCCAGTTTTCAAAGACAATTTGGGCCAAGTCAACAGGACTTCAGAGGACCACCCTTTCCAAGGTTTCTGAACCAGGGTCGAACTCCTTAGCCAGCATTATCATGGAAGAAGGCGTGCTATTTGTGAACTTCAATGCCAATTCCTTGCCCCTGTTCAAGTGTTATGTTTCAAGAGTCATATGTCAAGTATCTTGTTTCAAGATTCGTCATTTGTGAAGTTTATACCAACTCCTAGATTGAAAGTTGGTGAGTCTTGTAGTGTCAATGTCAAAAAGAAAAAAAAAGTGTGTCGTGTTTGTTAAGTCTTTAGTATTCAGAGTCAGTGTTTTATTTTCTGTCAAATCAAATGTAAAGCCCATAGAGGCGTGTCTGTGAGTCATCTTGTACTTCAAAGTTTTCAATCCAATTAAGCATTTGGTTTCGTATCTTCAAATTTTTATGATTCACTCTTGGATTTAATGTTTAAGACAACTAAAGACCCCCTTCTCGGATGAGAATGCAGACGAAATTCACCTCGAGATTTGAAATATGGTTAAACGAGAGGAAGAGCGTCAAGCATAGCCACTTGAAGAAGAAATCGAAGCCATTGATAGTGGTATCGAAATTCAAAACTCGAGAAAGATGGAGTGGCAAAACTTATCTCCCGAGGAGCGCAAATAATTGATAAACCTATTTAGAGGGGTTTGAGGTAGTCTTGCTTGATCCCATAAGGATAAACCAGGGGAATGCCCTGTCGTTGAGCAAAGCAAGACTTCATCGTCTTTAGACATCCGGTTGAAAAGTAAAGATTTGAAAGAGTGAAACATCAGACATCCTGTGGAGCTGATGGAATATTGAGAGAAGACTTTCAGGCAAGGAAGTTGCATTATAAATTTGAGCCATTGAAAAAAAAGAAAAAAGACAAGGAGTTGTCGAACCTTGAGCATAAATTTAAGATCTTCGAGATAAGAGATGGAGCATTATGGTTGAAGTCTTGTCTGAAAAACCGCCAGACTCTTCGAAAAATTTTCATAGTCTTTGAACCTTAGCATGTAAGAGCTTGCAAGTTAAAACACCAGGAGGCCATCCTTGGACGTTTGAGCCTTTATAGCCAAAATCCTAATGTTTTAAAATCCATTTGTAAACCCTTTGGGCCAAAAAGTCAAATCAAATTATATTTTTTTCTAACCACATTATAAACCCGGGGCATTTATGCACCCGAACTACGTCGGACCTGATCCCCAACTCTTCAGGGGTACGTAGGCAACTTGATTAATTCAGGTTCGGTCAAACCTTGGGATAAAATCCCTTTCAAAATTTTGAAGCTAAATGCTAAACCATTCTTTGAAAAACCCCAAAGCGAACTACGCGGATCTAATCCTCCATTTTTGGGGTACGTAGGTAGTCTGGCTAGACCAGATTCGGTCCAAATCGTTTGAACTTTAAATATCCCACCCTTTTGATCCCAAGATCTCCTAGAAAGTCCTTCTAGTGCAAGCGAAAGTTGAGACAAGTGGTCTTTTAGACTGAAAACTTGGAAAGCAAAAATTGTGACTTCTTTTGAAGAGGGAAATCAAGGAGATGTAGAAGTAGTCTTCAAACAGGACAAGATCCTGGAATCCGAGTAGTGTCGACAAGACTTACTTTAATATCCTTTTAAACTAGGGGCATTAAGACTGAGCAATCCGAAGGGGGTAATAACCATGACGGATGTCCCGATGGAGGAAACTAGAGCCTCTTGACATGATTTTCGAGAGTACTCTAAGAGTGGCTAGCCTTACCACAATAAAATAACACATTTTATCTAAGGGTGAATCAAAAGTGAGTCAAGTCTCTTGAGTAATTTGAGTCTTCTTTGATTGAGTCATTGGAAGTCTTTTTCTTATTTTTATCACTTTTTCTCTCAATGTCCGAAGTGTTTGGCACTGGCAGAGTGAGAGTATACCTTTTGAAATGTAAAGAGAATTCAAAGCTGGTTTAGAAATCAAGGAAAGGGTAAGAGACATTCTGTTCAAACTTGCCAGAGACATCAAAGCCTTAAGTAGTGAGCAATGAAAAAAATAATTCTCAGACTCATCACTTGTGGATATCCTTTTACCCATATACCAAAGAAAGAACCCATGCAAGCTTAAACTTTCTGGCCTATCCTGGTTTTGCTCTCTTATGAATCCTGTCATGGAAGTACATCATACTAGGGGCATCTTTTATGACTTGCGTCATAAAATATATCAAATACAAGATAATTGAGATAAATATTTTCGGCAAATACAAGCAAAAGAAGCTTGAATGCTCTCTTGAATCAAATTCATCAATTGAACTCATTCTTTGAAAGAGTCAATGTTCCAAAAAATCTAGTACCCAACGGAGTCTAGAATTCCTGATTTTGCAGTTTTCAAATCTTAGCAGAATGCTTTTCCTCTTTTTAAAAGAGTCAATATCCAAAAATCCCATCAAGTTTTTCGAGTCTAGTTTTCAGCAATGATCATGCACTCCCATTTATTCTCGGCAGGAGATAGCTATGCTATCAATGAACTCGATATAAGATCGATAAACCCATCAATCATGTTTGCAAGCCGTTTGGGCCCAAAAAAATCCTTTTCTTTGTTAAACCCTAACAAGGGGCTTTTTTTTTAAGAAAGGAAAAAATCTTTCGATTGTTAATCAGTGAGGTGCCAAGTAGTGGCCTGTTTATTTGTTGCTTTGTGAAAAGTAGTTTCGCCTTGGTATTGAATGTTTGGGCGAGAAGTAGTTTCCCCGTTGTTTGGAAGATCGGGCGAGAAGTAGTTTCCCCGTTGATTGAAAAATCGGGCGAGAAGTAGTTTCCCCGTTATTTGGAAGATCGGGCGAGAAGTAGTTTCCCCGTTGTTTGGAAGATCGGGCGAGAAGTAGTTTCCCCGTGGATTTGAAAGGTCGGGCGAGAAGTAGTTTCCCCGTGGATTTGAAAGGTCGGGCGAGAAGTAGTTTCCCCTTTGATTTGAAAGTTCGGGCGAGAAGTAGTTTCCCCATTATTTGAAAGTTCGGGCGAGAAGTAGTTTCCCCTTTATTTGAAAGTTTGGGCGAAAAGTAGTTTCCCCTTTGATTTGAAAGATCGGGCGAGAAGTAGTTTCCCCGTTGTTTGAAAGATCGGACGAGAAGTAGTTTCCCCGTTGTTTGAAAGATCGGGCGAGAAGTAGTTTCCCCGTTGTTTGGAAGATCGGGCAAGAAGTAGTTTCCCCGTGATTTGAAAATCGGGCGAGAAGTAGTTTCCCCGTTGTTTGGCAGATTGGGCGAGAAGTAGTTTCCCCGTGATTGAAAAATCGAGCGAGAAGTAGTTTCCCCTTTGTTTGAAAGATTGGGCGAAAAGTAGTTTCCCCTTTTGAATTGATAGAGTTTTGAAAAGAAAAGTAGTTTCTCAGAGATAGTTTTTTTTAGAGAAAAATAGTTTCTCGTGTGTATGATTTGTTTGTCGGAAAAGTAGTTTCCTTTTAGTTTTGATTGTTTGAGGTGGAAAGTAGTTTCACCAATATGATAATGTTTTGTCGAGTTAAGACTTTCAAGAGAGGCCATCTCATTGAGATGTACCAATTGCAGAGTTAGCGGTCAGAGAGATATTATCTCCCTATTGCTTGCAGTTTTAGAGTTCTGAAAGGTCTCTTTGCCAGTTTACCTTTGTTTTCAAAGTAAAAATAAAAATAAAAATAAATTTTTTTGCTTTGCTTTGTTTTCGGGTCGATCAAAATGTGTTGTCTGTTCAGCTTTGCCATTCGCGTGTTGTACACGCTCTGCCAAAGAGGGGCATCTGTAGACACCCCATTTTGACCGTGCCCTGCACCTCCATGTTTTGTGCTTAACTTTTTCAAATCAGTGTGTTAGGATCCCAAATCGCAGCCTAGGCTAGCTCAGGGTCCCACCAAGGTCTCTGCAAAATTTCGTCAGGATCCGAGCACGTTTGCCTAGCGAACGAGCTAAGATAGTGTCGTGGTGTAAGTTCAGAGGGGGGGTGAAATATGTCATTTCCCGCGTAAAAGAGGGCACTTTTGGCAATTTTATGTTGCTTCCTTTGCAAGCAATTGTTATGGGCCATTGGATCTAATCATAGGGTTAGGAGCATGTAGAGAGAAAATAATTTTATGCCCATGTCTTACCCGAGGCACTCCCCCTACTGGTATAAAAAAGTTTTAAAAATACACTCGAAGGGGCTGTCCATGAAAAGGAGGGGGGGGGGTCAAATAATTATCTCTTTCTTCAAAACCCATACGAATTAGGGTTTTCGAGGGGAGGAGGAAGAAGGATTTTCGTTGAAAATCTTGGGAGAGGGTGAGAAAGAAAAAAATTGCAGAAAGGAAGGGAAGGGAGCCGCGGCCACCTTCTTCCCCGGCATCACCTCCGGCCAGAGCTCCGCTCGGCCACCACCTCATCTCTGCCTCCATCCCATTTCTGCAACCCAACTCCACCATCTTCATCTTCCCTGTTATTTCTTTCACCACAAAACCCATTTCATTTTTTCATCCAAACCCATTCCATCTTCTACCTCCAGCCGCATCCCCCATTTCTCTGCAACTCCGACCACCATCCCCATCTCCGGCCAGCCGCCCCTTTCAAACCCTTGAAGCCCTCTTCTCCATCCACCACCCACAATGGCCCACACCCTAAATAGGTTGTGCCCCAAAAAAACATTTCCATAGGTTGATCCTAATCCTCCAATCTATAGAGGGCTAGGACCATTCAGTCCCGCTACAGATTGGAGGTTAGGATCAACCTATGGAAATGATTTTTGGGGCGCAACCTATTTAGGGTATGGCCCATCTAATGGACGGCTTGGATCATCCTATCGTGATGGTCATACCGTACTTTTAATAAAGTGAGGGGTGCAATCATAAAAAAAAGTAGTGCTGATAACATTTGCCACACACTGAATCATAAGAGAACGAAACAGTATGTCGGGTCATATCAATTGACAGAATAAAGCAAGGGCAGTGATATTTCCCCCCTCCGATAAAATCCTCTCACCACCCTACAGCCGATACAACCACTCCTTGGTGGGCCCAACAATTAATTTGTTGAAATCTTAGGATGATCCTAGCCCTCCGATCCAAACCGGTCTCTGTAGACACCCCATTTTGACCGTGCCCTAAGCACTCCAATTTTGTGTAAAACCTCATCAAATGATTGAGTTAGGGTCCTAAATTTCACCCTAAGCTAGCTTAGAGTCCCAGCTAGCTCCCTGCAAAATTTCGTCGAATTTCGAGCGCGTTTGCCCAGCGAACGAGATGGGAGAATGTCCTTAGTGTAAACCAAAAGGGAGGTGGATTATCCTAGATGGGGCTGTCCAAAGTTTATAGAAGAGGTGCAAATTTGGCATTTTCCTATATAAAGCATGTTTTTCGTTACAGAGAGGGGGATTCTTTTTTTTAAGAAAATCGGAGAGAGAGAAAACAGAGAACCTTAGTTGAAACCCTTTCTTCCCCTTCTTCTCCGGTAAGTCTCCGGTCGACCTCCGACCGAGCTCCGGCCCATCTCTAATCTTCTTCGAAAGTTGATTCCTTCCTTGATAGACACTAGATCCGTTTGTTTTCACTTTTTCTCATCTTTTAAACCCTAGTTCTACCATTTTTCTCCTTGAAACCCTAACTGCAGATCTAACTAGAGAGGGAGATAAATCTATAGATTTCAGAGAAAAGCTAAGTAGAAAGGGAAAATTGGCAGAGAGAGAGAGAGGTAGAGAGAGAGAGATTCCCAAATCTACCTTCTCCGACGGGATCTCCGGCGAGCTCCGATTTCTCAGATCTCCTATTTTTTCCAACAGATCTTCATTTTCTAATCCGATTAGAGGCTTTTCTCTCAGTTCTTCTGCATTTTCCAACAGATTTTCTGATTTTTCCAACATATATTCATTTTCTAATCCGATCGGAGGTTTTTTCTCTTAGATCTGAGATATTAGAGGAATTTCGAGAGATAGAAAGAGCAGAAAGTTTAGAGGGAGAGAGAGTTTTCTTCCCCAATTTTTCCCCAAATTTCCCGATTCTATTTCCGATCTTCTCCGGTTAAATTTCCGGTAGATTTCTTGCCGGAGCTCTTATCTCTGCAACTTGATAACCTCTTCTTTCATCAAATTTGTTTTAGATTTCACTTGTCTTTTGCCAGAACTCGATCTTCATCTTCACAAACCTTAGTTTCCAGTCATCTTCTTCGTTAGATCTCGTCGGATCTCCGATTGAAATTCCGACAATCTTCTTCCTTCAATGTCTGTTTTTCTTTTACCAGATCTATTGCTATAACTATCATCTGCTATCACTTGAAGTTTAGATCTCTAAATTTCGAACCGTAGATTTAGAACCCTAAATTTCAGATATGTTCTGCTTTAGCGATTTCTCTGGATTCTGATCATCATCTTTATCTCTTTTAGTGCTTCAATCAGACTAAAGCAATTTTTAAAGGTCTGTTATACTCTAGCAAAGATTCTAAGATACGTGAAAGAGAGGAGAGGAGAAATTGTTAAAATTAGGGGAATCATCCGATCCAGATCTAAATTCCGATCAAGATTTGAATTCTGTCTCAGCCTCTCCTCAGAGATCTAGGGTTCGTAAATTCCAAGGCGGAGGAGAATCGAGAAGGATTTCGGTGGAATCACAGACAAAGGGAAAAGAAGGTTCGGATCAAGGTGGAGGTAAGGTGATAATTTATTTTTGATTTAAAAATCAAATTATAACTTCTAAAGTATTTTATTTAAACTTATTCATGATTCTACTAATTATAGCTATGATTCATAATTGTGTGAGTGTTATTTTCAATTGAATAACAAATTCCTTAAATTCATCTATGATAATTAGTAGAATTTTTCATTTAATTGTGTTAGAAATTTTAAAGAGAAATTACCTTGTTAATATGAAAATTTGAATTTCACATCACTTAGAAATGGATTGCTCTGTTTCTGAATTTTTTTTAGTCACTGGTGATGTTGAAATATTGTCGTTATGATATACGTTTTAGGCCTTCTTAATTCATGCTTCATGTGAAATTATATATGTAAAAGTATAAGACTCTAGAATTTTGTAATCGTTGCAGAAGTTCCGTGGCTTCAGAAATCAGCCTGTTAAATAGTTGTATCATTAGCTGAGAAATTTTTATGTTTATTAGGTTGTATTTTGAAGCCTGGATCTTTAATAAGCATGACTGATTTATATATATAACTATTCCATTGATCTTATGTCTTGAAAATGTTAATTTTCATAATAATACTACATTTATTCTTAATGTCTATCATTTGATTTCGTTTTTCTTACTTTACAATGGAATGCAAATATTAACGTTTGAAGGTTTTTGATACTCTGTTTTCCTTGTATTCAATCCCATTTTATTTTTTATTTTTTTAGTTGTTATATATACTCTGGAATAATGTATTTTCTACCTAAATTCTAATGAATATTATCTCTGAGATGTTTGGGTAATGACGTTGATATCGGCATAGATATGATGGGATGATAGCATTGTATTGGGGTTCTTAACTTGTGCCATCAAATTATGTGGCTGTTTTAAACGTGAGTGTAATTAAATTTAGTAGTGCTGCTGCCTAGCTGTTTTAATATATGCCTCAAACCCCATCATCAATGCAATCACTCAAGTCAAGTAATCTGAAATCAGTTGGGAATGAAACCTGAAATTAGTTAGCCTCAAAACCAGAAAACAGTTAGCATATAATCGTGGAGGCAGTTTTCATATAACCTGAGAAGAGCTAATGACCTTAATCTCTCTTGTGCTCATCATCTTACCCTATGTTGGAGCAGATTTATATGCACACTGTCTGTATGTCATTGAAATGATCATTTTTTTTATACTATGATCAAATTCCTTTCAAGTTTTAGTTTCCATTTGAAGGTCTGCCATATTCAGGTTCATGAGTATTTACAAATTTCCTTGTAGCTTGTTATCTTTATTAAAATCTCAATTTTATTTTCTACGCCCGAAATTTAAGATTGTTTTCATTATTTTAAATTGGATTTACTAATGGTTATATAAGATAATGATTCCTTGAAAATTATATTAATAATTTTTTTTCAAATATAGAAACACACAGGTTAGCTGTTGGATTTGTCTTTCATCCTTTTGAAATGTACTTTCTTGTTACAAATAAAGTGAGTGGATATAAGAACAAGGTTTTATCCATAGGATGATAACATTACTAATGTGTTATGTTATATATTATTTAATGCATGAGATTGTAATTTAGTGAATTCTGGATGTCACGAGATGTTATTCTTAAAACAGAACCCATTCCTTTGTGTGCTTTGAGTATATAAAGCTTAGTTCGCTATCCTTTATTTCACATAGCTGCTGCCTTTGTAAGTGGCTATATTCTTAGATGATATCATGCTAATATTTTTTTTTAGCTATGAACATTTGCAGTGTTTGATTTTGGACAATAGTAAAGGCATGAATATATCCAATATTATGTCCCTGTTTTGTTCAGATTATCCAATAATATGAAATTGCTATGTACCCTAAATATTATTCACAACTGTGTGAATTTATTTGTGTCTTCATAATTGGGTTCATTAATTAACTAGTATAATAGTTTTTGGAAAGCCCTAAATGTGGAAAATAGCTTACCCATAAGAGGTTATTGCTGATGAATTCTGTTAATGAATTTGTTTCAAATTTGTGAAATCTGTTGCTTTGTCTGCAAGTAGAATGTACCCAAGGTGTAAATAATAAGGATTCATAATTGTTTAAAGCTTCATTTTGTCGACATGCTTTGAGAAGTTCTCATAAATAGATTAAATTTTTCTTTAGTCAAGGCATTGTGGTTTTATTATTCCATTTTGTTAGCAGCCTTTTCCACTTTGTTGATTGTAGCCCATTCCACTTTGATTGAAGTTGCCTTTATCTTATTTTAATAATGGCAGCCCTCACACCCTTTCATAATGACATCCTTCACTTACTTTGATATATTTGCTGCCCATTTGGTTTTATTCGCAAGCACATAACTGTTGTCCTGTATTACGTATATCTGCTACCCATTGGTTCTGTTCACAAGTACATAACAGCTGTCCATTGTTGCTCAAAATTTGACAAAAGCAATGTGAGAAAAGGAGTTTTATTTTGGCTTGTATCCTTCCAGTTGCAGAAATAATTTTGTCATTCAAATGGTTGTTTCATTTATTAAAAGGGTCATAGAATGTTTTGTTAAAGAAGGAGATCAGATGACTACTCTATTCGATATTATCGACATGAGTACTGTCTGATCTCAAGGCGGGATATAGAAATATTATCATGTGTATTTGATATCAGATGATTACTTTGGCATCATCTGATTTCATTGGAGTCCCCGTATTGGGGTTTGTGGTTGGTTTTGAAGTGTTTGATATTGTTTTACTTTATTAGGCTATCCAGCGGCTGGTCTGGACTAATTAATGTTATTTATCATTTTGTGATTGTTATTAAATTGTATATTCTTCTTTGCTTAGCACTTGATTTATTTTTAGGATAAAATTTGCGATTATCTGGTAGCATTTTTTTTCTCTTTTTGATAGACTAACACAGTCTTTTAGATTTTGTTAAATTCTTTAGATATTAGAATTCCCTCTCGAACCAGGGCGATGAAGGCGCTAGCCTAAGCCCATCCTTAGGGGACTCGCTTAGTCCAAGTAGCACTCCTCTCATTTATTTAAAGACTTGTCCAAGTCTTTATGATGTGTATCCCCTAGAAATTAGAAATCCATTCATTGCAAGGGCAATGAAAGAGT
The DNA here is from genome assembly GCF_043159265.1 of Tasmannia lanceolata. Classification (NCBI taxonomy): domain Eukaryota; kingdom Viridiplantae; phylum Streptophyta; class Magnoliopsida; order Canellales; family Winteraceae; genus Tasmannia; species Tasmannia lanceolata. Next base: position 10,699,446 of record NW_027518706.1, on the reverse strand, counting down.
TCCCTAGAGCCCTCTCAGGGAGACAGGCTATGTCTCAGATAGAGAAAGTTGTATCCTTTAGAGACAAGCTTTGTCTCATTAGTGAGTCCATCCTTAGGAGACATGCCATGTCTCGTCAGCACCTCTCTTGGAGCTCATCTTTGTGTTTAGGAGTCTCACCCAATCTCATTCTCTTGCTAAACCTCCTCTTTGTGCATCTTTTGGTTTTGGGAGAACACCTTACTCGGCTTGGCATCATACCCCGACCCTTATGGGTATTGGGTTGCACATTTGTTGCACCCTAGGGCTAGGTAGCTGTCCGGTCCGGCTGGGTGTTTTACATTTGCCAAATATGCACAAGGTCTCTTTTTCCTTGTTCACATTTTTCTCTATCCTACCTATATGTCCAAAAGACTTGCCCAGTCTCATTCTATTAGCATCCTCCTCTTTGTGCATCATTTGGTTTTGGGAGAACATCCTACCCGGCTTGGCATCATACCCCTTACCCTTATGGGTATTGGGTTGCACATTTGTTGCACCCTAGGGCTAGGTAGCTGTCCGGCCCGGCTGGGTGTTTTACCTTTGCTAAATATGCACAAGGTCTTTCCTTATTACTTGTTGAGCTTTATCTTAGTTTGATTAGTCCACTAGCACAGGAATCCGTCCTTAGTCTAGAGAGTCAATCCTCTTGTTCAGGAATCAAATTCTATCATCATAGGGGTTAGGATTCTATTCTACCTCTCATCGTATCATGTTTTTATCCACTCTTGCAAGGTATAGGATGCTGTCCAACCCTTGCAGAGCTGTGTTTCTGTTCTTTCCCCCCGCAAAGCATAAGATGCTGTCCAACCTTTGCGGGATATCAGGAGTCTGTCCTCCCCTTATGATGATAGGATTTGTCCCCCTTGAGTCAAAAATACTTAAAAACAACAAAAACATCTAAAAAACCAAAAATCTCAAAAATCTTGAGTCATTAGGAGTAGTTAGGAAATCTGTTCCGAACTACGTTGGCTTGATCCCTTTCAACAGGGTACGTAGTGCAGCTTGGGATCCACATCCCAAGACCAGCCAAACCTTTAAAAATAAGCATTTTAAATCTTTCAAAATATTGTTTTTTCGAAAGGATCTTCCTCTAGAGTTAGAAGGTTGTCCTAGTTAGAGAGTTTTTGAGTCGGGAGTTGCTCCCTCGTTCGTTGTTTGTTTGTTGTGTGTTTTATTTGTTTGTGTTAGAGTTAGGAGTGAGTCCTAGCTAGGAGTTTTACGCCTCCGTCCGGTCAGTTGGCGATCCACATCGCCAATTGATGACTAGGTCTAAGATGCGATAGATCCTACTGTTTTTCTTAGGATATACAGCCTAGCTACACATAGATTATAGGAACTACCTGCATTAGCTTAGGGCTAACCTGCATTTAGTTAGGGCATATAGGGTGTCCTAAAATCTACAATCCATTGGAATTTAAATAATCATACAAGAAGCTTTAAGAACTAGTCCGGTCTTTTAGATCGAGACTAGGATAGAGGTCTAGATGTCTTAGGCATCATAGCTTAGAATAGGTGCGAAGAACTACGTTGCCTTGATTCTCGTGGAGGCGGGGATACGTAGGCTTCTTTGGATGAACATCAGATCATCTAAAGACTCGGGCCTAAGTATAGATTAGAGTTTTAGGGTTGTATGGTATCGAGTCATTTTCTATGTTTTGCAGTGTTTTCTTACTTTATTGCGCAAACCTTATACTTTTTTGGTGTGTCATGCATGTGTTTGTTCATCAGAACTTAGACACCCATTAGGCATGTCACTTATAACCTAGCTATGCTTAGGTGACACATGTTTCTTTTATTTTATCTTGTGTGCCTTTGATTTCATCTCCGAGACATGCATGATTAGATAGACGTCTTCTCGGAGATATTCATTCCCATTTCATATGATTTTCGCCCAAAACTCTTCAAAATTATTAAGTAAATGGCATAAGAGACCAGGTGTTTGCACTTGGGCGGATGAGGTGCTCTTTAGACCTTCTGAATTCGTAACCAGGCACGAACCTTATTTTATATCTCTGGTTATCCGTTGCAACAGAGCATAGTATGGGATCCAGGGCCCATTTGCCTTTTTTCCTTGGATGGCGACTCTTCTTTGTTTAAGGTACGCCTCGAATCTGGGCTAGTCCCCGAATCGAGAGGTATCTCCCTTTGTATCGCCACTCATACTGTGAGGGGCACTTCTTTCGAGAGTTCCTTGGTAGAGCTCTCCATTCACGTGGATGATCCTGAGACTGTAGCGTGGGGCCCGCCGCCTCTCTCTCGGATCGGGGTCCACAGTCTCTCTCTCCATAGGATGAACCTAGCCCTCCGTTCTAAAGAGAAACTGCATATTATGGAAACCTCTTTAGAGTGTAGGGTTTCGAACATCCCTTGGAAATAATTTTTGGGGCATGGCCTATTTACATCCTTGGAATTAATTTTTGGGGCACGGCCTATTTACATTGTGGCCCATCAAATGGATGGTTTGGATCATCCTATGGTGCAGGCCGTACAGTAACATTAGGGCCCAGTTGTAGGCCTCACCCATATTTATAAAAAATGAAGCGTACGGTCTACACAATAGGATGATCCAAGCCGTCCATTTGATGTGCCGCAACGTAAATAGGTTGTGCCTTCAAAATCATTTCCACTACCTATTTACATTGTTGGTTGCTATAAGTGAGAGGGAGATGAAAAATAGTAATGGAAAATGTGAAACATTGTCAAAGAAGGTAAAGTGGGCAAATAAGTGATTTGCCTTGTATGTGGGGTCTTCCCTATCAATTATTTATGGTCCATTTGTATGATGTTGACTCTTTCCTAACAATAATCTGTGGCATATTTATGTCTTTCTTCTAAGACCATCATAGAAGGGAGATTTTATATGGTGCGCTATTCAGCCCGGTAGATTTTTTCACCTTCTTCATGAAAATTTTCTAAAGGATTTATTAGCCTCCCCCGAACTACTTTGGGACAAAGGCTTAGTTGAGTTGAATTGAGTTGGGGGTCGTTTTATCACTCCTCTTTATAAAAATAGGTGGATATCTCTATGTCTTGAGAAAGAGAGAGAGAGAGAGAGAGAGAGAGAGAGAGAGAGAGAGATTTCATGTCTTGACAGATAGAGATGACAAATACATGCAGTGTGGGGGTAAGGGGTGATTAGAAAGATTAGAAGGGTAAATTTGTGGTAGGACTTTGGTCCGATATTATACGGGAGATGATAAATACACCCCCTTCTTTGGATAAATGTGTCCTCTTTTCACTGAAAATGTTAAGGGCCGTTTGGATACGGGGATTTTAGAATCCAGGATTTCTTCAAAATTGTAGATGAGAGACAAAAGAAGAAGTGGACCGGCCGTCGTTTTCTGGTTTCTCGCACTTCTTTTTGTCCGCAAGAGCGTAGCAGATCATCCCATGTTTCCTGGTTATAGAAATCTTAGGATGCAGTAGAGACTTCTAAAAACTGGATTTCTTACTTAAAATCCAAGAAACACTGTCAGGACAACATACAACAGCCTGATCATGAACCCTCTTTTACACTGTTTTCAAACTAAGACATGGATTCTAAAATCCGTGTATCCAAACGGCCCCTAAGAGTTTCGGTGAAAAGAGGTTACCCGGTAACCTGCTTTTTAAGGAAAACTCACATTATCGCGCATTTATCTAAAGAGGGGGCACATTTATCATCTCCCTATTAAAAAAGTAAGATTATAAAGTTGTGAACAGAGCAAAGTAAACGTATTTAAAAGCAAATGAAAAAAGAAAAGGGGAGAGAACCGAGAGAAACAAACTCTAGCTCTTTTACTTGGGGTTGCAACAGGTAAAAAAAAGGGCTAACATATCATTTCTCTAAACTAGGGTGTTAGAGAATCAATTTGGCTTCATGTCCGGATGATTGATTATGGAAGATATCTTCTTGATTAGTCGTTTAATGGAAAGATTTAGAGAAAATAAAAAAGGACCATCATGTGGTTTTCATTAATTTAGAGAAAGCGTATGATAGGTATCCCATGAGTGTTATGTCGTGGGTTTTTGAAAGGAAAAAGGTGCTTACTAAATATGTTGATATAATTAAGGATATGTATTATGGAGCAATAACTGGTGTCAGAATTACGGATGTCACGTCTAGTGAGTTTCCAATTGCAATAGGACTGCACCAAGGATCAGCTCTAAGCCCATATATTTTTACGCTAGTTATAGATGAACTTACGTAGGGCATCCAGGATGAGGTACTGTGGTGTATGTTATTCGCAGATGACATACTACCAATACCACAGCGGAAGTTAATTGTTAACTTAAAGTTATGGAGAACTACTTTGGAATCCAAAGGTTTCAGACTGAGTAAAACTAAAACAGAGTATATGGAGTGCAACTTTAGCAATATAAGGAGGCGGGGCGAGGATGTAGTAAATATGACTAGACGGGAGGTACCTGAGAGGGATATCTTTCGCTATCTTGGTTCAATCCTACACAGAAAAATGAGAGATTGAAGAGGATGTTAACCATAAAATAAGAGTAGGTTGGTTGAAGTGGAAGCATACTTCAGGAGTTCTGTGCGACCGTAAAATACCTACCAAGTTGAAGAGAAAGTTTTATACGACAGTTGTGAGGCTAGCCATACTGTACGGCTCAGAATGTTGGGCATGTGCATAAGGTGAGTGTAGCGGAGATGCAAATGCTTAGATGGATGCGCGACCACACAAGGTTAGATAGAATTAAAAATGAAGGCATTTGTGGGGGTGGCACCAATTGAGGAGAAGATGAGAGAACACCACTTAAGATGGTTTGGGCATATCTAAAATAGGCCTTTGGATGGTCCAGTGAGAAGTAGTGACTCGTGCCAAGTTGATGGAGTAAAAAGAGGTATGGGCAGACCGAAAACAACCTGGGTAGAAAAAGTGAGAAAAGACTCGATGGCTAGGAACATAACAGAGAACATGACATTGGATAGGAGAGAATGGAAGAAAATGATCCGTATAGAGGAACCCAACTTGTGTCAGGATTAGACTTAGTCAATTTGAGCCGGATAGATCCTTTCACCTTCTTCGTGAAAATTTTCTAAAGGATTCATTAGCCGACCCCAGCTAGCTTGGGACAAAGGCTTAGTTGAATTGAGTTGAGTTGTTGTATTTTCCTATAACCAAAGTCTGGTATATTTATGTCTTTCTTCTGACAAATTGAGACCATGGGAGATTTTATATTGGTGCCCGACAGTTACCGCCCTTGATATTTAAGTGTCGATGTAAAGTTCTGATAAGCTCTTCTAATAAAAATCTATTTCAGCACAATCAAATTCTTACCTTGAAAAAGGGGTCATTTCATAAATGAAGCGTCTACATTTTATAAAATGATAAGGGATTTGCTAGGGACCATCGCAGAAGGCATTTTATGGACCCGCTGTTGCATGAGAGAGCAGCCAACTTAGATGAATTAATTGGATAACACAAAGTCGGAGCCTATGTGGCTGCTGTCTCATGCAATGGCTAGTCTGCGAAATGCCTTCTGCAATGATCCCTAGCAATTCCCAAATAATAATTATATATAAAAAATTGGCACCTGCGACGACCATGAATTCGATTGTGCTGAAATAGATTTTTATTAGAAGAGCTTATCTTCAGTACTTTACATCTACACCTAAATTTTCTAAAAGACAAAATTACCCTTCTTGAATCTAACTATCAATGGTGGTACCCCCACATGGGACCTGACCAATAATGACAGATGTGCTCATGGGTAGTGGGATGGACTTTTTGGACCCCGAACAATTATTGATGGGGAGATGATATAAAGGTCCTTTTATTAATTCTGAGGACATATCTTCTAAGACCTTCACACCTACTGAAGTAGGTAAGTCACCTGTTTTAAGACCTCACCAACTGAAGTAGGTAGCCATTTAAATCAAGTTAGAACTTTGCTAAATGACCAAGGAGATTGGTGGGAAAATAAAAGTCTTAAGAAGTATCCCGGTAAAATAATGTTTGGTTGACCGGACTATGGTGAGAAAAAAAATAATCCCGGGGGCTTTGTTTGGTTGCTTGAACTGTTAGGTAGGGGGGTAAACGGATCGAATTCGAAGCGGATATGGCTATATCCAAATTCGATTACAGTATACACTATCCGAATTCGGATTCGGATTTGAATTCGACGGATATTTAATATCTATTACGGAATTCGATTCCAGCAGATATTGTTCGAATTTGGATATTATCTGTATCGGTTTATCCGGTAAATTCGAAAATTTATTGCAGCACTTTATCTTTCTTCTCCTTGCTCCTCGAATGAAATTTCCAAACCCTAAAACCAGACCACTACCTTCTCTTCTCAAAATTAACTCTCAAATCCTAAAATATATGAGATCTTCTTCTTCCTTTTAGGCTTTCTTACATAACCCTAAATTGGAAAATTGATATGAGCCGTCCATTTACCATCAATGACCTAGATGGCCCTTTTGCTTTAGAATTCTCTAGAAGCCATGCCATCTTCTTTCAGTCGGTATCATTTATTGTCTCTTTCATCCTACAGCCCACATTTGTTGCTTCATAAAGAAGCCATGTCAAACTCCAAGAATGCCCTTAAAATGAAATTACTCCATTTCCCACCCAAAACACTTTTTGTTTTTGTTTATTTTCTAAAAAGAACATTCTAAACAAAGTTCTCTTTTCTTTTAGAAATAAAAGATTGTGTGTCATTACTAAAAATAAATACTACTGATATTATTAATAATAAATAAAAAGGATGTAGGATGTTAAACGGATCAGATATAGTATTTACCAGATTCGCATCCGCTAAGAGCCGGATATCTCATAAACGGATTCGTATAATATTCGCTTCAAACGGATTCGGATAATATTCACTCGAAACGGATTCTAATGCAGACGGTAATCGAATTTTCGAATATCCATCTACACACCTACTGTTGGGAAGAAAAAAGTTCTTCATTTGGTTATTTTGGTTCCTCGGATTTCATGAGGGATTATTTTGGTTCCTGGTATTTTTTTTTCCAGCTTTGGGTTTCGTGCTGGGTTATTTTGGTTGGTGGGATTCTTTTGGGCCCATTATGTAACTAGCAACCAAACGTGCCACAAAAGTCCCAAGAACCAAAAAGAATTCCGGCATTCAAAATCGAAGTTGTCGGTTGTGCAAAGTTGACGATTTGACCGGACTATGGTGTTAGACATGTCACGTGAAAGGGGTATCTCTATGTCTTGTGAGAGACATAGAGATGATGGGTCTATTCATTTCTTGTCAGAGAGATGATAAATACATGCAGTGTGGGGTAAGGGGTAATGGGTAAGATAAGAAGGGGAAGTTTGTTATAGGAGTTTGGTGTGATGTTATATATGAGAAATTATACGGTGTAAGCCCTGGATGGTCCCCGTATTTTTCTGAAATTACTGTTTGGCCTGCACCATAGGATGATCAAACCGTCCATTTGATGGGCCTCAATGTAAATCGGTTGTGCCCAAAAAATTATTTCCATCGTAGCCCTTCGATCTATAGAGGAAACCTCTGTAGATGGGAGGGTTTAAATCATCATGAGTAAATAATTTTTTGGAAGCAACCTATTTATGTCATGGCTCATCAAACGGACGGTTTGGATCATCCTATGGTCCAGGCCTTAAAGCAAAGCTGTGAACTAGTGAAGCAAACTAGGGCTGGCAACAACGCGGGTCGGGGCCGGATGTTGGGGTCCCCTACCCCTTCCCCTATGCGGGGAATTTCCCCCCTCCCCTTCCCCTCTCCTCTACGGGGATGGTGGGGAATCCCCCTCCCCTCCCCGCGGGGAATATCTAATCCCCTTCCCCTCCCCGCATCCTTCGGGGACAAAATCCCCGCCCCGCCCCGCCCCGTTGATGAACCCAACCAAACCAGCAAACAGAAGATGTGCAAATAATGGGACATTATAAGCATGCCATCTAGACAATGCAATTATGTCACGCTACGATTCTACGAATGTATTTCCTTCTAATCCAGTTCTCTCCTTTGACAGAGAAGCTTATTGGAAGGAAAATAGAGAATTAGCAGGAGTGATTCGAGTGAATCTGAACTGAAATGACGTGTGCCTTCTTCTTCAATGTAGACCTTGAAAATTTTTATCCAGAAAATTTCTGCCCCTTCTGATATTTCTTGAAGTTCTTGAACAATTGTGTTCAAACTTGCAAAGGCCTTCTGAAGAGCTCCAAAGCTATATATGTGTTCACAACAGTTTCAAGGAATAGAACCATAAAACACATCTGCTCCCTTCTCATTTGAATTTAAGTCCAGTAACCATGGCCAATAGCATATCTCATTCCAAAGAGAGAACATTTCCTACACACTTGTGTAGGTAAGTTACCTACGCACTACCTTAAAATACAGTAAGGGCCCACATTGTTTGGGTGATCCAAACAATTCATTTGAATGGTCCTCACATAGATAGGGTGTCCACAAAAAATCAGATCCATAAGATCATCCTAACCATTCAAACTATGGAAGCAAAAAATGGACTAATTTGTGAAGGTTTATACACGTCCATTTTACCTCCACAAATCGTAGGGTTGGGATGATCCTATGGATCTGATTTTTTGTGGACACCCTATCTATGTGAGGACCATTCAAATGAATTGTTTGGATCACCCAAACAATGTGGGCCCCCACTGTATTTTAAGGTAGTGCGTAGGTAACTTACCACACAAGTGTGTAGGAAATGTTCTCTCTATTCCAAAAGAATGTAAATGAAGTCTCAACTCCCATTCAGTTTTTGCTCATCCCAACCATGCAAAATTCCAAATAAGCTTCACAAGACTTTCTACAAGCAGTGATAAGGATCCACTTGCTAATCCTTGTGGTCGATTCTTCAATATCAAGTTCATGGAGGACAGTTTCAACAACACAGAATTCAATCACCATGCAACACTAGGAAACTTTAGATCTAAGGAATTGCATTCAACGACTTGATTCTTTCATGTGAAATCAAGAGAAATCGAACAAAAGGCTCACGAAAATTCTCATTTCAGCAACATACAGAGTTCCAAACTAATCAAGAGGAGAAATTAGCTCACAACAATTTGTTTTCTAGCCAAAGGTCTTACCTAAATTGCAACCAGCAATAGAATTCCCACTTAGATGGAAACTCGGTTACAAATAAGTCATAAAAACTCAGGACCCAGCGTTTGGAAGGAATTAAGGATAGCGTTGTTGCCGGAGAGGAGAGGCCGACGGAGGGCTCAAGCTCGACGGAGGTCTCTTCTGCGACTGCGAGAGCGAGAGAGGAGGTCGAAAAAAAGAGGTGACGATATTAGAGTTTCTTTCGTGGGAAGGAATTAAGGAAATCCTAAGTCCCTAACCAAAATAAAAATGCAATTTATTATTTTATTTTGGCCACCGGTGTTGGCACTACGATTTTTTGATAATTGCATACACTTAGCTTGTCTTTATTATTTCAACATCTGTCAAAAGGTTATTATAGTTCCCAAAATGCTCTCAGAAGCTAATTAAAAGGAAAAGACAAGCTAAGTTTATGTTTGGGGAAATCTTGTAGCCGATCCACGGAGTTTCTAGTAGTTTTCCTAAAAAAAAACACTTAAAAATATACAAAAAATGACATTGATTAACGGGGCGGGGCGGGGACAACTCCATCCCCTTCCCCTTCCCCTCTCAAATCGGGGAATCCCCGCCCCAAACGGGGCGGCGCGGGGCGGATCCCCGTTTTTTCGGGTGAAATTGCCAGCCCTAAAGCAATACCTAATAGCAAATGGAAAGAAGAGAAAGGAAGTAGGAACGTAATAAAGCAAAGGTATGCAAAAGAAATAGAAAGTCAGGTTATAAAATAAAGCAAATGTATCTATAAATTAGAGAACAAAATAGAAAGTCATTGTTAGTAACTTACCCGGAAATTTCGGGCGGTCCGGGTCAATTATTGCCAGGTCTAGGCACATGGGGTGTGGGTCCTACTACCATAAATAAACAATAATACAAGATGCGCCCTTGCGTAGTGGGGTTGGACTTTTTGTACCTCTTATTTGTCGCTTGCGCAAAAATTAATTGGGATTTGCTAAAGTCTTTTCACAAGCTGCTTCGAGGCTGCTTCGTGGTGTGGAAAATGATCGTTGCCGAGAGAAATTGAAAATAAAAAAGTAATAGTAAAAAGTTGAAGAGTCTATATAACAAACCATCTTACAGGAAGAAGCTTGCAACATATCCTTCCCTTGTGATTCTACTTGCTCTTTGCTCTAGAATTTATTTATTTTTCTGTTACCAAGGAAATATGGGGGAGGCTATTGTTAGTATACTGCTTAAGAATTTGAACACTCTAATCCAAAACGAGGTTAAGTTACTCAGGGGTGTTAAGGCTGATCTGGAAGGGCTTCAGAGAAATTTATCAATGATTCGTGCTATACTCCCAAACGCAGAGGCGATGGCAGTCAAGAATGAGCAGCTGAAGGTTTGGCTCTCAAATCTTATGGATGCGGCCTATGATGCTGATGACATCTTATCAGACTGGACTGTGGAAGCTCAGGGATTACAGTCAATTGGGTTTGGCAACATCCAGGTAAGGAATTCCTTCTTACCTAGTTTTCAATTCCGACGCCATAGGATAGCAACTAGGACAAAAAAGAACCTCACGACAATACAAAAAATTGTAAAAGCGAGGGAGGAGTTCAAATTGGATGAAAATGAAGTCCCGGTTATTGCCCATCCAGTGTCCGATGTGCGTGAAACTGTGTCCGATGTAAATGAATTAGAAGTTTATGGGAGAGATGAGCATAAAGAAGAGATTGTGCGGCTATTGCAAGCCGATGTTAATAATAATGAAAATGAAGTCCCAGTTATTGCCCTAGTTGGCATGGGGGGTCTGGGGAAAACCACACTAGCTAAATTGGCCTTCAATCATGAGATTGTAATAGGCCATTTTCAGCTAAGCATGTGGATTTATGTGTCTCAAGATTTTGATGTTACTGGAATTGTAAAAAAAATTTTAGAATCTGCAACTGGAACTAAAACAGATGTGACACAGTTAGAGGTGATGGGAAAAAAACTACAAAATATAATATGTGAGAAGAGATTTTTGCTTGTACTTGATGACGTATGGAACGAAGATGGAGGAAAGTGGGATAATCTGAAGCAAATCTTAAAATGTAAAGTCAAAGGGAGCAAAATCATTGTGACTACTCGTAACAAAACGGTTGCATCGATGATGGGTGCGCTTGATGACTCCCTCCTCCACTTGACTGGTTTATCATTCAGTGATTGTTTGTCTCTGTTTGAACGTCAAGCATTTGGATCAGGGAGAAGTGAAAAGCCTAAAAATTTGGTTCCAATTGGTGAAGAGATTGTCAAAAAATGTGGGGGTGTGCCATTAGCAGCAAAGGCATTAGGAAGACTCCTGTGTCTCGAAAGGGAGGAAGCTTCATGGTTGTCTGTAAGAGACAGCCAGATATGGAAACTAGAAGAAAATGAAATTTTGCCGGCTCTAATATTGAGCTATATTAATTTGCCATCTCATCTAAGGCAATGCTTTTCATTTTGCTCTGTATTCCCTAAAGGCTTTACCATTCGGAAAGAAGAACTTATTCTTTTGTGGATGGCTAATGGCTTTGTTACCCCTAACGAAACTATGGAGTTGGAAGACATTGGAAATAAGATTTTCAATGATTTATTATGGAGGTCTTTCTTCCAAGACATAGAAAAAGACGACTCTGGAAATATAACAAGTTGCAAAATGCATGATTTGGTTCACGATCTTGCACAGTCTGTTATTGGGAACAAGTGTCATATAGTGGATCGGGAAAAAATTGTAGATATTCCTACATCGACCCGATATGTCTATTCTCATTTGCCTTCACTATTAAAAGAGCAGAGGTTATACAAGGCCAAAACCATACGAACAATACTATGGGACGATGTTTATTCTGTCCCTAGCAACATCAAGAAACTTAGATACTTGCGATGCCTAGATCTTAGTGACATTGGTGTTAGAGAGATCCCACATTCAATATGCAATTTGAAACAGCTAAGATACATCGACCTCTCCCGTAATTTTGACATTGAAACATTACCTGAATCGATTACCAACCTACAAAATTTGCAAACATTGAAACTGAGATTTTGTATTAGCCTCCGTAATTTGCCTAGGGACATGAGAAAAATGAGTAGCCTCAGACATATAGATACTTATGGATGTTCGTCATTAACTTGTGTGCCCATTGGGATTGGGAAGCTGACCTGCCTCCAGACGCTATCCATTTTCATTGCGGGTGACGAGGATGGACGCCGCTTCAGTGAGTTGAGCAATTTAAAGCTTAGAGGAGAACTCTCAATAAAACAACTTAACCTTGTGAGAAACGCAGGTGATGCGAAAGAAGCCAACTTGAAAGTCAAGAAAAATCTCAGAAAATTGCAGTTATCATGGGGGGATGATCGTGGTGATGTTGAGATGCAGGAAAAAGTGTTAGAAGGCCTTGAACCACACTGTGATTTGAAAGATTTGCGGATAACAGACTATGAGGGTATTCGATTTCCAGAATGGATACAGAAGTCATGGCTCACAAATCTAGTTAATGTTTCTCTTTCAAATTGCATGAGATGTGAAAATCTCCCACCACTTGGCCAACTTCGCTTGCTCAAGGATCTTGTGATATCTGGAATGTCTGCATTGAAGCAGATCAACAATGAGTTTTATGGTAATAGCACATTGAATGGATTTTCCTTTCCATCTTTGAAAAGCCTTTCGCTATGTGAAATGGAAAATTTAGAGATGTGGGCATCAGTGGAGAAAGGAGAAGCTTTTCCTTGCCTCAATGAATTGAAGATTGAAGACTGTTCAAAGTTGATCACCCTGCCATGTTTTCAGCATCTTACCTCCCTTGATATTGATCATCTTGTTGAGATGTCTTCCTTTCCAGAAAGCTTTCTTCGAGACGGCAATGCACTCCAACGTTTAGAAATTTCAGATTGCTCCAAGTTGAGTAGTCTTCCTAGGGAGCTCGACAATTTCGTTGCTCTCAAGTCATTGATCATTCGAGATTGTAAGGAGCTGGTGTCTTTGCCGGAGGGATTGCGAAACCTCACATCTCTCGAAGAGTTAGAGATTAGAGACTGTGAAAACCTGGCATCATTACCCGAGGAGGAAGGGGTAGTAAGGGGCTTGAAATCTCTTCGATCATTGGTTATTGACGGCTGTAAAAAGATGGTTTCTTTGCCGGATGACTTGCGGTACCTTACTGCCCTAAAAAAACTGAAAATTCGTGATTGTGATGAGTTGGCATCATTGCCGGATGGGATGCGTTTGAAATCTCTTGAGTCATTGGAGATTGTTGGCTGTAAAAAGATGGTTTCTTTGCCGGATGACTTGCGGTACCTTACTGCCCTAAAAAGACTGAAAATTTGTGGTTGTGATGAGTTGGCATCATTGCCGGATGTGATGCGTTTGAAATCTCTTGAGTCATTGGAGATTGATCGCTGTAAAAAGATGGTTTCTTTGCCGGATGACTTGCGGTACCTCACTGCCCTAAAAACACTGAAAATTTGTGGTTGTGATGAGTTGGCATCATTACCGGATGGGATGCGTTTGAAATCTCTTGAGTCATTGGAGATTGATGGCTGTAAAAAGATGGTTTCTTTGACGGATGACTTGCGGTACCTCACTGCCCTAAAAAAACTGAAAATTTGTTGTTGTGATGAGTTGGCATCATTGCCGGATGGGATACGTTTGAAATCTCTTGAGTCATTGGAGATTATTTTATGTAAAAAGATGGTTTCTTTGCCGGATGACTTGCGGTACCTTACTGCCCTAAAAGAACTGAAAATTAGTGGTTGTGATGAGTTGGCATCATTGGAAGAGTGGGTCGAAAAGCTCACATCACTTCAATTTTTGTCTATCTATAATTGTGGTAAAATGACTTCATTGCCCGCCGGACTACAACGCCTCACCGCACTCCAATCACTGGAAATTTACAATTGTCCAAATTTGGGGAGACGATGCGAAAGGGAGAGAGGAGAGGATTGGCACAAGATAGCCCATGTACCCGATATCTACATTTCGCCACGTCCAGCAATGGAGAAGAAAACCAGATGCATCAGTACCCTACTCCCCTGCTACCGTGGCCACTGAAACGGTGATTTTATCTCTCAACCATACCCTTCTCCGACTCACTCTACCATCCCAGGTTGGTTATTTCAGAATCCCCTCTTTAGCTTTTAATTATATAACGTACTTTCTTTCTTTAATTTTCCTTCATCTATCTAACCAATTTTTACCAAATTTGGAGGATTTTCTGCAGATTTGTGGCTGAGTTTGGGGGTAGAATTCTCTGTTCGGGATTTGCTCTTTTCTATGGTGGTTTTTGTATGTTTCTTGAGGTTGTGGTCTGCACTTAAGGCAGGGGATTGCTATTTGGTTTTTGCTTCTATTTTCAGTTATATGTACTCAGCCTCTGTTGTGGTAGTTTTAATAAGGGTTGCCTCTGTTGTGGTAGTCCTCCTCCTCTTGGATTTTTCAATAGATTTCAGATGTGGATTCTAGTGTGGAGATTGTGGTTTATGAAGGCTTTCTTCATCAAAATTTAGTGAAATGTATTTCTGATAAACATTATCTCTGTTTCAAATTATCACTAAATTATCTACTCTGCCGATTATTATCACTAAATTGTGTTGGATCCTTTTATTGCTTTACCTAATTAACATTTGTAATGTGTCGGAACTTTTAGTGTAGTTTTAGGCACTGTTTGGATTGCATGAATTGTTTGGAAAAGAAAAGATTTTCCAAAATTTCTTGTTTTTTAAATCATTTGATTAAAAATAAAAACAATAACTTGAGCCACCGCAGTTCAATACATAGAGGGATGTTCAATTTATAGTGATATCCTTTTAAATAAGCCGTAATCATATGATTTCCCTATGAATTCGGGAAATGGAAAAAAAAATGAGGAAAAGAAATCCCATGAGAAATGTTTTTCCTGCAATCCAATCAGGTTGATTTAATTCATTCTAATCAGATTTTATTTTAGGAGGAATGCTAGACTCACAGGAGTCCGGCAAAAAAACAGGGAAAGGGCGCCCTCATTGGTCAAAACCAATTTAGGATGCGCAGAAAATCAGTCATAACTGCCATAAAGCAGTTTTTTTTCCAATGAGGACCAATTGTGACTCTAGCATTCTTCTTATTTTAGTTATCTACTTATCTTCTTTTATTATTTAGACAGCTGTCAAAGGTTATTACAGTTCCCAAAACGCTCTCAAAACCAATTAAAACAGAAAAGACTAATCTAAGTTTGTGCAATATTACTAAAACATGGTAATGCCAATACCAGTGGCCTAAACAAAACATCTTGCTCTTATTATTCAATAGAAGGTACAAAAAATTAAGAAGACATAAGAATGTAAGTCTCCCATCAACAACAAAACAAACACACTATAATCAATAGTTTCCTCTTTGGCTAGGCAATTCAGTGGTATCAGGTTCATCACAAATTGGAGATGCGAAGTAGAAGGGCCCAAGTGTATACTTGATCTGATCTCTATAAACATGAGAGGGCCGACTGAGCTTCACCCCGTGTATAAGAAGGTCCCTGTCCTCAATAGGGACCTTCTCTATAATCAATAGTTTCCTCTTTGGCTAGGCTGAGGTACTATAAAGTATTTGGTCTATTTAACATGTTCCTTGAAGCATATGGTATAATCTTGATAGATATGGTCATTGACAATAAGGATTCTTCATGGTCCATTAAATATTATTGGGATGAGCTTAAATCTTTGGTTTTAGAGTTTAAAGCCGGAGTGTCGCATGAATTCAAAGAAGCTAACGAGGATGGTGACTCTTTGGCTAATTTTGCCTATAAACGAAAAGTGAATCATACATATTGGTAGTGAATCATACATATTGGTAGGACTAGGGGCACTTTAAGATGTGACTCTTTGGGCATCCCTCGTATTCCTTGTAAGTAATTTTTCTTATTTTTAGTTTTGAGGTAAGGTGGTATGAGCCCTCATGTAATTCTTTTATTCATCAATAAAATTTGAAGTGTGCAGGGTCCTATATAAATTCTGGGCATAAAAAATGACGAAAAAGAAAGAAAGAAGAAGAACAGAGAGTACCCTGGATAGGCCGGGTCCCATGGGCCCACTCGTTCCAGCTTTGGGTGCAGTCTTGGCACATCACCTTTCCTCCCACAAGGATAACTTTTGTCTCATCTTTCCAAGCTTCCATGACTTTGCACCCCATCAAAAGAAATACAACAATAACAGGCAGAAATGAGCTTCCCATCTCTCTCTCTCTCTCTAGTGAGAAACTGCACATCTTATATAGGGAAATGGTATCTGCACTCCCTTCTCTTGATAATGGCACTCCCTCACTTCATTGAATACTTTTCAGATTGGCTGTTGATATGCAACCATGTTTTGATACTTGCATTAACTCATCTTGCCTTTTCTGTTTTAATTGGCTTATGAGTGCTTTTTGGGAATTGAAATAACCATTGGCAGCTGTTTAAATACCAAAAGACAAGATGAGTTAGTGCAATTATCAAAATATGGTAGTGCCAACATCAGTTGCCTGCATAAATTTATGTAGGTAGAAGTGGGTTTAGAATCAAAGGGGACAACGTGAAGAGGACTACTTTATGACGTGCAGTCCATTTCAAACACTACTTTCATAATCTCATGTGCCTTACAATATGTATTGGTTCACATTGTGGGTTCCACCTTATATATCAAATGGTTCAAAGAACAGCATTTTAATCCAATTCTCTTAACTGGAATGCAGAACTCTACACCAAAGTTTTGGTGTAAATTAACTTATCTCAATCCTATCCAAAGTACAGAAACCTAGCGAGTTGACTCAGTTAACTAGGGGTCATCAACTTGACCTGAAACTCTGCTGAGTTGACTCAAATGGACCAAGAACTCCAGTTTTTTCTTTGAGTCACTCAGTCAGTCACTTTGATTAGGCCCATTTTTGAGTTGAGTGATGCTTTCAAGTTTCCAAACAATAGTACTGCACAATGATAGGTATGTGAGAATTGCATCCATAATTACAAATAGGGAAATGATATCTGCGCCAAGGTGTTTCGATAAACAAGCGCTCCACTTGTTTGTCGTGTAGTATTTAAAGGGATTTCATAGGATTTTACGGTTCTCAAAAAGCTCTTTAAACCCTTTAAATACTACACGACAAACAAGTGGAGCGCTTGTTTATCGAAACACTTGGTGCAGATACCATTTCCCTACAACTATTCCCAACTTTTTCAAAATATCGCAACAAATATACGATATTATTTATTTTCCTTCCATTATATATTTTCAGATATTTTTAAATAGTCCATTCTTTCCCACTATAAACACAAAAGTAACAAAAAAAATCAAAATCTACACCTGAGAAATTCCTGAGGCAAATATTTGTGACCATGATTGCATTTGCATCAAATCAGGTTGAGAACTGGAATAACCCGAAGGAAGCTTACAAGTATAAAATGCCAAGGTCATGTCATTCTTTTATTACTGAATTCTGAATTCTGATACTTGTTGTTCTAATTCACCTATAATTAATATTGCATCCACCCATGAATGGTAGCATACAATGAAACTCTACACTTGATCATCCACATATGCTTCCAAACATTGTCTGATCTTTAACCTTTCTTCGTTCGTGAGATCAGCACCATCATCCATCAAACGGTTCCTAGCCTCCTTATTTAGATCACTAGAATCATTGCTATTAACCTGCAAAAAGCTAAAAACAACGGCTTCCAAATCCGGCTCATCGAGTGAAAGGCTAGCAACTTCATGCACCCCAACATCCTCAAAAGAGTCAAATGAATCTCCACCTATGTCCCACATCCTCGTCTCTCTCCCTGTGCATACTGTGGAGATTGTCTTGATAGAAGACGAAGATTACTATGAACAAAAACCAAGTCCTGAATCCGTTGTGGAGTTATCTTGTTCCTTCTCAAAGAATGCACAAAGGAGTAAGTGCTCCAATTCCTCTCGGCACAAGATGAAGACGAAGGCTGCATAAGAAGCTTCAAAGCTTAGCTTTGAAGCATAGGAGCACACGTACCGTGGACAGCCCACCAATCATGAGGCTCTAAAGTAGCTCGGTCATTGATGGAATCAACGTCATTGAATAATCCAGACTTCATAGAGAAGTGGGCAAACTCCACATTCGCCTTCGTGCAATCTGCTGAATTGGGAAAGTACCTTTTGAGGCACTTTACCCTCTCTGCATAAATCTCTGTATCCTTATGTGGAGGAACACGATTTGAACCGGCACTAAGCCATTCTTCGTTGTAATACCTTCAAGAATAGAAAAAATAATTTAGTTTCATGTTAAAAGTAAGAAATAAAGTTCACAATGAACATAACTATTAATCTAAATAAAATTTGAAGTCACCTAACCTTGGATTCAATGAATGAGCCAAGCAATGAAGCGAAGTGTTGCTCTTGTTCCAACGATCAAAAAGAATTTCTTGCACCACTTCATAAAAGCTAGACTCTTCTTCTTTTCTCTTTGCTTCCTTCCTATAGATTGCCGTCTTCACTTTCTCAACCATCGTGTCCCACATATCATAAACTAAATGAAGACAAGGCTTATCAGTGTCACACTCTCTTAGCATGTCATACATAGGAGATGTAAAAGAGAGTATGTAATCGATAGAATCCCACCAAATGTCATCCAACACCTTCTCTTTCACAAACTTTGCTTTTCCTACATCATCATCTCGATAGCAATTCCATTTGTCACTGTAGACACCCCATTTTGACTGTACCTTGACCCTCCAATGTTTGAACAAAATCCCAACCCGTGTCTCGAGCTCGAACCGGGCGTAGTTAAAGAAATGTAAAAGGGAGTATGAATTAGCAGGGCATGGGTGTGCCAATACTGGCTTATCATAGGCCAATCAAAAAAAAAAGAAAAAAAAAAGATTTTTATTCCGCCCCCTGTTTCTACCCGAGCCACCCCCTGTAAAGATAGAGTAGCTAAAATACACTAGATGGGGCTGTCTAGAGCAAAAAAGGGGGGGCCAAGCATGTCATTCTCCAAAATAGGGGTTTGGGCAAAGGGGAAATCAACCCATCTTTGAGGGTATTCTTGGATGTTCACATTGCTTGCTTGAGAAGCAATGAGTCTAAGCCATAGGATCAACAAGGAAAAAGGTGTGGATAGGATGAGGTGAGAAAGAGATTTTCTAGGGTTTGTGAAGGCAAAGGAGTAGATCAAGGGTGGGGATCACCCAAGGAAGGGAAGATACCACATAGATGGCTAGGATTAGACTTAGGGTTTTAACCCTAAGTATATAGCAAAGGGGAGTTCTTGCATGAAAGAGGAGGAGCTCATCCATTTTCAAGAAAAGAAAAAAAAGAAAGAAAAAAAAAAACCACAGCCGCCGCCTTCTCCGGCGAGCTTGCCGGAATCCGGCAAGTCCACAACCTCTCCATCTTCCTCCTCCACCATTTCCTCCTCCACCCGCACCACCATTGCTAGCCACCTCCACCTCTGCAAACTCGAACCCTAGCCTCCATCAGCAAAACCCATTTCAAAAAAAAAAAAAAAAAAAAAGAAGTCACCACCATCTTCTCCGGCGAGCTTGCCGGAATCCGGCAAGCCTATCTTGAGCCACCACCACCGGCCACCTTTCAATCTCCACCTCCATCTTCCCCTTTCACCCACAATCCCCACCTCCATCTCCCTCCCTACAAAACCCTCTACCGAAACCCATTATTTTTCCACCACCACCGACCACCTCCTTCGTCTTATTTCTGTTTTTCTCTCCACCAGCCACCACCACCTCCAGCCACCACCACCCACCACTTCGAAAATCCTCCTCCATCTCCACCCTCACCTCCCTCCAAACCCAAAACCCAAACCACCATCCTCCACAGCCACCACATCAAAACCCATTTTTTTTCCACCACCACCGACCACCTCCTTCGTCTTATTTATTTTTTTCTCTCCACCAGCCACCACCACCTCCAGCCACCACCACCCACCACTTCGAAAATCCTCCTCCATCTCCACCCTCACCTCCCTCCAAACCCAAAACCCAAACCACCCTCCTCCACAGCCACCACATCAAAACCCATAAAAAAAAAAAACAAAAAAAAAACACCACCGAACCATCACCCTCTCCAAACCCATTTCGCCAACACCTCTGCAATTCCACCTCCACCATCATCCACCTCCACAGCCGCCCATCCTCCTCCACCGAGCTGCCACCCCCATCTTCACCCTCTCCACCACCACGGCCAGCCGGAATCCGGCGAGGCCAAACCCACTCCCGGCCACCAACCCACCGAAATCCAAGCCACCATCTCCCCCTATTCTATCCCCTCTATCTTCCACCATCCAAACCCCCATCACCACCCCCCATCTCCGACAGCCACTCCCAAACCCACCTCCATTTTTCAGAAACCCCCATGTCAGCCCCACTGCTGCCCCTGTTTCAACACCGATTCTGTCCCCATTTCAGCCCCATTGCTGCCCCGGTTTCAGGTATGTTTCTGTCCATGGTCCACTCCTCATTGCTGCCCCTGTTTCAGGTACGTTTCTGTCCATGGTCCAGTCCTTGTTGCTGCCCCAGTTTTAGCACAAATCTGTCCCTATATTCAGCCATGTTTAGCACAAAAATCTGTTCACAATTCACCCCTGTTTTAGCACAAATTCTGTCCCCAGTTCAGTCCATGTTGCTGCCCCTGTTTTGGCATAAATTCATTCCATGTTTCAATCCCAGTTTTGGCACGAATCTGTCCCATAGTTCAGCCTCGGTTTTATGCACATTCCTAAGCACATTTCAGTCACATTTTTAAGCACATTTCAGCCCCTGTCTTAACATGTTATGGCTCGTCTTCATTATGCTTCATCTTCATTATCTTAAACTGACAAGTATTGTATCTCCTTTCCATTGTGCTTGAACTGAAAATCAAAATCAAGGTTGGTCCATCTAGAAAATTATATTGTGCTTGTCCTTGAGTGATTCACTTTGTGATTTCCACGGTGTTGTCAAATGAGTTTCGGGTCTCATGCTTTGCCTTTAATTGAGAATTGTGGAATGGTTTTGCATGCATTTAGCAATTCGTTTTTCTCAGTGGCTGATGTATGTATGTCTGTGTGTGTGAGTGAGTTGTGTATGTCTGTGAACATAGGTCTATGCGTATACATGTGTGTGTGTGTGTGTGCGTGTGCGTGTGTGTATGTGAGTGTGAGTGTATGTGTGTATTCTCCTAGGTATGGTGATCCTTACACTGTCCAGTTCCGAATTTTTCAGTTTTTGACCTCAAATGCTCAAAACTTTCAAAAATATACATTTCAATCTTGTAGATCTCGGCGAGCCGGTCAGTTCGACATATGGCGGCCCAAATTTCGCCAAAAGACGAGAGAGTTATGCTCGTTTAAAGTTTTCAGTTCATAATGATGTTTTCGGTCCAAGTTTTTTAGAAATTATCATGTCGAGTAATTTTTGGGCTGCTTTTGCTCAGAATTGTTCGAAATTGTCAGCTGGAAAAGTGTTCGCTATAATATTTCCTAAAACTGTCTTCTTGAGCAAATGTTTCCATAAAGGCTTTTTAATATGTCAAAAAATACTTACAAGCTTCGGACTTTCTGAAAAAACTGTCATTTCTGCAACATCAGCTTGTGGGCCATTTTTAGGCTATTCCAGGTCTGTTTCGTCCGAAATCATACAAAGAAAAAGTGTTCTTCACAAGATTTTCTAATACTTTGTCAATGAGTGAATGTTTCCAGAAACGATGTTTTAAGTGTCAAAACTGAGCCCGAACTTTCAGTAAAAGTGCTAATATGTCTTTTAATGGCGATGGATCGGAAGAGGCCATTTTCCGGCCGCTTCTGGCCAGATCCAAGCGAAATGGTCAACTGAGAGAATGTTTCTTATGCTGAGATCTACAATTTTGATCAGTAGAGTTTTTGATGGTTTTGATGTTTGGGGGGTCTAAAAGTCAGTGCAAAGTTGCATTTTTCACACTATATGTCATAATTGTGCTATTTCTTGAAAATCATGAATAACTTGAGCTCAATTCAATTTTAATGATTGTTTTGGATGTTTAGAGCCTGGTAGCAAGTTTTAAATCATATATTGAATCATTCCCATGATTTGTTTGGTATTTTTGACCATTTGTGGTGAAAATTACATGTTGGGTGAAAATTTCACCTTTTCTTTTTTTTTTAGATTGTTTGAGCCTATATTGATTCTAATGCTTGTATTGGGATATGATGAGCATGCTATCAAGTCACAAATCATATATTGATCAATTTTCATCATTCACTTTATAGTTTAGAGCCTTATTTGCGAAAATTGCATGTTGTGCATAGTGCTTTCAATATATATACATATATATATATTTTTATCCTAAATGAGTGGAACCCGTTTTATATGTCAACCTAGACATCTAAACTTCTAGAATCACTTCTAAATCATGTCTAGACTTTTTAAATTCCATTGAGCCTCATTTTATAAAATCCTTTTTACAGTTGAAGACCAACTTGGTCTGTCAGTTGCCTAATCTTTTTATCCTTGCAAGGGCGATGAAGGCGTTAGCCCAAGCCCATCCTTAGGGGACTCTCTTAGTCCGAGTAGACCTCCCCTCATTTGTTTCAAGACTTGCCCAGTCTTTTGGAAACCCTTAAACGTTGTCATTTAGAGCCCCAATTTAGGGAGACAAGCTATGTCTCAGGTAAGCAAAGTCACATTCTTTTAGAGAGACATGCTTTGTTTCGTAGAAAAGCTTATCCTCAGGGAGACAGGCTATGTCTCATGTGATAAAATTCAACCCGTTTGGAGACAACTTTGTTTCATTGGTCATAATTGTCCTCCATCTCTTTAAGAGACATGCCTTGTCTCATTAGCATATCTTTTTTTAGAATTTCCAGTTTGAGAGTCAGTCCTTCAGTCAGTCCAGGAATTTTTCCTATCATCATAGGGGTTAGGATTCTGTCCATCCTCTCATCAAGTCGTGATCTTTACCCGCTCCTGCAAGGTATAGGATGCTGTCCAACCCTTGCCGAGTTATTTTCCTGTTCGTTCCCCCGCAAAGCATAGGATGCGGTCCAACCTTTGCGGGATTCCAGAAGTCTCCCTACCCGTATGATGATAGGATTTTATTCTCTGGTGTCAAAAAACAACAAAAACATTTCAAAAATACTTGAAAACAACAAAAACATTTCAAAAACACTTGAAAATTCAAAAACATCTGAAAAATCGAAAATCTAAAAAATCTTGAGTCATGTGCAGAGTAGTTAGGAATTCTGGTCCGAACTACGGATGGCTTGATCCCTAGCTGAGGGGTACGTAGGCAGCTCAGGCGTGCTGCTGGCACCCTGAGTTCAGTCACCATTTTTAGACACCATTTTTACACCCTTTCACCATTTTCAGTCACCATTTTTTGTAAATATTTCTCACAACTTTCACCATTTTTCATAACTTCAAATATTCTAAAAAAATACAAAAAAACTTCAAAACCTTTTCAAAAAAGATCTTCCCCTAGAGTTAGGAGTCTGTCCTAGATATTTAGGGTGTTTTAGAGTTAGGAGTCGGTCCTGATTTGTATTGATATGGTGTGTCCTGTCGTGTGAGTGTCCCTAGAGTTAGGAGGCCTCAAGTCAATCGGTTAGACATTTAGTCGAACCGATGGCTAGACTAGGAAGCATATAGTCAACCCATGGTTTTCCTTAGAATGCACAGCCTAGATACACATAGGATATAGGGCTCACCTGCATTAGCTTAAGGCTAATCAACTTGCATTAGTTAGGGCATATAGAGTCCTAAAAATTACAATCCACTTGAATTTAAGCAATCGCACAAAAAGCTTTAAACATCAGTCGAGTCTAGTGGATCGAGTCTAGGATAGCGGTCCTAGAGTTTTAGGCATCGTAGTTTAGAATAGGGCACCGAACTACGTTGGCTCTGATTCTTCCCGAGGCCGGGATACGTAGTGCAGCTAGGATGGATGGCCATCCTGGTCCGAGTCAAGTATTGCATTAGAGTCTAGGGTTTGTCGTGTCGGGTCATGTGTCGAGTCGTGTTGTGTTGTGTGTTTTGCTGTGTTTTCTTATTTTTATGTACAGATCCTATACCTTTAGCTGTAGCATGCATGTGCTTGTCCACCAGAACTTAGACACCAATTAGGCATGGCACTCATAACCTAGCTATTCTTAGGCGACATATCTTTCATTTCTTTTGTGTGTGCTTCTTATTCATCTCCGAGACATGCATGATTAGCTAGACGTTATCTCGGAGATATTCGTTCCCATTTCGCATGATTTTCGCCCAAAACTCTTCAAAATTAATAATAAATGGCATAAGAGACCAGGTGCTAGCACTTGGGCGAATTGGGGGCGCCTAATCCCTTCCCCATTCGTCATCAGGCACGAACCCTATTTTATATCTCTGGTTATCCGTTGCAACAGAGCACAGCATGGGATCCAGGGCCCACTTCCTTGGATGGCGACTCTTCTTTGTTTAAGGTACGCCTCGAATCTGGGCTAGTCCCCGAATCGAGAGGTATCTCACTTTACATCGCCGCTCATGCTGTGAGGGGCACTCTTTCGAGAGTTCCTTGGTGGGGCTCTCCTTCACGTGGATGATCTAGAGACTCGCGCGGGGGCACGTCCCCACGCCGCCCCGTCTCGGATCGGGGTCCACAGACTGGCGACTCTGCTGGGGATTTTTTGAAACATTGCCTAACTCTGTAAAAATGCCATTTTTATTAATTTTGAAGAAATTTGGGTCAAAACCAAGTTAAATGGGAACTTTATCGTTAGAAATCCAGGGGCACCAATTAGGTGCGTAAATAAAACAAGGGATTCACACACTGCACATCATGCATTGTCATATTCTTTATTTCTTTCATTATTTTCATTATTGGCCTCAGGGAATAGATATGACGCGCACCAGATGGGAGCCGTTGTATCTATTTCCGAGCTATGCGCCAGAGCTGCAGCCGTAGACACTGGGTGTGCTGGTGTTCTACAGCAGCCGATGAGCAATGAACATACTCTGTATAATGCTGGGTGTGCTGGCGTTATACATCAAGGGTATGGTCATAGGCATAGTACCCTGCAGAAATGCCTGGGCCCTACTTTCATTTCATTATATTATGTATATATATATATTAGTTGCTCTCTTTAGAACCAAAATTAGGGAACCCTTGCTAGGACACTATATATATGTACTCATATAGGACGAACATGTGCGACCAGCATATGTGAGCCTAGGATAGAAGTCAGCCTACCCATGTAGTGTAGAAGGGTAAGTCACACTGTGATTACTCGCCGCGTTGTCTAGTACACTCACAGACATTTTCGAGTCGAGACCTCCTTGGCTCCGCTAGATTAGACTAGGGTTGGTGCCCCTGGTTAGGATGTATATATATGTATACATATTTGTTATTAGATTAGGGTTTACTTCCTAGTTAAGTTTTCCTTCATAATCTAATCAATTATTCCTCTCTCTCCATTCTATGGATTATCATCAGATGCTTGGCTCTTTTAGCCATGATCTATCTCCCATGTGCTTGATCATTTGATTGATCCTGATCAGATGTACTCCGCATGTCGGTTATGAGTCTATCTTGCCATTATCATTACCGGAGTGTATGTTCTTGCTGAGAGCCCTGCTTTATCTTGATCATGACAGCATACTCTTCATGTTTAGTTGCTGAGACCCTCCTAGTATAGCCGTCATGCTGCCGATTTTTTTTCAGAAACCTTGAGCGAAATCATTATCTTTTCTGGTTCGTTGACAAACTATGTACTTGCCGTACCATATCTTTATGTACAGTTGTTATGCTGTCGGATTTTACCCAACGGAAGGATGTATTGGTGCTACCTTTTGTCTCAACTTGCGCATTGCATTGCCATGTGATTAATTCTCATTGAGCCTAGTGTTTGTGGTGTCCATGAAAGGAGTCTTAGTCACTCGTCTGCCATCAACCCCAAAAGAGCTTTCATTTCTAAACTCGCTTGGTCTAGCCGGTCTGCTGTACCTTTTTCTCCTCACATTGCCCAGATGGCCGAGTTCACTGAAAGTCTCGTCTTGACAGAAATGAGAGAGACGATGATGACATTCATGACCTGATAGACAGGGATCCCCTCATTCTTCTTGAACTCAAGTGCTTCCAAGAACCATACACCTAACCGTGTTGCACCTCCTACACCCACCATGGGAACCATTTCACCCATTCAACCCTTCATATATCTTACCACATTTACCTGTACCACCTCTGGGCTGGAAAATGATTAGGAAGGGAAAAGAAAAATGTCAGAGCTTGAACTCCTTGAAAACATTATACTAGAGAAAGCCTTGCCATTGTCAGGTGCTAAAGAACAATTTGACCTGGATCAACAGAAACCAAAGAGGCCCTCTCTTCTGAGATTCTAACGCCAGGATTGCTCTCTCCAATCATTATCAATGAAGGCACGTTGTCCTTGAACTTTCAGCGCCAATCCGTTGCCTCCGATGAAGTGTCTCATCTTTGAAATTTGTTTGGAAGAGTGTATACCAACCCTCCTGTCAAAGTTGGTAAGCCTAACCATGTCAATATCAATTCTACGTACGTTGTGTTTATTGGTCTCTCTCATTGTGAACCAATGTCCAATCTTTTGTTGAATTTGATGGAGAGCCTATCGTGGCGCGTCAAAAATCAATGTATGTACTTCAAACATTCAATGCAACGAACATTTGATTCCAGTGTCGTCATTATTCTTGTATATGTTCACTCTTGGATCTAATGTTAATAAACAAATTAAGACACCCTCCTCAGACGAGGATGCCGATGAAATTCTCCTCGAGATTTGAAAGCTGATCAAACGAGGGGAAGAGCGTCGAGCAAAGCCACTCGAAGATGAAATCGATACCGTGGATAGTGGTATCCAAATCCGAAACTCGGGAAATAAGGATTGGCAAAATCTCCCGAAGAGCGCAAAGAATCGATAAACCTATTTAGAGGGTTCAAATAAGTGTTGCTTGGTCCTATGAGGATAAACCAGAAGCATGCCTTGGCACTGTTCAACGTAAGTCACCCTCAGCTTCAGACATCGGGTCGAAAAAGTGAAAATTTCAAACGAAGAATACCAGACATCAAGTGAAGTTAATGAAAAATTGAGAGAAGACTTTCGGACAACAAAGTCATGAGCATAGAACATGAACCCCAAAAAGAATACTTGGGCTATACATTCCGATGGAATTTCAAGTTAGAACATTCAAGGAGTAGGGCCCCCCGACATCCAATAAAAAAAAGATAGAATCCAGAGAAGAAAGGAGAGGGGAGCATGCCCCACGTCAACTCCTCAAGAACGTCAGAATCTCAAAAAGCAAAGCTGATAAATAGATTGAAAATTTCAAAATCATCTTCAGCATTTAGAGAAGACCCAGAGTCGTAGAATCCCGAATATCAGTGCGAGATCTCAAAGACAAAGTGGGAATTCAATCAGTCTAGCTCGCACAGTGCAGATGAAGTCTTGCCAGGAAATGCCGCCAGACTCCTCAAAAAAAAAGAGAAAGAGAAAAACTTCAAAGCCATTGAACCTTAGCCATTCAAGAAGCTTGTATGCCAAAACACCAGAAGGCCATCATTGGACGCCTGAGCCTTAAATGCCAAAATCCCAAGTTTAAAAAAAAAGAAATCCTTTTACAAACACCTTTGAGCCTCAACAAAATCAAACATTCTTTTCAAACACCCACAAACCAGGGGTAGTTCGTTTCGAACTACGTCTGACCTGATCCCTTTCTACAGGGTACGTAGGCAACCTGATCAATTCAGGTTCGGTCAACCTTGGGAATAAAAGTCAAATTATTCCCTTTCAACCTTTGGAATAAAAATCAAAATATTCCCTTTCAACTTTTGAGCTAAAAGCCAAATCATTCTGTTCCAAACCCCAGCAAACTACGCGGACCTGATCCTCCATTTTTGGGGTACTTAGGCAACCTGACCAATCCGGGCTCGGTTGAAACTTTGAAATCCAAAGGAAATATCCAACCATTTTGAACCCAAACACACCTAGAAAGTCCTTCTGGTGAACAAGCAGAGGTTCAAAGTCAAAAAAAAAAAAAAAACGATGGAGTCTGAAGACCCGCTAGGCTGAAAACCCGAGAGGGCGGTCTAGGCAAAATTTAGGGTCATTCACCCGCTAAGTTGACAACTGAAAAGTCGGCTTAGGCAAAAATTAGGGTATCAAGCCCGTTGGATTGAAAACCCGAAAGGGCGAACCAGGCAAAAGTTAGGGCAAGCGGTCCGTCAGATTGAAAACCTGAAAAGGCAATCTGGTCAATGGCAATGACTTCCAACGAAAAAGCGAATCATCAAGATGGAGAAACAGTCTTCAACCAGGGCAAAATCTCGGAGTCCAAGTAGTGCCAGCAAGATTACTTTAACATTCCTCTAAACTAGGGGCATTGAAACCGAGCAATCCGAAAGGGATAATAACCATGACGGAAACACCGAAAGAGGAGAGTAGTGCCTCTTGACATGGTCTTCGAAATACTCTAAGAGTGGCTAAGCCATACCCTTGAAAAATAACACATCAGATCCAAGAGTGAGTCGAAAGCGAGTCGAGTCCTTAAAGCAAAAAGAGTCTTCTTTGATTGAGTCCTTGGAAATCTGTTCCTCCTTCATATTTGTGTTCCCTTTCCTTGCAAAGTCCAAACTGTCGGGTGCTGGAAGAATGGGAGCGTGTCTTCCAAAATGCAAAGAAAATTCAGAGTAAATCCTGGTTTAGGTATCAGAAGGGGCGAGAGACATCTTATTCAAACCTACCAGAGACCTTAAGCCTCCAAAAGTTAGCAATACGAAAGAAGGGATTCTCAGACTCGGCCATCATGGTGATTGTCCTACTCTCTCCATACAAAAAAAAAAAAAAAACTGTGCAACCTCAAGCCTTCATGAAATAAAACATCTTTTCTTCAACCATCATTGTCCTGCCTCCTTAAAACTCCTGTCATGGAAACACAATATACTAGGGGCATCTTTTATGACTCGCGTCATAAAAGATGTCAAGCACACAAAGGCAATCAGTAATAAGGCCTCCAGCAAGTTAAGATAAGAGGGGTACGAGCACATCTCAAGCCAAACCTCTAAACTCCTCAGTTGATTCCACTATTCAGAAGAGTCAATTCTCCAAGAAAATCAGTTTCCCTAGCGAAGTCTAGAATGTGCTCACGCAGCCTTCAATCTCCAGCAGAATTCAGTTCTCTTAGAAGAAGTGGTCAATACTCAGAACCTCAGCAGATCATGTGAGCCTGGTTCTCAGTAAAGAACTCGCACTCCCATTTTCTCGGCAAGAGACAAAATAAATTTCAAAGGAATCAATCTGAATCAATAAATCAATCAATCAAAATCAAAAGAAATATCCATTCAACCAAAGTCTCCCTGAGAGCACCTCACTAAAGTCTCCCTGAGAGCATCCAACCAAAGTCTCCCTGAGAGCACCCAACTAAAGTCTCCCTGAGAGCACCCAACCAAAGTCTCTCTGAGAGCACCCAACTAAAGTCTCCCTGAGAGCACCGCACTAAAGTCTCCCTGAGAGCATCCAACCAAAGTCTCCCTGAGAGCACCTCACTAAAGTCTCCCTGAGAGCACCCACCAAAGTCTCCCTGAGAGCACCCAACCAAAGTCTCCCTGAGAGCACCTCACTAAAGTCTCCCTGAGAGCACCCACCAAAGTCTCCCTGAGAGCATCCAACTAAAGTCTCCCTGAGAGCACCTCACTAAAGTCTCCCTGAGAGCACCTCACCAAAGTCTCCCTGAGAGCACCCAACCAAAGTCTCCCTGAGAGCACCTCACTAAAGTCTCCCTTAGAGCACCCATTCCGCTGTTGTCAATCTGTCAAGATGCTGTCTTTTCAGATCCCGATTCAGGTTTGATCATGATGCTGTCTAATCATTCCGCTGTGTTCATCTGTCAAGATGCTGTCTTCTCAGATCCCGATTCAGGTTTGATCATGATGCTGTCTAATCATTCTGCTGTGTTCATCTGTCAAGATGCTGTCTCCTCAGATCCCAATTCAGGTTTGATCATGATAACTGTCTAATCATTCCGCGACGTTCGTCTGTCAAGATGCTGTCTTCTCAGATCTCAATCCCGGTTTGATCATGATAACTGTCTAATCATTCTGCTGTGTTCATCTGTCAAGATGCTGTCTTCTCAGATCCCAATCCCGGTTTGATCATGATAACTGTCTAATCATTCTGCTGTGTTCATCTGTCAAGATGCTGTCTTCTCAGATCCCAATTCAGGTTTGATCATGATAACTGTCTAATCATTCCGCAACGTTCGTCTGTCAAGATGCTGTCTTCTCAGATCTCAATCCCGGTTTGATCATGATAACTGTCTAATCATTCCGCTTCGTTCATCTGTCAAGATGCTGTCTTCTCAGATCCCAGGTTTGATCATGATAACTGTCTAATCATTCCGCTTCGTTCATCTGTCAAGATGCTGTCTTCTCAGATCCCAATTCAGGTTTGATCATGATAACTGTCTAATCATTCCGCTTCGTTCATCTGTCAAGATGCTGTCTTCTCAGATCCCGATCCAGGTTTGATCATGATGCTGTCTAATCAATTCGCTGCGTTCATTTGTCAAGATGCCGTCTTCTCGGATCCCTAATCAGGTTTGATCATGATGCTGTCCAATCATTCCGCTTTACAATCTCCAAATCCCTGAGTGGCTTAATTAGATGTTGTCTAATCATTCCATTCTGCAATTGGTGAGAGTCTGTCTCTGTCTCACTATCCCTTGAGAGGCCATCTCATCCATATATCCATAATTGAGTTACGAGTTCAAGAGAGGCTATCTCACCAGCGTTTGTAGAGTCAGCGTCCGGGGAAAGGCTATTTCACCATGTTATCTTTGTGAGTATAATTTTCAAAAAAATAAAAAATAAAAATTCCAAAATTAAAAAAAAAAAAAAAAAAAAAAAAAAAACCCTCTGATTTTGGGCCAATCAAAATGTGTTGTCTGTTCAGCTTTGACATTCGCGCGACAAGCACGCTCTGCCAAAGAGGGGCATCTGTAGACACCCCATTTTGACTGTACCTTGACCCTCCAATGTTTGAACAAAATCCCAACCCGTGTCTCGAGCTCGAACCGGGCGTAGTTAAAGAAATGTAAAAGGGAGTATGAATTAGCAGGGCATGGGTGTGCCAATACTGGCTTATCATAGGCCAATCAAAAAAAAAAGAAAAAAAAAAGATTTTTATTCCGCCCCCTGTTTCTACCCGAGCCACCCCCTGTAAAGATAGAGTAGCTAAAATACACTAGATGGGGCTGTCTAGAGCAAAAAAGGGGGGGCCAAGCATGTCATTCTCCAAAATAGGGGTTTGGGCAAAGGGGAAATCAACCCATCTTTGAGGGTATTCTTGGATGTTCACATTGCTTGCTTGAGAAGCAATGAGTCTAAGCCATAGGATCAACAAGGAAAAAGGTGTGGATAGGATGAGGTGAGAAAGAGATTTTCTAGGGTTTGTGAAGGCAAAGGAGTAGATCAAGGGTGGGGATCACCCAAGGAAGGGAAGATACCACATAGATGGCTAGGATTAGACTTAGGGTTTTAACCCTAAGTATATAGCAAAGGGGAGTTCTTGCATGAAAGAGGAGGAGCTCATCCATTTTCAAGAAAAGAAAAAAAAGAAAGAAAAAAAAAAACCACAGCCGCCGCCTTCTCCGGCGAGCTTGCCGGAATCCGGCAAGTCCACAACCTCTCCATCTTCCTCCTCCACCATTTCCTCCTCCACCCGCACCACCATTGCTAGCCACCTCCACCTCTGCAAACTCGAACCCTAGCCTCCATCAGCAAAACCCATTTCAAAAAAAAAAAAAAAAAAAAAGAAGTCACCACCATCTTCTCCGGCGAGCTTGCCGGAATCCGGCAAGCCTATCTTGAGCCACCACCACCGGCCACCTTTCAATCTCCACCTCCATCTTCCCCTTTCACCCACAATCCCCACCTCCATCTCCCTCCCTACAAAACCCTCTACCGAAACCCATTATTTTTCCACCACCACCGACCACCTCCTTCGTCTTATTTCTGTTTTTCTCTCCACCAGCCACCACCACCTCCAGCCACCACCACCCACCACTTCGAAAATCCTCCTCCATCTCCACCCTCACCTCCCTCCAAACCCAAAACCCAAACCACCATCCTCCACAGCCACCACATCAAAACCCATTTTTTTTCCACCACCACCGACCACCTCCTTCGTCTTATTTATTTTTTTCTCTCCACCAGCCACCACCACCTCCAGCCACCACCACCCACCACTTCGAAAATCCTCCTCCATCTCCACCCTCACCTCCCTCCAAACCCAAAACCCAAACCACCCTCCTCCACAGCCACCACATCAAAACCCATAAAAAAAAAAAACAAAAAAAAAACACCACCGAACCATCACCCTCTCCAAACCCATTTCGCCAACACCTCTGCAATTCCACCTCCACCATCATCCACCTCCACAGCCGCCCATCCTCCTCCACCGAGCTGCCACCCCCATCTTCACCCTCTCCACCACCACGGCCAGCCGGAATCCGGCGAGGCCAAACCCACTCCCGGCCACCAACCCACCGAAATCCAAGCCACCATCTCCCCCTATTCTATCCCCTCTATCTTCCACCATCCAAACCCCCATCACCACCCCCCATCTCCGACAGCCACTCCCAAACCCACCTCCATTTTTCAGAAACCCCCATGTCAGCCCCACTGCTGCCCCTGTTTCAACACCGATTCTGTCCCCATTTCAGCCCCATTGCTGCCCCGGTTTCAGGTATGTTTCTGTCCATGGTCCACTCCTCATTGCTGCCCCTGTTTCAGGTACGTTTCTGTCCATGGTCCAGTCCTTGTTGCTGCCCCAGTTTTAGCACAAATCTGTCCCTATATTCAGCCATGTTTAGCACAAAAATCTGTTCACAATTCACCCCTGTTTTAGCACAAATTCTGTCCCCAGTTCAGTCCATGTTGCTGCCCCTGTTTTGGCATAAATTCATTCCATGTTTCAATCCCAGTTTTGGCACGAATCTGTCCCATAGTTCAGCCTCGGTTTTATGCACATTCCTAAGCACATTTCAGTCACATTTTTAAGCACATTTCAGCCCCTGTCTTAACATGTTATGGCTCGTCTTCATTATGCTTCATCTTCATTATCTTAAACTGACAAGTATTGTATCTCCTTTCCATTGTGCTTGAACTGAAAATCAAAATCAAGGTTGGTCCATCTAGAAAATTATATTGTGCTTGTCCTTGAGTGATTCACTTTGTGATTTCCACGGTGTTGTCAAATGAGTTTCGGGTCTCATGCTTTGCCTTTAATTGAGAATTGTGGAATGGTTTTGCATGCATTTAGCAATTCGTTTTTCTCAGTGGCTGATGTATGTATGTCTGTGTGTGTGAGTGAGTTGTGTATGTCTGTGAACATAGGTCTATGCGTATACATGTGTGTGTGTGTGTGTGCGTGTGCGTGTGTGTATGTGAGTGTGAGTGTATGTGTGTATTCTCCTAGGTATGGTGATCCTTACACTGTCCAGTTCCGAATTTTTCAGTTTTTGACCTCAAATGCTCAAAACTTTCAAAAATATACATTTCAATCTTGTAGATCTCGGCGAGCCGGTCAGTTCGACATATGGCGGCCCAAATTTCGCCAAAAGACGAGAGAGTTATGCTCGTTTAAAGTTTTCAGTTCATAATGATGTTTTCGGTCCAAGTTTTTTAGAAATTATCATGTCGAGTAATTTTTGGGCTGCTTTTGCTCAGAATTGTTCGAAATTGTCAGCTGGAAAAGTGTTCGCTATAATATTTCCTAAAACTGTCTTCTTGAGCAAATGTTTCCATAAAGGCTTTTTAATATGTCAAAAAATACTTACAAGCTTCGGACTTTCTGAAAAAACTGTCATTTCTGCAACATCAGCTTGTGGGCCATTTTTAGGCTATTCCAGGTCTGTTTCGTCCGAAATCATACAAAGAAAAAGTGTTCTTCACAAGATTTTCTAATACTTTGTCAATGAGTGAATGTTTCCAGAAACGATGTTTTAAGTGTCAAAACTGAGCCCGAACTTTCAGTAAAAGTGCTAATATGTCTTTTAATGGCGATGGATCGGAAGAGGCCATTTTCCGGCCGCTTCTGGCCAGATCCAAGCGAAATGGTCAACTGAGAGAATGTTTCTTATGCTGAGATCTACAATTTTGATCAGTAGAGTTTTTGATGGTTTTGATGTTTGGGGGGTCTAAAAGTCAGTGCAAAGTTGCATTTTTCACACTATATGTCATAATTGTGCTATTTCTTGAAAATCATGAATAACTTGAGCTCAATTCAATTTTAATGATTGTTTTGGATGTTTAGAGCCTGGTAGCAAGTTTTAAATCATATATTGAATCATTCCCATGATTTGTTTGGTATTTTTGACCATTTGTGGTGAAAATTACATGTTGGGTGAAAATTTCACCTTTTCTTTTTTTTTTAGATTGTTTGAGCCTATATTGATTCTAATGCTTGTATTGGGATATGATGAGCATGCTATCAAGTCACAAATCATATATTGATCAATTTTCATCATTCACTTTATAGTTTAGAGCCTTATTTGCGAAAATTGCATGTTGTGCATAGTGCTTTCAATATATATACATATATATATATTTTTATCCTAAATGAGTGGAACCCGTTTTATATGTCAACCTAGACATCTAAACTTCTAGAATCACTTCTAAATCATGTCTAGACTTTTTAAATTCCATTGAGCCTCATTTTATAAAATCCTTTTTACAGTTGAAGACCAACTTGGTCTGTCAGTTGCCTAATCTTTTTATCCTTGCAAGGGCGATGAAGGCGTTAGCCCAAGCCCATCCTTAGGGGACTCTCTTAGTCCGAGTAGACCTCCCCTCATTTGTTTCAAGACTTGCCCAGTCTTTTGGAAACCCTTAAACGTTGTCATTTAGAGCCCCAATTTAGGGAGACAAGCTATGTCTCAGGTAAGCAAAGTCACATTCTTTTAGAGAGACATGCTTTGTTTCGTAGAAAAGCTTATCCTCAGGGAGACAGGCTATGTCTCATGTGATAAAATTCAACCCGTTTGGAGACAACTTTGTTTCATTGGTCATAATTGTCCTCCATCTCTTTAAGAGACATGCCTTGTCTCATTAGCATATCTTTTTTTAGAATTTCCAGTTTGAGAGTCAGTCCTTCAGTCAGTCCAGGAATTTTTCCTATCATCATAGGGGTTAGGATTCTGTCCATCCTCTCATCAAGTCGTGATCTTTACCCGCTCCTGCAAGGTATAGGATGCTGTCCAACCCTTGCCGAGTTATTTTCCTGTTCGTTCCCCCGCAAAGCATAGGATGCGGTCCAACCTTTGCGGGATTCCAGAAGTCTCCCTACCCGTATGATGATAGGATTTTATTCTCTGGTGTCAAAAAACAACAAAAACATTTCAAAAATACTTGAAAACAACAAAAACATTTCAAAAACACTTGAAAATTCAAAAACATCTGAAAAATCGAAAATCTAAAAAATCTTGAGTCATGTGCAGAGTAGTTAGGAATTCTGGTCCGAACTACGGATGGCTTGATCCCTAGCTGAGGGGTACGTAGGCAGCTCAGGCGTGCTGCTGGCACCCTGAGTTCAGTCACCATTTTTAGACACCATTTTTACACCCTTTCACCATTTTCAGTCACCATTTTTTGTAAATATTTCTCACAACTTTCACCATTTTTCATAACTTCAAATATTCTAAAAAAATACAAAAAAACTTCAAAACCTTTTCAAAAAAGATCTTCCCCTAGAGTTAGGAGTCTGTCCTAGATATTTAGGGTGTTTTAGAGTTAGGAGTCGGTCCTGATTTGTATTGATATGGTGTGTCCTGTCGTGTGAGTGTCCCTAGAGTTAGGAGGCCTCAAGTCAATCGGTTAGACATTTAGTCGAACCGATGGCTAGACTAGGAAGCATATAGTCAACCCATGGTTTTCCTTAGAATGCACAGCCTAGATACACATAGGATATAGGGCTCACCTGCATTAGCTTAAGGCTAATCAACTTGCATTAGTTAGGGCATATAGAGTCCTAAAAATTACAATCCACTTGAATTTAAGCAATCGCACAAAAAGCTTTAAACATCAGTCGAGTCTAGTGGATCGAGTCTAGGATAGCGGTCCTAGAGTTTTAGGCATCGTAGTTTAGAATAGGGCACCGAACTACGTTGGCTCTGATTCTTCCCGAGGCCGGGATACGTAGTGCAGCTAGGATGGATGGCCATCCTGGTCCGAGTCAAGTATTGCATTAGAGTCTAGGGTTTGTCGTGTCGGGTCATGTGTCGAGTCGTGTTGTGTTGTGTGTTTTGCTGTGTTTTCTTATTTTTATGTACAGATCCTATACCTTTAGCTGTAGCATGCATGTGCTTGTCCACCAGAACTTAGACACCAATTAGGCATGGCACTCATAACCTAGCTATTCTTAGGCGACATATCTTTCATTTCTTTTGTGTGTGCTTCTTATTCATCTCCGAGACATGCATGATTAGCTAGACGTTATCTCGGAGATATTCGTTCCCATTTCGCATGATTTTCGCCCAAAACTCTTCAAAATTAATAATAAATGGCATAAGAGACCAGGTGCTAGCACTTGGGCGAATTGGGGGCGCCTAATCCCTTCCCCATTCGTCATCAGGCACGAACCCTATTTTATATCTCTGGTTATCCGTTGCAACAGAGCACAGCATGGGATCCAGGGCCCACTTCCTTGGATGGCGACTCTTCTTTGTTTAAGGTACGCCTCGAATCTGGGCTAGTCCCCGAATCGAGAGGTATCTCACTTTACATCGCCGCTCATGCTGTGAGGGGCACTCTTTCGAGAGTTCCTTGGTGGGGCTCTCCTTCACGTGGATGATCTAGAGACTCGCGCGGGGGCACGTCCCCACGCCGCCCCGTCTCGGATCGGGGTCCACAGTCACTAATCACCATCGATTGTAGACCTTGCTTTAAGAGTTTAAATCTTTTAAGCATCACAATAACACTCGCAAAGCGAGTCTCGGCAACGAAAAGCAACTTCAAACTATTGAAGTCGTTGAATATGGCCAATCTCATCGAATGATTCATGATGAAATTCTTCACTAGCATGACATCTCCCGCAATATCCGAGATCCAACTACATTCTCCATAGGAAATTTGATTTACTTTCACATTCTTTGCCGCACAAATGTTCTTCAAAGCAAGATTGAGTGTGTGCACCACACACGGGGTCCAATATATGGAAGGAAATTGAGCTTCAACAAGTTGTCCGGCCGCCTTGCAATTTGGAGCATTATCGGTAACTACCTGGACAACCTTATCATGTCCAACCTCATTAATGACTTCCTTCAATAAGTTAGCAATGAAATGCTTGTCTTTTGTCTCCCCCGAACAATCTATCGCCTTAAGAAACATAGGTCTACCTTCCGATACCGCCATGAAGTTAATGAGAGGCCTCCTCTGTGAGTCGCTCCATCCATCACTAACAATGCTCACGCCTTTCTCCCTCCACGTGTCTCTAATAGGTTGCAACAACCTATCAATATTAGCCCTCTCTCTTTGAAGTAGAGTTGTCCTAAGCAAGTTGTACCCCGGAGGCAAATAACCCGAAAGTGCATTGTTGACGGCAAAAGTGTAGGAACTAGCATAATATGGGTTTCTTGCTAGGTGAAAGGGCAAGCCATCGGAGTAAAACATCCTAGCAATCTCGGCATGTAGTTGATCACGGGCCGCCATGTTGAAAGCTTTTTCAAGTGCACTCACATTTCCACTTGTCTTTCTCTTCTTCAAATCATAACTTGGAGCCACAAACATACTTGTGCAACCCAATGATCCAGTACTCGACGATGGCGGCAATGGCACTTTCTTGGGAGCATTTTGCTTCATAATCTCCTTGGCCTCTTCACTTTAGGACATGCTCCGATTCCTTGTCCGGCTATCTTTAACAAGTGTGCCCTAACCCTTGTGTACGAGCTACTAAAATTCTTCTGACAATAATTGCATTGCCACTTCACATTCCCTCCACCTTTAGGATCTTTATCAAATCTCGACACAAGCTTCCACAAAGTCTTCGAGACATCTTCATCGGTAGGAGGTGTCACACTAGCACCGGATGAAGACATTCTTAAATCTATTAAAAGAACAATGAACAGATTATTAGAATAAAATATACAACAAATTATTGAATAGATATATAATAAAATATCTATTCAATGAACAATGAACAAACTATCACAGTATAAAAATATCAAATGAACAGGACCTAAATGTGAGCCCCGAACAGATTATTGGACTCAAAATTAAACAAAATTTTGAATCCAATAATCAGTTTTGGACTGTCAATCGGTTGACACAATCCCAAATGAACATTTAGGCCATTTTAATTTTGGATTTTTGCACTTCTCAAACCAACTTAAGTCCAAAGCTGATTATTGGACTGAAAATTACAAAATTCAAAACAAATAGGGCTAATAATCTGTTTTGGACTAAATCAATTTTCAAAATCCAAAAAAAAAAACAAAGAGAGAGAGAGAGAGAGAGAGAAAGAGTAGCAGAGAATTCTGAGCTTCCTCTCATTTGAATCCATATCAAATGAACAGGACGTAAATGTAATTCTGAGCTCCAAACAGATTATTGGACTCAAAATTAAACAAAATTTTGAATCCAATAATCAGTTTTGGACTCTCAACAGGTATTACACCCCAAAAACAGATTATTGCACCCAAAAAACAAATAGACAAACAATTAGTTTTGAATCCAACAGATTATTGCACCAAAAATAGCATTGACGCCTTGTTTGTTTCGGATTTTGAGAACAGATTGTGAGTCCGAAGCTGATTCTTGGACTCAAAATTAGACTCAACAGATTGTGAGTCCAAAAATCTGCTTTGGACTCACAATCTATCCTCAAAATCCAAAAGAAAGAGGGCCCAATAATCTGTTTTTGGATTCAAAATCGATTCACAAAATCCCCAAAAAAACAGATTCACAAAATCCCAAAAAAAAAGAGAGACAGAGATACACACACACAGAGAGAGAGAGAGAGGCTGAGAGAGAGAGTGACAGAGAGAGAGAGAGGCCGAGAGAGAGAGAGAGAGTCATGGAGAGAGAGAGGGAAACAAAGAGATAGGCTGAGAGAGAGAGAGAGTAACAGAGAGAGAGAGGCTGAAAGAGAGAGACAGAGAGAGAGGCTGAGAGAGAGAGAGAGACGGAGAGAGAGAGGCTGAGAGAGAGAGAGGCTGAGAGAGAGAGAGAGATAGAATCATAGAGAGAGAGAGAGAGAGGTGAGAGGGAGTGAGGATTACCGTTAAGGTTTGCCGGAGGGGAGGGACCTTGTCGGAGTGGAGGGAATCTCGCCGGACAAGAGGGATTTAGGGTTTGAGAGAGGGAGAGAAAAACGAGAGGCGAGGAAATGATCGGGGTTTTTCCCCTTTATTTGTTTTATAAACACCCCCCCATATGTTATAAACACACCCCCTTAAGTCGCTAAAACAGCCCCCCTTTCTTTAAAAAACCCACCAAATGTGTCGGGTACGCGTGGGTGCGCACCCGCGACGCACCCGACACGCCCCCAGACTTAAAAATTTGTTTTTTTTATAAAAAATGTAGGGTGCGTACCCGGGACGTACCCGGGGCGTACCCGAACGTACCCGCACCCCATACATGTGGGGTACGGGTACGGGACCCCCGGGAGAGTACCCATGCTTCATTGATTGTTGACATGGCCATCTTTGTTGGGACGCGTTATCAACTCGTATTCATTGCATGTCCATTTGCCATCTACAATATACTTGTATTCGTAGAGTCCTTCCTGTAAGAATGGGCTTTAGTGAAAACCACCACTTTTTACTTTTATAGGATTTTTCCTATGTATAAATTTCCATTTTTGGAAGAAGAGTAACGTGTATGTGCTTTAGGGAATAGCTGTGAAGAGTGACTGTTGGAGGTCCATAACCCATTTGAGTGGTAGAGCTCATTGTAAAATTTCTCAACCATTATGATTTCTACCATGTAATTATATGACATAATTAATTTTGAGATCTAAAATGCATAATGAAAAAGAATTTTACATTTCGATTTGTTGCACAATTTCAAGAATATCATTACATCTGATGTTTATCGGTAATTGCATCAGTAGGAGTATGAGCACGAGTGTCGGAATCCGACACGGAAATCAAGTGTCGAATTCAGCAAGCCTAAGAAAGAAAGGTTTGTGGCTTCATCAAAATATTTTAATCAATTCTGAAATTTTAATTTTTTTACATTATATTATGGTTATGACAATTAGTATATTAAAATTTAGAAAGATTGAGTAAATATAATGTTTTATTTATGTGAAACAACCAATTACTCTAAAAGCTTAAGTCGTTAGAGATTGCGTTAATTAATCTTTTATAGTTCAACAATTACCATATAAAACCTTACTATTAAGATGGTTAAAACTCAAAACATGTGGTAATTGTGAAGTTGTGGTAATACTCAGAAAAAGCATAAAACTGAGATCTAGAAGTGTCGCAGGGAATGTTGAAGTATTGGAATCTGACACGTTCAGAAGAATCCGTGTAACATAGCTGACAAACAATATATGTGCATGCACACAACACACTAATCATAGACAATTTCTTTTTTTAAAGATAATCATAGCATAATTTCAATGATGATATTATACCATTATACTCTATTCCACATTATAATCAAAACTATTCCTTAATGGTTTTAGGATTGTAGTTTTATAATGAA
Organism: Tasmannia lanceolata; assembly: GCF_043159265.1. Lineage (NCBI taxonomy): Eukaryota > Viridiplantae > Streptophyta > Magnoliopsida > Canellales > Winteraceae > Tasmannia > Tasmannia lanceolata. Next base: position 10,658,745 of record NW_027518706.1, on the reverse strand, counting down.
CATTGATACTAGATATCACAATACTTTGCCCAGTAACAAAACCCTTTTCAACATTTCCAAGTCATGCTTTTTTGTTAGAGATTAAGATGGATCAATATGTATTAGAATATTGGGTTAATTGGGGCATTTCTAACATTGGAGATCTCTATGATGATTAGCTAACAGATATCTTCACACCCTTTCCAACTAGTCATGAATAAACAAAGCCATGATAGAGCGAAGTGCATGTGTATTGGCTAATCTGCCTAAAGGATGACTGGGTTGTAAAATCAGAATTAAAGCCTGTAAAAGATTAGCAGATTTGCACTACAAGGACACTCGATACCAAACAAAAAGGAAATTGAAGACTATAGATGTCATGTTGTGTCCATAGTGAGTTAAAAGTCTTGAGAATACAAACTCAACATCATTTTTCATAGGTTGTATTATAATCCGGGTTTACTTTTAATTGAAAGGTTTAATTATATTGTTGGTTTACTCCTATACCAGTTGACAACCAATGTAACCACATCCTCCAGTCCATGTTAAGGAAGTTGGGTCATTGTCATTTTGTTTCAGTTAGAAAAGGCTACATAATCCTCATTAAGGGTATTTTAGTCATTTGAATCATGTAGTAAATAAGACATTCTACTCATATATTTTGTATGAATGATATTACACTCTCCCATATGTTTGGTCGTCTTTTCTCTTTTATTCTCTCCTAAAGACATTCTCTGTTATTCTACTCATATAATTAGTATTTATCTATTTTTCATCTCTTAAACCCTAGGTCCTTTTTCTTTCCCCAAATATTCATTACAAATCATCCCCAACTCCAACCCTATGAATTTTCTCTAGGACATCTCTTTCTTTTCTTATTATTCTCTACCTTCCATGCTCACGTTAGTATCTTACTACTCAATGCTCACGTTAGTATCTGCCTAAGTAAGGAGCTTACAAACAAAGGTATGCCCCATCTTCATTAAGCTAGGTCCATTTTAGCTCTCCTTTGCACTTGAATATCTATCTATCTTCTCTCATCATCACAAATCAGTCCACCCTCCCCCTATCATGTCATGCATCATTATTTAGTTTCTTTTCCACTTCAAAATTCTATGACTTCTCATCTCAAGAAAATGTGGTAAACAATATCCATATAATGTTTAAAGTAAAAAGCTGAAGGCTGACACCAAGAATTTAGAATTAAAATCTACATATGCCAAGTGGTCATTTAGAAGCAAAAATAAATTGTACAATTGTAATAAACATATAAAAATGAAGTAGCAAGCTCATTGATATCAGAAATAAAATGCAGCAACAAATATTTCTACAAATACCAACAAAATATACTTACCGGTAATTCCCTCTCAAGATTCCACAATCCTTGCTCTTCATCAAATCTCAAAGGAATTCTCTACAAGAAAGTGGGAAAATTATTAACAGGCATAAAAATGGAACCATGAAATCAAATGACAATAATTTTCATGTGAAAATATTTCAAAGTTGGTTATGATGGGGATCCACGGCTTAGAAGGAAGAAGACAGTTTGGACAGAGCCCTGGTTATGACAAATGGATGCGGAGATTTGGAGAGTGAAATTCCAAGGGTGGTCCCGAGTACGGCAACTATGAGGAGTGAGAAATTAGGTTGCTACCGAGTTTTAATCTTTTGAAAAACTTCAACCCAAATTTAGAAGATTAAGAGATCAAGATAAAATTCAAGCACACAAGTTAAATCTAAAGTGCAAATGCAAAATAAAGAGCAAGAGTAAGAGAGATTGCACCCGAGATTTAAAGTGGTTCGGTCCTCCAAACGCGAGGCCTACTCCACTCCACCAACCAAACCCGTTGATGGCTCCACTATGTGATCTTCTTAACTTCGGCGAAGATCAGTGCCGATTACAAATTCTGATTACCTTTAACCTTGGTGGCAATCTTCACCACGGAGAGTGGGCTACGCTTCTCCGAACACTCGCCCGATACAAGTTCTTTGAGTAAGAAAGAAAGAACAAAAAAATCCCTCACAAGGGTTTACAAGAATTGTAGAAGATGTATAAATTTAGCCTATGATCCAAATCCTAAGCTTTAGAGGATGAGAGGCATAATCAAGTTTGATTCACTCTTTGGATGTTCAAATGGAGTTTTAGAGTGTTAGGATTGACGATTGTAATGTTTGGAGTGCCCATATATATAGGAAAAACCAAATATGACCGTTCAATGGCATTGTTGTAATTCCTGGAAAATTCGCAACGGCTAAAAATCCGACCGTTGTAGTGTTCTCGGAGTTCCGAGAATATTTCTCGGAGTTCCGAGAATACAAACAGAAGTTGGAAAAAAGTCTACTGGACCATTTCTCGGAGTTCCGAGAAGCCTATTTCATGCAGATTTTCATTTCTTGTTTTTAGGCTTCCAACTTAACACCAAGTTGGGATTGCTATGAGAGTTCCAAGGTGTTGGAACTCCACAAAGACAATCACTTATATATTTAGGGTGATTGTTTATTTACTTAATTATGCCTCTAAAATCTAAAACTAAGATTGGATTTAATACAATCTAAACATGACTTTGATCTTCAATGGATTCTTCAAGTCTTCATTTGTCTTGGATCTACGATGTCTTTGGCCTTCCGAATGTGGTTCAATGAGTGCTTCTTGGCCTCAATCCAAGCAATGTTGTCTTAAAGTATTTGAGATCTACAACTTAAACAATCAAACACATTAGTGATCATAAATCACTTGTGTATTGGAATCATCAAAATAAGATGGGAATGCCAAGGTGGGAACCATTGGGCTTACAGAGAGAAAGTCAATCCCTCTCTCTGTTTTTTTTTTGACAATCTTCTCCAGAGCAGTGATTGCTGAGAAGTACAGGTTGAGCATTGGCGGCTAGGAATCTATGGAAAATTATAGGTGGATGGGATTAACAGTTTGGAGAGATACAATGAAAAATTTCTACATTGTTCCAAAACCTCATTTGATTCAGAGTTGGACGTGGGAGGACAATTAGATTCTTGATGGCCCGTTGGTGGGGGTCGAATGCCGTTCTTGCTGATTTCCCTGACTTGTCCAGAGTGTGGCTTCTAATCGGACTCCCTGTGTGATTGTTTCAATAGCCGGAATGGGAAGGTTGAATGGAAAATTCAATTTTTTTGGAACTTGTCTGATAGAGGTGCACCGTGACTGTTATTTATAGTAGGATTGACTCAAATCTACATTTGAAGAAGCGATATTGACTGGAGAATCTGGATATGGGAGTTGAATGAGAAGTTCTCAATTCAATCCTTCTGCCAACACATTGTTATGTCTGCTTCTTCATCCTCTGCCAGAAAAGCTTGGAAGATTCATGCACCACATGGTCTGTGTGTTTTGTTGGACTACCTGGCTCAACAAAATCTTGATGGTGGACCACCTCTATAGTTGAAACCAAGGTTGCCAAAGCGGGAATCGAAAGCGGGAATCGAAAGCTCCTAGGGAAGAATCCTACTCAAGGTTGCCAGAGCGGGAATCGAAACGGGAATTGAAGTGGGAATCGAAGGCTCCCAGGGAAGAATCCTGCTTCCTTGGTCGAAACCAATTAGTTGTTAATCATTGTGCCTTATGCATGGGGGATGGAAAATCTATTTATCATCACTTTATTCATTGTTGAGTTGGTAGAGAATTGTGGTCTTTAAATTTAAACAAATTTCGGATTAATTGGATCTTTCCTTCTCGTATTGCGGATTTTTTTGAGCAAGAGTTCTGTAAATATGATTTCCCCCGGCCTGCCACTTGACCGAGAGTAATGCAAATCAGCACATGCACCTCAACACGAGACCCCGTGGAGTCGCCTTCTAGCAAACGGACCCCACCAAATATGCCTTTGAATAACTACCTTCTCTAAGGCAAACTCAACTCCATCTTCTAATGAGTGAGCTCCTTCTCTGTCGACCATCGACTTCATCAATATGGCAAAACACTTCCTTGACCTCAAAGCACATTACACGTCAACTCATCCAACATACCTCCATGTTTGGTCCCCACTAGAGTCATCTCTCTTGGCCTCTTGCCATGTTAGGGTCACCTTGCACAAGGATTCCCATCTCTTATGTTTATGTACATTTCTCTAGCGTTGAAATGATCAACACTATTTCTTAGGGAAAGGCCTCTCCATAAAGATTACTATCTAATCATCTCTAAGCTCCTTTGCCATATAATAATCCCATCATTCAACTGCAGGACCACGTCCAACTTCGCATCTGCCAATTTCAAACTATATCAGAACCATAGGTTGCATGGCATGTACCAACCAATCCTCTGAAGGTCTCTTCTCTTTCACTTCTTCAAGCATACTCAACAATGTTAGCACCGTCGTTGAAAGGAAAAAAATCCGCTCATGCCACTTCAAGTAAGAAGTACATTGTTCACATAGAACCATTCTCTTTGTAGCACTAACACAATAGCACTAGGAATTCTTGACATTTTGCCTCCACCATATCAACTTCGATAAGATCTCCAAGCTTCTGCTCTTAACTACCCTGCTCTCCAAGCAGCCCATGGCAAATGCACAGTTCAATGATGCCTCACACAACAGTCAGAAATCTTTCATTTACGCTTCGGAAGGAATCCCACATTAGCTATGTCCAACCCACTGACCTTCCTAGGTGTCAAACACTTTTCTCAATCAAGATTACAAAGCTGGCAGAACTTGGCCAACATTTAGGTCAACTCAACTTTGCTACAAAGCTGATAAGGTTTCTGATCTCTTGTGCCTCTGCACTTGAAATGAACCAACCATAGACATAACCACTTCAACAATTATACCAAGTACCGACACATTTTATATAATCACCTGCCACCAAAGTGCCGAATACACACAGTTCTACCTCGTAATTCTATGATTCACTGTTTGAGTCGAACGCGCATTGGAGACAGAGGAGGAAGTTGATGACTTGTCCAATGATGACTCGGTGTCTCCCTCCACCTCTATTGCTCCTCCATCTAGTAGTGATTTTCTATTGATCTTTACCCCAATAAGAATGACAATGGTGTCTAAAAGAGGTTGAAGTTGGATGCATAAAAATCGAGATAAGACGCATGTCCCAATGGTTCAAGAGGCAGTTCATCAACTTCAAAAAGGAAGGGGTTGGAAATTAAGGTTGTGATGTGGAATCTTGATACTTAATTTTGGTTGAAAATGAGTTTTCATTGAGTTAACTTCGTAGCCATGGAAGACCAAAGAATTGATTTGTTGAACTAGTTGGATCTGAGGGACATGGTAGAGAGTTTTTTTTTGTCAAAGATAAAATGTTTCAGGTGGAAGTAATGGTAAGAGAGAATAAAAGTTAAAACACTTGGCTTCTAATGAAAATTATAATGGGAAGAAAAATTGATGAAAATTATGATGGGAAGAAAAATTATATAAAAGAGTGGAGGCAAAAAAATATGTTCCTAGTGAAGGTTGTTGCTTGGCATATAAGAGAATTAGGGGTTAAGAAGAAGAAAAAAGCTCTGTGATAAATAGGTTGCCAGAGAAAATTGGACCTCCGTATTATCCTAGAATCCAAGTTGAAGTCTACTGAAAGCAATATTGTTTGTCAAACTTGGGAGAAGGAACAATGGTTGAGAGTACCATGTTTCTGTAAATTTTTTTAACAGTTGAGAGTGATATCCAGTTGGTATTATCAGGGATGTATGTACCCCAATATTCGTTAGAGATTTTTAGCTGATATGGTCCTATGGATGAGGCCAACGGAGGAGCGTTTGTCCATCCAATGGTGTTTGGGTGGAGATTTCAACACCCTTGGTTTTTCCCAAGAAAAGATTGGGCAGAATAAAATCAACATACTGCGCAATTTCTCCTATCTTACCCTTAGGTACAAATTTCTTGACCTTCCTTGGGAACACATTTCACTTTGTCTAATAGCTAAGAAAGCCCACTAAGTTTTAGGTTTTATAGATTGATCATTTCTAAAGATTGGGAAGACCCTTATCCAAGACTCTGTTAAAGCCCTCTTAAAGCTGGTCTCCAACCTTAGTTCTTTGGTGGTTCAATTTTTAGACTGGGTTCCAGAACCAAAACCTAGGGCTGAAGAAAACAAGACATTTAATGAAGAAAATCCCGGATGAAAGTAAAACAAAGATTGTTGGAGATTTGAAAGTCACATAGATGGCTAACAAGTGTTTTAGGAGAGTCAAACATTTGACTTAAAATGCTGCCAGGAATACAGAAGGATTATTTTCTTTCATGTAATCCTGAGATTTTGCTAGTGATGAGGATTTCTGTCAAGAATTCAAGCCCAAACAGTCTGAGGCCATAAGTAATTAAGAATAGATACATTCTTAATTTATTTTTGATGAATATATACATTCTTAATTTTAGAAGATGGTAATTATTACGCGGCTTCACTATACCTTGGAGTTATCAAGGACATGGACTTGATAAAGTTTAGAAGCCATTAGATGCCTACCTTTATTTTATCCACTGACCTTATCATTGAAGCAATTAAATAATTGAAATACAGTGTTACCTATAGGCTATAATTTATTGTTATATATGATGAAGCTAATATACACAGAACAATTTTTGAAAATTTAAAATACAGCATCTGTTTATTTTGAAAGGCAAGTAATCCCATAAAAAAGTTGGTGTTGTTTTTTAAAAAGGCAAATGTCTGCCCAGCATATCTGAGGGAAAAAAAGGATGTTACTATTCCATGGCCTTTATTACAGATCTATGTTTGCTCCAGTGGAGAACCTTGCTTCCGTCGGTCTCTTCATTAGCTAGACGTGAAGATTGCTTTTCTTCACGGCACTTTCAGAGAGGAGGTTTTTTTTAAAAACTATTTCACAGAGGAAGTTTATATAACTCCTCTTGGTTAGGTGCTTCAGGTGAAAGAAGGGACATAGGAAGTGACAAGCGACTTTCTTATCTGATTCATGGTGACATGGAAGTATATATATTCAATAGTAGCATAATTTCTATATTAACCACAATGGATGGGAATAAAATGCTCCATATCTTAGTTCTTAATTCTATTCCGATGAGCGTTCTATTTTGCTCATTGGAATGGAATGCTCCGATGTTTTGCCTATTCTAGTTGTTCTGTTCCAGAAAAGACACTAAAACTGGTGGAATTTATTTTAAATAGTTATTTAGGTCATTTTCCCTAGTTTTTAAACGTAGTGTTTGGTAGGGGTGTGGGAAAATGAGTTTAACCTGGTTGGACTTTTTTGGACACCTATCAACTTCATGGTTGTCGCTTGTGCCGAAATTAGGGATCTTATTATTATTTTATAAAACAAGTGGACATTTTTTATTAAAAAAATAGTTTTTAAACATAGTGTTTGGTAGGGGTGCACGAAAATGACTTTTTGGACACCTATCAACTTCATGGTTGTCGCTTGTGCCGAAATAAGGGATCTTATTATTATTTTATAATACAAGTGGACTTTTTCGAATAAAAAAGTAATTTTTAAACGTAGTGTTTGGTAGGGGTGCAACTTGGGTCGGCTTTACGCGACCCGCATCGACCCAACCTGAAAATACCCTGGTTCGGGTTCTTAAATCATGGGTCATGCGTAGGGTAGGGTAGGGTTTAAGGTTGAAAAACTCGACTCAATCTCGGGTAGGGTCGGGTTCCATGTTGAAAAACCCGAAACCCGACCCGACTCGAAACAGATAAATTGAGTATTACGCGCGTTAGTATGTATCATTGAATTTAACGTCAATGCTATTGTTGTTGCATGTTTAAATGAATTGTTTATGTGGTTATATGAAGTTTATGGTTACCCTCTTTGGTTTGCTATACGATTGATGCATGTTTGCATTTTGTTGCTAGTGAGTCCTTGCTTAATAAGCACAGAACCAGTGTTTTGTATAGAAAAGTTAAATGCAAGCATCTAAGCACTCATACACCTATATATACCTTTATGTTATCCCATACCATTGAGTTTGTTTCTCTCTGCATTTAATCTCAATGAGTTGAAGTTAGATAATGTAAAACAATGCGTCAAAGTGAAAAAACCCGCCCCGCCCCGACTCGACCCGAGAATTATCATGGGTAGGGGCTAGGTTTGGGAATTGTGGGTTTTTCGAAAAAATCCCAACCCATCTAGACCCGAGATATTTCTCGGGTAGGGTAGGGCTCTTCAAAACCCGGCCCGCCCGACCCGAGTTGCCGCCCTAGTGTTTGGGCAACTTTATGTCTTATGACATGACTACAAGGTCTATTCATGTGATCATTCATTTAGAAACAAAGAAAGTTATAGAAAGAAAGAAAATTTTTACGGAAAATAACCTAAGAATGGACTTTTGCCTAAAATATTGTGTCGAGGGGTGTTTTGAAAATGCCCAAAGAAAGGGTAAAAGTAACGACTTTTGCCAAAGAGGGCAGAAATGCTCTTATGACTTATTAAAGTTATCTTCAACCATCATTTCACTTTTGCTTTACATTTTACACATGGAAGTGATATATTTGCCCCCTTTTTTACTTGGGACAACCCCCTCTATTGTATTTATGAATTATCTTTTACACTATATGTGGTTGTCCCAAGTAAAAATAGGGGATGAATGTATCATTTCACTTTTTCTTTATGTTTTACACTAGGGAGTGATATATTTGCCCCCTTTTTTGCTTGGGACAACTCCCTCTAGTGTATTTATGAATTTTCTTTTACACTATAGGGGCTGTCCCAAGTAAAAATAGGGGGCGAATATATCATTTTACTTGAACTTTATGTTTTGCACTGGGAAGTGATATATTCACCCCCTTTTTTACTCGGGACAACCCCCTGTAGTATATTTATGAATTCTCCTTTACAATATAGGGTGTTGTTCCAAGTAAAAGCTAGGGGTGGATATATCATTTCCCTCTTTACGGCGGGAAGTGATATATCCGCCCCCTTTTTTACTTGGAATAGCCCCCTCTAGTGTATTTATGAATTCTCTTTTAGACTATGGGGATGTCCCGAGTAAAAACAAGGGGCGAATAGTAGTTTTACAACTCGAACCACTATTAGGTCCTCTGAACCACTACTTAGAACTATTTAGACAGTCTTAACCACTATTTAGGATGTTTGAACCACTATTAGTCCCTCTAAACCATTAATTAAAACTCTAAACAATTAACCACGATTAAGGATGTTTGAACAACTAATTATAACCACTATTTAGACCCTCTGAACCACTGCTAGACCTATTTAGGATGTATAAACCACTATTTAGACCTGATGAACCACTACCAGACTTGTTTAGAATGTTTGAACCACTACTTACGCTTTGAACCACTATTAGACCTATTTAGGATGTATGGACCATTATTAAGACCCTATGAACCATTGTTATAATTATTTAGAATGTTTGAACCACTACTTACACCATTTGAACCACTATTAGACCCTCTGAATAACTGTTAGACCTATTTAGAACCTTTGAACCGCTATTAGACCATCTGAACTACTATTTATACACTTTGAACCACTATTAAACCCAATGAACTACTATTAGACCTCCACTATTATACCATATGAACCAATACTACTTACACCCAATACTTCGTAGGGTTTAATAGTGGTTCATAGCATCTAATAGTGGGTTTAATAGTGGTTCATATGGACTAATAGAGGTTCAGAGTGTCTAATAGTGGTTCATAGGTTCTAAATAGGTCTAATAGTTATTCAGAGAGTCTAATAGTGGTTCAAACATCCTAAATAGTGGTTAAGACTGTCTAAATAGTTCTAATTAGTGGTTTAGAGGGCCTAATGGTGGTTCAAGTTGTAAAACCACTATTCGCCCCTTGTTTTTACTCGGTACATCCCCTATAGTGTAGAGGAGAATTCATAAATACACTAGAGGGGGTCGTCCCAAGTAAAAAAGGGGGTGAATATGTCACTTCCAAGTACAAAACATAAAGTTCAAGTGAAATGACCGCAAAAGTGGATTGATGGCTGAAGATGGGCATTGCTGTCCTCTTTCCACGTCATCAGTCATATTCAACCCCCGGACCCCACCCCGCACCCCGGCGTGCGCACACACTATATTTAAGGGCAAAAGTCCGTTTTTAGGTCATTTTCCCTTTATAGATTTGACGTCCTCGAAATTTTCGTTAGAAACAAGGAAATTTGAAAGAATAAAAGAATATGGAAAATGAGTCTAACCTACTGCCATAAACAATAATAAAAGATGAGCCCTTGCGTTGGGGGTTGGACTTTTTGGACCCCCTATTTGTCGTTTGCGCCAAAATACTCTGCAAAACCCTTTTGCATTTGTAAAAGTCTATCCGAAGCTACTTCGTTGTGACCCGGATGGGTGTGGCTCTTCGGCATAAGTCACGGGTTTGCTTCCCAGAGACAAGTGATCGAATCCCACCTGGCTTAGATGAGCCTGGTTTACAGGCTATTGTGCGCATCCCTAGGGAATAGTCCTACTTCCAAAAGAAATTGAAAGTAAGGTTATCAACTAGAGCAGATGTCTCTATAAACACTGGCCCTTTTATTTACCTGGAACATCCTCCTCTAGTGTATTTATGACCACTTTTTTTTACACTAGAGGGGTTGTCCCATGTAAAAAAAGGGCGAATAAAAGGCAAACATGAAAGGAAAAGAAGATCCATGAAAAATGAAAATAAAAGAGGAATAGTAAAAAGAAGAAGAGCCTATATAACAAAGAAACAATTTTACTGGAAGAAGCTTGCAAGATATCTGTGTGATTCTAGTCGCTCTAGCTTGAGAGAAATTTGTTATCCTATTACCAAGAAAATATGGCGGATGCTATCATTAGTATCCTGCTTGAGAAATTGAACTCTCTAATCCAAGATGAGCTTCAGTTACTGGGGGGTGTTAAGGATGATGTGGAAGAGCTTCAGAGAATCTTACCGATGATTCGTGATATACTCCCAAACGCAGAGGCGATGGCGGTCAAGAATGGGCAGCTGAAGGGTTGGCTCTCAAATCTTACAGATGCGGCCTATGATGCAGATGACATCTTGACAGATTGGGCTGTGGAAGCTCAGCGATTACGCTCAATTGGTTGTGGCAACATCCAGGTAAGCAATACCTTCTTACCTTGTATTCAATTCCAACGCCATAAGATCGCAACTAGGACAAAAAAGATCCTCAAGAGATTACAAAAAATTACAGAAGATAGGGAAAGGTTCAAATTAGATGTAACAACTACGAGTCCTGAGAGTCGAGAGAGAACACCCACCGTGTCCTTAGTAAATGAATTACAAGTTTATGGGAGAGACGAGGATAAAGAAAATATTGTGAAACTATTGCTAACCGATGCGGGTAATGAAGATGATGTCCCGGTTATTGCCATAGTTGGCATGGGGGGTCTGGGGAAAACCACACTAGCTAAATTGGCCTACAACCACGAGAGTGTAATGGGCCATTTTATGCTAAGCATGTGGATTCATGTGTCACAAGATTTTGATGTTACTAGAATTGTAAAAGCAATTTTAGAATCTGCAACTGGAAGTCCAACTGCTCTTACACAGTTGGATGGGATGCAAAAAAGCCTCCGAGAAATAATTTGCGAGAAGAGATTTTTGCTTGTACTTGATGATGTATGGAACGAGGATAGAGAAAAGTGGGATAGTCTGAAGCAAATCGTAACATATTGTAAAGGGAGCAAAATCATTGTAACTACTCGTAACGAAACGGTTGCATTGATGATGGGTGCGCTTCATGACTCCCTCCTCCACTTGACTGGTTTATCAGACAGTGATTGTTGGTCTCTGTTTGAGAGTCAAGCATTTGTATCAGGGAGAAGTGAAGAGCATCCAAACTTGGTTGCAATTGGTAAAGATATAGTCAAGAAATGTGGGGGTGTGCCGTTAGCAGCAAAGGCATTAGGTAGCCTCCTGCGTCTCAAAAGGGAGGAGGAAGCTTCGTGGTTGTCTGTAAGAGACAGCCAAATATGGGAACAAAAAGAAGATGAAATTTTGCCTGCTCTAAGATTGAGCTATACTAATTTGCCATCTCATCTAAAACAATGTTTTTCTTTTTGTTCTGTGTTCCCCAAAGGCTTTATCATTAAGAAAGAAGAACTTATTCTTTTCTGGATGGCTAATGGCTTTGTTACCCCTAACGAAACTATGGAGTTGGAAGACATTGGAAATGAGATTTTCAATGATTTATTATGGAGGTCTTTCTTCCAAGACATAGAAAAAGACGATGCTGGAAATATAACGAGGTGCAAAATGCATGATTTGGTGCACGATCTTGCGCAGTCTGTTATTGGGAACAAGTGTTATATCGTGGATCGGGAAAAAATTGTAAATATTCCTACATCGACCCGGTATGTCTATTCTCATTTGCGTTCACTATTAATAGAGCAGAGGTTGTATAAGGCCAAAGCCATACGGACATTACTATTGGGCCGTCAGTATAATTCTGTCCCTAGCAACATCAAGGAACTTAGATACCTGCGATGCCTAGATCTTAGTGAATGCAATGTTAAAGAGATCCCACATTCAATATGCAATTTGAAACAGCTAAGATACCTCAACCTTTCCAATAATTATATCATTAAAACATTACCTGAATCGATTACCAACCTACAAAATTTGCAGACATTGAAACTAAGATATTGTTACAGTCTCCGCAATTTGCCCAAGGACATGAGAAATATGAGTAGCCTCAGACATGTAGATACTTATGGTTGTAGGTCATTAACTTGTGTGCCCATTAGGATTGGGCAGCTGAGTTGCCTCCAGACGCTATCCATATTCATTGTGGGTGGCGAGGAAGGACGTCGCCTCAGTGAGTTGAGCAATTTAAACCTTAGAGGAGAACTGTCAATAAAACAACTTAGCCTTGTGAGAAATGCAAGTGATGCGAAACAAACCAACTTGAAACGCAAGAAAAACCTCAGAGAATTGGAGTTATCATGGGGGGTTGATCATGGTGATGTTGAGATGAAGGAAGAAGTTTTAGAAGGCCTTGAACCATACTGTAATTTGAAAGATTTGCGGATAACAGACTATGAGGGTATTCGATTTCCAGGATGGATACAGAATTCATTACTCACAAATCTAGTTAATGTTTCTCTTAAAAATTGCCAGAGATGTGAAAATCTCCCACCACTTGGGCAACTTCCTTTGCTCAAGAATCTTGAGATATATGAAATGCGTGCATTGAAGCAAATCAACAATGAGTTTTATGGTAATAGAACATTGAATGGATTTTCCTTTCCATCTTTGAAAAAACTATTCCTATGTGCTATGGATAATTTAGAGATGTGGGCATCAGTGGAAGGAGGAGCTTTTCCTTGCCTCGATGAATTGAGGATTGAACGCTGCCCAAAGTTGATCACCCTGCCATGTTTTCTACATCTTACCTCCCTTCATATTGAGAATCTTGATGAGATGTCATCCTTTCCAGAAAGCTTTCTACGAGACGGCAACGCACTCCAACATTTAACAATTTGGCATGGCTACAAGTTGAAGAGTCTTCCTAGGGAGCTCGACAATTTCGTTGCTCTCAAGTCATTGAGAATTTCGGCTTGTAAGGAGCTGGTGTCTTTGCCGGAGGGATTGCGAAACCTCACATCTCTTGAAGAGTTAGAGATTAGAGGGTGTGAAAACCTGGCATCATTACCCGAGGAGGAAGGGGTACTAAGGGGCTTGAAATCTCTTCAATCATTGGAGATTGTGGGCTGTAAAAAGCTCATTTCTTTGCCGGATGACTTGCGGTACCTCACTGCCCTAAAAAAACTGAAAATCTGGAATTGTAATAAGTTCGCATCATTGCCGGATGACTTGTGGTACCTCACTACCCTCAAAAATCTGGATATTGGTTTTTGTGATGAGTTGGCATCATTGCCAGATGGGCTACAACATGTCACCACACTGCAAGACCTATCCATTCGCTGCTGTCAGATCATGCAGAATTTGCCAGAGTGGGTCGACAAGCTCACATCGCTTCGATCTTTGACCATCTCTAGCTGTGGTAAAATGACTTCATTGCCCTCCGGACTACAACGCCTCACCTCACTCCAACATCTGTATATTGAAGATTGTCCTAATTTGGGGAGACGATGCGAAAGGGAGAGAGGAGAGGATTGGCACAAGATAGCCCATGTACCGCATATCAGCATTCGGCTACATCCAACAACGGAGTAGAGAAGCAGATGCATCAATGCCTCCTGAAGCGGTGATTTTATCTCTCAACCGTACCCTTCTCCGACTCACTCTACCATCCCAGGTTCGTTATTTCATAATCCCCTCCTTATCTTTTAATTTTACAACCTACTTTCTTTCTTTAATTTTCCTTCATCTATCTAACCAATTTTTACCAAATAATGTTCTGCTGCCTTTTTGGCCCCAATTTGGAGGATTTTCTACAGATTTGTGGCTGAGTTTGGGGGATTTGCTCTGCTCTTGTGTCCGAGGTCTCTGTTGGTTTTTGTATGTTTCTTTGAGGTTGTGGTCTGCTCTTGGGGCAGAGGATTGCTATTTGGTTTTTGCTTCTATTTTCAGTTATATGTACTCAGCCTCTGTTGTGATTGTTTTAATAAGGGTTGCCTCTGTCTATCTGATTGTTGTCTTCTTGTAGTGTGTTTGCCCATGTTATGTCCGAGGCAAGGTGGCTAGTCCTCCTCTTGGATTTTCAATAGATTTCAGATGTGGATTCTACTGTGGAGATTGTGGTTTATGAAGGCTTCTTCGTCAAAATTTATTGAAATGTATTTCTGATAAACATTATCTCTATTTCGAATTTTCTAGAGGCTTATTTGTATCACTAAATTCTGTACCCACTTTTATTGATGCCGATTATTATCACTAGATTATCTACTCTCTGTTGTCTCTCTATTTTTTGTGTGTTCCGAATCCTATTATTGCTTTGCCTAATTAAAATTTGTAATGAGTTGGAACTTTTAGTGTAGTTTTAGGCCCTTTTTGGATTGCAAGAATTGTTTGGAAAAGAAAAGATTTTCCAAATTTTCCTGTTTTTCCATCGTTTAATTAAATATAAAAACAATAATTTGAACCACCCTAGTTCAATATTTAGAGCGATATTCAATTTATAGTGATATCCTTTTAAATAAGCCATAATCGTATGATTTCCCTATGAATCAGGGAAATGAAAAAGAAATTCCATGAGAAATGTTTTTCCTGCAATCCAATCAGAGCATTTGATTTGAGTTAATTCATTCATTCTAATCAGATGTTATTTTAGTTACGTACTTCTCTTCTTTTGTTATGTATTACAGTTCCCAAAATGCTCTCAAAACCAATTAAAACAGAAAAGACAATCTATGTTTGTGCAATTACTAAAACATGGAAATGCCAAAACCAGTGGCCTAAACAAAACATCTTGCTCTTATTATTCAATAGAAGGTACAAAAAACTAAGTAGACATAAGAATGTAACTCTCCCATCAACAACAAAACAAACACACTAAAATCAATAGTTTCCTCTTTGGCTAGG
Organism: Tasmannia lanceolata; assembly: GCF_043159265.1. Classification (NCBI taxonomy): domain Eukaryota; kingdom Viridiplantae; phylum Streptophyta; class Magnoliopsida; order Canellales; family Winteraceae; genus Tasmannia; species Tasmannia lanceolata. The sequence continues at coordinate 10,643,358 of NW_027518706.1, read as the reverse complement.
CAATTGAGTGGTATCGGGTTCATCACAAATTGGAGAGTGGAAGTAGAAGGGCCCAAGTGTATACTTGATTTGATCTCCATAAACATGAGAGGGCCGACTGAGCTTCACCCCTGACTGGCCTCCGGCAAAGTCGGTGAGGATGTTACAGGAGGGTTCCGGCAATGACACAAGCCTCACGGAGCAATCTCCGGCTTTCAATTCCTTCCCATTGCAAACACGCCCTCTTCGTCGGTCTCGTCTTTTGCATAGTACACCACTCTTCCCCGCTCATCCATGCATGTTAAGGCAACCGTGCAGCCTACATGTAAAATACTTTTAATCATTTCACGAGCTTAAATGAGGAGTGTTGTTAGTGCAAATTTGCGCATATTTAGATTATTAATACCACCATTTTTGGTAAATTACATGTAGAGAAACTTTTTTGAATGATCATTATTTTTGTTAGGCTCCGTTTCTATCGACGTTAAATGGGCATAAAACAAATTTTACATCCAATTTTTCTTTCAACATAAAAATGGACATAAAATTTATTTTATTGTAAAAATGTGCGTAAAACTAATCTTAGGTATAATTTTACGTCGAAAGAAACAGAGCCTTAATAGTGTTTCTTTCGACGTAAAATAAGAGAACAAATTTTACGCCCATTTTTTCAGTGGAGTGGAAAAATGTGCATAAAATTTTATGCCCATTTTAAGTTGAAAGAAACGGAACCTTAAAATTGGGTGTAAAATTGACCTGACACCCATTTTTTGGTCGAAAGAAATGAAGCCTTAATGAAACAATCATCCTATGGATGGAAGATTAGTCTAATGCTCTTGGTGCCATCTTCATCGGATGATTCAAAACCATTGATTAAGCATGATGAAAAAAAGACCATTTTTAAGATGTTTACAAGCCATTGATTTTTTGAATGCCATAATCTCACGAATAAGATCTCCATGTGGCATCAGACCTATATCCACTGGGCCTTCCTGTGATGACCCATCAGATCGACGGTCTCAAATCCTACGTCATGTGACGAGGTCATCTTGCTAGATGATTTCTTCATAAGTTATTATAGGCCAAAAAATCCTACGTCATGTGACGAGCTCATCCTGCTAGATAATTTTGATTCCAATAATCTGTTTTGGAGTCAAAATCTATTCTCAATATCCAAAAGGAACAAGGCACAAAGTATAACTGATACCATTGAATTGATCGTGTTAATTTTTTTTTCCACTGCCAAACTGTTTATTAGACTCAAAAGAGGGCTTAGTTGAACGGATTTTAGATCACTCGTTGTGTGATAAATCTAAAAGCAAGCAGACATACAGGCCAACTTGTTCAATAATCCAAACTATTTAACAGTTAGGTCAAAGGTATGATTGTTCATGTACTAAATTCTAGCACAGTCCGAAGATTCTAAGGCCTTGTTTGTTTTGGATTTTGAGAATGGATTCTGAGACCAAAATTAATTATTGGAATCGAAATTTAATGCAATTTTCAGTCAATAATCATTTTTCAAATGAAAAAATCCCAAACCTGGTGAAAGTTCATGAAGAATGAGTTCAAATTGAATACGGAGGGTACCTCCAAAGGCAATCCTAGCTTATCAGGTAGAGAAGGGATCATAAGAAACCATAAAGGTAAGATTTTATTTGCTTCTTATAATTTTTATCATAATGGCACTAACTGTTATTCTTAACATTACTTTAGTCATCCCTTGGTTCTTTAGCAATGGAATCAAAGAGAAATTAGAAATTGAATAAGATGGGTTTGATGTACCTTTCATCATGGCCGCCGTTTAGAAGCTTGAAATCCAACGAGTCTTCGATCTTTTCTAAGCAGGGTGAAAACCTAGAAACGTCCTTTTGTTCTTCTCTTCCTTCACACACCACTCGGTTTATAGGAAACCTCACTTAAGAACTCTCAACCTCTCGATTAGCTCTCAAAAATAGGTAGTGGTAAGAAGAGGGACCAAGGGTCTCTTTTAAGGCAATAAGCTTCCATAGAACTTCCCTTAATTGCCCAAATTCGTTTGGCTTTTCCACTCAAATTAGAAAGTCCAATTTGAGTTAACTTTTCTTCTCCAAACGTTTCTAAACTTGAGTATTCAACCCATAGAAAAGAAAGATTACTTAACATGCAAAACCACACTAATATTACTAGAACATGAAAACCATTCTCTAGATTGCCTAACTAAAGGACACTCTAAGTTTGGAAGGTCCAAACTTTAGAAAATATCTAACAGTCTCCCACTTGGCTTGCGTAGGCTTTATTTCTTTCTCAACAAACAATTTTGCATTCCGTTCAATAAGTTATACTAACAACGAATCATATAATCCTTGGATTATTAAACTATCCAATGACCCACCCATGGTCACAATGCTAGCAAACTTACCAACATGAATATGGTCCACTTTATGTTATTACCGACATTCTGCTCTTAAAATATCCATTCAATGTACACAATACAAATAATGAAAAAGCAAATAACTTTATTTATCAGGATCAAAATCTCAAAAATGATCACATTACAATGTCTATAAACTTTATGCAGACTCCCACCAATCAACGTAACCGGCTTTACCCACCAGCCTTATGCGTGTTTTATGGTCATCAACGACCTCAAGTGGTAAGCCTTTCGTTATTGGATACGCTAACATAAGTGCAGTACTTATATATTCAATAGACATTAATTGATCATGAATTATCTTCCTCACGATAATATGTCAACACAGTGACTCCTTACTTTATTTGTCATTCTTGAAAAAGTAAAACCACAACCGAATTATCACAACACATTCTCAGTAGCTTGTTGATTATAAACAAGGTAACACCCTGAGACAAAATTCCACAACTTTAAGGCATAGTTGAAGGTCTTCAAATACACCATGAATTCCAAACCCAAGGTGGAAGCAACTAATGGTGTAAGGCATAGCATAAGATAGCCCATGTACCGTATATCATCATTTTGCCACCCCCAACAATGGAGAAGAAAACTAGGCGAATCAATACCCTACTCCCCTGCTACCGTGCTCACTGAGACAGTGATTTATCTCCCTACCCTTCTTCAACTCACCCAATCATCCCAGGTTCGATATTTCCTAATCCCCTGTTTATCTTTTAATTATATAACACATTCCAATTGCTCGTGTCTTTGTGCTTTCTTTCTTTTTCCTTCACCTCTCTGACCAATTTATTATACCAAATAATATCAATATACAGCAAATGCCTCCGTACTTTGGATTTTGCTTTCTTAACTTTGTGGAAATGCATATGCTTTATTCCTTCGTTTATTCTTAATAATAGTTTTCTCCATTAATTCCTATTATCTAAATTATATTCCACTTAGTTAACAAGAATTGGGAAGTCCCAAAATACTACTTTTCTTAATGAAAAAAAAAAGATGCCTTTCATGTGTAATTTTACATCCACATTTTTTTGCACTCCCAAAACTTTATTTATTCATATTCTTATGAAAATATTAATTGTTTATAAAATGATAAAAATAAACTATCTTTTCTGGCAAACTTAATAATTTATAATTGGTTAATTTATGTATGAACTTTTTAGAAATATTTTCCAAAATGTTAAAAACTTTCCTACCGTTTCATGAGTTTTAATAGAAACTAGCTAGGATTTACTTTGCAAATTAGTGATTTTCATTAAGAGATATATCGCCTATCTATTTCCATTCCTCCAGTCTTTTTTTTTTTTGTTTCCTTTCTAATATGCAGGCGGTTCTTCATTGTATTCAACGTGTGATACTCAAGTAAACCAAAGCCTACTTCTGGGTGCCTCTTTTCCTCGCAATTTGAATTGGTGCTCCTATGGAATTAGGAGGATTTTCTGCAGGCTTGTGGCTGGGTTTGGGGCAGAATTTTCTATTATGGATTTGCTCTGCTTCTTGTGGCAGAGCTCTATGTTGGTTTCTGTATGTTTCTTCAGGTTGTGATCTGTTCTTGCGCAGATGATTGGTAGTTAGTTTTCGTTTCTATTTTCAGCTCTGTTGTGGAAGTTTTAACGGTTGGCTCCTTGTAATTTTTGCAAGAGTTGTTCTCTGATTGTTGAGTTCTTGTATTGTATTATCCCATGTTATGTCGGAGGCAAGGTGGCTAGTCCTCCTCTTGATTTTTCAATAGATTTCTGATGTGGATTCTAGCGATGAGAATGTGGTTTGTGATGGATTTCTTCATTTCTTTATCAAGATTTAGGGAAATGTATGTCTGAGACAGTACAAATATCTCCATTTCTACTTTTCTAGAGGCTTATTAGTACCACTAAATTATGTGCCCTATTTTCTTTGTGCTTACTATTATCACTAAATTATCTACTATCTCTCACTCTATTTAGCCCTGTTTGGACAGCAAGAAAAACATTTATGATGGAAATTTTTTTCTTTCCCACATTTACAGAAAAATGATATAGTTGTAGTTAATTTACAGGGATATCACCATTGTTATTGTTAATCTAGGAAAAGAAATTCCACAATAAATGTTTTTCCTGCAATCCAACCAAGGGGCTATCTGGCATAGCCGGAAGCGCGAAGAACGAGTCGGGGGTTGATTGCCGTCGACCTCCGATCGACTAGACCTTCGAATCCACGAAGGGTGCTCTTTGAATCCACAAAGAACAAGCTCTTTGAATCTACAAAGAGTAAGATAAACCAACTTTCTCACTAAGAAGAAAGGAGAAAATTTTCTTTATTTCAATAAACAAACATAATAATACCTTATACATTCACATAATTGATTTTATAGGAGAGAACTCCTACTACACTTAAACATTTAGGCAAAAAAGAAACTAGCTAAAGAAAAGGCAACATGCCTTGTTGGTCTAAAACAAGTAAATAGCAAGAATATAAAATAAAAAAAGTAAGCTAACCCCTAGTACAAGAAAGAAAGTAAAAAGCAGATATTGACTCTATAAAAAAAGTGAATATTTAGAGATGTGTTGCTTTTTTTTCCTCCTCCCAATTATGTCAAGAGATGTGGGTTACTTTTGGAAAATTGAAATTTTTTGGCAATTTCCAAATTGCCATGCCTTGCAGCCCACGTCATTCCTCTCCACTTGAGGAGAACTCAACCTTGAGTTCATGTTCACTGGCAATGCCGTCGTAGCTTCTCCAATTTCAAAGACCTTACAAAGCCGATGCTATTCTTTTTTAACATTGTACTTAGCTTTAGGCGGAGTGGGCCTCTTTTGGCTCCTTTTGACGCCATCACGAATCACTTTCTTCTTGGATTTGGCAAAGGATTCTTTTACCGTCAAACATGATTGCCCCTCCACTTGAGAAGCCTTGGGATCCTTCTCTTCCGTCAATGGTTGAAGTGCATAACTCTTGTTGTTTTGGCGAACAACAAAGACATTATCTCTTCCTTGAGAATTTTTCTTCCTTGAGAAAGTTGCTTATCTCGTTCTTCGTGGATTCGCAGAACCGCTCTTCGTGGATTCGACGAGCGCTCTTTGTGGATTCGAAGATCAGTCCGATCGGTGTTGATATTAATCGACCTCGACTCATTCTTCACGCTTCCGGCTACGCCACTATTGGACGAACACAATCACACGGCGGTTGATGAAAATGGAGAACTTCCACCAGTGATCAGCGAATGGGTTTGTTTAAGGTTCAATGAGAGGGACTCTAATGAAACACAGAACTTTAATCATAGAACTGTATAAGACCCACTGATTAAACAATGGCTTTGTCCATATCCCACATGTGGGACTCTAACGAAACTATAAAAATCTATCTATCTACCAATAATTTAGAATCAGATTCAAAGGATCCATTAAACTATCTTGGTCCGGTTGTTGGGAAATAGGCTAAAGCGGTGAACGAATTTGAAAAATGACGGGAGGGATAAAATTGATGAGAGGAATAAAAATATGATAATAATAAAATTAAGGGCAAGGCGCACAACTTAAGGTACTGTCTTTAAGAAAGTAGATTCCTCCACAATAGGATAATATCCAAAATGATTTGCAGGTGGCTCTTGGAATCTCTGCCCTAAGATACACTGCCCGACACACTCTTGCGAAGTCAATGGTTGCAATCCGTTGATACACAATGAATCAAAAGCCCAAAAATAAGTGAAATACGTAATATAGTCATGGGATAAGTCAAAAGGAGCACTTCATATGCGAGAGAATTGGAAATGGAAAGGGGTATATTTTTAAGTATTTTTTTCCATTTTTTTATTTCATAACTTACTCCTTCTCTATTTATAGAGTTGGAAGGATTGCACCCCCACCAATTCTTCTCACAACCTTTCATGGATGTGTCTTTTAGGACACCATCCAATAGATGTGTCTTCTTAAGACACAACCCTTCCTCTCCTACCAACACCACTTTTGAAATTTGAACTTTTGTGATGTCTCTTAGGGTGCGGTGTCTTTTTGGACGCACCAATTTGAACCATTGGATGGAATTTCTTGTCAATGGTTGAGACCACCCAAAATGAGGAGACATAGCACAAATGTAATGCTCTTGAGACTTGAACCCATGACCTTAATAGAAAATCAAAATACTTGCTAAATTTACCCAATCATTTTTTCTTGAATAAATCAAGCAATACTTGTAATTTTAAAATGATATTTTTGAAAATACCCCAACACCGGTGACAAGCCTAATGCCAACTAGACTGATCCAACTAGGATCTGAGTCGATCCAAATTAGGATATTCCTTGAATCCTATATTTGGTGTCTGAATTCATATCCATTCAGATTCATACTATCATCAGAACATCCGGGATCCAACGACAAAAATTTAACAAAAATCTTTCTTCAATGATAAGATAATTGGTTTTAAAACGCTTTAAACTTATACCTGCCATTCGTGGTTCGGAACTCTAATAGCATGTTCTATCTGTATTGTAATATTTGCTCTATACATTAAGGTTGCCGATATATCCAATCTCTAAATGGCTTCATGGTATTAGAGTCCTACTCTTTCTCATATTTACGCCTATTTTAACTCTACTTTTCGCCAACTTTCTCTCATATTGATGAATATTTTTTTTCTCAATCTTTACTTTCCTATTTCTTCTCTTAATTTCGCCTATTTTTCTCTCCACCTTCGGCTATATTTTTTTGGTTCTTTACATTCTCCTTTTTAAAATCGCCTATTTTCTCTCTATTTTCTGTCAATTTTCTCTCTTACACTTCTTTCTGCTGCCTCCCAATCTTCTTCACTTCTTGTTCTTGAAATTACAAATATTAAATCTCTTGTTAATATTAACTTAGATCAAGAAAATTTCATTCTTTGGCAAACAATCTTTATTCCCATTTTAAATAGTCACAACGCTTTAGATCATGTTGATGGATCCTCTACACTTCCTCCATCAACAATTCTTGACGAATCTGGCAACTCCATTGTCACTCCTGAGTATTTAATTTGGAAACTTGTTGACAATAGAATTGTATCTTGGCTGAATGCCACTCTTTCCACTGATGTTCTTAAACACATTTTGGTCCCTTATCAATCTCTTACTGCACGTCAGACATGGACTGCAATTGAAAAACTATTTAATGATCAAGCGAATGCCCGATATTTTCAACTCAAAATTGATTTTAATGATTTAAAGAAATCAAACAAATTGAAGGACGTTTTTCTCCAAGAAATTAAATCAATTTCTGATTCGCTTACTACTATAGGGCATCCTTTAGAAGATGATGATCTCGTAATGCAGGCACTTTCAAGTCTTTCCTCCGAATATAATAGTTTTGTGACAGCAGTAACTGCGCATCCTCCTTTACCAAAATTCGATCAGATTTGTCCTGTCCTTCTTGAACCAAACATCGTATAACTCAACATCATCCACCAACACCCTCTCTAGACAAAGCAGTTTTTGCTAATCGTGGTCGTGGAAATCGTGGCAGTCGAAATGGCCGTGGTCGTGGTGCTAGAGGCAACTATCAATCTAACATTCCCTTTAACGCTCATGGTAGATGTAAATACCCGAAAATACCCTCCTTAAAATTTTCGTCCCCCTCTTTAAAAGAGGGGCATTTTTGTCCGTTCATATTTGATTCAGAATTAGGGCTTTTTAAGAAAGCTTATAAATAGATTATTGTGGCTAAACAAACCCTAAAGCGGTTGTGCAGCCCTAGAAAGAGAAATCAGAGAAAGAGAAGAAGAAGAGCAAGGGAATCACGATTTCGGAGTCGAAGCCGCGAATCCAGTTAAGATCTATGAACTATGAATTAATCGGGTAATTAGGAACCCTTAAACAAGGGTTTGATTAGAAAAAAAGAAAGAAGAACTTTTATCTATATGGATTAGAAATAAGAACCTCTGAATTGATCTCAAGTTATCTTGGATTCGATATTGTTCTACGATTCCAACAAACTTGAAATTGATCAATAAGAATCTGAATTCAGAAATTTGACTTTTGGATATCAGAATAAGAATCTTTAGCGAATTTTCATAAATCATGTGCTTGAATTCGGAGCGTGAAATCGAGTTTGGTGGATTCCTCTCGTCGAAACGAATCCATCAGATCCGACCTCGCGTAATTTGGACACCGAACGAAGAAGATATGAATTGATTAAGTTTTGTGAAAAATCAGATTTTTATCGAGGCAGTCAACTGGCCTTGACCAGTCGACTGGCTCGTATAAAACCTACAATTAAAATCGAGATCGTATTGACGGGGCAGTCGACTGGCTCCTACCAGTCGACTGACATTCCAAATTTTTGTACTGTTTTTGAAACAGTAGTTTGGACAATTTTGGGGCAGCCGACTGGCTAGTACCAGTCGACTGGAGAAGGATCCGCCGAAAAATTTGTCGTTGCGGACCAGCCGACTGGAGCGCCAACATGGTGTTTTATGACCGAAACAGTAGTGAAGGGCCAGTCGACTGGCCAAGACCAGTCGACTGGGACAACCCGAATTTGGATTTTTAGTTTGAACTTTAACTTTTGGCTTTTGGGTTACCTCTAAGGGCCCTTATTTGTTACTTATGCTTTGTTCAGATCAAGATACTGAACTGTAATCAGAATATAAGAAAGGGATTTGACATCTTTGAGGTACGTAATAACGTACTACTTTGGGTATTCATAAACCCTCTTCGTTTTGAATCAGTTTTGATTTTGAGAACCGTATTGATATCTTTGAACCTTTGAATTAACTGTGAGTTTAGCATGCCTCTGTAGACACCCCATTTTGACCAGACCCAGGTTCGCAATTAGCTGGTGCGAAACCTCGCCAAACCAGTGAGTTAGGGCCTCAAATTGCGCCCTAAGCTAGGTTAGGGTCCCCCATAGGTCCCTGTAAAATTTCGTCGAAATCCGAGTTGGTTTGCCCTGCGAACGGACCGAGTCAGTGTCGTTGTGTAAATGCAGAAGGGGGGCAAATTATCCGCACAGGGGGGTGTCTTTTTGTAAAATAGCTGAAGTTTTGCCTTTTGTCTAATAAGACAAAGCGGCGGAGGTGCGCTTACAAATTCGCGCGCCTTATCCGTAAGAGTAGTGCCGTTATCAACAGCATATTTTTTATATATATAAAAAAAAAATCAGAAAAATCAAAAACACTGTTCATTCTCGTCGAAAACGAGAGAGAGATTTTCGCGGTGAGAAAAAAAAAGAGATTTGGGTTTTTTCGTTTTTTTCCGGCAAGAATCCGGTTGGATTCCGGCCAATTCCTCCTCCGGCAACCTCCTCCTCCGGCCAAGCATCTTCTCCGATCGGATTTTCCGATCGGATCCCCATCTCCTTCTTCTTCTTCTTCTTCTTCTTCTTCTTCTTTTTCTTCTTCTTGATCTCTGCAACTCCGGCCGAATCCCACCTCTGCAACTCCGGCCGAATCCCACCTCTGCAACTCCAGCCGCATCCTCCGCCTCTTCCTCCTCTCCGATCCATCTCCTCCTCTAGCACCTCCTCCATCTCCACACTCATCTTCTCCGGTAGCTTCTCTTTCCGGCAACCTCCAACCTTCTCTCTGCAGATCCACCGGTTCCACCACCGATCCTCCTCTTCTGCAGATCCACCGACTCTGGCAACTTCCTCCTCCGACCAAGCTTCTCCGATCCACCTCCAAAAGCCGGCCATTCGTTGTTAGATTCTCAGATCTGAGATCTGAAATCTCAGATCTGAGATTGCAAAGAGAGAGAGAGAGAGAAAGAGAGGGAATCGGGTTTCTCCCTTCGCCAATCATCTTATCCGATCGGATTTTTCGATCGGATCTGATCCTTCTCCGGCAGCCGCATCCTCCAACTCCTCCTTCTCCGGCCAACTCATCAACCTTCTCCGGCAGCCCCCATCTTCTTCGATCATCTCCGACGAATCTCCGTTTCTCTCCACCACCGAACATCCCTTTTCTCTGCAAATCCGATTCCCTTATAACCCTTCTCCTTCTCTGATCCAATCTTGTCTTCTCCAATCGGAATCATCGGACCTCCGATCGCCTTCAAAACCCCCATCTCCTTCTTCTCCGATCCTCCTGCAATATCTCATATTCCGATCTTCAATTTTTCCGACAATCTCGAAATTTAGTGGATTAATTTGCAGATCTGCAGATCTAATGGTAATTTTTAGCTTTGATCCGATTGTTCTTACAACAGATCTGATTAATTGAGATCATCTGATCGTATTCTTGAGGCCTTCATCTCCGGTACCTTTTGAGAATCTCCGGCAACTTCGAAATCTGCAGAGAAATCCAAGCTCAAACAGGTAATTGATTTTTCTTGTCTTAAATCTCGCTTAGCTTAAGCTAGTTTTTGTTAATCTCTTCCCAATATTCATTTAATGATATGTGACCGTGATTCTATCTAGAATTCATAGCAATTCTTTCAGGATTTACAGTGAACTTTCTTGTGTGTATCTTTGTGTGTGCAATGGTTATGTTTTGTTAAGAATAATGATATTCTTTCCAAGATCTATGATTATTGTGCAAGAATCCCTGTGATCCGTGATATCCTTCTTTGCACATAAATTCTGCCTATAAATGTAATTCCAAGTTCAGTCCCTGTTGTGCATAGTTTATGTCACTGTTTTAACGCATAACAGCTCTTTCTTCTAGTATAGCAGCCTTTTAATTCATATCTGAAAGAATTACCAGGTTATTGGTAAAAATATAAAAAATATAAAAATAAATAAGTATCATGTGCAAACTGACCTTGATGATAATGTGTATGTGCATTTGTGTGAGTATATAGGATAATACCTGTAATAATTACTCTTGAGTTATTTATTTAGAGGATTGGACATATGTATGTTATAGCTTGATTTTTTGTTATGGGTTGTTATAATTGAATGGATTTTGGACAAAGTAAACTTTATTTTTATTCTATTAAAAAAATGAAAATCAGTTTTTTTTTTTGTTTAGATCTATAGGTTTAGATCACTTCAATTTGGGCGATGAAGGCGCTAGCCCAAGCCCATCTTTAGGGGACTCGCTCAATCTAAGTAGCGCTCCCCTCTCTTGTTTAGTAGGCCTACTCAACCTTTCAGATATGCCCCTGTTACGCACTACAATTTGTATAAATTAGAATTATCATAAGGGTAGGGGTATGAAGCCAAGCCGAGTAGGGAGTTCTTTCGCATAGGAGTCAGCCCTTGATTAGAGAGTCTTTGACTCATTCGCCTTTTAGGTGGTGTTATTAGGAGAGTCTTTGACTCATTTGTCTTTAATGTAGTGTTATTAGAGAGTCTTTGACTCATTTATCTTTTAATTAGCATTAGTGGAGTCTTTGACTCGTGTTTCCATCTCTTAGAGAGTCTTTGACTCGTATATCCTTTAGTTGTTGTCAATGGAGTCCTTGACTCGTGTTTTCGTCTCTCTTAGAGAGTCTTTGAATCGTGTTTCCATTTCTTTTAGAGAATCTTTGGTCCATTTATTCCTTTGGTGTTGTTATTAGAGAGTCTTTGACTCATTTATCTCTTTCGCAGTTTTTCTAGAGAGTCTTCGACTCATTTGTTCTTTCAGTTGGATTTATTGGAGAGTCTTTGACTCGCCTTTCCTTTTGCAGTATCTTTAGAGAGTTTTTGACTCTTTTATCCTCTAGTTGCTTTTATTAGAGAGTCTTCGACTCGGTTGCTTCCTTTGTGTTGTTATTAGTGGAGTCTTTGACTCGTGTTTCATTCTCTTTCAGGCTAGTCTTTGACTCATTCGTCTTTGCGCTTTCATCTCTTAGTTGGTGTTATTAGAGAGTCTTTGACTCGTTTGTTCTTGTTAAGGAGTCTTTGACTCATTTGTTCTTGTTAGGGAGTCTTTAACTCATTTGTCTTCTTCGGAGAGCTGTGCTCGCTTGTGATCTTAGATCATTCCTTCGCCTTTGGCGTTAGTTTACTTGGTTTAGGGGTTTCCCTTGTTGGCTCTAGGGTTTGGCCCTAGGTTTTTTCTTTGTATTTTCCCTTAGGTCTTTGACCAAAAGGGTGAAAAAACACTTTAAAACTTCAAAAGCATTGGAAAAAGTTTTAAAATCCAAAAACATTGAATATTTTAAAAATTCAAAAACATTAGAAATTTAAAACATAAAAAATAGTTGATTTGCTGTAAGTGTTTGTTATTTTGAGAGTTCGTTTCGAACTACGTTGGCTTGATCCTCTTTCACGAGGTACGTAGCGCAGCTTGGGATTCATGTCCCAAGTCCAGCCAAACTTTTTTTGTAAATAATAGTTTAAACTTTCTTCCAAAACCTTTAAAATCTTGTTTTCAAAAGATCTTCCTCTAGAGTTAGGAGTTTCTCCTAGATAGAGAGTTTTAGAGTTAGGGTTTTTCTTTTGATAGGTTGTTTGATTGTTTGTTTGCTGTGTGCTTGTTTTAGAGTTAGGGGTCTGTCCTAGAGTTATAGGAGCGCCTCCGTCCGGTCAGTTGGCAATTCACATCGCCGACTGATGACTAGGTCTTGGATACGTTAGCGATCCCTTGGTTTTCCTTAGGACACACAGCCTAGTTACACATAGGTTGTAGGAACCACCTGCATTAGCTTAGGGCTAACCTGCATTTAGTTAGGGCATATAGTGTGTCCTAAAATTCACAATTCACTGAAATTTAAATAATCGTACAATAAACTTTAATAACTAGTCTGGTCTTTTAGATCATGTCTAGGATAGAGGTCTAGGTGTCTTAGGCATCCTAGCTTAGAATAGGTGCGAAGAACTACGTTGCCTTGATTCTCGTGGAGGCGGGGATACGTAGGCTTCTTTGGATGAATACCAGACCATCCGAGGACTCGGGCTAATAATTTAGAGTCTTAGGATTTATTATGTTGTTATTATATGTTTTGATGTGTTTTCTTACTTTCTCGTACTGATCCTATACCTTTTGCTGTGGCTTGCATGTGTTTGCATATCAGAACTTAGACACCCATTAGGTTTGTCACTCATAACCTAGCTATGCTTAGGTGGCACATCTTTCATTTTATTTTATATGTGTTTATTATCTTTATCCTCAGGAAATGCATGCTTAGGTAGACGATTCCTGAGGATTGTTCCCATTTCAGATGATTTTTACCCAAACTTCTTTGGAGTTAATAATAAATGGCATAAGAGACCAAGTGCTTGCACTCGGACGAATCGGGGGTGCTCTCAGACCTTCCCCATTCGTAACCAGGCACGAACCCATATATATTTCTGGTTATCCATTGTACAGAGGATTTGATTTTAGGGTTCCATGGCATATCCATGGATGGCGACTCTGAGTTTATTTCAGGTATGTCTCGGTTTCGAACCTCGGTTCTGGATCAAGACATATCTCTTTCTTTTATATCGCCACTCGTGCTATGCTATGAGGGTGGCATCCGTTTTGAGAGTTCCTTGGTAGAGCTCTCCTTCACACGTGGATGATCCGGATGTTGTTAGGAACCCGTCACCTCACCACCTCTTCGGATCGGGGTCCACAGGCTGGCGACTCTGCTGGGGATTTCTAGAAACATTGCCTAACTCTATATAAATGCCATTTTTGCTAACTTTGGAGAAATTTGGATTAAAATCATTTTAAATGGGAACTTTTTCGCTTAGAATCCAGGGGCACCAGACAGGTGCGTAATTAAAACGAGGGATTCACACACTACACATCATGCATTATCATATTTGTTATTTCTTTCATTGCTTTTCCTTCTTGGCTCCACGGGATAGATTCAATGCGTACCCGACTGGGATGTCTTCACCCTGATGGTACTGTTGAATCTATTTCCAAGCTATGCGCTAGAGCTGCAGTCGTAGACATTGGGTGTACTTGTGTCTACAGCAGCCGATGAGCAATGAAGCATACTATGTATGACACGGGGCGTACTTGTGTTATACATGTTAAGTATGTTTCATACGCATAGTACCCATTAGATTGAGTCCGGAGCCCTACTTTGTTTTATATATTATGTATATACTTACTGGCCTAGTGAAATCCAACTAGGAAGTACCTGTGTTTATATACATCTGTATTGCATTCATATAGGGTTGAACGTGTGTTGCTTACACATGTGGAGCCTAGAGTTAGGAGCTTTGCCCCATTTATAGACTAGGGTAGCTCATTTTATATGGCTACAACACGGTCCTAGTACACTTATCAGTCTGTCTTGAGTCGAGATTTTCTTGACTCCGCTAGATTAGAATTAGGGCTGGTGCCCCTGGTTAGGATTTGTGTGTATATATATATACCTATATATATACTGTCTATATATATTAGGGTTCTCCTCTTAGTTAGAGTTCCTTATTCGATTTAATCGGTTGTATCCATTCGTTTTCCAGATCTAGATCTAGTTAGTGGCTTTTGATTGCCATTACCTTGGCCATGTTTTGTCCTTGATCTGTAGATTATAGGGTTTGACCCGTTGTTGTATATTCTCACCTTTGGTCAGTCCTTTAGTTGATTACCTTTTTCTGGTAACCGTTATTCACATACCTTTGGTTGAGCGAGGGTGATTCCTTGTATAGCCGTTATGCTGCCGAATTTTATCCAGAATATTTTTTCGAGCATAACTGCTATTTCTTAGAGTTAGGAAAATCATGAGTTTACCTTTCTTTGACCTCCTTGTATAGTCATTGTGCTGCCGAATTTTTCGCAACACATGTTGAACATGATTGCTATCATTTGGAGTCAGTCTACCTTGTCTTGATTCCCATATATACATTGTTCAGTAGGATTAGATCCTTACCTGTGTTATCTTGAGATCTGGCCGATAGCTCGTTTGCTGTCCTTATGACCATGGTCTATCATTTCTGATCATATTGATCATACAGTTGTTGATATCCATCATTTAGATTTTAGATCTGGTCTTTGACCCTACTTTTGTCATTCTTATGGCCATGATCTATTATCTGAGCCATTGATTTTCATTTGATCCGTGTTTACCAATCATATATTTTTTACCCTTGGATCATTTCAAAATCATTGATGCAAAAGTTTAATCTTACCTGTATTCTTTGAGTGCATGATCATTGATGAGATCGAAACTTATTTAGATTAGGGATGTTTATCGTTCCTGACTCTTTCATTCCAAAAAAGAAGAGCATTTATACTCAAATGAGACTTAAAGGTGTGGATTGAGAATTCATTAAGACCCTGTTGATGTAGGTCATATGATCACTGTCTATTTTTCTTTAACCTTCATAGACAGTATTTCTTGGATTTTCAGAATAAAATACCTTTTGGTGTGTTTCAAGATTACTCTTTTCTCTATTTGTTCAGAATCTTTATCCCATGACTATTGATCTAGTGTGTGTGCTTCTAAGTCAAGAGTCTATGTTTAGCGAAAGACCATTCTTTCAAAAGACTGACCATATCTAAACTCATTTGATCCAGGCAGTCTATTGTTTTACCCACATTGTCAATATAAGCCTTTGGTTGCCCCATTTAACCTAGACCTTGTGGAATTGCCTTTTCTGGGATTCCTACTCCAGGATCGAACTTTATAGTTATCATTCTCATGAGGAAAGGTGTATCACCTATAAACTTTTAGTATCAGTTCACTACCTTTGAAGAAGTGTCCTGCGTCTTTAGATTTGCCTTTCATTGAGTGTACATCAACTTTCTTTTCTCTAAGTTGAAAAAGTTCAGTTATGTAGATGTTAAAAAAAAAAAAAGAAAGAGAGAAGTGTCATATCTGTCAGTCTTTCTTATATAGAGTCAGCGTTCTGTTTTCTATCAGAACTGATGAAAAGCCCATTGAGGTGTGTCAAAAATCATCAATGAACTTACAGTCTTCTATTCAATAAAATTGTTGATTTCGTATCTTTGATACTCTATGATTCACTCTTAGATCTAATGTTTAAAACAACTAAAGACCCCCTTCTCGGATGAGAATGCAGACGAAATTCCCCTCGAGATCTGAAAGATGGTCAAACGAGAGGAAGAGCGTCGAGCAAAGCCACTTAAAGAAGAAATCAAAGCCATTGATAGTGGTATCGAAATCCGAAACTCGGGAAAGATGGAGTGGCAAAATTTTATCTCCCGAGGAGCGCAAAGAATTGATAAACCTGTTTAGAGGGGTTTGAGGTAGTCTTGCTTGATCCTATAAGGATAAACCAGGGGAATGCCCTGTTGTTGAGCAAAGCAAGACTTCATCTGCTTTAGACATCCAGTTGAAGAGTACAATTTTAAAGAGATAAGCATCAGACATCCTGTGGAGCTGATGAGATATTGAGAGAAGATTTTCGGATAAAGAGTTGTGGAACCTTGAGCATAAATTTAAGATCTTCAAGATGGGAGTGAAGCACAGTGGTTGAAGTTTTGCCTGGCATGCCGTCAGACTCCTAGAAAATTTTCTAAGTCTTTGAACCTTAAGCAACAGAGCTTGTACATCAAATACATCAGGAGGCCATCCTTGATCGTTTGAGCTTTTATAGCCAAAATCCTAATGTTTTAAAATCCATTTGTAAACCCTTTGGGCCAACAATTTAAAGCCAATGTTTCCTTTCAAACACATTATAAACCCGGGGCATTTATGCACCCGAACTACGTCGGACCTGATCCCCATTTCTTCAGGGGTACGTAGGCAACTTGATTTATTCAGGTTCGGTCAAACCTTGGGATAAAATCCCTTTTCAAAATTTTGAAGCTAAATGCTAAACCATTCTTTGAAAAATCCTTAAGCGAACTACGCGGATCTGATCCTCCATTTTTGGGGTACGTAGGTAGTCTGGCTAGACCAGATTCGGTCCAAATCCTTAGAACCTTAGGTATTCAACCCTTTTGAACCCGAGCCCACCTAGAAAGTCCTTCTGGTGAAACAAGTAAAGGTTCGAGGCGAATGAAAAGAAAAAACAGAAAGAAAAGAATGAGAGTCTGAAGACCCGCTAGGTTGAAAACCCGAAAGGGCGGCCTAAAGAAAGATGAAAGTCATTTTTCTTGCTAAGTCAACAAGCAAAATGATTGACTTATCAGAAAGTAAGGGTAGTGGTATGCTAGATTGGAAACTTGAAGAGACAATCTAGTCAGAGGCAAATACTTCCCATGAAAAGTTGAGTTGAATAGAAGCAGAATGAGTTCCTCAGTTACGTAGAATTCCCAAGTTTGAGTACAAGCAAAAGTTGAGACAAGTAGTCTTTTAGACTGAAAGCTTGGAAAGCAAAAGTTGAGATAATTGGTCTTTTAGACTGAAAACTTGAAAATTAAAAGTTGTGACTTCTTGTGAAGAGGAGACTCAAGAAGACGGAGAAACAATCACTGCATAGGGTAGGATCTTGGAATCCGAATAGTGTCAACGAGACTTACTTTGACACCTTTTTAAACTAGGGGCATTAAAACCGAGCAACCCAAAGGGGGTAATAACCATGACGGAAATCCCGATGGAGGAAATTAGAGCATCTTGACTTGGTTTTTGAGACTACTCTAAGAGTGGCTGACCTTACCATTTAAAAATAACACATTTTATCTAAGGGTGAATCAAAATTTAGTCAAGTCCCTTGAATATTGTAAATCTTCTTTGAAAGAGTCCTCAGGAGTTTGTTCCTTGTTTCTCATTATTTTCTTTTAGAATCCAAAGTGTTTGACACTGAAAAGAATGGGTGTACACCTTCCGAAATGTAAAGAAAAATCTAGAGTGGATCCTGGTTTAAGAATCAAGGAAAGGGCAAGAAACATTTGGTCCAAACCTACCAGAGACATCAAGCCTCAAGTAATATTCAGCAAAAAGGAAGAATCTTAGATCTAGCCTTTGTGAAGTTGGTTTTACCACTATACCAAAGAAAGAACCCATGCAAACTCGAATTTTTCCTACTTACCTTGGTTCTGCTTTCTTAAGACCTTGTCATGGAAGCGCATCATACTAGGGGCATCTTTTATGACTTGCGTCATAAAAGATATTACACAATGATAACTGAGATATCTATTCTTAGCCAATGGAAACCAGAGAAGCTTGAGCATACTCTTTGAGTTGAATTCCTTGATCAAATTGTACCTTCAGGAGTCAGTTTCAGAAACTTCAATTCCCAGCGGAGTATAGAATCTACTCCTGCATCCTTCAAACCTCATCAGAATGCTTTTCACCTGTTAAAGAGAGTCAGCACCTGAAAATCTCATCAATCTACTTGAGCTTTGCTTTCAGCAAAGATCATGCGCTCGTAGTTATTCTCGGTAAGAAATGACTGGCCCATTATTGAAATCAATCAAAGATGGTAAATTCTTCATTCCTTTTGAAGGTTTTTAATAAGGATAGAAATTGATGGTTCCGTGTTCCACGGTTTGGTTTTTCTTCCATGGTTTTAGAAAGTTTTCAATAAAGGAAGAAATTACTATATTCTGTGTTATACGGTTTGATATTTTCTTCCATTATAAAAAAAAAAAAAAAAAACTCTTTGAGTGTTTTTATAGAGATAGAAGGTACCGAACCAGTGTTACATGGTTGGGTCTTTTTGAAGTTTTTTTTAACAGAGTTGAAAATTACCGAATCTGTGTTACACGGTTTGGTATTTTTGAAAGGTTTTAATTGGAAAAAAAAAATCGCTGATCCTGTGTTACACGGATTGGTCTTTTCTTCCTTCTCCCGGGTATTTAGTACCCTGATGATTAGTATTGTAATGTCAAGCAGTGACTTACCTAATCATCGTTCCGCAATGTGCAGCTTCCTAACGTGTTAGGAGTCATGCGTATCTGTGAAGAGGTTTGTATGGGACTGTTTAGCAGGACATACAAATTTGGGTTTACGTGGAACTGTTTAGCAGAACCGCGTGATCCGGAGTGATTCTCTACCTTGAAAGAGAGGAGTCAGAATTACTCGGATAGTTAAACAGATTTATTTTCAGCAATGATCTGTATAACTATCGCTGGGCTTGAGACTTAGTCTCGCCTCGGGTATTAGAAGTTTGAGTTTAGCTCGAATATTCGAATATCCTTTTAAATGGTCGAGTAAGTTTGAGACTGATCGACAAGATAAATTACCGAACCTGTGTTACACGGTTTGGTCTTTTTGAAAGATTTTAATAGAGATAAATTACCGAACCTGTGTTACACGGTTTGGTCTTTTTGAAAGATTTTAATAGAGATGGAAATTACCGAACCTGTGTTACACGGTTTGGTCTTTTTGAAAGATTTTAATAGAGATGGAAATTACCGAACCTGTGTTACACGGTTTTGTCTTTTTGAAAGATTTTAATAGAGTTGGAAGTTACCGAACCTGTGTTACACGGTTTGGTCTTTTTGAAATGTTTTAGTAGGGAAAATATTTCCGATCCTGTGTTACACGGATTGGTCTTTTCTTCATTCTCCCGGGTATTTAGTACCCTGATGATTAGTATTGTAATGTCAAGCAGTGACTTACCTAATCATCGTTCCGCAATGTGCAGCTTCCTAACGTGTTAGGAGTCATGTGTATCTGCGAAGAGGTTTGTATGGGACTGTTTAGCAGGGCATACGAATTTAGGTTTATGTGGAACTGTTTAGCAGAACCGCGTGATCCGGAGTGATTCGCTACCTTGAAAGAGAGGAGTCAGAGTTACTCGGATAGTTAAACAGATTTATTTTCAGCAATGATCTGTATATCTATCGCCTGGCTTGAGACTTAGTCTCGCCTCGGTATTAGATGTTTGAGTTTAGCTCAAATATTCGAATACCTTGATATTTGGTCAAGTCTTAGACTGATCGGCATTATAAAATTTTTACCCTTTGAGTATTTAGTTTTGAACTTGTTTTGGACGAGTTTCAATACATTGGTCTTTGGCCTATTTTTGCAGGTTTCTAAAAAGGAAAAACTCTTTGAGTGTTTGGAGTTACATTTCTCTTAGACAAATTGTGACGTGGTTTCTAAAAAAAAAAAATGAAAGCTCTTTGAGTAATTGAAGTGATTGGTTTGTTTGTTTGGTTTGTGCTCTTTGAGCAATTGTTATGTTTACTTTGGTTTAGCCTGATAAAAAAGGAAGAAGAAGTGTTTGTGTTTTTGTAATCGTTCGTTCGTTTTTTGTTAACTAGTTTTGTTAGTTGAGTCATGAGTATTAGGGAGAGACTATCTCTTTGAGATGTTTTAGTTGCCGAGTTAAGAGTCGGTGAGAGGCTATCTCCCTTTTGTTGGTAGAGTTTTACCTTTGTGAATATCGTTTTAAAACTGAAAACCCAAAAATTTGCTTTGCTTTCGGGTCAGTCAAAATGTGTCGTCTGTTCAGCTTTGCCATTCGCGTGTTACACACGCTCTGCCAAAGAGGGGCATCTGTAGACACCCCATTTTGACCAGACCCAGGTTCGCAATTAGCTGGTGCGAAACCTCGCCAAACCAGTGAGTTAGGGCCTCAAATTGCGCCCTAAGCTAGGTTAGGGTCCCCCATAGGTCCCTGTAAAATTTCGTCGAAATCCGAGTTGGTTTGCCCTGCGAACGGACCGAGTCAGTGTCGTTGTGTAAATGCAGAAGGGGGGCAAATTATCCGCACAGGGGGGTGTCTTTTTGTAAAATAGCTGAAGTTTTGCCTTTTGTCTAATAAGACAAAGCGGCGGAGGTGCGCTTACAAATTCGCGCGCCTTATCCGTAAGAGTAGTGCCGTTATCAACAGCATATTTTTTATATATATAAAAAAAAAATCAGAAAAATCAAAAACACTGTTCATTCTCGTCGAAAACGAGAGAGAGATTTTCGCGGTGAGAAAAAAAAAGAGATTTGGGTTTTTTCGTTTTTTTCCGGCAAGAATCCGGTTGGATTCCGGCCAATTCCTCCTCCGGCAACCTCCTCCTCCGGCCAAGCATCTTCTCCGATCGGATTTTCCGATCGGATCCCCATCTCCTTCTTCTTCTTCTTCTTCTTCTTCTTCTTCTTTTTCTTCTTCTTGATCTCTGCAACTCCGGCCGAATCCCACCTCTGCAACTCCGGCCGAATCCCACCTCTGCAACTCCAGCCGCATCCTCCGCCTCTTCCTCCTCTCCGATCCATCTCCTCCTCTAGCACCTCCTCCATCTCCACACTCATCTTCTCCGGTAGCTTCTCTTTCCGGCAACCTCCAACCTTCTCTCTGCAGATCCACCGGTTCCACCACCGATCCTCCTCTTCTGCAGATCCACCGACTCTGGCAACTTCCTCCTCCGACCAAGCTTCTCCGATCCACCTCCAAAAGCCGGCCATTCGTTGTTAGATTCTCAGATCTGAGATCTGAAATCTCAGATCTGAGATTGCAAAGAGAGAGAGAGAGAGAAAGAGAGGGAATCGGGTTTCTCCCTTCGCCAATCATCTTATCCGATCGGATTTTTCGATCGGATCTGATCCTTCTCCGGCAGCCGCATCCTCCAACTCCTCCTTCTCCGGCCAACTCATCAACCTTCTCCGGCAGCCCCCATCTTCTTCGATCATCTCCGACGAATCTCCGTTTCTCTCCACCACCGAACATCCCTTTTCTCTGCAAATCCGATTCCCTTATAACCCTTCTCCTTCTCTGATCCAATCTTGTCTTCTCCAATCGGAATCATCGGACCTCCGATCGCCTTCAAAACCCCCATCTCCTTCTTCTCCGATCCTCCTGCAATATCTCATATTCCGATCTTCAATTTTTCCGACAATCTCGAAATTTAGTGGATTAATTTGCAGATCTGCAGATCTAATGGTAATTTTTAGCTTTGATCCGATTGTTCTTACAACAGATCTGATTAATTGAGATCATCTGATCGTATTCTTGAGGCCTTCATCTCCGGTACCTTTTGAGAATCTCCGGCAACTTCGAAATCTGCAGAGAAATCCAAGCTCAAACAGGTAATTGATTTTTCTTGTCTTAAATCTCGCTTAGCTTAAGCTAGTTTTTGTTAATCTCTTCCCAATATTCATTTAATGATATGTGACCGTGATTCTATCTAGAATTCATAGCAATTCTTTCAGGATTTACAGTGAACTTTCTTGTGTGTATCTTTGTGTGTGCAATGGTTATGTTTTGTTAAGAATAATGATATTCTTTCCAAGATCTATGATTATTGTGCAAGAATCCCTGTGATCCGTGATATCCTTCTTTGCACATAAATTCTGCCTATAAATGTAATTCCAAGTTCAGTCCCTGTTGTGCATAGTTTATGTCACTGTTTTAACGCATAACAGCTCTTTCTTCTAGTATAGCAGCCTTTTAATTCATATCTGAAAGAATTACCAGGTTATTGGTAAAAATATAAAAAATATAAAAATAAATAAGTATCATGTGCAAACTGACCTTGATGATAATGTGTATGTGCATTTGTGTGAGTATATAGGATAATACCTGTAATAATTACTCTTGAGTTATTTATTTAGAGGATTGGACATATGTATGTTATAGCTTGATTTTTTGTTATGGGTTGTTATAATTGAATGGATTTTGGACAAAGTAAACTTTATTTTTATTCTATTAAAAAAATGAAAATCAGTTTTTTTTTTGTTTAGATCTATAGGTTTAGATCACTTCAATTTGGGCGATGAAGGCGCTAGCCCAAGCCCATCTTTAGGGGACTCGCTCAATCTAAGTAGCGCTCCCCTCTCTTGTTTAGTAGGCCTACTCAACCTTTCAGATATGCCCCTGTTACGCACTACAATTTGTATAAATTAGAATTATCATAAGGGTAGGGGTATGAAGCCAAGCCGAGTAGGGAGTTCTTTCGCATAGGAGTCAGCCCTTGATTAGAGAGTCTTTGACTCATTCGCCTTTTAGGTGGTGTTATTAGGAGAGTCTTTGACTCATTTGTCTTTAATGTAGTGTTATTAGAGAGTCTTTGACTCATTTATCTTTTAATTAGCATTAGTGGAGTCTTTGACTCGTGTTTCCATCTCTTAGAGAGTCTTTGACTCGTATATCCTTTAGTTGTTGTCAATGGAGTCCTTGACTCGTGTTTTCGTCTCTCTTAGAGAGTCTTTGAATCGTGTTTCCATTTCTTTTAGAGAATCTTTGGTCCATTTATTCCTTTGGTGTTGTTATTAGAGAGTCTTTGACTCATTTATCTCTTTCGCAGTTTTTCTAGAGAGTCTTCGACTCATTTGTTCTTTCAGTTGGATTTATTGGAGAGTCTTTGACTCGCCTTTCCTTTTGCAGTATCTTTAGAGAGTTTTTGACTCTTTTATCCTCTAGTTGCTTTTATTAGAGAGTCTTCGACTCGGTTGCTTCCTTTGTGTTGTTATTAGTGGAGTCTTTGACTCGTGTTTCATTCTCTTTCAGGCTAGTCTTTGACTCATTCGTCTTTGCGCTTTTATCTCTTAGTTGGTGTTATTAGAGAGTCTTTGACTCGTTTGTTCTTGTTAAGGAGTCTTTGACTCATTTGTTCTTGTTAGGGAGTCTTTAACTCATTTGTCTTCTTCGGAGAGCTGTGCTCGCTTGTGATCTTAGATCATTCCTTCGCCTTTGGCGTTAGTTTACTTGGTTTAGGGGTTTCCCTTGTTGGCTCTAGGGTTTGGCCCTAGGTTTTTTCTTTGTATTTTCCCTTAGGTCTTTGACCAAAAGGGTGAAAAAACACTTTAAAACTTCAAAAGCATTGGAAAAAGTTTTAAAATCCAAAAACATTGAATATTTTAAAAATTCAAAAACATTAGAAATTTAAAACATAAAAAATAGTTGATTTGCTGTAAGTGTTTGTTATTTTGAGAGTTCGTTTCGAACTACGTTGGCTTGATCCTCTTTCACGAGGTACGTAGCGCAGCTTGGGATTCATGTCCCAAGTCCAGCCAAACTTTTTTTGTAAATAATAGTTTAAACTTTCTTCCAAAACCTTTAAAATCTTGTTTTCAAAAGATCTTCCTCTAGAGTTAGGAGTTTCTCCTAGATAGAGAGTTTTAGAGTTAGGGTTTTTCTTTTGATAGGTTGTTTGATTGTTTGTTTGCTGTGTGCTTGTTTTAGAGTTAGGGGTCTGTCCTAGAGTTATAGGAGCGCCTCCGTCCGGTCAGTTGGCAATTCACATCGCCGACTGATGACTAGGTCTTGGATACGTTAGCGATCCCTTGGTTTTCCTTAGGACACACAGCCTAGTTACACATAGGTTGTAGGAACCACCTGCATTAGCTTAGGGCTAACCTGCATTTAGTTAGGGCATATAGTGTGTCCTAAAATTCACAATTCACTGAAATTTAAATAATCGTACAATAAACTTTAATAACTAGTCTGGTCTTTTAGATCATGTCTAGGATAGAGGTCTAGGTGTCTTAGGCATCCTAGCTTAGAATAGGTGCGAAGAACTACGTTGCCTTGATTCTCGTGGAGGCGGGGATACGTAGGCTTCTTTGGATGAATACCAGACCATCCGAGGACTCGGGCTAATAATTTAGAGTCTTAGGATTTATTATGTTGTTATTATATGTTTTGATGTGTTTTCTTACTTTCTCGTACTGATCATATACCTTTTGCTGTGGCTTGCATGTGTTTGCATATCAGAACTTAGACACCCATTAGGTTTGTCACTCATAACCTAGCTATGCTTAGGTGGCACATCTTTCATTTTATTTTATATGTGTTTATTATCTTTATCCTCAGGAAATGCATGCTTAGGTAGACGATTCCTGAGGATTGTTCCCATTTCAGATGATTTTTACCCAAACTTCTTTGGAGTTAATAATAAATGGCATAAGAGACCAAGTGCTTGCACTCGG
The DNA here is from genome assembly GCF_043159265.1 of Tasmannia lanceolata. Taxonomy (NCBI): domain Eukaryota; kingdom Viridiplantae; phylum Streptophyta; class Magnoliopsida; order Canellales; family Winteraceae; genus Tasmannia; species Tasmannia lanceolata. Next base: position 10,618,437 of record NW_027518706.1, on the reverse strand, counting down.
ACGAATCGGGGGTGCTCTCAGACCTTCCCCATTCGTAACCAGGCACGAACCCATATATATTTCTGGTTATCCATTGTACAGAGGATTTGATTTTAGGGTTCCATGGCATATCCATGGATGGCGACTCTGAGTTTATTTCAGGTATGTCTCGGTTTCGAACCTCGGTTCTGGATCAAGACATATCTCTTTCTTTTATATCGCCACTCGTGCTATGCTATGAGGGTGGCATCCGTTTTGAGAGTTCCTTGGTAGAGCTCTCCTTCACACGTGGATGATCCGGATGTTGTTAGGGACCCGTTCCCTCACTACCTCTTCGGATCGGGGTCCACAGCCATCTATCTTAGCCACTACTACTTTAGAACCTTTGACATACTGTTCTGAAATACTGTTATGAACATTGTTTTGAACTCTGAACCTATGAACTATCAGTTACAATTTGAATATCTTGAACCATCTGAATATGAACCTTTGACATTTTTGAACACTTCTGTGGAGGATTCGATGATTTCTGGACCCTGTCTTATGGGGGTATGTGAACCCCGATCCGAGATAGGCGGCGAGGGAACGGGTCCCTAACACCATCTGGATCATCCACGTGTGAAGGAGAGCTCTACCAAGGAACTCTCAAAACGGATGCCACCCTCATAGCATAGCACGAGTGGCGATATAAAAAGAAAGAGATATGTCTCGATCCGGAACCAAGGTTCGAAACCGAGACATACCTGAAATAAACTCAGAGTCGCCATCCATGGATATGCCATGGAACCCTAAAATCAAATCCTCTGTGCAATGGATAACCAGAAATATATATGGGTTCGTGCCTGGTTACGAATGGGGAAGGTCTGAGAGCACCCCCAATTCGTCCGAGTGCAAGCACTTGGTCTCTTATGCCATTTATTATTAACCTCGAAGAGTTTTGGGCAAAAATCATGTGAAATGGGAACAATCCTCGGGAGTCGTCTACCTAAGCATGCATTTCCTGAGGATAAAGATAATAAACACCCATAAAATAAAATGAAAAATGTGTCACCTAAGCACAGCTAGGTTATGAGTGACATGCCTAATGGGTGTCTAAGTTCTGATGTCCAAACACATGCAAGATATAGCTAAAGGTATAGGATCAGTACGATAAAGTATGAAAACACATCAAAACATACGATGACTACACAACAAATCCTAAGACTCTAAATTATTAGCCCGAGTCCTCGGATGGTCTGGTATTCATCCAAAGAAGCCTACGTATCCCCGCCCCCACGAGAATCAAGGCAACGTAGTTCTTCGCGCCTATTCTAAGCTATGATGCCTAAGACACCTAGCCCTCTATCTTAGACTCGATCTAAAAGACCGGACCAGTTATTAAAGTTTCTTATACGATTATTTAAGTTCCAGTGAATTGTGGATTTTTAGGACACCCTATATGCCCTAACTAAATGCAGATTAGCCCTAGGCTAATGCAGGTGGTTCCTACAACCTATGTGTAACTAGGCTGTGTTTCCTAAGGAAAACAAAGGGTGTACTAGCGTATCCTACTCTAGTCATCACTCGGCTATGTGGATCGCCGACTGACCGGACGGAGGCGCTCCTATAACTCTAGGACAGACCCCTAACTCTAAAACAAGCACACAACAAACAATCAATCAAACAACCTATCAAAAGAAAAACCTAACTCTAAAACTCTCTATCTAGGAGAAACTACTAACTCTAGAGGAAGATCTTTTGAAAATGAGGTTTTAAAAGGTTTTACTTATTCAAAAAGATTTAAAATGTTATTTACAAAAGTTTGGCTGGACTTGGGATATGGATCCCAAGCTGCACTACGTACCTCGGAAGAGGATCAAGCCAACGTAGTTCGAAATGAACTCTCAAACTACGCTTCTAAAAGAAACACTCAACACTTTAGATTTTTTTAAGGTTTTTTAAGTTTTCAAATGTTTTTTGGTATTTTTAAAGTTTTCAAATGTTTTTGAGGTTTAAATTTCTAATGTTTTTGGATTTTAAAGCTTTTCCAATGCTCAAGACCTTTAAATGTTTTCAATCTTAAAGGGAACACGCAAGTAAGACCATAAACTAAGGCAAAGCCTTAAAGCAAAAAGGGGAAACCCCAAACAAGCAACAAAGGTCTCAAAGAGACGATCCACAACAAGAAACTGGCGTCTCAAAGAGACAAACCACAACAAGAAAGATAGTGCCCCAAGAACAGAGAAAACAATCTAAGATCCTAAGCAGGGAAGGCTCTATATGACTGAGTTAGTCTCTAATGGAAAAACTCCTAACTAATAACACTAGGGAGGAAGTACAAATGAGTCAGAGACTCTAATAACACTACAAAGGATGAATGAGTCAAAGACTCTCTAATCAGGGCTGACTCCTATGCGAATGGACTATCGAATAAGGAGAAGCTCACAAGTAAAAAGGAATAAAAGACCCTGTGCATAGTTGGCAAAGGTGAAACACCCAGCCGGGCCGGACAGCTACCTAGCCCAAGGGTGCAACAAATGTGCAACCCAATACCCATAAGGGTAGGGGTATGCTGTCAAGCCGAGTAAGGTGTTGTTCCAAAACCAAACGACGCAGAAAGAGGAGGTTTAGCAAGAGAATGAGACTGGGTAAGTCTCTTAGACACAGAGGTAGGATAGAGAAAAATGCTAGCAAGACTGGGCAAGTCTCCTATATACAAATGAGGGGTATGCTACTTGGACTGAGCAAGTCCCCTAAGGATGGGCTTGGGCTAGCGCCTTCATCGCCCTCGCAATGAGAGGGGACTCTAGTGCCTAAAGAAAATTAACAGAAATCTATAAGACTGTGTTAGTCTATCAAAGAGAGAAGAAAAGGCTACCAGATAATCGCAAACTCATTCTATTCTTATAAAAATAAAACAAGTGCTAAGCAAAGAAAAAATTTCAAAAAAAAAAAAATACACAATCTATAACAATCATAAAATGATAAACAACATTAATTAGTCCAGACCAGCCGCTGGATAGCCTAATAAAGTAAAAGAAAATAATATCAAACACTTCTATGCCCAACCACGAACACCACCCCAATATGGGGATGAAATCAGATGATGCTAAAGTAATCATCTGATATCATAATACACATGATAATATTTCTAATCCCGCCTTGAAATCAGACAGTACTCATGTTGATAATATCGAATAGAGTAGTCATCTGATCTCCTTCTTTCCTAAAACAATTTATTTAAATTAAACAAATATGATAAGCTTCAAGATAATCTCACCTGAACAGTCCATTCATTATTGTCTTCAGAACCTAACTCAATGCTTAAGATAAGAAGAGTATTAGAAATATCAAAAGATTATGATAATTCCAATTAGTAAAAATTTCAGTGCATACAGGGGACATCAACTTGTGCAGATCCAAGTGCGAAGCGGTGAGTCACAAAACATAAAGACGGGCTCCAAGTAACCTTATCATTGCCCAGAGAAGGGTTAATCCCTAAGCCCATGAGAAATGATGAGATAAGCAGAGACATGAAGGGCAAAGGGATGGCTCAAGAAACATTCCGTCATCGCCATAACCCGGGATACGAAAATTTTTAGAAACCAACGACAATGTCAAATGCTAGTGACAACTACGGACTCCAATGAAGATCCAGACGACAAGAGGAAACTCTAGAACTCTGAAACGAAACCCGGATATCGACGTAAAATCCAAAGGGGAGAGAGGAGAAAGGAAGAGGAGAGGCTCCGAGTCGAGATCAAAACTTCAACAAAATCAGATCCAAAATCCAAGGTTCAACTCTATTCCATCCCCACATTTTCGTGAATGCATGTAATAATTTTTCTGCCAAAACTTAGCAGTACCTGCACCGATCCTTGAAAAGAGTACTGCCATCACAATACTCACAAAGATTCTACTCGCTTATGAAAATGAGGATAGAAAGTTCCAAGATTAAACCTAGTCAAAATCATGTGACCATTGTGGTACAGAATGAACCAAAAGAGAGATATGCGAACTGGAAAACTGAAGATACACTCCATTTTCAATGAAGGCCTCTGCTACCTAATGGGCATGACAGAGAGAAACCATGATCATACAAGTACCCAAATCAATGGTTCGCAAGTCGAACCAAATGGCTCCCACCCATGGTCATGTAAACAAAACAATGAACGTAACTCGGTGAATCCAACAGTTAACATCTTAGAAATTTTCAAAGCAAGGATCAACCACAAGCCATGGAAGCATATCCTTTCTCCTAGACAAAATTACCATGCTTCTTGCTATCAAGCGAACCCATCCTGACTGAGTTTATCAATGTAATTAATCAAGACCATCATGATTTTCGAAATAAGACTAAACAATAATAATGAAAGCAGAAAAAAAATGGGTAACGCTTATATGGCTATCAACAATAGCTATGGACAAAAGAGGGCACATCTATACCATTCAGATCAACATGAATCATTCAGCAACCTTGAATTTAAGGAGAAAATAATCAAATTACCTGAGTTTTCCGGCAAGCCCAGATTGGGATTTCTCTGCCGGAGTCGGACTCGTATTGAGCTCGGGCCGAATTTTCTTCTTCTCCACCTACTCTGCCTTATAAATCCTCTTCTCTACCACTTATTCAACCTAACCCAGCCCTCCTTTTTCTTCTTGGATCTCCTTCACTGCTGTACTCGGACAACAGATCGGATTCCAGCAAAATCAACGGGAGAAGCTGAGTCGATTCGGTCTCCTCTCTCTGATTCACTCTATCTCTACTCTCTCTGCTTTTTTTTTTTAGCTTTTAAAGAAATGGAAATGGGGGAAAATGGTGTTTGGGTGGTTGGATTCCAGAAGAGGGTGACCGGATTCCGGTGGGATTACCGGAATCCACGGAGGTTGGATGAAAGATAGGGAGAAAGGGAAAATGGCAGATGAAGGGGATGGTGGTGGCTTGAAGGGATGATGGAGAAGTGAAGAGGGTTTGCAGAGATTTTGGGTGCCGGATTCCAGGTTGAAGGTGGTGGAGGTAAGGGATTGGTGGTGGTGGCCGGTGGTTTTCTTCTCCTCCCCTCTCTGCAATCTCCCTCTCTTTCTCTATTTTTTCCCTCTCTTTTTTTTTTTTTTTTTTTTTTTTTTTAATGAAATGGGGGGAAGAAGGTGGAGAGATGGAGGTGGAGGATGGTCGGAGAATGGGTTTGGTGGTGATGGCCGGCCGGTGGGAGTTGCAGATGGCTGGCCGGACGGTGGAGGAGTGATGGTGGTGGTGGCCGGCGGCTATGGGAGATGGTGGCTTGGGTGGATTTCCGGCAAACCAACCGGAGAAGATGGGAGGTGGACACGGGTCGGATTTTGGAGGTGGGTTTGAGATGTAGGTGGCTGTGTGTTGCAGAGATGGAGATGATCAAAGGTGGGTTTGAGCGTGGGGATGAAGATGGGTTTAAGGGATAGAAATGGGTTTTGAAGTGGGTTTCTATGGGGGTTTTGAAGTTGAAGATGGTGGAAAGGGGAGTTAGAGCAGAAGAAGGATTGAGAGAGGAGTTTTAATGGAGGTGGCCGGAATCGATGGGTTGGCCGGAGAAGAGGGGTTTTGCCGGAGAGGATGCGATGGTGGCTGGAGAAGAAGAAAAAAGAAGGAAAAGAATGGAGGTGGAGATTGAGAAGTGGTGGGTGTGGGTTTGGGATGTGGGTTTTGAGAAATAAGAGAAGAAGAAGAAGGAGAATGGGTTTGAGGTGGTGGTGTTGACCGGTGGCTAGTGGAGGAGGTGATGGGGCCGGTGTCTTGCCGGATTCCGGCCAGAGAGATCGGAGGAGATGGCTGGAATAGGGAGGGTTGAAATGGGTTTGGATATTAGGGGAAATGGGTATTGAGGTGGTGGGATTCCGGCAAGGGTGGCCGGATTCCTCCCTCTCCTTCTTCTTCCTCTCTCACTTTCTCTTTCTCTCTTCTCGGCTTTGAACGAGAGAAAAAAAAAGAAAACCAGAAAAAGAAATCCTCCCTTTTGCCCTAATTCGATGGTCTCTTATAAGACCATAAAAAATTATACCCCCCCTCCTTCATGGACACCCCCCTAATGCATTCAATGACCCCTCTTTTACACAGCAAGGGGGTTGGCCAGGGCGAGAAAAATAGAAATGATATTTTTCAAAGCCCTGCTGTTCCGTGGGCAGCCCCCATCCATGTATTTTGGTATTCTTCTATATAGGGTTAGTGGTCCAGGTAGGAAACAGGGGAGGAGAATTTTTGCAAAATATCTTCTCTCTTTTGATCCCAACCCTCCAAATTGCCTTTTTGTTCAAGGGTTGGGATCAAAGGAGGCATAACCAACTAGGAAGCTTCCAAGGAAGCTTTCTAAGATGCTCTCCCAACTAATCATAACCATTAACCTCCCTTAAGCTAGATTAGGGTCTAATGATTACTTGCAAAAGAAGAAAGAAATCTTTTTCTTATTTACAGAAATGCCCAGCTTCTGGATAATGCACCCCTCAATTAAGTTGTACACTAATCTGCATACCCCTATATCTCCCCGGACAGCCCATTACGAAATATTTGAACTGGTTTTCTAGGCTTCTGCGCACCCCTTTTCTGGCTAAATCACCACCCTTCTGAACTTGTCCCACGACACTGCCTTAGCTCGTTTGCTAGGCAAACGTGCAAAGATCTTGAAGAAATTTTACAGGGGCCCTGGTGGGACCCTAAGCTAGCCTAGGGCGTAATTTGGGGTCCACATACACTGATTTGAAAAGGTTATGCACAAAACAAGGAGGTGCAGGGCACGGTCAAAATGGGGTGTCTACAGGGTAAAACATTTGGCAAACTCTGGACCCACCGCGGGGGTAGTACACTGGAACTTCTGGCCCGTCAGTGGGATAAAACGCTGGCCCTGTCGACTTGTATCTGAACTTGAGAAACTAGTTTCAACACCGTGGACTGTCGGTGTATAAGCAATAACATGTCTTCTGAACTATGCCGATAACTCTAAAGTGTATTTGAACTATGAACCCTCTGTATCTGAACTCTGAAACCTTTGACTTAGATTCGAACCGAGACTTGAATTTGCTTTATTGCACTTTTATTTCAGAAACCATATTCGACATGCACTTATAACTGTGGGTGCCTATGAATCAGCTAAGACTTTGAACTCCGTTTTGACTTTGACTATCTGACCCTATTGAACCCTGTTATATTAGACTGTGCTTAGAGTAGTGCTTTATTATGTACTGAGCTTTTCAGCTGACTGTGGATACTCAACATTTTTTTCAGGTCTTGATCCTCGTGAAGTTAACGAGGAATAGGACGCTTAGCTGGGATTTGAATTTGGCTCAGAAACAAAATTAGTTTATTTGATTTCAGTTTATTAGGAAGTGAGTACTTGAATAAGATGTAATGACTTTATTATTTATTTGTTTGATTCTTGGGGGGAGATGAGATTTGATTTGACTTTGATGGGTCCGCATAAATTCAACTTTGATATTTTAGTTATGGAATGCCAGATTTATTTTGTTATTGCTTGTAGCCTTGTACATTTGTGGGATTCGTCTTGCAGGTGTACGGCGCTGTCTTGTCCTACGCCCAGGGTGGGGTTTGGGGCGTGACAATAGAGGAAATCAAAACTCTTCTTTTGTATATGGTGAATACAATCAATCTCGTTCCTTTAATCGTCCTATTCCTTCAACTAATTCTGATAGTATTTTTGGTCGCCCTCCATTCCCACCTCCTAAACGTGATATATGTCAAATATGTAATAAACCAAATCGAGTTGCTCTTGACTACAAAAATCGCTATAATCAAGCTTACACAGTCGATCATCTTCCACAGTCGTTCGCTGCAATGAATTTCAATAATAACAATCATCACCCATGGTATCCTAACACAAGAGCGTCTTCACATACGAATCCATCCGAAGGTAGTGTTTCCACTACAAATCCTTATAATGGTTCAGACAGAATCTATGTGGGAAATGGTCAACTTCTTCCCATTTCTCACATAGGCCAGTCAATTTTAAAAACTCCAAAGCATAATTTTAAAATGAAAAATGTTTTAGTTGTTCCTAATTTGAAGAAAAATCTTCTTTCAGTACAAAAATCTTTCGCTGATAATAATGTTTCTTTTGAATTTAATTCTAATGGTTTTCGTGTTAAGGATTTGGGCAGAGGATTGCTATTTGGTTTCTGCTTCTATTTTCAGTTACATGTACCAAGCCTCTGTTGTGGTAGTTTTAATAAGGGTTGCCTCTTTCTATCTGATTGTTGTCTTCTTGTAGTGTGTGTTTGCCCATGTTATGTCCGAGGCAAGGGCTAGTCCTCCTCCTCTTGAATTTTTCAATAGATTTCAGATGTGGATTCTAGTGTGGAGATTGTGGTTTATGAAGGCTTTCTTCATCAACTTTTCTAGAGGCTTATTTGTATCACTAAATTCAGTACCCACTTTTGTTGATGCCGATTATTATCACTAAATTATCTACTCTCTGTAGTCTCTCTATTTTTTGTGTGTGTTCCGAATTCTGTTGGATCCTTTTATTGCTTTACCTAATTAAAATTTGTAATGAGTTGGAACTTTTAGTGTAGTTTTAGACTTTTAGGCACGGTTTGGATTGCATGAATTGTTTGGAAAAGAAAAGATTTCCCAAAATTTCTTGTTTTTCCATCATTTAATTAAAATTAAAAACAATAACTTAAACCACCGTAGTTCAATATTTAGAGGGATCTTCAATTTATAGTGATATCCTTTTAAATAAGCCATAATCATATGATTTCCCTATGAATAAGGGAAATGAAAAAAGAAAATTAGGAAAAGAAATTCCACGAGAAATGTTTTTCCTCCAATCCAATCAGGGCATTTGATTTGATTTAATTCATTCTAATCAGATTTATTTTAGTTATGTACTTAGCTTCTTTTATTATTTAAACAGTTGTCAAAGGTTATTACAGTTCCCAAAACCCTCTAGAAATCAATTAAAACAGAAAAGATAATCTAAGGTTGTGCAAGTACTAAAACATGGTAATGCCAATACCAGTGGCCTAAACAGAACATCTTGCACTTATTATTCAATAGAAGGTACAAAAAATTAAGCAGACATAAGAATGTGACTCTCCCATCAATAACAAAACAAACAGTCAAACACCCTATAATCAATAGTTCCCTCTTTTACTAGGCAATTCAGTGGTTCCAGGTTCATCAGACATAAGAGATGTAAAGTAGAAGGGCCCAAGTGTATACTTGATATGATCTCCATAAACATGAGAGGGTCGACTGAGCTTCACCTCTGACCGGCCTCCGGCAAAGTCGGTGAGGATGTTACAGGAGGGTTCTGGTGATGACACGAGCCTCACGGAGCAATCTCCGGCTTTCAATTCCTTCCCATTGATGTATCTCTCAACACTCATTTCAAACTCGCCCTCTTCGTCGGTCTCGTCGTTTGCATAGTACACCACTCTTTCCCGCTCGTCCATGCATGTTAAGGCAACCCTGCAGCCTACATGTAATATACTTTTAATCATTTCACAAGCTTAATTGACGAGCGTTATTAATGCAAATTTGTGCATATTTAGATGATTATAGCACCATTCTTGGTAAATTACAAGTAGAGAAACTTTTTTGAATGATCATTATTTTTGTTAGGCTCCGTTTCTTTCGACGTTAAATGGCCGTAAAACAAATTTTACATTCATTTTTTTCTTTCAACATAAAAATGGACGTAAAATTTGTTTTTTGTTGTGAAGAAAATTTTACGTCCAATTGTACATCGAAAAGAGCCTTTAATAGTGTTTCTTTTGACGGAAAATAAGAGTACAAATTTTACGCCATTTTTTCAGTGGAGTGGAAAAATGAAACCTTAAAAATGGGGGTAAAATTTGCCTGACACCCATTTTTCGTCGAAAGAAAGGAATCCTTAATGAAACAATCATCCTATGGATGGAAGATTAGTCTAATGCTCTTGGACCCACCTTCATCGGATGATTCAAAACCATTGATTAAGCATGATGAAAAAAGACGTTTACAAGTCATTCATTTTTGAATGCCTTAATCTTGAGAATAAGATCAACGGTCTCAATCAATAAGCACATATGCTATGTGTGCATTGGATTATGGTCATTTTTTGTTCATCAGACGAGGTCATCTTGCTAGATGATTTCTTCCTAAGTTATTACATGGGCAAAAAATCCTACGTCATGTGGATAGTTTTGAACTTTTGATTCCAATAATCAGTTTTGGACTCAAAATCTATTCTCAATATCCAAGAGGAACAAGGCACAAAGTACTGATACTATTGAAGTGATCGTGTTAGATCACTCGTTGTATGATAAAGTACTGATGCTATTCAATAATCCAAACTATTTATATGTTTGGTCGAAGGTATGATTGGTCATGTACTAAATTCTAAACCGGTGTGAAGATTCTAAGGCCTTGTTTGTTTTGGATTTTGAGAATGGATTATGAGATCAAAATTGATTATTGGAATCAAAATTAAATGCAATTTTCAGTCTAATAATCAGTTTTCAAATGAAAAAAATCCCAAACCCGGTGAAAATTCAAGAAGAATGAGCTCAAATTGAATACGTAGAGAAGGGATCATAAGAATGCTTCTTATTTTTATGATAACGGCACTAACTTGAAGGCAAATACCAGAAGTATGTTAGATACAAAAAAGAACAGAGAGTACCCTGGATAGGCCGGGTCCCATGGGCCCACTCGTTCCAGCCTTGGGTGCAGTCTTGGCACATCACCTTTCCTCCCACACGGATAACTTTTGTCTCATCTTTCCAACCTTCCATGACTTTGCACCCCATCAAAAGAAATAAAACATTAACATACAGAAATGAGCTCTCTCTCTCTCTCTCTAGTTACAACTTACGAATATCCCCGCCTTTTTCAAAATATCGCAACAATTACACGATATTATTTATTTTCCTTCCATTATATATTTTCTGATATTTTTAAATATTCCATTTTTTCCCACTATAAACTTGAAAGTAACAAAAAAAATATTAAAATCTACACCTGCTGAGAAATTCCTGAGGCAAATATTTGTGACTATGATTGCATCTAATCAGGTTGAGAACTGCCAGAATCCGAAGGAAGCTTACAATCATAAAATGCCAAGTTCATGGCATTCTTTTATTACTGAATTCTGAATTCTGATAATTGTACTTGTAATTCACATATAATTAATATTGCATCCCCCCATGAATGGTAGCATCAAACACTGATAAACTCTACACTTGATCATCCACATATGCTTCCAAAAATTGTCTGATCTTTAACCTTTCTCCGTCCGTGAGATCAGCACCATCGTCCATCAAACGGTTCCTAACCTCCTTATTTAGATCACTAGAATCATTGCTATTAACCTGCAAAAAGCAAGCAAACAAGAAACATAAGTTGTTCAAGATTTGTTAATTGAGGCCCTGCCTTTTTTTTTTCTCGTCTTTTTTTAGAACCAATTATGAGTCCAAAGGGATCATTGGAACTGAAAATTAAACTTAAAATTGAGTCCAATAATCAGTTTTGGACTCACAATCGGTTCTCAAAATCCAAAACTAACAGGGCCTAAGTGAATCGGAGCTTTAGAAAAAACATCTTACATCGACATAATTGTTGACATGGCCATCTTTGTCCGGACGCGTTATCAACTCGTAGTTATTGCATGTCCATTCGCCATCTACAATATACTTGTACTCGTAGTGTCCTTCCGGTAAGAATGGGCTTCAGTGAAAACCAGCACTTTTTACTTTTATATGATTTTTCCTGCGTATAGATTTCCAATTTTGGAAGAAGAGTGGCGTGTATGTGCTTTAGGGAATAGCTGTGAAGAGTGACTGTTGGAGTTGCAGGTCCATAACCCATTTGAGAGGTAGAGCTCTTTGTCAAATTTCTCAAGCATTATGATTTCTACCATTTAATTAATTATATATGACATAATTGATTTTGAGATCTAACATGCATAATGAAAGAGAATTTTACATTTCGATTTGTTGCACAATTTCAAGAATATCATTACATCTTATGTTTATCGGCAATTGCATCAGTAGGAGTATGAGTACGTGTCGGAATCCGACACGGAAATCAAGTGTCGAATTCAGCAAGCCTAAGAAAGAAAGGTTTGTGGCTTCATCAAAATATTTTAATCAATTCTCAAATTTTATTTTTTTACATAATATTATGGTTATGACAATTAATATATTAAAATTTAGAATGATTGAGTAAATATAATGTTCTATTTATGTGAAACAACCAATTACTCCAAAAGCTTAAGCCGTTAGAGATTGCATTAATTAATCTTTTATACTTTAACAATTACCATATAAAACCTTAATATTAGGATGGTTAAAACTCAAAACATGTGGTAATTGTGAAGTTGTAATACTCAGAAAAAAGCATATAAAACTGAGATCTAGAAGTGTCGCAAAGAATATTGAAGTATTGGAATCCGACACGTTCAAAAGAATCCGGGTAACATAGCTGACGAACCATATATGTTCATGCACACAGCACACTAATCATAGACATAATTTTTTTTTTTTTGAAAGATAATCATAGCATAATTTCAATGATGATATTATTCCATTATACTCTATTCCACATTATAATCAAAACCATTCCTTAATGGTTTTAGGATTTTAGCTTTATAATGAACATTGATACTAGATATCACAATACTTTGCCCAGTAACAAAACCCTTTCCAACATTTCCAAGCCATGCTTTTTTGTTGCAGATTAAGATGGATCAATATGTATTAGACTATTGGGTTAATTGGGGCATTTCTAACATTGGAGATCTCTATGATTATTAGGTAATAGATATCTTCACACCCTTTACAACTAGTCATGAATAAACAAAGCCATGATAGAGCGAAGTGCATGTGTATTGGCTAATCTGCCTAAAGGATGACTGGGTTGTAAAATCAGAATTAAAGCCTGTCAAAGATTAGAGGATTTGCACTACAAGGACACTCGATACCAAACAAAAAGGAAATTGAAGACTATAGATGTCATGTTGTGTCCATAGTGAGTTAAAAGTCTTGAGCACGGTAAATTTCGATCGAAATTCTTTAAGGGAATAAAAAGTTAATATTATATTATAAATTTAGACGGTAAATTTCGGGAATTTCGATTTCGGTTTCGTTCCCCACCGAAATCCGAAATTTCGGATTTCAGTAGAAATTTAAAACCATGGTCTTGAGAATACAAACGCAACATCATTTTTCATAGGTTGTATTATAATCTGGGTTTACTTTTAATTGAAGGGTTTAATTATATTGTTGGTGTACTCCTATACCAGTTGACAACCAACGTAACCACATCCTCCAATCCATGTTAAGGAACTTGGGTCATTTTGTTCCATTTAGAAAAGGCTACATAATCTTCATTAAGGGTATTTTAGTCATTTGAAACTTGTAGTAAATAAGACATTCTACTCATATATTTAGTATGAATGATAATACACTCTCCCACATGTTTGGTCTTCTTTTCTCTTTTATTCTCTCCTAAAGAGATTCTCTTTTATTCTACTCATATATTTAGTAAGATATTTAGTATTTATCTATTTTTCATCTCTTAAACCCTAGGTCCTTTTTTCTTTCCCCAAATATTCATTACAAATCATCCCCAACTCCAACCCTATGAATTTTCTCTAGGACTTCTTTCTTTTCTTATTATTCTCTACCTTCCTAACATACAACTCAATGCTCACGTTAGTATCTTACTACTCAATGCTCGCATTAGTATCTGCCTAAGTGAGGAGCTTACAAACAAAGGTATGCCCCATCTTCATTAAGCTAGGTCCATTTTAGCTCTCCTTTGCCCTTGAATCTCTATCTATCTTCTCTCACCATCGCAAATCAGTCCACTCTCCCCCTATCATCTCATGCATCATTATTTAGTTTCTTTTCCACTTCAAAATTCTGTGACTTCTCATCTCAAGAAAATGTGGTAGACAATATCCATATAATGTTTAAAGTAAAAAGCTGAAGGCTGACACCAAGAATTTAGAATTAAAATGTACATATGCCAAGTGGTCATTTAGAAGCAAAAATAAATTGTACAATTGTAATAAATATATAAAAATGAAGTAGCAAGCTCATTGATATCAGAAATAAAATGCAGCAACAGATATTTCTACAAATACCAACAAAATATACTTACCGGTAATTCCCTCCCAAGATTCCACAATCCTCGTTCTTCATCAAATCTCAAAGGAATTCTCTACAAGAAAGTGGGAAAACATTAACAGGCATAAAAATGGAAAATTTTCATGTGAAAATATTCCAAAGTTGGTTGTGATGGGGATCCACTGGTTAGGAGGAAGAAGACAGTCTGGACAGAGCTCTTGGGCACAGAAAAGGCTTCATTCCTTATTCTGACTCGTGTCTCCCATTACGTATTGGCAGGCTGTCCAGAAACTTAAAAGATCCAGTTATAGAAAGAGTTGAAAGGAGACTTTCTCCCTGAAAGAAGAGTTTTCTATCTCGGAGGATTACACTAATCAAAGTAGTGCTAGCTAATGTTCGCCACTTTTATATCTTTGTTTTGCAACCCATTTTCATTATTAACTGATTGGATCAATTTCAGAGAAATTTTTGTGGAATGATAAAGAAGATAAAAGGAAATTTCAATTGATTAGATGGGAGGAGATTGCCACCATAAGGAGCAAGGCGGGATTGAAATCAGAAAGCTTAGAGACGTTAATAATGCATTACTTGACAAATGGATGTGGAGATTTGGAGAGAAAGTAAATCTTTTATTTTATTTTTTTTGACAATCTTCTCCAGAGCAGTGATTGCTGAGAAGTACAGGTTGTGGGCATTGGGGGCTAGGAATCTATGGAAAATTATTGGTGGATGGGATTAACAGTTTGGAGAGATATAATGAAAAATTTCTACATTGTCCCAAAACACTATTTGATTTAGAGTTGTACGTGGGAGGACAATTAGATTCTTGATGGACTGTTGGTGGGGGTCGAATGCCTCTCTTGCTGATTTCTCCGACTTGTGTGGCTTCTGATTGGAATGCCTGTGTGATTGTTTCGATAGGCGAAATGGGAAGGTTGAATGGAAAATTCAATTTTTTTGGAACTTGTTTGAAAGAGAGGTTCACCATGACAGTTATAATGAAAAATTTCTACATTGTTCCAAAACATTATTTGATTTAGAGTTGGACGTGGGAGGACAATTAGATTCTTGATGGACTGTTGGTAGGGGTCGAATGCCGTTCTTGCTTATTTCCCCGACTTGTCCAGAGTTTGGCTTCTAATCGGAATGCATGTGCGATTGTTTCGATAGGCGGAATGGGAAGGTTGAATGGAAAATTAATTTTTTTGGACCTTGTTTGAAAGAGAGGTTCACCGTGACAGTTATTTATAGTAGGATTGACTCAAATCTACATTTGAAGAAGCGATATTGACTGGAGAATTTGGATATGGGAGTTGAATGAGAAGTTCTCAATTCAATCCTTCTGCCAACACCTTGTAATGTCTGCTTCTTCATCCTCTGCCAGAAAAGCTTGGAAGATTCATGCACCACATGGTCTGTGTGTTTTGTTGGACTACCTGCCTCAACAAAATCTTGATGGTGGACCACCTCTGTAGTCGAAACCAATTAGTTGTTAATCATTGTGCCTTATGCATGGGGGATGGAGAATCTATTTATCATCACTTTATTCATTGTTGAGTTGCTAGAGAATTGTGGTCTTTAAATTTAAACAAATTTGGGATTAATTGGATCTTTCCTTCTCATATTGCGGATTTGTTTGAGCAAGAGTTCTGTAAATATGATTTCCCCCAGCCTACCACTTGACCGAGAGTAATGCAAATCAACACATGCACCTCAACACGAGACCCCGTGGAGTCGCCTTCTAGCAAACGGACCCCACCAAATCACTATGCCTATGAATAACTACCTTGTCTAAGGCAAACTCAACTCCATCTTCTAATGAGTGAGCTCCTTCTCTGTCAACCATCGACTTCATCAATATGGCAAAACACTTCCTTGCACTCAAAGCACAATACACGTCAACTCATCCAACATACCTCCATGTTTGGTCCCCACTAGTGTCATCTCTCTTGGCCTCTTGCCGTGTTAGGGTCACCTTGCACAAGGATTCCCATCTCTTTTGTCTATGTACATTTCTCTAGTGTTGAAATGTTCAACACTATTTCTTACGGAAAGGCCTCTCCATAAAGCTTACTATCTAATCATCTCTAAGCCCCTTGGCCATATGATAATCCCATCATTCAACTGCCTAATACTGCAAAGGACCACGCCCATCTTCACATCTGCCAATTCCAAACTATATCGGAACCATAGGTTGCATGGCATGTACCAACCAATCCTCTGAAGGTCTCTGCTCTTTCACTTCTTCAAGCATACTCAACAATGTTAGCACTGTCATTGAAAGGGAAAAAATCCGCTCATGCCACTTCAAGTAAGAAGTATATTGTTCACATAGAACCATTCTCTTTGTAGCACTAACACAATAGCACTAGGAATTCCTGACATTGTGCCTCCACCATATCAACTTTGATAAGATCTCCAAGCTTCCGCTCTTAACTACCTTGCTCTCAAAGCAGCCCATGGCACATGTTCAGCTCAATGATGCCTAACACAATAGTCAGAAATCTTTCGTTTACGCTTCGGAAGGAATCCCACATTAGCTCTGTCCAACCCACTGGCCTTCCTAGGTGTCAAAACACTTTTCTCAATCAAGATTACCAAGCTTGCAGAACTTGGCCAACATTTAGCTCAACTCAGCTTCACTACAAAGCTGACAAGGTTCCTGATCTCTTGTGCCTCTGCACTTGAAATGCACCAACCATAGACATAACCACTTCAACAATTATACCAAGTACCGACACATTTTATATAATCACCTGCACCAAAGTGCCGAATACACACAGTTCTACCTCGTAATTCTATGATTCACTGTTTGAGTCAAACGCGCATTGGAGACAGAGGAGGAAGTTGATGACTTGTTCAATGATGACTCGGTGTCTCCCTCCACCTCTATTGCTCCTCCATCTAGTAGTGATTTACCCCAATAAGAATGACAACGGTGTCTAAAAGAGGTTGTAGTTGGATGCATAAAAATCGAGATAAGACGCATGTCCCAATGGTTCAAGAGGCAGTTCGTCAACTTCAAACAGGAAGGGGTTGGAAATTAAGGTTGTGATGTGGAATCTTGATACTTAATTTTGGTTGAAAATGAGTTTTCATTGAGTTAACTTCGTAGCCATGTAAGACCAAAGAATTGATTTGTTGAACTAGTTGGATCTGAGGGACATGGTAGAGAGTTTTTTTTTGTTAAAGATAAAATGTTTCAGGTAGAAGTAATGGTAAAAGAGAATAAAAGTTAAAACACCTGGCTTCTGATGAAAATTATAATGGGAAGAAAAATTGATGAAAATTATGATGGGAAGAAAAATTATATAAAAGAGTAGAGGCAAAAAAAATATCTTCCTAGTGAAGGTTGTTGCTTGGCATATAAGAGAATTAGGGGTTAGGAAGAAGAAAAAAGCTCTGTGATAAATAGGTTGCGGGAGAAAATTGGACCTCTTTATTATCCTAGAATCCAAGTTGAAGTCTATTGAAAGCAATACTGTTGGTCAAACTTGGGAGAAGGAACAATGGTTGAGAGTACCATGTTTCTGTAAATTTTTTTGACAGTTGAGAGTGATATCCAGTTGGTATTATGAGGGATGTATGGACCCCAATATTCGTTACAGTTTTTTAGCTGATATGGATGAGGCCAACGGAGGAGCGTTTGTCCCTCCAATGGTGTTTGGGTGGAGATTTCAACACCATTGGTTTTTCCCAAGAAATGATTGGGCAGAATAAAATCAACATAAGTATGCGCAGTTTCTCCAATCTTAGCTGATATGGATGAGGCCAACGGAGGAGCGTTTGTCCCTCCAATGGTGTTTGGGTGGAGATTTCAACACCCTTGGTTTTTCCCAAGAAATGATTGGGCAGAATAAAATCAACATAAGTATGCGCAGTTTCTCCAATCTTAGCTGATATGGATGAGGCCAACGGAGGAGCGTTTGTCCCTCCAATGGTGTTTGGGTGGAGATTTCAACACCCTTGGTTTTTCCCAAGAAATGATTGGGCAGAATAAAATCAACATAAGTATGCGCAGTTTCTCCAATCTTACCCTTAGATACAAATTTCTTGACCTTCCTTGGGACTGCATTTCACTTGACCAAAACCTAGGGCTGAAGAAAACAAGACATTTGATGAAGAAAATCCCGGATGAAAGTAAAACAAAGATTGTTGGAGATTTGAAAGTCACAGATCTGGCTAGCAAGTGGTTTAGAAGAGTCAGACATTTGACTTAAAATGCTGCCAGGAGTACAGAAGGATTATTTTCTTTCATGTAATCCTGGGATTTTGCTAGTGATGAGGATTTCTGTCAAGGATTCAAGCCCAAACAGTCTGAGGCCACAAGTAATTAAGAATGGATACATTCTTAATTTATTTTTGATGAATATATACACTCTTAATTTTAGAAGTTGGTAATTATTAGGCCACTTCACTATACCTTGGAGTGATCAAGGACATGGACTTGAGAAAGTTTAGTAGCCATTAGATTCCTACCTTTATTTTATCCACTGACCTTATCATTGAAGCAATTAAATAATTGAAATACAGTGTTACCTATAGGCTATAATTTATTGTTATATATGATGAAGCTAATATACACAGAGCAATTTTTGAAATTTTAAAATACAGCATCCGTTTATTTTGAATGGCAAGTAATCCCATAAAAAAGTTGTGTTGTTTTTTAAAAACTTTATTACCAGGCCCCATCCAATATCAAGCCCAGAGATTTCCACCGAAGAGCAGTTCTGACCTTTCCACGTCAGAGTGATATGGTTCTTGGCTAGGCCGGTTAGCTGTAAATTAGAAGTTAATTCATTCAATAGAGACAATTGAATGATATGAAAGCTAAAATAAAAGGGGATCTTTGACAAGGAAAAATTCATACCAAGTGAATTATAAAAATAACTGATCATGCATAACCTCAAGCACATAGAAGATTGGCAAGGATGCCCCTGAGTTTAGTGTTCCTCTTATTATTATTATAAATGGTTTTTTTTCTTAATGAAATACCTGTACACCAAATCTCTTACCTTTGAACTCAGTAAAACAGTGGCAAGACAACAATGATTCCCTTCATCTGCAAGAAGAGTTCATTGAAAGCAGTTAGAAAAGGACAGAAAAGCAGCTCCAAAATAATAAAAATCAATAGCCATAGAGAAGAGTTTTTGAAGAAGGGTTAGTCTTTCTCGATTTGTTTATTTCTTAATGATTTAGCATGTCTTTATTTCCCAACAATGATTTTATTTACCCGATTTTTTGAGAGGGGAATTTGAGTGGAATAAAACCATCTAAAGCCAATCTTCTTCTTATTTTTTAGCCACTTGAAAATAAAGAAATAGAGAACTGGGCATAACGGGCCAAACATATAATTCTTAGCGGCCAACTATTCTTTAGAGTAGAGGAGAATGCAGTAGTACTTAGGGGTAAAATTGGCATCTACCGTTGATGAACGACACGTGGCATCTCCAAATAATTAGAAACCGACCTTCGGATAATGAAACGAGATATTGTTCTCCCCTTATAAATAGCAACGTTCGTAATAGGGAAACTGCCCCTCAAAGAGGTAACATACCTTGGGGCGGTGGCTTCCTAAAAAAAAGGAGTCTCATTGGTAGTAACTCACTTATATGAGGAGATAGGATATCTATTAAAAATAGGTATAAACCTATCTCCAGGGAAAGTCTACCAATTAGGAAAGACTCCCACAACAGTGAGCTTCTAAACATCATGGACTTTATTCTCTATAAAAGGAGACCTTAACCTTCATAATGGAACTACGTTAGACTTGATCCTCAAAAAATGGGTACGTAGGCAGCTTGGGAATACCAAGTTCAGTCACAATTCATCCCCATCAAACTTCGCTGGTAACACTCCTAAATCTCTTCTCCTTCCCTTCAATTCACCTGTGATTCCAATTTCTCGCTTAAATATTGAAGTATCATAACCCCGGTACTACTAACTTCTTTCCGTGAGCATAAGTAGTTTATAGGAATCCAATCTATCACCACTAGATCGTGCAGAGCAGATTTTGGCATCATCAGATTGGCACCATCCGTGGGACCCCATGACAAACTCGAGGTCAAGAGCTTCGAGATCTGTTGCAGTTAACCCACAAGGCGAAGGAATAATGACCAGGAGTCAGGCGCAGACGGTCATCCCCGAGTATCAAATTCCGGAGGAAACGCCTTATAACAATGATACTACCCCAGTCACTATGATCATGTTCAACCAACTCGCATCTCAGGTGGGGAATGTTTCAGTCACCTTACAGGAAATACTGAGACGTTTACCGACCCCGCAACCGATAGTCTGGAACGTTGATCCTCCTCAACTAATCGCGGAAGTACGGGATCCGCCCTTAGAAGAAGAACAAGACGAGTCTCCTGAAGGAAGAAACCCCCGTAGTCGAAGGCCAGTGAATCACCGGTCATCTGCTTCAATCACTAGCCCCAGGCCGGATCCCGAAAACAGAGCGGCAAACGATCGACGAGCATCGGAATTAACTTTTCAGCCTATCCTAATTTAGAATAACAACCCTCACAGAGCCAACCCCATCCCAGCGACAACTAATCGCAATCCAAGAGATGGAATTTATGTCCCTGACTCGGGACTCCTCGCCGAACTCCAACATCAGGTCAGAGAAATGCAACGTCATGTCAAAAAACCTTATGAGCCAAACCTTCTGACTGAGTGGGAGAATGAAATACAATCACCATTCGTTGAGGCTATAACCCAGGCTCCATTGACGCCAAATTTCGACTTACCACGACTCGACCTCTATGAAGGAACGTTCGATCCTTTGGAATATCGATCCTTCGAAATATCTCCAATCTTATAAAAGGGAGATGGAATTCAAAGGCGCTAACGATGCGATTATGTGCCGCGCTTTCTCCTCATATTTGAAAAAAGGCGCAAACAGTTGGTTTAGTCGTCCTAGACCTAATTCCATATCTTCTTTTCGAGAATTAGGTAGGGAATTTGTCACATATTTTGCCAATAGTCGGCCACAGAAAAAATCCGCCGATGCGCTCCTTGCTCTTCGTCAAAAAAAGGACGAAACATTACGATCTTTTATAGGTCGGTTTAGGACCGAATTGTCCCAAATCAAGGATCCTAATCATGAGATGGTAAGGGCAGCAATGAAATCGGTTGTCCACGACCGAGACCTAAAGGTGGCCTTAAATATCGACCCTCCCCGAGATCTCCAGGAGCTAATGGCGGTAGCAGATAAATATGTCAACAATGAAGAATCTTTCGCCATGGAACGAGAATTGGAACTCGCCAAAGCTCCAGAGAAGAGAAAGGAGGAGACCTGTATGAACAATGGACAAAGCAAACCCCCTCGGTCTGACAATCGACAATCACAATCAGGTAACCGAGTTCCCTCACAACAGTTAGACAGGTACAACTACACTCCTTTGAACACTTCTGTGGAAAATATTCTTTATGAAATCCGAGGAAAGGAGGATCTCCAATGGCCACCAAAGATGAAAGGCACAGGTTGAAAGCGTAATACCGGAAAGTACTGTCATTTTCATGGCGACCATGGGCATACTACAGACGATTGTTATAATCTAAAAAATGAAATCAAAAGATTGGTCGGAATCGGTCGAATTGATAAATATTTGTCGAACCCGAAGTATACTGGGCCTTCTCACAAATCCGAGGTCCCGAGGGCATCTGGTCCTCCTATCCCGACCCCATCAATAACCGGGCACGACCAAATCAGGTGGGTTTCAGAGATCCAACAACTCCCGGATATAGGAACCAACTCTCTGCTCAGAAGTGCAGCGAACATTGATGTAATCACTGGGGGACTGGCCTCGGGTGGGCCAACGATCTCTGGACAGAAGGCCTATGCTGCCCAAGTTAATACGGTGGAAACCCTAGCAAAGAAATTACGAGCGGAATCTCCCGACAGCGGAGAGCAAATCATTTTTTCTGAAAAATACTACAATGATGTTTTACTCCCTCATGATGATGCAATCGTCGTCCGCCTTATTATCGCCAACTTCAGTGTAAGTAAGGTTATGATAGACACCGGTAGCTCTGTCAATATCTTACATTATTACATTATAATGCTTTTAAAGAGATGCATTTAGGCTTGGACAGGCTTATTCCCGTTGAATGGTCTATCTATGGCTTTTCTGGCAGATCAATTCGTATCGAAGGTAGGATAGACTTACCTGTAACTTTCAGCACCGAGCCTTGCCAGAAAACCATCATGCAAACTTTCGTAGTTGAAAAGGTCCCCTCTACTTATAATGCTATATCGGGCGCCCGACTTTGAATAAGCTTGAGGCAGTGGTCTCAACACCTCATCTGAAAATTAAATTCCCGACAAAGGCGGGAGTCGGCGAAGTAAGAGGAGATCAAGAAAAGGTCAGGAACTGCTATGCTGACTACACCAAAGTAGTAAAGAAAACAAAAGAAGCTTTCCAAATCGCCGGAGCTGACCTACGTCCGGATACCCACCAGATGCACGGAGAGCCGGTGGAAGAGCTAACCAAGATCCCATTGTTCGGAGAGAATGATGAAAGAACGGTCTAGATCGGCTCCCTCCTCACTGGTAAGTGCCGAGCCCACCTGGTAAGTGTTGTAGTAGAGTCGTCATGGCTCTACGCTAGCAGCGCTCATCCTTTGAGCTTCACGAGTGCTTTTCGGCAATTTTTGGATCCTATAATGAAAGTGAGATCAAGACTGGTGATTTTGTAATACATCATGTAGCAACCCCTTTTATGATCAGGGTCCCAAAATCAGCCGTTCAAGTGATCTCAATGTCATTTCATGGGTTTTATGGCTGCCTGTCAGATCAGCTAATCAGATCACATAAATAAGGCAGTAGTGGGGTCCATTGGCAAGTTTGGATATGGGGATTTTTTTTCTTGGAAAAAACTTCTCCTGTAAAGCGATGCTTGTTGGACATCGATCAAGATGTTCCCAGCGGCATTTTCCCCAACTTATGGTTGTCATTTACACACCAAATCTGATCACCCCACAATGGCCACACCATACTGAAGATGAGGTGGCTAGTTCAGGTCTTGAGACAGGAAATTTTAGATTTTATGATTTTAGCGATTTTATATAGTGGGTGGCCGTATAGTAAGAATTTTACAAAAAAAAAAAAAAAAAAACTGTACGGCCAACCACATATGATAATCCAAACCGCTCATTTAGCGGGCCACAATGTAAATAGGTGGTGCACCAAAATTCATTTCCATGGGATGACTATACGGCCAAACACCATAGAAAATCTATTAAACTTCTTATAGCAGTAAAGCTAGTTAGAAAGGTTTACAATCAAAATCGCCATTAACAGTCCAACCTCTAAGGAAACATATAAAGCTCTAAAAAAGGTAAGTATGTTGGCCCCATTTCGGTGAAAGGCATTTCAGGACAGACATTTGCATTTGATAAGGACAGCCACCTTACCAAAATTAAATTAAAAAAGACAAATATCTGTTTAAAAGTGAAACTTTGTGACTGTTCTGTGGTGCAATGCGAAATGTTTTTTACAAAATTTCTTAGCAAATCCCATGATTAAAAAAGCCTAATTATAAACGTTAGATCAAACCCATAAAACCAATTGTATTTATTCATAATAATAGATTGCATTTATTTATAATAATAGCGTGCCACAGCCTATTGACTTTCAACCCAAATTAGATCATTCCCAAATATTCATTGGCAAACCTCGATATCTCAAGGCTCCGATCCCAATGCCACGAAAGCAGTGTGCATGGCACTCCACACGGTCGTGTCCAAATGACAAATCCCCACTCCGTCATTCACCTTCTTTCCACTCTCCTCCTCCAATGATTCTACGCCATACACCATCACGCGTGACAGTAATATACCAAATACGGGAAGAAGCTCTCATGACAGGACACCACCGACCACGTCAAATTCATCGCCACCACTTTTCTGATGACCAGAGTCTGACCCCATCCGTTTGTGTTCGTCGTCGACGAAACCACCGCCGACTTTCCGATGATGAAAAATGCAAACTCCGATATTGCCTCGATCGACATCACGCACCGCTTCGTCTCGTCCTTCAGGGACGGCTGCTCGCACACCGAGATCGTATTTGCCATCACCGGCTCTAGACCGTCGGTGGCTAACATTTTGACCAGCTCCGGCAACCCGAATTGGAGCTTGTCCGCGAGAATCGTTGGAAGGAAAGATTGCTCTGGCAACTTGTCCCTTATATCCGGCATCAGGATTCGTTTTCCCTCCACAAGATTCCCCTGCCGGAAGAACGTCCCGACCTCCACCTTAAAGTGATTATGCCTGAATCTGGTAATATTTAACGGATTGGATCTCTTCCTGTGAAGATATGCAAACGCACCAATCTTATTTTTTCTGAAATCTCTCCTTCCCTGTAATTTCTACCGGTCAACTCATATTGCAGTCCATTTCTGTGTTTGATAACGTGGCAAGTGATGTTAGCAGGGGATTTGAGGGCACAGAAAAGTTTTTCGAAGGAGCAGGAGTGGATGTGGGAAGAGAGGGTGTGAGAGTCTATGTAATGGGAGAATAGGGCCAGTTGCGTGGCATTTAATGGCGAGGATTTGGCGAGGAAAATGTCGGGGATTTGATTGGAGGGGAAGAGGCAGACCTAGTGGTGGAGGAGGGATGCTTTTGGGAAGAAAGGATTGAGGAAGGAGGCGGAGGAGAAAGAAGCGGAGAAGAGACTCCATTTTTTTTTTCCTCAAATTGTGGAATTTAGGAGCCTTAAATAGAAGCTCACAAGAGTCCATTTCTACCATTCCTATCTTTTAGGCTCACCAAATTATCATTACCCCCTTTCTGCCTGTTTCTTTAGGAGTTAATGAGAAGTCATGCAGAACAAGCTCTGAGTTGGTTGAAGAGAAAAAGGTATGTCATGTGGGGCCCACAACATTATTTTTCTCTTCAACTAACTCAGTGCGTGTTCGGCATGACTTCTCATTAACATCACTTGCCACGTCATCAAATGCGGGAACGGACTGCAAGATGAGTTGACCGGTAGAAATGATAGCGAATGAGTGGATTTTAGAAACATCAAGATTGGTGCGTTCACATATCTTTACGGGAAGAGATCAAATTCATTAAATATTATCGGATTCAGGCATAGTCACTTTGAGGTGGAGACCAGGACGTTCTTCCAGGAGAGGAATCATGTAAAGGGAAAACGAATCCCGATGCCCGATATAAGGGACAAGTTGCAGGAAGGATCTTTCTTTCCGAGGATTCTCGTAAACCAGCTCCAATTCATGTTGCCGGAACTGGTCAAAATGTTAGCCACCGACGATTTAGGGCCGGTGATGGCGAATACAATCCCGGTGTGCGAGTAGCCGCCGGTGAAGGACGACATGAAACGGTGCGTGATGTCGATCGAGGCAATGTTGAAGTTTGCATTTTCCGTCATCGGAAAGTTGGCGAAGGTTTCGTCGACGGCGACCACAAACGGATGGGGTCAGACTTTGGTCATCGGAAAAAGGGTGGCGAGGAATGTGACGAGGTCGGTGATGTCATGTCATGAGAGCTTATTTCCGTATTTGGTATATTGTTGTCACGCGTGATGGTGTATGACGTGGAATTATTGGAGGAGAGCGAAAAGAAGGTGAATGACGGGGTGGGGATTTGTCATTTGGACACGACCCAGTGGAGTGCCATCACCGGGATCGAATTCGCCATCACCAGCTCTAAACCGTCGGTGGCTAACATTTTGACCAGTTTCGGCAACATGAATTGGAGCTGGTTTGCGAGAATCCTCGGAAGGAAAGATCCTTCCAGCAACTTGTCCCTTATATCCGGCATCGAGATTCGTTTTCCCTCTACATGATTCCCCTGCTGAAAGAACATCCTGGCCTCCACCTCAAAGTGATTATGCCTGAATCCGGTAATATTTAACGGATTGGATCTCTTCCCGTAAAGATATGTGAACACACCAATCCTGTTGTTTCTGAAATCCACTCATTCACATTTCTACCGGTCAACTAATCTTGCAGTCTGTTCGTGCATTTGATGACATGGCAAGTGATGTTAATGAGAAGTCATGCCGAACACGCACTGAGTTAGTTGAAGAGAAAAAAATAATGTTGCGGGCCCCACATGACATACCTTTTTCTCTTCAACCAACTCAGGACTTGCTCTGCATGGCTTCTCATTAACTTCTAAAGAAACGGGCAGAAAGGGGGTAATGATAATTTGGTGAGCCTAAAAGATAGGAACGGTAGAAACGGACTCCTGTGAGCTTCGATTTAAGACTCCTAAATTCCACAATTTGAAGGGAAAAAAATGGAGTCTCTTCTCCGCTTCTTTCTCCTCCGCCTCCTCCTTCCTCAGCCTTTTCTTCCCAAAAGCATCCCTCCACCACCAGGCCCGCCTCTTCCCCTCCAACCAAATCCCCGACATTCTCCTCGCCAAATCCTCGCTATTAAATGCCACGCAACTGGCCCTATTCTCCCATTACATAAACTCCCACACCCACTCTTCCCACATCCACTCCTGCTCCTTCGAAAAACTTTTCTGTGCCCTCAAATCCCCTGCTAACATCACTTGCCACGTTATCAAACACGGAAATGGACTGCAATATGAGTTGACCGGTAGAAATTACAGGGAATGGGAGATTTCAGAAAAAACAAGATTTGTGCGTTTGCATATCTTTACGGTAGAAATTACAGGGAATGGGAGATTTCAGAAAAAACAAGATTGGTGCGTTTGCATATCTTTACGGGAAGAGATCCAATCCGTTAAATATTACCGGATTCAGACATAATCACTTTAAGGTGGAGGTTGGGACGTTCTTCCGGCAGCGGAATCTTGTGGAGGGAAAACAAATCCTGATGTCGGATATAACGGACAATTTGCCAGAGCGATCTTTCCTTCCAACGATTCTCGCAGACAAGCTCCAATTCGGGTTTCCGAAGGTGGTCAAAATGTTAGCCACCGATGGTCTAGAGCCGGTGATGGCAAATACAATCTTGGTATGCGAGCAGCCGTCGATGAAGGACGAGACGAAGCGGTGCGTGATGTCGATCGAGGCAATATCAGAGTTTGCATTTTTCGTCATCGGAAAGTCGATGGTGGTTTCGTCGACGACGAACACAAACGGATGGGGTCAGACTCTGATCATCAAAAAAGTGGTTGCGATGAATGTGACGTGGTCGGTAGTGTCCTGTCATGAGAGTTTATTTCCGTATTTGGTATATTACTCTCACGCGTGATGGTATATGGCGTAAAAACATTGGAGGAGGCGAGCTGAAAGAAGGTGAATGACGAAGTGGGGATTTGTCATTTGGATACGACCCAGTGGAGTGCCACGCACGCTGCTTTTGTGGCATTGGGATAGGGGCCTTGAGATATCGAGGTCTGTCAGTGGATATTTGGGAATGATCTAATTTGGGTTGAAAGTCAGTAGCTTGTGGGCACGCTATTATTATGAATAAATGCAAGCTATTATTATGAATAAATGCAATCGATTTTTATGGGTTTGATCTAGCATTTATGATTAGGCTTTTTTTTCATCATGGGATTTGCTAAGAAATTTCGTAAAATAGCATTTCGCATTGCACCACAGAAGTTACAAAGTCTCATTTTAAACATATTTTTGTCTTTTTAATTTAATTCTGGTGAGGTGGTTGTCCTCATCACATGCAAATGTATGTCCCGAAACGCCTTTCACCGAAGTGGGGCCAACGTACTTACCTTTTCTTTTAAAACTTTATTTGTTTCCATAAAGGTTGGACTGTTAATGGCGATTTTGTTTGTGAAATAGTCTCTACAATTGATGAAACCTCTCTATGTGGTTTCTATATTGTGGTTTGGCTATAAATGTGGTTTCTCTTAGCAAGCTGATTTAAACCGAGAGCTCATGAGCATAATGAGTTGAAATATTGTTCGTAAAACAAATTTCACATGCATGAAAAGAGAATCACATATAAAATAAATTGAGATCAAATTTCCCTCTTGTGAAAAGAGGTTTTATTAATTTTGGTAAGGATCGTACACTTCCGGCTCTATTGGTCGTTAATTACATTCCTTGAAGAAGAAAATACCTCTAATTATCCATCAAAAGGTTTTTTACAACTTTGTTAATTGTCCTTCACAAAAAAGGATTTTTGAAGATCTGATTTTTGTGAATAGATCCTTTTTTAATTAATTTTTTTGGGAAATATTGTCTCTATCATCTTCCTCCTAGGGGAGAAAGGTCTTCCCCCTTTAGGGAGTCTCTGGAAAGAGATCCTAAAGGGACCTTTAGAGAAAGATTATCTAAAGAGATTTTCCTCCGCCTTTCTTTTTGGGAGCCTTCATCAAACTTCTCCTGGAGGAGAAGGATCTTCTCCCTTTAGGGAGTCTCTGGAAAGAGATTCTAAAGGGTTAGAACCTTTAGAGAAAGATTCTCTAAAGGGATTTTCCTCCGTCTTTCTCTTTGGAAGCTTTCGTCTTTATCATCATTCTCCTGGAGGAGAAGGGTCTTCTCCCTTTAGGGAGTCTCTGAAAAGAGATCCTAAAGGGACCTTTAGAGAAAGATTCTCCAAAGGGATTTTCCTCCGTCTTTCTTTTTGGGAGCCTTCATCTTTATCATCCTTTTCCTGGAGGTGAAGGATCTTCTCCCTTTAAGGGGTCTCTGGAAAGAGATCCTAAAGGGACCTTTAGAGAAAGATTCTCTAAAGAGATTTTTCTCCGTCTTTCTTTTTGGGAGCCTTCATCTTCATCATCCTTCTCCTCCAGGAGAAGGGTCTTCTCCCTTTAGAGAGTCTATGGAAAGAGATCCTAAAGAGACCTTTAGAGAAAGATTCTCTAAAGGGATTTTCCTCCGTCTTTCTTTTTGGGAGCCTTCATCTTTAAGGGACCTTTAGAAAAAGATTCTCTAAAGGGATTTTCCTCCGTCTTTTTTTTTTGAGCCTTCATCTTTATCATCATTTTCCTCCAGGAGAAGGGTCTTCTCCTTTTAGAGAGTCTCTGGAAAGAGATCCTAAAGGGACCTTTAGAGAAAAATTATCTAAAAGGATTTTCCTCTGTCTTTCTTTTAGGGAGCCTTCATCTTTATCATCCTTCTCCTGGAAGAGAAAGGTCTTCTCCCTTTAGGGAGTCTCTGGAAAGAGATCCTAAAGGGACCTTTAGAGAAAGATTCTCTAAAGGAGCCTTCATCTTCATCATCCTTCTCCTGGAGGAGAAAGGAGAAAGGTCTTCTCCCTTTAAGGAGTCTCTGGAAATATTCTCTAAAGGGACCTTTAGAGAAATATTCTCTAAAGGGATTTTCCTCCGGCTTCTTTTTGGGAGATTTCATCTTTATCATCCTTCTCCTGGAGGAGAAAGGTCTTCAACCTTTAGAGAGTCTCTGGAAAGAGATCCTAAAGGACCTTTAGAGAAAAATTCTCTAAAGGGATTTTCCTCCATCCTTCTTTTTGGGAGCATTCATCTTTATCATCCAGGAGAAGGGTCTTCTCCTGGAGGAGAAAGGTCTTCTCCCTTTAGGGAGTCTCTGGAAAGAGATCCTAAAGGGACCTTTAGAGAAAGATTCTCTAAAGTGATTTTCCTCCGTCTTTCTTTTTGGGAGCCTTCATCTTTATCATCCTTCTCCAGAAGAAGAAGGGTCTTCTCCCTTTAAGGAGTCTCTGAAAAGAGATCCTAAAGAGACCTTTAGAGAGAGATCCTCTAAAGGAATTTTCCTCTTTCTCCCGAAGAAGAAAGGTCTTCTTCCTGGTCTCTTTTTTGGAATATTTTGGGAGAAGCCTGCAAAGAAAGAAAAAAAAAAGAGCATTGTTAGCCAGTAATCTTTTCTCACCTTTCTTTCTCCTCTTTCTTCTCTTCTTCACATAGCTTTTCTTTCGCAAAGATCCGATTCTGCGTAGTTTTTTCTCTCCAGGAATGGATCAGGATCCCCTCTCAAAAAAACTTACTTCCAACTCATCCCTTATCGTTAATTTCGCGATGTCCACTTTCTTTTTTTGTGGAGCTGTTGTGGGTGCCACCTCATCCCTTATCTGGGATTCCAAGATCACTTCCCCTTTTGTGGGGAGTTACATAACCTCCCCTTTTGAAACATGGGTGACTTATTGCCCTTTTCGCGAGAGTTAACTTGTTCCCTTAAATTTATGGATTTCTTTTCCCTTCATCGTGGGCTCTCTTTTTCCCTTTTGAATAAAAGTATTTTAGCTTTTACATTTATCCTTTTTACTATTAGGAATAGCATTATGTATAACTACCCCTTTTTTCTCTCTTCTTATTTTATTAAGGGATTTTACTATTTTGCTCTGGTTGTAAAATTTCAAGTCTAACAACTATATTCACTCGTTTAAATTTGATGGTGGCTTATGTTTCATGAGATCACATAGGTTTACCTCCACTCCAACCATACTCTCCTACGTGTCTACTTAATTCTTACTTAGCAGTCATAAGCTGAATGTTTTAAGATTTAATTCTCGACCTCAGTTTCTAATGGCTTACTTTAAGTGAATTGAGTGAGGACCATAAATGAGTTTTGAACAGTCTCTATGCAACTCCAAACTGAAGAATATCTCTGAGTATAGTGTAAGGGCTCGTTTAAGAGACTTCGAATACGGGGCAAGTTTATCTTTCTGTTTGTTTTCTTTTATTGTTTGTTTCTCTCATGGACAGTTGGGAATAACCCCCTTGGTCATCTTTTATGAATGAAATCTGCTACCATTCAAAAAAAGAGACTTCCAAATTGGTTAAAATTCAGAATTAGTAAGCACTTTCCACTGCCCCGTATTT
Source organism: Tasmannia lanceolata (assembly GCF_043159265.1). Lineage (NCBI taxonomy): Eukaryota > Viridiplantae > Streptophyta > Magnoliopsida > Canellales > Winteraceae > Tasmannia > Tasmannia lanceolata. The sequence continues at coordinate 10,587,669 of NW_027518706.1, read as the reverse complement.
GGCATATAATTGTGGCTCTCCATAGAAGTTCTCTACCTTGGGCGAATTTCTAGAGCCATTACCCAAGAAGAACTTGGTTCATTGCTTTTAGCCTTCAAATACTCAACCCATCTTCTTTGAATGGCTTACCGACATCATTCCAATTTACCAAGTGATATTTTCTACACTTTTTTTTCGTCTGTAAGTTCATTAGAGCTGCTTGATCTATTTATTTATTTGACTGGCTACTTGATTTTGTTTAATAAAAACACCAGATGAAGGAAAAGCGATATATAATCATGGTTTTAAATTCATGCCGAAACGAAACAAAGCAGCAGAAAAATTTCGATTTCGAGTGCCACCGAAACGAAATCTTCTTGGATTCAGAAAATTACAAAATTCTCACAAAAATTTTCAGGAGGGATTTTGCCTGAAATTTCGATATTTCTTTTTTTTAATGGTAACACTTGTTGGTTGTTTATCCACCTTGCAATTAAAATTTAGCCTCTAAATCATTCACGAATCCCAATGGAATGATAAATAAGATAAAAACTATTGAGAGGATGACCAACAATGGAATTGGAATTTAGAACTAGCACAAACAATACCATGCAAGTTTTTAAAAGAGGATATCATTGTGCATTACTTAAAATGCCTAAAAGAAAATTTAATTCAAAATACAATCCTAATGAAATCAGCATGCCACCTCACCAAAATAAAACAATTGACGCACCTATGGACTTTTTAAAAACCCAATAATCCTATTGAAATGTCTAAATATATTTGCACCAGAACTGAAAGACCTGAAAAGTACAAAAACCAAAAGCTTTTGTATAATCAAAATAGTGTCAAGTCGGGATGGAAAAAAATGTACACCCTTCTAAATGTTTAAAAAATAAATGCAGTAAACAAACTTTAATTATATCATTCAAAAAAAAAATTAAAATTACTTTATGGTAGATCCTCCCTTCCCAATTATGCCTCCACAAGAGCTATTTGGAACAATGAGCCTCACTTTTGATGTAGCGTCAATATCATCACCATCTTCAACATGCACCTGCCAAATACAACAAATCAGCAGGGAATCTCATGCATATGGAAAAATAAAATATTCAGACAAAATAAAGAAATAAAGGCAAAATACAAAAACTACCTCACTAAACAATTTTTCAAGGATAATTTCTGTTGCCTTAATTATTTCATCGAATGCTCCAGTGATCATGATTATCCTATCAGATGTTCCGGGGAAAAATTCATGATTGCGTGACAATTGAATGCGAGCTCCAAAGCGCGACTGAAATTCAGTAATTGTCGAGCCACCTTTTCCAATGACAGACCCAGCTGCTGCATTTGATACAAGGAACCTAATGTATGAAGACTTCTCCTTATCATCTGAATGAGCAGCCATAGATAAACTAGATTTAGCAAGAGAAAAACCAGCTGGCCTATATATTATACATATATATATACATCTAGATATGTATACATATAGACATATATACATATACATACAGAGAGAGATTCGACAAAATATCAGGTGAGAATGGAATTGTTGGAGCAATTCAAGAAAAGGAAAAAATCAAAAATTGAAGGGCAATACGATTCAACGAGTACACCCACTTCAACAAATTACATATTAAACCAAGTCAATCTACCATATGAGAGAATTAAGGTTGACTGGTATAAAAATTTTGAATATCAAAACTAACTACTATTCAAAAGATTTAGACTAGTAGAGGCATTAAAACAACATATACATAATCCAGATATACTCAACTCAACTCAACTACGCCTTTGTCCCAAACTAGTTGGGGTTCGCTAATGAATCCTTTAGAAATTTTTCATGAAGAAGGTGAAAGGATCTACCCGGCTCAAAATGACTAAGTCTAATCCTAAGACTAGTTGGGTTCGCCTACATGGATCATTTTCTTCCATTCAATCCTATCCAAGGTCATATTCTCTGTTATGTTCCTAGCCCTCAAGTCTTTCCTCACTGTTTCTACCCAAGTTGTTTTCGGTCTGCCCCTACCTCTTTTTACTCAATCAACTTGGCACGAGTCACTTCTTCTCACCGGAGCATCCAAAGGCCTACGTTGGATATGCCCAAACCATCTTAAGTGGTGCTCTCTCATCTTCTTCTCAATTGGTGCCACCCCCACCCTTTTACGAATGTCTACATTTTTAATTCGATCTAACCTTGTGTGGATATGCCCAAACCGGAGCAACCAAAGGCCTACGTTGGATATGCCCAAACCATCTTAAGCGGTGCTCTCTCATCTTCTTCTCAATTGGTGCCACCCCCACCCTTTTACGAATGTCTACATTTTTAATTCGATCTAACCTTGTGTGGCCGCACATCGATCTAAGCATTCGCATTTCCGCTACACTCATCTTATGCACATGATGCTTCTTGGTGGCCCAACATTCTGAGCCGTATAGCATGGCTGGCCTCACAGCAATCTTATAAAACTTTCCATTCAAGTTGGTAGGTGTTTTACGATTGCACAGAACTCCTGAAGCACGCTTCCACTTCAACCAACTTGCTCTTATTCAATGGTTAACATCCTCTTCAATCTCTCCTTCCTTACGTAAGATTGAACCATGATAGCAAAAGATATCCCTCTTAGATACCTCTTGTCGAGACATATTTACTACATCCTCGCCCCACCTCCTTACATTACTAAAGTTGCACTCCATATACTCTGACATAATCCATATATAAAAAGGATAAATTATTAGCTCATCAAAACTAACTACTATCCAAAAGATTTAGGCTAGTAGAGGCATTAAAACAACATATACACAATCCAGATATAAAAAGGATAAATTATTAGTTCTATCGAATTATTTGCAATCTGCAAGAATGAGGGTGAACCAGCAGCTCAATGGAAGGTACTAAACACCGGAACACGACACCAGAACATTGCCCAGCTTACTTGTGAAAATTAAAGTTACCAATAGAAACGCTCAACACAATGAACTCATTAAAAGAATTAAACTACAACAAATGTGGCTGGTATATTGGCCATTAAAGGAAGGAGGCCTACTCAAATTTTAGGTTTCCATAAAGCATTGGCGATGTGGGCAGTATCATATTGTGGTGGGACCTCAGGTCCCAAGAACAAATATTTACCTATGTTATCAATGTAGTGTAAAGAGGACAGCAACAAAATGCGGAAGAAATGTCATTACCTATCACCAACTAAAATCTATCTTTATACACAAGTACTGTCATGCACCCAAAACCTATCTAGGGAACTACCTATAATCCCACCCACCGCCAACCCAACCCATATCTGTTACTACAAATTTTGCAGCAAAGGCATCACTTGAATATGAATGTAAGTTAACCCGAAGACTACGTAGCTATAATGAGGGTTATCCTCCCACCAAATGATTTAATAGCTCTTCGTCCACAAAGATAATCCCATTTTAAACTAAGTCACCAACCAAACTGAAGGCACTTTTGAAGGGATACCAATGGTTTTTGACATATAGCCTGATCTATCACAATGTATAATGAGAGGGGACTAAAAAAATGCAAACTCAAGAACCCTCTCCCCTTGCCTCCCTTCATTTCATGGGTTGGGTTGAGTTGGCTGGCTAATTGGTCTGTCAATTTTACATTGGGCTGGGTTTGGGAAGAGTTTCTTGAGCCCACCTTGTGTTGTGTTGGTTTCGGACCTTTGGGTTTAAATTTTTAGACTCGAGAACTCACTACCTGAGTAAACCCAGCCCAACTATCACCCTTTATCACAAAAGGGGGTGATGGTATCATCTCCCATGGAGATAAGGCATTAATTTGATAAAAACGTCATTTATAGGCTTACTTATCACCAATATATTGTGATCTCTAGAATTTTCATGTCGTTTGATCAGTGAGATATTACCAATTTCAATATAAATTTATTTTACTTACAATTATTAATATATTATTAAGTTACTGGGATTTGCTAGGGAATTTCACAGAAAGGCATGTCGCAGCTAACTTTTGCATGAGAGAACAGCCACCTCATACGAATTAAAAGAATAAGACAAAATCTGCTGAAAGTGAGCCTGTGTGGCTGTTCTCTCATGCAAAAGTCAGCCTTGAAATGCCTTTCCACAGAATTCCCTAGCAAATCGCTAAGTTAATATATTTATAAGTTTTAAGATATTGATTGAGGATATATTGGCAATATATGGATGATAAATCAACAGATAATATATGTAATTGATAAATTTATAATAAATTTTTGTGTGACTATGATGCCTACGACAAGAGGGAACCCAAAGTATGTGATTGGGAGATGATCAACCACCAGAAAAAAACTTCAAGTCTCATTTGCTACATTAACAACCACCGACAAACCTTTATCCAGGCTCCTTTTTAAACAAGAACCACTTCAAACCACCTTAAAATTGTTCACAAATCATGTTTATGCTCTCCACTTCCGTTACCCCCCAAAAAAATCCATTAATTGCAAACGAAAAAAAAACAATTGAAACCACCTAAAATAACTAACAGATCTTGAATATGCTCTCCACTCTCGTTACCAAAAAATCATCCATTAATCGAAGATGAAAAAATATTAGGAACGGGACTATTCTCTTTGAACCCTTCAACTAAGCCCTTTTATTCCCAAGTAGGCAAGAAACCTAAATGTCTTAAACAACTAGAGCAAATAGAAAAAGAGAAAGAGGAAGCCCTCTCCTAATTCCCCTTGAACAATGGATGACACCCGACACAAGCTAATATCCACTTTGAACATCTTATACAAAAAAGCATATCATCATTCATCATAATATAGCCTGAATAAGGATACCTTGTCTAAGTAATCGGATTATAGAACCAAGGTTTTAAATTTTGGCTTTGTTTTTTGTTTCGGTAGGAATGGAAATGGAAACAATTCGGTTTCGGTTAAAATGTCGGTGGAAAACTTGTAAAATTATGGAAACATATGCAAGTGATGGACATTTCATATAGAATTTCTGATAGAATGAGCACAAATACATACTCCAAAATCATCACATGAGCCAAAAAATCACCCATAATGTTTTAACAACAACAAAAAAAAATCACCATCTTCATGAAATTTTTCTAAAGGATTCATTTAGCCGGCCCCAACTAGTTTGGGACAAAGGCTTTGTTGAGTTGAGTTGAGTTGAGTTGAGTTGAATTATCGTATGTCTGATGATTAAGCACATATCATGTTTCATATATAATTCATATAAATATATGTGCATAATAAATAGACCGCATATCAAATGCAACTTATATAAATATAATTATATCCGACTTTCTCCCACCATGAGGGGGTCTTTGGGGAGTTAGCTGCTGTGGGGTACTCTTTGAGGGTCTTTGTCTTTGTATCATTCTATTTTTGCTTCTTGAGTGATCTCGTTGTATGCCGCCTAGTGACCAAATCGGCCATCAAGCTTTTCATTAATAAAATCACTGTCCAAAAAAATTATGTACCACATATCAATATAGTCTACAACTAATACGTTTACGGTTTTGGTTTCGGTATGCACTTTGGTTTCAGTATGTGTTTCAATGGTGATGGAAACAAAAAATATTTCAGTCGTTTCACGTCGATTTTGGTGGATAGTTAAAACTATTTCTAGAACCAATCCCCCCAACAGACACATACACACACAAATAAAATAAAATAAACAATGAAGGAAATTCATGCTATAGGATCTATAAAGTTCCAAAAAGTCACTTCAACCACATAAGCATCACAAGAAACGTGTCTCACTGTACCTGCATTCACTCGCTGTATGACATGAATCAATACACATAAACAACGACATTCGTACACATGCCAGCAAAGTTGATCACTTACAGCAAGTGAATAAAAAAGTAAAGTAACTTACCCACATATACCCGTCTAAGCATGGCCTTAGCAACACAAAGCACAAGCCAACTTCTTTTTTTTGCATCATGCTATAAAAATCTAAAGAGACCACACTACAAATTCACACAACTCTTTGACCATAGCCTCTGTTAGGTTGCCAGATGCCTGGCATCCTCAAGGATTTCTCAAGCAGAAAAAAGATGCTCTTTTCTTCTACTTTATGGCATTTGATTGCCAATTTAGCATTGAAATCCTTTGAGACTACCAAACAAGTTTCAGAAGTAATAATTGCATGTCCGGTGACGTGGCATCAATGTCATCTCCTTATAATTTCCAAGCCAAATTTCTCATAAAAGGAATTTGGCTTGGGAAATTTCGTTTTCTCTATTTCTCTCTCTTCCTTCTCTCTTTCTTCTCTTTCTGTATTGGTAATGACACCCCCTCCCTCTACGAGATTGGAAACCAAACACTACTTATCACTATTCTACAAGGTAAATTCTATAACTACTTATACCACTAATCTACAAGGTAACTACCTGTATCCAAACAGACCTAAGCTAATCTCAGTTTACCCTTTCTTGAAATAAAAAACCCTGAATTTTCCAATCCTTCATCCAACTGCCAACAAATTTCAATAAATCAGATCAATAAACTAATAACTGAATTTTCTACAACTGTTACGAACCCGAATCGGTTCGCAACATGGTTGATGACCCACTTCGAGGGAAGGGTCGTTCCTCCTTTCTGTACAAAAAACACTATTTTGGGGTAAAATTCTCATTGAACAAAGAAAGGATGAGTACAATTTATTTATTAAAAATCCCTAATCTAGATAAGCCTTATCTCTAAGACTCCCAACTAACTAAATAACTACAAAGCAAATCTCAAAATAACAAATATCTCAACCAATTTATTTCAGCCAACGTGGGACCCAAACAACCAAATCTCCAAATCAAGCGCTCCTATTCGCGAAAAATTTGAGTCCAATAATCGGTTTGGCAGTCATAATCGGCTGTAATAATCCTAAACGAACAGGGCCTACAGGGCCTTATGATTTTGAGAACTGATTGTGACTCCCATAATCAATTTTAGACTCGCAATTAGATCTCAAAAATCAAGACAACTGGGCTTAAACGTAATTTTGAGTCCAATAATTAGTTTTGGACTCACACCCGGTTCTTAGGATCCCAAACAAATTGGGCTTAAGCATCAGTCAAGTGAATTGTTAAGCCTTGTTTATTTTGCACATTGAGGGTCGATTCTGAGTTTAAAACTAATTATTGAATTAAGAATTCAACGCAAATTTGTGCCCAATAATTAGTTTTGGGCTCAAAATCAGTTTCCAAAATCCAAAACTGCTCTTATTTTTATTCATCTCTTGCTGGTCATTGATTATGTGATTATATGGATCTTGATAAAATTCAAGCGCATTGAATGTCAATTATATGATAAAGAATTAGAGATTAGGGCTGTTTATTGACGGGAGGGACACTCTAATAAGGTGTGACCTCATTGAATGATTGATCACCGTTTAGGGGAGAAAATTCCCCATAGTGTGCGGCGTGGGGTTGGGGATTAGATTTCCCCGCAGGGAACGGGGACAGGAATTCCCCGCCATCCCCGGAGTGGGGAAGGGGAATTTTTCTTGAGGCGGGGACGGGGAGTGCAACATCCAGCCCCGCTCTGCCCCGTTGCCACCCCTATTGATAGGCAATTTGGCAGAAAGCCATTTCGCGGCTAGCTTTTGCATGTGAGAACAGCCATACAGGTTGACTTTTTAACATTGTCTTATTCATTTAATTCATCTGAGGTGGCTATCCTCTCATTGAGAAGCCAGCTGTGAAATGGCTTTCCACGAAATTGCCTAGCAACTTCCATTTTATATTTATTTATTATGTTTAAGATGTTATAATAAAATATCAGCTAAAGGTTTCTGAGCGATAACTCTGATAGCTAGCTTATCTGAGCAAGGCACTATAAATAGGGTAGGCAGCTATATTGTTTGGGTTATGTTACATATTGATTCTATAGGACCTAATATAGATAGGGTGTTCCTAGCTAAAAAATGATCTCCATAGGATCATGGTAAGCGTGGATTTGTGGAGGTTTAAAATGAATGGCTAGAAAATGGGTCCATTTTCTGCTTCTACAGATCAAATGGTTAGGATGATTGTATGGAGATGGTTTGTTAGGAACACCCTATCTATGTGAAGTTCTATGGAATGAACGGGTTGGATGATTCAAACAACATGGGAGATGGTGTCTTTATAGCATGGTTTGAAATTTCGCCAAAATTCCAAAATTTCGGACCAAAATCAACCGAAACCGAAATTTGGCAAAATTTCAAATTTAAATTTCGCGAAATTCCAAATTTCAAATTTATCGTATGCGGTGACTATTATGTTTCTTTGACTTTTATGATGGTATTTATTGACTACTGATCTCTCTTTATTTTTATATTTATATTGAGGGATTTGCTAGGCAATTTTGTGGCTAGCTTTTGCATGAGAAAACAACCACCACAGATGAATTAAATGAATTATATTTATATTTAGGGACTTGTTAGGCGATTTCGCGGCTCATTTTTAAACAGATTTATTCTTACTCATTAAATTTATGGTGATGATATTTTCACCCCCCTGCAGTACTTGCACACCCCCCTGATAACATGATTTGACATGAAGTTGCCCACTTTTAAAGTCAAATCAGGTTATAGAGGGGGGGGGGGGATATCATGTTCGCGATCCATGAACCAAAGTTAAGTCTTTCAAGAGTTGGTAGGGTCACAAGCACAAACCAAGCTAAGGAGTTCACAAGCATAACTCAATATTCAAGAGAAGACAATCGAGGCCAATGCAATCAGTGGAATATAGTGTTTTTACATTCTTAGATTGTATTCGACATCTTTCTTTTCAAAGAGTTTGCACATTTTAAATAATTTTGCACATTACAAATGGTTTTGCATTTCTCAGAGGAGTTTCAATTACACTTTTTCAAAACCATTTTGAAATCAATATGCTTTCAAATATTGGCAAAATAGGTCCCACAACATGTTTTAATTACCCAATTCCCACTCTTGGTTTGCCTTTGGGATTTCAAACTACCACCCATCAGCCTCTTTCACCACCTCTATTCAACCCAAATTTGTCTCATCCGATCACTAATCCTTTGCACCCATACGATTCCTTCTATTCTTGATCTACCCAAAAATCCCACCTTCATCACCTATATTTCAGCCCTTCCAACCACCTATATTTCAGCCCTTCCAACCACCTAATTAGAAGCCCTTTAATCGTCCTAAATCATCACTTTTCTTCCTTACAAAACCACCCAATTTCTTTCTTTAAACTCAGCCCTCAGAGCCTTTGATTCTTTTAGCCAGTTAACACCCATTCTTAACCCAACAGAATTCCATTGTTTTAACCACCCACTTAACCTTCTCACCCCTCCCAAAAGAGCCACCAGTCTTCTTTTATTTCAGTCAACTAACAGGAAGAACTAAATTCATGTTTTGTCCTCCTTTCCTAATCCTGATCCCATCTACTAACTACCATATTTCACTTCTTTAAATTCTTTTCACCGCTATTTACCACAATTGACCACTTATCTTTCATTAATCTCCCAAAGAACACCCTAGTCACCCAAAACTTATAATCCACCATTCTTACTACTTACCTAACCAAGATTCTCCATCATTCTTTAAAACCAACAACCTTCTAATTTCCCTTTTAGCTTTCTCACCTCTATTCCGTTGGCGTTATATGCCCCTGCATCAATAAGGCACTCAAACGAGACACACATCTCGAAACTTTGAAGGAGAAGAAGATCACCTTCGTTACATGCATTGGGACGTAAAGACTTTGTCCTACACCTTTTGTTTCACTTTGTTTATTTCTCTCAATTTTTTTCCAATAATGGTAGCCAATTTCATTAAAAAAAAAAAACAGACTGAGGTGGTCAAGATAGAAAGCAGATAAGAATAAACAAAAGTTAAAAACAAGAGAAAAAGAGAGCGCTAAGGGGGGAGTGAATCAAAAAGTGCTAGCTCATCCTTGGACGCTCCTCCACTTCGGAGCGTCGAATTTGATGAAAGGACCAAGAAGATCTATCCATCCAATCAAACATCTTGTCGAAAAGGTGGTCAAAACGCCATGGAGGAGTTTGAGATTTCTTGAGCCACCTTATGACATTCAAAGAGTCTCCTTCGACATGAACATTATGCACTTGCTCTCTAACTAACAACTTCAGCTCTTGATGAACCGTTTTCACTTCAGCGTCAGTGGCATCGGCAACTTCAATAGGTCCAGCAAAATACCACAATACCTCTTGATGGGGTGTAAAAAGAACCCTCCAATCGCCGATCGACATGTGGCATCGAGGCAAAGTGAAATTACACACTAAAACCAGGGGTAAACATGTAGCAATACCCCCAAAGGAAAGCCTTAAAGTAATCTCTACCCAATCACAGGTTGACACCTGTCCAAGGGTGAAAAGGTAATCTAACACCTGGGCTCCCACTATAAATAGCCCTCATAAATCCAAAGATAGGGTTCCGAATCCCAAAATTTACTATTCATAGCTCTGCTTTCGTTATCTGATATGTCATACTGACTTAAGTATTATAGGGCCTATCTAGAACTACTACTCCGGGTTGGTCATTTGACCGGGCGCTACCTTATGCAGGTCACAGCCCTGAACTGAACTGACCTCCACATCCCTTCAGACCAACTTGCACACGTTCCTACCTAAGCCGGACCAGTTCATCCCTGACTACCACATCGTGCTACAAATTTTGACTGTAACAACTCTCCTCCACTATCCCTTAGAACCCCTCCTGTTCCGGCCAGGCCCGGGTTACCCAAACTCGATCCATCAAAGTTAAATTTCACAAAGTCCGGCGCTGAGGGAACCTGTTCTTGGATCGATTTTTGGATTAAGATCGCCGATCCACACATTATTCTCCATCCAGCCCATAGGTCATACGTAGAGACAAATCTGAAAGATGGGAGAATCTTCACCAAGGAGATCGCGAGGGGTAAGACCCTTATGAAAAGAGACTCCGAGTTTTGAGAAACACCTTTGAATACTCTTGCATTTCTTTCCTTCCATAGCACCCAGAAAAAGTAGGAACATGATAAATAAAGAGAAATGTTATCAGCACTTTTGATGATCGCACTCCTCACTTTATTAAAAGTAAAAGTACGGTATGGCCCGCACCATAGGATGATCTAAACCGTCCATTTGATGGCCCACACCCTAAATAGGTTGTGCCCCAAGAAAACATTTCCATAGGTTGATCCTAATCCTCCAATCTATAGAGGGCTAGGACCATTCAGTCCCTCTACAGATTGGAGGGTTAGGATCAACCTATGGAAATGATTTTTGGGGCGCAATCTATTTAGGGTATGGCCCATCTAATGGACGGCTTGGATCATCCTATCGTGGTGGTCATACCGTACTTTTAATAAAGTGAGGGGTGCAATCGTAAAAAAAAAGTAGTGCTGATAACATTTCCCACACACTGAATCATAAGCAAACGAAACAGTATGTCGGGTCATATCAACTGACAGAATAAAGCAAGGGCAGTGATATTTTCCCCCTCTGATAAAATCCTCTCACCACTCTACAGCCACTACAACCACTCCTTGGTGGGCCCAACAATTAATTTGTTGAAATCTTAGGATGATCCTAGCCCTCCGATCCAAACCGGTCTCTCTCTCCATAGGATGAACCTAGCCCTCCGTTCTAAAGAGAAACTGCATATTATGGAAACCTCTTTAGATTGTAGGGTTTTGAACATCCCATGGAAATAATTTTTTGGGCACGACCTATTTACATTGTGGCCCATCAAATGGATGGTTTGGATCATCCTATGGTGCAGGCCGTACAGTAACATTAGGGCTCAGTTGTAGGCCTCACCCATATTTATCAAAAATGAAGCGTACGGTCTACACAATAGGACGATCCAAGCCATCCATTTGATGGGCCGCAACATAAATAGGTTGTGCCTTCAAAATCATTTCCACTACCTATTTACATTGTTGGTTGCTATAGGTGAGAGGGAGATGAAAAATAGTAATGGAAAATGTGAAACATTGTCAAAGTAGGTAAAGTGGGCAAATAAGTGATTTGCCTTGTATGTGGTCTGCCTGATGTGATAACCCAACAGATGAGGTCATTTTCAAATGTGTTGGGTTGGACTTTTTGGCCTCTTCATTACAATTATTACCGGCCATTTGTGTCATGTGAGGTCTTCCCTATAAATTATTTATGGTCCATTTGTATGATGTTGACTCTTTCCTAACAACAATCTGTGGCATATTTATGTCTTTCTTCTAAGACCATCATAGAAGGGAGATTTTATATGGTGCGCGATTCAGCTGGGTAGATTTTTTCACCTTCTTCATGAAAGTTTTCTAAAGGATTTATTAGCCTCCCCCGAACTACTTTGGGACAAAGGCTTAGTTGAGTTGAATTGAGTTGGGGTCGTTTCATCACTCCTCTTTATAAAAATAGGTGGATATCTCTATGTAGAGAGAGAGAGAGAGATTTCATGTCTTGACAGATAGAGATGACAAATACATGCAGTGTGGGGGTAAGGGGTGATTAGAAAGATTAGAAGGGTAAGTTTGTGGTAGGACTTTAGTCCGATATTATACGGGAGATGATAAATACGCCCCCTTCTTTGGATAAATGTGTCCTCTTTTCACTGAAAATGTTAAGGGGCCGTTTGGATACGTGGATTTTAGAATCCGGGATTTCTTCAAAATTGTAGATGAGAGACAAGAGAAGAAGTGGACCGGCCGTCGTTTTCTGGTTTCTCGCACTTCTTTTTGTCAGCAAGAGCGTAGCAAATCATCCCATGTTTCCTGGTTATAGAAATCTTAGGATGCAGTAGAGACTTCTAAAAACTGGATTTCTTACTTAAAATCCAAGAAACACTGTCAGGACAACATACAACAGCCTGATCATGAACCCTCTTTTACACTGTTTTCAAACTAAGACATGGATTCTAAAATCCGTGTATCCAAACGGCCCCTAAGAGTTTCGGTGAAAAGAGGTTACCCGGTAACCTGCTTTTTAAGGAAAACTCACGTTATCGCGCATTTATCCAAAGAGGGGGCACATTTATCATCTCCCTATTAAAAAAGTAAGATTATAAAGTTATGAATAGAGCAGAGTAAACGTATTTAAAACCAAATGAAAAAAGAAAAAGGGAGAGAACCGAGATAAACAAACTCTAGCTCTTTTACACTGGGGGTTGCAACAAGTAAAAAGAAAGGCTAACATATCATTTTCCTGGACTAAGGTGTTAGAGAATCAATTTGGCTTCATGTCCGGATGATTGATTATGGAAGATATCTTCTTGATTAGGCATTTAATGGAAAGATTTAGGGAAAATAAAAAAGGACCATCATGTGGTTTTCATTAATTTAGAGAAAGCGTATGATAGGGATCCCATGAGTGTTATGTCGTGGGTTTTTGAAAGGAAAAAGGTTCTTACTAAATATGTAGATATAATTAATGATATGTATTATGGAGCAATAACTAGTGTCAGAATTACGGATGTCACGTCTAGTGAGTTTCCAATTGCAATATTACTGCACCAAGGATCAGCTAAGCCCATATATTTTTACGGTAGTTATACATGAACTTACGTAGGGCATCCAGGATGAGGTAGCGTGGTGTATGTTATTCGCAGATGACATACTACCAATACCACAACAGGAGTTAATTGTTAACTTAAAGTTATGGGGAACTACTTTGGAATCCAAAGGTTTCAGACTGAGTAGGACTAAAACAGAGTATATGGAGTGCAACTTTAGCAATATAAAGAGACGGGGCGAGGATGTAGTAAATATGACTAGACGGGAGGTACCTAAGAGGGATATCTTTCGCTATCTTGGTTCAATCCTATACAGAAAAAGGAGAGATTGAAGAGGATATTAACCATAAAATAGGAGTAGGTTGGTTGAAGTGGAAGCATGCTTCTGGAGTTCTGTGCGACCGTAAAATACCTACCAAGTTGAAGAGAAAGTTTTATACGACAGTTGTGAGGCCAGCCATGCTGTACGGCTCAGAATGTTGGGCCCCCGAGAAGCAGCATGTGCATAAGGTGAGTGTAGCGGAGATGCAACTGCTTAGATGAATGCGCGACCACACAGGGTTAGATAGAATTTAAAATGAAGGCATTTGTGGGGGTGGCACCAATTGAGGAGAAGATGAGAGAACACCGCTTAAGATGGATTTGGCATATCTAAAATAGGCCTTTGGATGGTCCAGTGAGAAGTAGTGACTCGTGCCAAGTTGATGAAGTAAAAAGAGGTATGGGCAGACCGAAAACAACCTGGGTAGAAACAGTGAGAAAAGACTCGATGGCTAGGAACATAACAGAGAACATGACATTGGATAGGAGAGAATGGAAGAAAATGATCCATATAGAGGAACCTAACTTGTGTCAAGATTAGACTTAGTCAATTTGAGCCGGATAGATCCTTTCACATTCTTCGTGAAAATTTTCTAAAGGATTCATTAGCCGACCCCAACTAGCTTGGGACAAAGGCTTAGTTGAATTGAATTGAGTAGTTGTATTTTTCTATAACCAAAGTCTGGTATATTTATGTCTTTCTTCTGACAATTTGAGACCATGGGAGATTTTATATTGGTGCCCGACAGTTACCGCCATTGATATTTAGGTGTCGATGTAAAGTTCTGATAAGCTCTTCTAATAAAAATCTATTTCAGCACAATCAAATTCTTACCTTGAAAAAGGGGTCATTTCATAAATGAAGCGTCTACATTTTATAAAATGATAAGGGATTTGCTAGGGACCATCGCAGAAGGCATTTTATGGACCCGCTGTTGCATGAGAGAGCAGCCAACTTAGCTGAATTAATTGGATAACACAAAGTCGGAGCCTATGTGGCTGCTGTCCCATGCAATGGCTAGTCTCCAAGAATGCCCTTAAAATGAAATTACTCCATTTCCCACCCAAAACACTTTTTGTTTTTGTTTATTTTCTAAAAAGAAAATTCTAAACAAGTTCTCTTTTCTTTTAGAAATAAAAGATAGTGTGTCATTACTAAAAATAAATACTACTGATATTATTAATAATAAATAAAAACGATGTACTTCTCAGATACGGATGTTAAACGGATCAGATATAGTATTTACCAGATTCGCATCCGCTAAGAGCCGGATATCTCATAAACGGATTCGGATAATATTCGCTTCAAACGGATTCGGATAATATTCGCTTCAAACGGATTCGAATGCGGATGGTAATCGAATGGGAAGACAAAAGTTCTCCATTTGGTTATTTTGGTTCCTCGGATTTCGTGAGGGATTATTTTGGTTCTTGGTATTTTTTTTTCCAGCTTTGGGTTTCTTGCTGGGTTATTTTGGTTGGTGGGTTTCTTTTGGGCCCATTATATAACTAGCAACCAAACGTGCCACAAAAGTCCCAAGAACCAAAAAAAATTCCGGCATTCAAAATCGAAGTTGTCGGTTGTGCCAAGTTGACGATTTGACCGGACTATGGTGTTGGAGGAAATGCATATTATGGAAACCTCTGTAGATGGGAGGGTTTAAATCATCATGAGTAAATAAATTTTTGGAAGCAACCTATTATGTCATGGCTCATCAAACGGACGGTTTGGATCATCCTATGGTCCAGGCCTTAAAGCAAAGCTGTGAAGTAGTCAAGCAAACGTACCTAATAGCAAATGGAAAGAAGAGAAAGTAAGTAGGAACGTAATAAAGCAAAGGTATGCAAAAGAAATAGAAAGTCAGATTATTAAATAAAGCAAATGTATCTATAAATTAGAGAACAAAATAGAAAGTCATTGTTAGTAACTTACTGATATAGGGAAATATGATATCTATTAAAATGTTGACCCGGACCCGGAAATTTCGGGCGGCCTGGGTCAATTCTTGCCAGGTCTAGGCACCTGGGGTGTGGGTCCTACTGCCATAAATAAACAATAATACAAGATGCGCCCTTGGGTAGTGGGGTTGGACTTTTTGGACCCCTTATTTGTCGCTTGCGCAAAAATAATGTAACCCTTATTAATTGGGATTTGCTAAAGTCTATTTACACGCTGCTTCGAGGCTGCTTCGTGGTGTGGAAAATGATAGTTGCACAAGAGAAATTGAAAGTAAGGTTATCAACTAAAGCAAATGTATCTATAAATTAGAGAACAAAATAAAGCAAGGGAAGTGATATATTCGCTCCTTTTATATATATATATGAGGAAAGTGTTGGTGAGCTTAAGCGCCCAATCACTAGCGAAGTCACACTACCTTTGTCATTGCCCTACCCAAATTCCTGTTGCACCATTGGTACTACTGCAAATGCTATACCAAAGTTCAAAGCTACCGGGGCCATCACAGCACGGATTTCACCAAAGAGACTAAAAAATGTTTTCTATGTACCTACACCGCTCGGTCTCATGTTAGAGACATACTCACGTTGGGAGTTAGGGTTGGGCTCATGTTAAAGTTTGAGTGACATTCAGGACTTTGGGGAGATTATAAAATTCAGGATGACATCATCTTATTCAATTCAGGACCTGAGGCTTCCTTGCATCATCACATCTCTCTTTAGGGAGGTAATGTGGGTCAAAACCCAAGCGGGATCCCGTGGGTTGCGGGTCTGTCACACCGTGGTTCTTGGGTTGTAGTTTTTTGGACTCTTCCCTAAAATTATTATTGGCCAATTTGTGTTATTGTGACTCTTCCCTGACCATGGTTTGAAATTTCGGTTTCAGCATAAATTTTGGACCTAGCCGAAATGGAAATTTCAGCCGCAATCCTGAAATTTTGGCCGAAATTCTATAAAGTCACTTGAAATGTCGGGTTTTGGGGCCAAAATTTCGGTTTCGGTAATTTCATCTAAACTTTGGTAAAGGAATAAAAAATTAATTTTTTTTTTTAAATTTCGCCGAAATTGACAAAATTTCCGAAATTTCGACCGAAATTTGGTACATTTCGGCTGTTTCAGTTTCGGTGTTGACCGGATTTCGGTCGAAATTTAAAACCATGTCCCTAACTATTATTTATGGTCCATTTGTGTCGTGTCGACTCTTCCCTAACAACTATTTGTGGTACATTGAATCAAGTGTCTTAAAATTTGGCCCCGCCACAAAAATGTCATCAGTTTTGAATAAAAATCTTAACGAACTACTGTTTGCCATAGCTAGGCTTCGGTATTTAGATTCTAGAAGGGTCATTTTGTCCTTTTAAAAAGTGAGCCAATGTGGTTGTTCTTCCCATCAAGAGGGAGCCGGGAAAGAGTTTTAGGACTTTTTGGACCCCTTATTTGTCGCTTGCGTAGAAATAATGTAACCCTTATTAATTGGGATTTGCTAAAGTCTAGTCACACGCTGCTTCGAGGCTGCTTCGTGGTGTGGAAAAGGATCGTTACACAAGAGAAATTGAAATTAAGGTTATCAACTAAAGCAAATGTCTCTATAAACTAGAGAACAAAATAAAGCAAGGGAAGTGATATATTCGCTTCAAATGGATTCGGATAATATTCACTTGAAACAGATTTGAATGCGGACGGTAATCGAATTTTCGAATATCCATTTACACCCCTACTGTTGGGAAGAAAAAAGTTCTTCATTTGGTTATTTTGGTTCATCGAATTTCGTGCAGGATTATTTTGGTTCCAGGAATTTTTTTTTCCAGCTTTGGATTTCGTGCCGGATTATTTTGGTTGGTGGGATTCTTTTGGGCCCACTATATAACTAGCAACCAAACGTGGGTTTCCTGCGGAAATTCCACAAAAGTCCCAAGAACCAAAAAAATGCTGACATCCAAATCCTTCAAAATCAATGTTGTCGGTTGTGCCAAATTAAGGTATTATTAGCGATATTCTATAAAAATAAGAGGATATCTTCTGTGGTGGACATGTCACGTGAAAGGGGTATCTCTATGTCTTGTGAGAGAGACATAAAGATGGGTCTATTCATTTCTTGTACAGAGAGAGGACAAATACATGCAGTGTGGGGTAAGGGGTAATGGGTAAGACAAGAAGGGGAAGTTTGTTATAGGAGTTTGGTGTGATATTATATATGAGAAATTATACGGTGTAAGCCCTCGATAGTCCCCGTATTTTTATGAAATTACTGTTTGGCCTGCACCATAGGATGATCAAACCGTCCATTTGATGGGCCTCAATCTAAATCGGTTGTGCCCAAAAAATTATTTCCATCGTAGCCCTTCGATCTTAGGATGATCAAACTGTCCTTCTATTCTTGATCTACCCAAAAATCACACCTTCATCACCTATATTTCAGCCCTTCCAACCACCTAATTAGAAGCCCTTTAATCCTCCTAAATCATCACTTTTCTTCCTTACAAAACCACCCAATTTCTTTCTTTAAACTCAGCCCTCAGAGCCTTTGATTCTTTTAGTCAGTTAACACCCATTCTTGACCCAACAGAATTCCATTGTTTTAACCACCCACTTAACCTTCTCACCCCTCCCAAAAGAGCCACCAATCTTCTTTTATTTCAGTCAACTAACAGGAAGAACTAAATTCATGTTTTGTCCTCCTTTCCTAATCCTGATCCCATCTACTAACTACCATATTTCACTTCTTTAAATTCTTTTCACCGCTATTTACCACAATTGACCACTAATCTTCATTAATCTCCCAAAGAACAACCTAGTCACCCAAAACTTATAATCCACCATTCTTACTACTTACCTAACCAAGATTCTCCATCATTCTTTAAAACCAACAACCTTCTATTTTCCCTTTTAGCTTCCGCACCTCTATTCCGTTGTCGTTATACGCCCCCGCATCAATAAGGCACTCAAACGAGACACACATCTTGGAACTTTGAAAGAGAAGAAGATCACCTTCGTTACATGCATTGGGAGGTAAAGACTTTGTCCTACACCTTTTGTTTCACTTTGTTTATTTCTCTCAATTTTTTTCCAATAATGGTAGCCAATTTCATTGAAAAAAAACAGACTGAGGTGGTCAAGATAGAAAGCAGATAAGAATAAACAAAAGTTAAAAACAAGAGAAAAAGAGAGCGCTAAGGGGGGAGTGAATCAAAAAGCGCTAGCTCATCCTTGGACACTCCTCCACTTGGATAGCGGAGCGTCGAATTTGATGAAAGGACCAAGAAGATCTATCCACCTAATCAAACATCTTGTCGAAAAGGTGGTCAAAACGCCATGGAGGAGTTTGAGATTTCTTGAGCCACCTTATGACATTCAAAGAGTCTCCTTCGACATGAACATTATGCACTTGCTCTCTAGCTAACAACTTCAGCTCTTGATGAACCGTTTTCACTTCAGCCTCAGTGGCATCGGCACCTTCAATAGGTCCAGCAAAATACCACAATACCTCTTGATGGGGTGTAAAAAGAACCCTCGATCGCCGATCGACATGTGGCATCGAGGCAAAGTGAAATTACACACTAAAACCAGGGGTAAACATGTAACAATACCCCCAAAGGAAAGCCTTAAAGTAATCTCTACCCAATCACAGGTTGACACTTGTCAAAGGGTGAAAAGGTAATCTAACACCTGGGCTCCCACTATAAATAGCCCTCATAAATCCAAAGATAGGGTTCCGAATCCCAAAATTTACTATTCATAGCTCTGCTTTCGTTATCTGATATGTCATACTGACTTAAGTATCATAGGGCCTATCTAGAGCTACCACTCCGGGTTGGTCATTTGACCGGGCACTACCTTATGCAGGTCACAGCCCAGAATTGAACTGACCTCCACATCCCTGACTACCACATCGTGCTACAAATTTTGACCGTAACAACTCTCCTCCACTATCCCTTAGAACCCCTCCTGTTCCGGCCAGGCCCAGGTTACCCAAACTCGGTCCATCAAAGTTAAATTTCACAAAGTCCAGCACTGAGGGAACCCGTTCTTGGATCGATTTTTGGATTAAGATCGCTGATCCACACATTATTCTCCATCCAGCCCATAGGTCATACGTAGAGACAAATCTGAAAGATGGGAGAATCTTCACCAAGGAGATCGCGAGGGGTAAGACCCTTATGAAAAGAGACTCCGAGTTTCGAGAAACACCTTTGAATACTCTTGCATTTCTTTCCTTCCATAGCACCCAGAAAAAGTACGAATGATAAATAAAGAGAAATGTTATCAGCACTATTGATGATCGCACTCCTCACTTTATTAAAAGTAAAAGTACGGTATGGCCCGCACCATAGGATGATCTAAACCGTCCATTTGATGGCCCACACCCTAAATAGATTGTGCCCCAAGAAAACATTTCCATAGGTTGATCCTAATCCTCCAATCTATAGAGGGCTAGGACCATTCAGTCCCTCTACAGATTGGAGGGTTAGGATCAACCTATGGAAATGACTTTTGGGGCGCAACCTATTTAGGGTATGGCCCATCTAATGGACGGCTTGGATCATCCTATCGTGATGGTCATACCGTACTTTTAATAAAGTGAGGGGTGCAATCGTAAAAAAAAAGTAGTGCTGATAACATTTCCCACACACTGAATCATAAGCAAACGAAACAGTATGTCGGGTCATATCAATTGACAGAATAAAGCAAGGGCAGTGATATTTTCCCCCTCCGATAAAATCCTCTCACCACTCTACAGCTGGTACAACCACTCCTTGGTGGGCCCAACAATTAATTTGTTGAAATCTTAGGATGATCCTAGCCCTCCGATCCAAACCGGTCTCTCTCTCCATAGGATGAACCTAGCCCTCCGTTCTAAAGAGAAACTGCATATTATGGAAACATCTTTAGATTGTAGGGTTTTGAACATCCCATGGAAATAATTTTTTGGGCACGACCTATTTACATTGTGGCCCATCAAATTGATGGTTTGGATCATCCTATGGTGCAGGCCGTACAGTAACATTAGGGCTCAGTTGTAGGCCTCACCCATATTTATCAAAAATGAAGCGCACGGTCTACACAATAGGACGATCCAAGCCATCCATTTGATGGGCCGCAACGTAAATAGGTTGTGCCTTCAAAATCATTTCCACTACCTATTTACATTGTTGGTTGCTATAGGTGAGAGGGAGATGAAAAATAGTAATGGAAAATGTGAAACATTGTCAAAGTAGGTAAAGTGGGCAAATAAGTGATTTGCCTTGTATGTGGTCCGCCTGATGTGATAACCCAACAGATGAGGTCATTTTCAATGTGTTGGGTTGGACTTTTTGGCCTCTTCGTTACAATTATTACCGGCCAATTTGTGTCATGTGGGGTCTCCCCTATCAATTATTTATGGTCCATTTGTATGATGTTGACTCTTTCCTAACAATAATCTGTGGCATATTTATGTCTTTCTTCTAAGACCATCATAGAAGGGAGATTTTATATGATGCGCTATTCAGCCAGGTAGATTTTTTCACCTTCTTCATGAAAATTTTCTAAAGGATTTATTAGCCTCCCCGGAATTACTTTGGGACAAAGGCTTAGTTGAGTTGAATTGAGTTGGGGGTCGTTTTATCACTCCTCTTTATAAAAATAGGTGGATATCTCTATGTCGAGAGAGAGAGAGAGAGAGAGAGAGAGAGAGAGAGAGAGAGAGAGATTTCATGTCTTGACAGATAGATATGACAAATAAATGCAGTGTGGGGGTAAGGGGTGATTAGAAAGATTAGAAGGGTAAGTTTGTGGTAGGACTTTGGTCCGATATTATACGGGAAATGATAAATACGCCCCCTTCTTTGGATAAATGTGTCCTCTTTTCACTGAAAATGTTAAGGGGCTGTTTGGATGCGTGGATTTTAGAATCCGGGATTTCTTCAAAATTGAAGAAATGGACCGGCCGTCGTTTTTTGGTTTCTCGCACTTCTTTTTGTCAGCAAGAGCGTAGCAGATCATCCCATGTTTCCTGGTTAAAGAAATCTTAGGATGCAGTAGAGACTTCTAAAAACTGGATTTCTTACTTAAAATCCAAGAAACATTGTCAGGACAACATACAACGGCCTGATGATAAACCCTCTTTTACACTGTTTTCAAACTAAGACATGGATTCTAAAATCCATGTATCCAAATGGCCCCTAAGAGTTTCGGTGAAAAGAGGTTACCCGGTAACCTGCTTTTTAAGGAAAACTCACGTTATCGCGCATTTATCCAAAGAGGGGGGGCACATTTATCATCTCCCTATTAAAAAAGTAAGATTATAAAGTTGTGAACAGAGCAAAGTAAACGTATTTAAAAGCAAATGAAAAAAAGAAAAAGGGAGAGAACCGAGAGAAACAAACTCTAGCTCTTTTATACTGGGGGTTGCAACAGGTAAAAAAAAGGGCTAACATATCATTTCCCTAAACTAGGTGTTAGAGAATCAATTTGGCTTCATGTCCGGATGATTGATTATGGAAGATAACTTCTTGATTAGGCGTTTAATGGAAAGATTTAGAGAAAATAAAAAAGGACCATCATGTGGTTTTCACTAATTTAGAGAAAGCGTATGATAGGGATCCCATGAGTGTTATGTCGAGGGTTTTTGAAAGGAAAAAAGGTGCTTACTAAATATGTTGATATAATTAAGGATATGTATTATGGAGCAACAACTAGTGTCAGAATTACTGCACCAAGGATCAGCTCTAAGCCCATATATTTTTACGCTAGTTATAGATGAACTTACGTAGGGCATCCAGGATGAGGTACCGTGGTGTATGTTATTCGCATATGACATGCTACCAATACCACAGCGGGAGTTAATTGTTAACTTAAAGTTATGGAGAACTACTTTGGGATCCAAAGATTTCAGACTGAGTAGGACTAAAACAGAGTATATGGAGTGCAACTTTAGCAATATAAGGAGGCGGCGCGAGGATGTAGTAAATATGACTAGACGGGAGGTACCTAAGAGGGATATCTTTCGCTATCTTGGCTCAATCTTACACAGAAAAAGGAGAGATTGAAGAGGATGTTAACCATAAAATAAGAGTAGGTTGGTTGAAGTGGAAGCATGCTTCAGGAGTTCTGTGCGACCGTAAAATACCTACCAAGTTGAAGAGAAAGTTTTATACGACAGTTGTGAGGCTAGCCATGCTGTACGGCTCAGAATGTTGGGCCCCCGAGAAGCAGCATGTGCATAAGGTGAGTGTAGCGGAGATGCAAATGCTTAGATGGATGCGCGACCACACAATGTTAGATAGAATTAAAAATGAAGGCATTTGTGGGGGTGGCACCAATTGAGGAGAAGATGAGAGAACACCGCTTAAGATGGTTTGAGCATATCTAAAATAGGCCTTTGGATGGTCCAGTGAGAAGCAGTGACTCGTGCCAAGTTGATGAAGTAAAAAGAGGTATGGGCAGATCGAAAACAACCTGGGTAAAAACAGTGAGAAAAGACTCGATGGCTAGGAACATAACAGAGAACATGACCTTGGATCGGAGAGAATGGAAGAAAATGATCCGTATAGAGGAACCCAACTTGTGTCAGGATTAGACTTAGTCAATTTGAGCCGGATAGATCCTTTCACCTTCTTCATGAAAATTTTCTAAGGATACATTAGCCGACCCCAGCTAGCTTGGGACAAAGGCTTAGTTGAATTGAGTTGAGTTGTTGTATTTTCCTATAACCAAAGTCTGGTATATTTATGTCTTTCTTCTGACAAATTGAGACCATGGGAGATTTTATATGGGTGCCCGCCATTGATATTTAGGTGTCGATGTAAAGTTCTTATAAGCTCTTCTGATAAAAATCTATTTCAGCACAATCAAATTCTTACCTTGAAAAAGGGGTCATTTCATAAATGAAGCATCTACATTTTATAAAATGATAAGGGATTTGCTAGGGACCATCGCAGAAGGCATTTTATGGACCCGTTGTTGCATGAGAGAGCAGCCAACTTAGCCGAATTAATTGGATAACACAAAGTCGGAGCCTATGTGGCTGCTGTCTCATGCAATGGCTAGTCTGCGAAATGCCTTCTGCAATGGGCCCTAGCAAATCCCAAATAATAATTATATATAAAAAATTGGCACCTGCGACGATCATGAATTCGACTGTGCTGAAATAGATTTTTATTAGAAGAGCTTATCTTCAGAACTTTACATCTACACCTAAATTTTCTAAAAGACAAAATTACCCTTCTTGAATCTAAATATCAGGGGTGGTACCCCACATGGGACCTGACCAATAATGACAGATGTGCTCATGGGTAGTGGGATGGACTTTTTGGACCCCGAACAATTATTGATGGGGAGATGATATAAAGGCCCTTTTATTAATTCTGAGCACGTAGGTAAGTCACCTGTTTTAAGACCTCACCAACTGAAGTAGGTAGCCATTTAAGACCTCACCAATTGTCAGTTGTGCCAAGTTGACGATTTGACCGGACTATAGTGTTAGACATGTCACGTGAAAGGGGTATCTCTATGTGTTGTGAGAGACATAAAGATGATGGGTCTATTCATTTCTTGTCAGAGAGATGAGAAATACATGCAGTTTGGGGTAAGGGGTAATGGGTAAGATAAGAAGGGGAAGTTTGTTATAGGAGTTTGGTGTGATATTATATATGAGAAATTATACGGTGTAAGCCCTCGATAGTCTCCGTATTTTTCTGAAATTACTGTTTGGCCTGCACCATAGGATGATCAAACTGTCCATTTGATGGGCCTCAATGTAAATCGGTTGTGCCCAAAAAATTATTTCCATCGTAGCCCTTCGATCTATAGAAGAAATGCATATTATGGAATCTTCTGTAGATGGGAGGGTTTAAATCATCATGAGTAAATAATTTTTTGGAAGCAACCTATTTATGTCATGGCTCATCAAACGGACAGTTTGGATCATCCTATGGTCCAGGCGCGACCTATGTAGCTGTTGGCCCATCTAATGGACGGTTTGGATCATCCTATAGTGCGGGTCATACCATACTTTTAATAAAGTGAGGAGTGCCCACATCAAAATACAGTAGTGCTGATAACATTTCCCTAAAAAAGGAGAGTGATAAATCGACTCCCTATGTGTCTTTCTCTCTCCTCTTTCTCTCTAAATCGACTCAGAGGAGAGAGAAAGACACACAGGTCGATTTATCACTGCCCCTAAAAAAAGGGAAATGAAATCAGCACTCCAATGCTTTAATATCCATGTAGAGACAAATCTGAAAGATGGGAGAATCTTCACCAAGGAGATCACGAGGGCTAAGACCCTTATGAAAAGAGACTCCAAGTTTCGAGAAACACCTTTGAATACTCTTGCATTTCTTTCCTTCCATAGCACCCAGAAAAAGTAGGAATGATAAATAAAGAGAAATGTTATCAGCACTATTGATGATCGCACTCCTCACTTTATTAAAAGTAAAAGTACGGTATGGCCCGCACCATAGGATGATCTAAACCGTCCATTTGATGGCCCACACCCTAAATAGGTTGTGCCCCAAAAAAACATTTCCATAGGTTGATCCTAATCCTCCAATCTATAGAGGGCTAGGACCATTCAGTCCCTCTACAGATTGGAGGGTTAGGATAAATCTATGGAAATGATTTTTGGGGCGCAACCTATTTAGGGTATGGCCCATCTAATGGACGGCTTGGATCATCCTATCGTGATGGTCATACCGTACTTTTAATAAAGTGAGGGGTGCAATCATAAAAAAAAGTAGTGCTGATAACATTTCCCACACACTGAATCATAAGAAAACGAAACAGTATGTCGGGTCATATCAATTGACAGAATAAAGCAAGGGCAGTGATATTTTCCCCCTCCGATAAAATCCTCTCACCACTCTACAGCCAGTACAACCACTCTACAGCCGGTACAACCACTTGCAGAGAGCATTTAATATTTTTTAAGATAGGTTGCAGACTTGCAGAGAGCATTTAATATTTGAACAGCTTTCTTTGTGTTATTTTCCTTCTTGAAAATAGCAAAAGGTAAAATAACATTTCTTTATGTCACGTCAGGTCTTTTCCCATTAAAATATCAATTCATTGCTCGATTGTGCTTGGTTGTCCCGATTACCAAGTTAAAAAAAGAGATAAATATGGTTGTGGGTTGTCCACTTGTCCCACCGCCAAAGTAAAAGAAAGATGTAAAATGGTAAATATGTGATAAACAAACACAAAGTTCGGTTTTCGGGTTAACCGAAATTTTTGTTAGAACTAACCGAAACCGTAACCGAAAACCGAAATTTCTTTCGACCAACAACCGAAACAGAACCGAATATAAAAAAAATTGAACCGAAAATTATAATTTCGGTTCGGTTATTCGGTTTTACCCGAATAATGCTCACCCCTAGTGTAAACGGATCGAATTCGAAGCGGATATGGCTATATCCGAATTCGATTACAGTATACACTATCCGAATTCGGATTCGGATTTGAATTCGACGGATATTTAATATCTATTACGGAATTCGATTCCAGCAGATATTGTTCGAATTTGGATATTATTTGTATCCGTTTATCCAGTAAATTCAAAAATTTATTGCAGCACTTTATCTTTCTTTTCCTTGCTCCTCGAATGAAATTTTCAAACCCTAAAACCAGACCACTACCTTCTCTTCTCAAAATTAACTCTCAAACCCTAAAATATATGAGATCATCTTTTTCCTTTTAAAACAAAGAGAGAGAGAGAGAGAGAGGTGGTGCGGATGGATGGTGTTGCTAGTGGTCTTTGGCTTCTTTTTTTTCGGTGTATATGATGGAATGTGTTTGGGCTATTTTGAACAGGGGAAGTGGGAGTGCTGATGGTGGAAGATGAAGAGAAATGAGGATGGAGATGAGGATTAGGTTAGAGATGGAGGTGGCCGTGAGAAGGTGGAGAGGGGCAACGGTGGATTTTGGTGGAGGTTGGGGGCACCAAGGAATGCCGGCAATGGTGTCTCGGCCTCCTCCTTTCTCCTCTCTCTTGCTTCTCCTTGCAAACCTTAGAAGTCCCAACTTATAATTGCATTTTGAGTTCTTATATAACCCTAAATTGGAAAATTGATATGAGCCGTCCATTTACCATCAATGACCTAGATGGCCTTTTTGTTTTAGAATTCTCTAGAAGCTATGCCATCTTCTTTCAGTTGCCATCAACTATTTGTCTTTTTCATCCTACAACCCACATTTGTTGCTTCCTAAATAAGCCATGTTAAACTCCAAGAATGCCCTTAAAATGAAATTACTCCATTTCCCACCCAAAACACTTTTTGTTTTTGTTTATTTTCTAAAAAGAAAATTCTAAACAAAGTTCTCTTTTCTTTTAGAAATAAAAGATAGTGTATCATTACTAAAAATAAATACTATTGATATTATTAATAATAAATAAAAAGGATGTACTTTTCAGATACGGATGTTAAACGGATCAGATATAGTATTTACCAGATTCGCATTCGCTAAGAGCCGGATATCTCATAAACGGATTCGGATAATATTCGCTTCAAACGGATTCGGATAATATTCACTTGAAACGGATTCGAATGCGGATGGTAATCGAATTTCGAATATCCATTTACACCCCTACTGTTGGGAAGAAAAAATGGGTCATTTCATAAATGAAGCGTCTACATTTTATAAAATGACAAGGGATTTGCTAGGGACCATCGCAGAAGGCATTTTATGGACCCGCTCTTGCATGAGAGAGCAGCCAACTTAGCTGAATTAATTGGATAACACAAAGTCGGAGCCTATGTGGCTGCTGTCTCATGCAATGGCTAGTCTGCGAAATGCCTTCTGCAATGGTCCCTAGCAAATGCCAAATAATAATTATATATAAAAAATTGGCACCTGCGACGACCATGAATTCGATTGTGCTGAAATAGATTTTTATTAGATGAGCTTATCTTCAGAACTTTACATCTACACCTAAATTTTCTAAAAGACAAAATTACCCTTCTTGAATCTAAATATCAAGGGTGGTACCCCACATGGGACCTGACCAATAATGACAGATGTGCTCATGGGTAGTGGGATGGACTTTTTGGACCCCGAACAATTATTGATGGGGAGATGATATAAAGGCCCTTGTTAATTCTGAGGACATATCTTCTAAGACCTTCACACCTACTGAAGTAGGTAAGTCACCTGTTTTAAGACCTCACCAACTGAAGTAGGTAGCCATTTAAATCAAGTTAAAACTTTGCTAAATGACCAAGGAGATTGGTGGGAAAATAAAAGTCTTAAGAAGTATCCCGGTAAAATAATGTTTGGTTGACCGGACTATGGTGGGAAAAAAAAAATCCCGGGAGCCTTGTTTGGTTGCTTGAACTGTTGGGTAGGGGTGTAAACGGATCGAATTCGAAACGGATATGGCTATATCCGAATTCGATTACAGTATACACTATCCGAATTCGGATTCGGATTTGAATTCGACGGATATTTAATATCTACGGAATTCGATTCCAGCAGATATTGTTCTAATTTGAAAATTATCTGTATCCGTTTTTTCGGTAAATTCGAAAATTTACTGCAGCACTTTATCTTTCTTCTCCTTGATCCTCGAATGAAATTTCCAAACCCTAAAACCAGACCACTACCTTCTCTTCTCAAAATTAACTCTCAAACCTTAAAATATATGAGATCATCTTCTTCCTTTTAAAACAGAGAGAGAGAGAGAGAGAGAGAGAGAGAGAGAGAGAGAGAGAGAGAGAGAGAGAGAGGTGGTGTGGATGGATGGTGTTTCTAGTGGTCTTTGGCTCTCTTTTTTTGGGTGTATATGATGGAATGTGTTTGGGCTATTTTGAACAGGGGAGTGGGAGTGCTGATGGTGGAAGATGAAGAGAAATGGGGATGGAGATGAGGATTATGTTAGAGATGGAGGTGACTGACGGTGATGGAGGTGGCCGTGAGAAGGTGGATAGGGGCAGCGGTGGATTTTGGTGGAGGTTGGGGGCACCAAGGAATGGCGGCGATGGTGTCTCGGCCTCCTCCTTTCTCCTCTCTCTTGCTTCTCCTTGCAAACCTTAGAAGTCCCAACTTATAATTGCATTTTGGGTTCTTATATAACCCTAAACTGGAAAATTGATATGAGCCGTCCATTTACCATCAATGACCTAGATGGCCATTTTGTTTTAGAATTCTTTAGAAGCTATGCCATCTTCTTTCAATCGCCATCATCTATTTGTCTCTTTCATCCTACAACCCACATTTGTTGCTTCATAAAGAAGCCATGTCAAACTCCAAGAATGCCCTTAAAATGAAATTACTCCATTTACCACCCAAAACACTTTTTGTTTTTGTTTATTTTCTAAAAAGAAAATTCTAAACAAAGTTTTCTTTTCTTTTAGAAATAAAAGATAGTATGTCATTACTAAAAATAAATACTACTAATATTATTAATAATAAATAAAAAGGATGTACTTCTCAGATACGGATGTTAAACGGATCAGATATAGTATTTACCAGATTCGCATCCGCTAAGAGCCGGATATCTCATAAACGGATTCGGATAATATTCGCTTCAAACGGATTCGGATAATATTCACTTGAAACGTATTCGAATGCGGACGGTAATCGAATTTTCGAATATCCATTTACACCCCTACTGTTGGGAAGAAAAAAGTTCTTGGTTATTTTGGTTCCTCGGAATTCGTGAGGGATTATTTTGGTTCTTGGTATTTTTTTTCCAGCTCTGGGTTTCGTGCTGGGTTATTTTGGATGGTGGAATTCTTTTGGGCCCATTACATAACTAGCAACCAAACGTGCCACTAAAGCCCCGAGAACGAAAAAAAATTCCGGCATTCAAAATCGAAGTTGTCGTTGTGGCAAGTTGACGATTTAACCGGACTATGGTGTTAGACATGTCACGTGAAAGGGGTATCTCTATGTGTTGTGAGAGACATAAAGATGATGGGTCTATTCATTTCTTGTCAGAGAGATGACAAATACATGCAGTGTGGGGGTAAGGGGTAAGGGGTAATGGGTAAGATAAGAAGGGGCAGTTTGTTATAGGAGTTTGGTGTGATATTATATATGAGAAATTATACGGTGTAAGCCCTCGATGGCTCATGGCTCATCAAACGGACGGTTTGGATCATCCTATGGTCCAGGCCTTAAAGCAAAGCTGTGAACTAGAGAAGCAAACGTACCTAAGAGCAAATGGAAAGAAGAGAAAGTAAGTAGGAACGTAATAAAGCAAAGGTATGCAAAAGAAATAGAAAGTCAGGTTATTAAATAAAGCAAATGTATCTATAAATTAGAGAACAATAATACAAGATTACCCGGAAATTTCGGGCCGTCCGGGTCAATTCTTGCCAGGTCTAGGCACATGGGGGTGTGGGTCCTACTACCATAAATAAACAATAATACAAGATGCGCCCTTGGTAGTGGGGTTGGACTTTTTGGACCCCTTATTTGTCGGTTGCGCAAAAATAATGTAACCCTTATTAATTGGGATTTGCTAAAGTCTATTCACACGCTGCTTCGAGGCTGCTTCGTGGTGTGGAAAATGATCGTTGCACAAGAGAAATTGAAAGTAAGGTTATCTACTAAAGCAAATGTATCTAATTTTGAAAGTAAGGTTATCTACTAAAGCAAATGTATCTATAAATTAGAGAACAAAATAAAGCAAGGGAAGTGATATATTCGCCCCTTTTATTTACTTGGAACATCCTCCTCTAGTGTATTTATGTCCACATCTTTAACAGTACAGGGGGTTGTCCATGTAAAAAGAGGGGCGAGTATATCATTTAACTAAGGCAAACTTAAAAGAAAAGGAAGATCCATGAAAAATGAAAATAAAAAAGGAATAGTAAAAAGAAGAGTTAATCTATAGGAAGAGCTTTCAAGATATGTGTGTGATTCTACTCGCTCTAGTTGGAGATAATTTTTTTTCCTGTTAAACCGTGAAAAGAATAGGGAAATGTTATCAGCACTACTGTATTTTGACGAGGCACTCCTCACTTTATCAAAAGTACGGTATGGCCCTCACCATAGGATGATCCCAACCGTCCATTAGATGTAATAAAGATAAGGTATGCAAAAGAAATAGAAAGTCAGGTCATTAAATAAAGCAAATGTATCTATAAACTTGAGAACAAAATAAAGCAGAGGAAGTGGTACATTCGTCACTTTTTTATTTTTTTGAAAAAGGCAACAGAATATGTATATATAGATGAATAAGCAGAACCGAGATGGTCCTGTAGGAACAATGAGAAAAGAAAATAGCAATACAATAATTCAAGGGGGGAGATAGTCGAAACACTCCAACTCGGCCCGAGAAACACCGCTCTTAGCCAGGGAGTCGACTGCCACATTGGCTGATCTCCGGACATGCTGAAAGACCATGGAGTAGCCCTTTGCTCTATCCTCTATCTCCTCAAAGAAAGGCACAAGTCGCCAAGGGGGAGAAGCGGCTCCCGAAAGCCAGCGAATAACATTTACGGAGTCGCCTTCGACTATCAGTCTGTCGCACTCCAAGCAAGGCATGGAGAGAATCCCTCTGTGAACGGCTCTAACCTCCGCCTCAGTCGAGTCTGCAAATCCAAGAGGCCCCGAATAGGCCCAAATGACTTCCCCTTCGTGATTCCGACATAACCCCCCCCACTCCTGCCGCTCCTGGATTGCCGATAGAGGAACCATCAAAATTGAGCTTCAGAGACCCCGGCGGAGGGGGAGACCAGGAGGGTCGAGATTTCACTTTGGTAACTGATTCCATACAGATGGTTGGCCACCCTTCCCAGAGGGCATAAGCAGAAACAAACCGAAAAAGAGGAAGTGAACGGGCCCAGGAGATGACCGCTGCTACCACCTGTATATAAATCCAATATGGGGACCTGACCATCCCTTCGAAGACACGCGCATTCCGCTCTTTCCACAAGAACCACCAGGAGGCTAATAGACACATCTTCCACAGAATTCTGCCTTTCCTCTTCCACGGAGCCCAGTCCCAACTCCGAATAAATTCGGCCATAGAATTGGAAGGGACCCAACTGACTCCAAACCGAGTAAAGAGAAGACCCCAAATATATGAAGCAACCTTGCAATGTATAAAGAGGTGGTCGATGGATTCTCCAGCGGATAGACATAGAGGGCAGTGATCCACCAGCCACATTCCTCTCTTCCGCAAGAAATCCATCGTCTGAATTCGGCCCCATCTAACCGACCACCCAAAGAAAGCGACTCTTGGAGGGCACGCTTGGCGCCAAACCGCGGAGGACGCATGTTCCACTAGAGGGGGGATCAGATGGTGATAAAAAGATTTAACGGAGAAAATCCCCGACGGATTCCAAATCCAAATTCGACGATCTACGCCCGAAGACTTGATGAAGCAAGAGTCCAATAAGGAGAAGAGGGCGCTGTAAGCGCTTAACTCCCGAACAAAAAAGGTTCTTCGGAACTTAGGAGCCCACACCACTTGCCCTTGGACCCGATCAAAACATTCCGATACCCAAGCCTCTTTCTGAGATGAAACAATAAATAAGTCAGGAAACAAAACTCGGAGAGAATCAGACGAACACCAAGGGTCCTGCCAAAACCGAATTCGATCCCCCCTATAAACTCTAAAGCGAACTCGAGGGGCAAATAAAGACTTGAAACGCAAGACTTCAAACTCTAAAGCAAATAAATACATTCGCCACTTTTATTTACTTGGAACATCCTATTCTAGTGTATGCAAAAGAAAAAGAAAAATCATGAAAAGGATAAAGCAAATATAACCCACAAATAATGAAAAAAAAGGAATAGTAAAAAGTTGAAGAGTCTATATAACAAACCATCTTACACGAAGAAGCTTGCAAGATATCCTTCCCTTGTGATTCTACTAGCTCTAGCTCTAGCTCTAGCTCTAGCTCTAGAATTTATTTATTTTTCTGTTACCAAGGAAATATGGCGGATGCTATTGTTAGTATACTGCTTGAGAATTTGAGCTCTCTAATCCTAAAGGAGGTTGATTTACTCGGGGGTGTTAAGGATGATCTGGAAGAGCTTCAGAGAAATTTATCAATGATTCGTGCTATACTCCCAAACGCAGAGGCGATGGCAGTCAAGAATGAGCAGCTGAAGGTTTGGCTCTCAAGTCTTATAGATGCGGTCTATGAGGCGGACGACATCTTATCAGACTGGGGCCAGGTAAGTAATACCTTCTTTCCTAGTTTTCAATTCCAACGCCATAATATAGCAACTAGGACAAAAATGATCCTCACGAGAATACGAAAAATTGCAGAAGAGAGGGAAAGGTTCAAATTGGATGTAACAACTACGAGTCTTGAGAGTCAAGAGAGAACACATACAGTGTCCGATGAGCGTGAATCTGTGGCCGATGAAAATGAATTAGAAGTTTATGGGAGAGATGAGCATAAAGAAAAGATTGTGCGGCTATTGCAAGCCGATGTTAATAATAATGAAAATGAAGTCCCAGTTATTGCCCTAGTTGGCATGGCGGGTCTGGGGAAAACCACACTAGCTACATTGGCCTTCAATCATGAGATTGTAATAGGAAATTTTGAGCTAAGAATGTGGATTTATGTGTCTCAAGATTTTCAAGTAAATGGAATTGTAAAAAAAATTTTAGAATCTGCAACTAGGGGAAGTAAAACAGATGTCACACAGTTGAAATCTGCAACTGGAAGTAAAACAGATGTCACACAATTAGAATCTGCAACTGGAAGTAAAACAGATGTCACACAGTTAGAGGAGATGCGAATAAAACTACAAAATATAATATGTGAGAAGAGATTTTTGCTTGTACTTGATGACGTATGGAACGAAGATGGAAGAAAGTGGGATAAACTGAAGCAAATCTTAAAATGTAAAGTCAAAGGGAGCAAAATCATTGTGACTACTCGTAACAAAAAGGTTGCATCGATGATGGGTGCGCTTGATGACTCCCTCCTCCCCTTGACTGGTTTATCAGACAGTGATTGTTGGTCTCTGTTTGAACGTCAAGCATTTGGATCAGGGAGAAGTGAAGAGCATCAAAATTTGGTTCCAATTGGTGAACAGATTGTCAAAAAATGTGGGGGTGTGCCATTAGCAGCAAAGGCATTAGGAAGACTCCTGTGTCTCGAAAGGGAGGAAGCTTCATGGTTGTCTGTAAGAGACAGCCAGATATGGAAACTAGAACAAAATGAAATTTTGCCGGCTCTAATATTGAGCTATATTAATTTGCCATCTCATCTAAGGCAATGCTTTTCATTTTGCTCTGTATTCCCTAAAGGCTTTACCATTCGGAAAGAAGAACTTATTCTTTTGTGGATGGCTAATGGCTTTGTTACCCCTAACGAAACTATGGAGTTGGAAGACATTGGAAATAAGATTTTCAATGATTTATTATGGAGGTCTTTCTTCCAAGACATAGAAAAAGACGACTCTGGAAATATAACAAGTTGCAAAATGCATGATTTGGTTCACGATCTTGCACAGTCTGTTATTGGGAACAAGTGTCATATCGTGGATCGGGAAAAAATTGTAGATATTCCTACATCGACCCGATATGTCTATTCTCATTTGCCTTCACTATTAAAAGAGCAAAGGTTATACAAGGCCAAAACCATACGAACAATACTATTGCACGATGTTTATCTTAATTCTGTCCCTAGCAACATCAAGAAACTTAGATACTTGCGATGCCTAGATCTTAGTAACTTTGTTAGCGGGGTCCCCCATTCAATATGCAATTTGAAACAGCTAAGATACCTCAACCTCTCCGGTAATTTTCACATTGAAACATTACCTGAATCGATTACCAAGCTACAAAATTTGCAAACATTGAAACTGAGACAATGTTTCCACCTCTGCAATTTACCCAAGGACATGAGAAAAATGAGTAGCCTCAGACATGTAGATACTTATGGATGTTCGTCATTAACTTGTGTGCCCATTGGGATTGGGAAGCTGACCTGCCTCCAGACGCTATCCATTTTCATTGTGGGTCACGAGGAAGGACGCCGCCTCAGTGAGTTGAGCAATTTAAAGCTTAGAGGAGAACTATCAATAAAACAACTTAACCTTGTGAGAAATGCAAGTGATGCGAAACAAGCCAACTTGAAAAGCAAGAAAAACCTCAGAGAATTGGAGTTATCATGGGGGGATGATGATGGTGATGTTGAGATGCATGCAGAAGTGCTAGAAGGCCTTGAGCCACACGGTAATTTGAAAGATTTGGGGATAGTAGGCTATGAGGGTATTCGATTTCCAGGATGGATACAGAATTCATTGCTCACAAATCTAGTTAAAGTTTCCCTTTCTAATTGCCGGAGATGTGAAAATCTCCCACCACTTGGCCAACTTCCCTCGCTCAAGAATCTTGTGATATCTAGAATGTCTGCATTGAAGCAGATCAACAATGAGTTTTACGGTAATAGCACATCGAATGGATTTTCCTTTCCATCTTTGAAAAGCCTTTCGCTATGTGAAATGGAAAATTTAGAGATGTGTGCATCAGTGGAGGAAGGAGGAGCTTTTCCTTGCCTCGATGAATTGAAGATTGAATTCTGCTCAAAGTTGATCACCCTGCCATGTTTTCTGCATCTTACCTCCCTTCAACATTTAACAATTTCGAATTGCTACAAGTTGAGTAGTCTTCCTGGGGAGCTTGACAATTTCGTTGCTCTCAAGTCATTGATCATTTGGGGTTGTAAGGAGCTGGTGTCTTTGCCGGAGGGATTGCGAAACCTCACATCTCTCGAAGAGTTAGAGATTATAGGGTGTGAAAACCTGGCATCATTACCCGAGGAGGAAGGGGTAGTAAGGGGCTTGAAATCTCTTCAATCATTGGTTATTGAGGACTGTAAAAAGATGGTTTCTTTGCCGGATGACTTGCGGGACCTTACTGCCCTAAAAAAACTGAAAATTGGTGGTTGTGATGAGTTGGCATCATCGCTAGATGGGCGGCGTTTGAAATCTCTTGAGTCATTGGAGATTGATGGCTGTAAAAAGATGGTTTCTTTGCCGGATGACTTGCGGTACCTTACTGCCCTAAAAGAACTTAAAATTCGTGGTTGTGATGAGTTGGCATCATTGGCAGGGTGGGTCGAAAAGCTCACATCACTTCAATCTTTGTGGATCATTAATTGTGGTAAAATGACTTCATTGCCCGCCGGACTACAACACCTCACCGCACTCCAACAATTGGGTATTTTCTATTGTCCAAATTTGGGGAGACGATGCGAAAGGGAGAGAGGGGAGGATTGGCACAAGATTGCCCATGTACCACGTGTCATCATTCACCCAAGAAAAAGCAGATGCATCAGTACCCTACTCCCCTGCTACCGTGGCCACTGAAACGGTGATTTTATCTCTCAACCGTACCCTTCTCCGACTCACTTTACCATCCCAGGTTCGTTATTTCATAATCCCCTCTTTAGCTTTTAATTATATAATGTACTTTCTTTCTTTAATTTTCCTTCGTCTATCTAACCAATTTTTACCAAATTTGGAGGATTTTCTGCAGATTTGTGGCTGAGTTTGGGGGTAGAATTCTCTGTTCGGGATTTGCTCTTTTCTATGGTGGTTTTTGTATGTTTCTTGAGGCTGTGGTCTGCTCTTGGGGCAGGGGATTGCTATTTGGTTTTTGCTTCTATTTTCAGTTATATGTACTAAGCCTCTGTTGTGGTAGTTTTAATAAGGGTTGCCTCTTTCTATCTGATTCTTGTCTTCTTGTAGTGTGTTCGCCCATGTTATGTCCGAGCCAAGCTGGCTAGTCCTCCTCCTCTTGGATGTTTCAATAGATTTCAGATGTGGATTCCAGTGTGGAGATTGTGGTTTATGAAGGCTTTCTTCATCAAAATTTAGTGAAATGTATTTCTGATAAACATTATCTCTATTACAAATTATCACTAAATTATCTACTCTCTGTTGTCTCTCTATTTTTTGTGTGTGTTCCGAATTGTGTTGAATCCTATTATTGCTTTACCTAATTAAAATTTGTAATGAGTTGGAACTTTTAGTGTAGTTTTAGGCACTGTTTGGATTGCATGAATTGTTTGGAAAAGAAAAGATTTTCCAAAATTTCTTGTTTTTTAAATCATTTGATTAAAAATAAAAACAATAACTTGAGCCACCGTAGTTCAATATATAGAGGGATGTTCAATTTATAGTGATATCCTTTTAAATAAGCCGTAATCATATGATTTCCCTATGAATCAGGGAAATGGAAAAAAAAATGAGGAAAAGAAATCCCATGAGAAATGTTTTTCCTGCAATCCAATCAGGTTGATTTAATTCATTCTAATCAGATTTTATTTTAGGAGGAATGCTAGACTCACAGGAGCCCTTGCAAAAAAACAGGGAAAGGGCGCCCTCATTGGTCAAAACCAATTTAGGATGCGCAGAAAATCAGAGTCATAACTGCCATAAAGCATTAAAACAGAAAAAACTAATCTAAGTTTGTGCAATTACTAAAACATGGTAATGCCAATACCAGTGGCCTAAACAAAACATCTTGCTCTTATTATTCAATAGAAGGTACAAAAAATTAAGAAGACATAAGAATGTAAGTCTCCCATCAACAACAAAACAAACACACTATAATCAATAGTTTCCTCTTTGGCTAGGCAATTCAGTGGTATCAGGTTCATCACAAATTGGAGATGTGAAGTAGAAGGGCCCAAGTGTATACTTGATCTGATCTCTATAAACATGAGAGGGCCGACTGAGCTTCACCCCTGACCGGCCTCTGGCAAAGTCGGAGAGGATGTTACAGGAGGGTTCAGGCGATGACACAAGCCTCGCGGAGCAATCTCCAGCTTTCAATTCCTTCCCATTGATGTATCTCTCAACACTCATTTCAAACTCGCCCTCTTCGTCGGTCTCATCATTTGCATAGTAAACCACTCTTCCCCGCTCGTCCATGCATGTTAAGGCAACCCTGCAGCCTACATGTAATATACTTGTAATCATTTCGCAAGCTTAATTGATGGGTGTTATTAATGCAAATTTCGATGATCCATAACATTATTTTTGGTAAATTATATGCAGAGAATTGTTTTTTGAACGCATCATTGTTTTCGTTAGGCTTTGTTTCTTTCTACGTAAAATGGAGGTAAAACAAATTTTACATCCATTTTTCACTCAAGATTATAATCAGTTTCCAAATGAAAAAAATCCCAAACCCGGTGAAAATTCAAGAAGAATGAGTTCAAATTGAGTAGGGAGGGTTCCTCCAAAGGCAATCCTAGCTTATCGGTAGAGAAGAAATCATAAGAAAACATAGAGGAGTGATTTTTATTTGCTTCTTATTTTTATGACAATGGCACTAACTTGCAGACAGAGACCAGTAGTATGTTAGATAGGCTGAGGTACTATAAAGTATTTGGTCTATCTAACATGTTGCTTGAAGCATATGGTATAATCTTGATAGATATGGTCATTGACAATAAGGATCCTTCATGGTCAATTAAATATTATTGGGATGAGCTTAAATCTTTGGTTTTAGAGCTTAAAGCCGGAGTGTCGCATGAATTCAAAGAAGCTAACGAGGATGGTGACTCTTTGGCTAATTTTGCCTATAAACGAAAAGTGAATCGTACATATTGGTAGGACTAGGGGCACTTTAAGATGTGACTCTTTGGGCATCCCTCATTGGTGAAGCATGCCAGAGATTCTCAGCTATATAAATTCTGGGCATAAAAAATGACGAAAAAAAAAGAAAGAAGAAGAACAGAGAGTACCCTGGATAGGCCGGGTCCCATGGGCCCACTCGTTCCAGCCTTGGGTGCAGTCTTGGCACATCACCTTTCCTCCCACAAGGATAACTTTTGTCTCATCTTTCCAAGCTTCCATGACTTTGCACCCCATCAAAAGAAATACAACAATAACAGGCAGAAATGAGCTTCCCATCTCTCTCTCTTTAGTGAGAATCTGCACATCTTATATAGGGAAATGGTATCTGCACTCCCTTCTCTTGATAATGGCACTCCCTCACTTCATTGAGTACTTGTCAGATTGGCTGTTGATATGCAACCATGTTTTGATACTTGCATTAACTCATCTTGCCTTTTCTGTTTTAATTGGCTTATGAGTGCCTTTTGGGAATTGAAATAACCTTTGGCAGCTGTTTAAATACCAAAAGACAAGATGAGTTAGTGCAATTATCAAAATATGGTAGTGCCAACATCAGTTGCCTGCATAAATTTATGTAGGTAGAAGTGGGTTTAGAATCAAAGGGGACAACGTGAAGAGGACAACTTTATGACGTGGAGTCCATTTCAAACACTACTTTCATAATCTCATGTGCCTTACATTGTATTGTTTAGAATACAAATATGTATTGTTTCACATTGTGGGTTCCACCTTATATATCAAATGGTACAAAGAACAGCATTTTAGTCCAATTCCCTTAAGAGAGCCTAAAAATGAATGATCGAACAAATTAAATTTAGGCAGAACTCTAAACCAAAGTATTGGTGTAAATTAACTTATCTCAATCCTATCCAAAGTTCAGAAACCCAGCGAGTTGACTTAGTTAACTAGGGGCCATCAACTTGACCTGAAACTCTGCTGAGTTGACTCAAATGGACCAAGAACTCCAGTTTTTTCTTTGAGTCACTCAGTCAGTCAATTTGATTAGGCCCATTTTTGACAAATATTTGTGACTATGATTGCATCAAATCAGGTTGAGAACTGGCATAACCCGAAGGAAGCTTACAAGTATAAAATGCCAAGGTCATGGCATTCTTTTATTACTGAATTCTGAATTCTGATACTTGTTGTTCTAATCCACCTATAATTAATATTGCATCTCACCCATGAATGGTAGCATGCAATGAAACTCTACACTTGATCATCCACATATGCTTCCAAACGTTGTCTGATCTTTAACCTTTCTTCGTTCATGAGATCAGCATCATCATCCATCAAACGGTTCCTAACCTCCTTTTTTAGATCACTAGAAACATTGCTATTAACCTGCAAAAAGCAAGAGCAAACAAGAAACATAAGTTGTTCAAGATTTGTCAATGAAGGCCCTGTTTTTTTCTCGTCTTTTTTAGAACCGATTGTGAGTCCAAAAGGGATCATTGGAACTTAAAATTAAGCTTAAAATTGAGTCCAATAATCAGTTTTGGACTCACAATCGGTTCTCAAAATCCAAAACAAACAGGGCCTAAGTGAATTGGAGCTTTAGAAAGAAGATCTTACATAGACATAATTGTTGACATGACCATCTTTGTTGGGACGCCTTATCAACTCGTATTTATTGCATGTCCATTCGCCATCTACAATATACTTGTATTCGTAGAGTCCTTCCTGTAAGAATGGGCTTCAGTGAAAACCAGCAATCTTTACTTTTAAAGGATTTTTCCTATGTATAAATTTCCATTTTTGGAAGAAGAGTGACGTGTATGTGCTTTAGGGAATAGCAGTGACGAGTGACTGTTGGAGGTCCATAACCCATTTGAGTGGTAGAGCTCATTGTAAAATTTCTCAAGCATTATGATTTCTACCATGTAATTATATGACATAATTAATTTTGAGATCTAACATGCATAATGAAAAAGAATTTTACATTTCGATTTGTTGCACAATTTCAAGAATATCATTACATCTGATGTTTATCGGTAATTGCATCAGTAGGAGTATGAGTACGAGTGTCGGAATCCGACACGGAAATCAAGTGTCGAATTCAGCGAGCCTAAGAAAGAAAGGTTTGTGGCTTCATCAAAATATTTTAATCAATTCTGAAATTTTAATTTTTTTACATTATATTATGGTTATGACAATTAATATATTAAAATTTAGAAAGATTGAGTAAATATAATGTTTTATTTATGTGAAACAACCAATTACTCCAAAAGCTTAAGTCGTTAGAGATTGCGTTAATTAATCTTTTATACTTCAACAATTACCATATAAAACCTTACTATTAGGATGGTTAAAACTCAAAACATGTGGTAATTGTGAAGTTGTGGTAATACTCAGAAAAAGCATATAAAACTGAGATCTAGAAGTGTCGCAGAGAATGTTGAAGTATTGGAATCTGACACGTTCAGAAGAATCCGTGTAACATAGCTGACAAACAATATATGTGCATGCACACAACACACTAATCATAGACAATTTCTTTTTTTAAAGATAATCATAGCATAATTTCAATGATGATATTATACCATTATACTCTATTCCACAATATAATCAAAACTATTCCTTAATGGTTTTAGGATTGTAGTTTTATAATGAACATTGATACTAGATATCACAATACTTTGCCCAGTAACAAAACCCTTTTCAACATTTCCAAGTCATGCTTTTTTGTTGGAGATTAAGATGGATAAATATGTATTAGAATATTGGGTTAATTGGGGCATTTCTAACATTGGAGATCTCTATGATTATTAGGTAACAGATATCTTCACACCCTTTCCAACTAGTCATGAATAAACAAAGCCATGATAGAGCGAAGTGCATGTGTATTGGCTAATCTGCCTAAAGGATGACTGGGTTGTAAAATCAGAATTAAAGCCTGTAAAAGATTAGCAGATTTGCACTACAAGGACACTCGATACCAAACAAAAAGGAAATTGAAGACTATAGATGTCATGTTGTGTCCATAGTGAGTTAAAAGTCTTGAGAATACAAACTCAACATCATTTTTCATAGGTTGTATTATAATCCGGGTTTACTTTTAATTGAAAGGTTTAATTATATTGTTGGTTTACTCCTATACCAGTTGACAACCAATGTAACCACATCCTCCAGTCCATGTTAAGGAAGTTGGGTCATTGTCATTTTGTTTCAGTTAGAAAAGGCTACATAATCCTCATTAAGGGTATTTTAGTCATTTGAAACATGTAGTAAATAAGACATTCTACTCATATATTTTGTATGAATGATAATACACTCTCCCACATGTTTGGTCGTCTTTTCTCTTTTATTCTCTCCTAAAGACATTCTCTGTTATTCTACTCATATAATTAGTATTTATCTATTTTTCATCTCTTAAACCCTAGGTCCTTTTTCTTTCCCCAAATATTCATTACAAATCATCCCCAACTCCAACCCTATGAATTTTCTCTAGGACATCTCTTTCTTTTCTTATTATTCTCTACCTTCCATGCTCACGTTAGTATCTTACTACTCAATGCTCACGTTAGTATCTGCCTTAGTAAGGAGCTTACAAACAAAGGTATGCCCCATCTTCATTAAGCTAGGTCCATTTTAGCTCTCCTTTGCACTTGAATCTCTATCTATCTTCTCTCATCATCACAAATCAGTCCACCCTCCCCCTATCATGTCATGCATCATTATTTAGTTTCTTTTCCACTTCAAAATTCTATGACTTCTCATCTCAAGAAAATGTGGTAAACAATATCCATATAATGTTTAAAGTAAAAAGCTGAAGGCTGACACCAAGAATTTAGAATTAAAATCTACATATGCCAAGTGGTCATTTAGAAGCAAAAATAAATTGTACAATTGTAATAAACATATAAAAATGAAGTAGCAAGCTCATTGATATCAGAAATAAAATGCAGCAACAAATATTTCTACAAATACCAACTAAATATACTTACCGGTAATTCCCTCTCAAGATTCCACAATCCTTGCTCTTCATCAAATCTCAAAGGAATTCTCTACAAGGAAGTGGGAAAATTATTAACAGGCATAAAAATGGAACCATGAAATCAAATGACAATAATTTTCATGTGAAAATATTTCAAAGTTGGTTATGATGGGGATCCACGGCGTAGAAGGAAGAAGACAGTCTAGACAGAGCCCTGGTTATGACAAATGGATGCGGAGATTTGGAGAGAAAGTCAATGTCTCTGTTTTTTTTTTTGACAATCTTCTCCAGAGCAGTGATTGCTGAGAAGTACAGGTTGAGCGTTGGGGGCTAGGAATCTATGGAAAATTATAGGTGGATGGGATTAACAGTTTGGAGAGATACAATGAAAAATTTCTACATTGTTCCAAAACCTCATTTGATTCAGAGTTGGACGTGGGAGGACAATTAGATTCTTGATGGACTGTTGGTGGGGGTCGAATGCCGTTCTTGCTGATTTCCCCGACTTGTCCAGAGTGTGGCTTCTAATCGGAATGCCTGTGTGATTGTTTCGATAGCCGGAATGGGAAGGTTGAATGGAAAATTCAATTTTTTTGGAACTTGTTTGATAGAGGTGCACCGTGACGGTTATTTATAGTAGGATTGACTCAAATCTACATTTGAAACGATATTGACTAGAGAATCTGGATATGGGAGTTGAATGAGAAGTTCTCAATTCAATCTTCTGCCAACACCTTGTTATGTCTGCTTCTTCATCCTCTGCCAGAAAAACTTGGAAGATTGATGCACCACAAGGGCTGTGTGTTTTGTTGGACTACCTGGCTCAACAAAATCTTGATGGTGGACCACCTCTGTAGTCGAAACCAAGGTTGCCAAAGCGGG
This sequence comes from Tasmannia lanceolata, assembly GCF_043159265.1. Taxonomy (NCBI): domain Eukaryota; kingdom Viridiplantae; phylum Streptophyta; class Magnoliopsida; order Canellales; family Winteraceae; genus Tasmannia; species Tasmannia lanceolata. Next base: position 10,544,606 of record NW_027518706.1, on the reverse strand, counting down.
AATCGAAGGCTCCTAGGGAAGAATCCTACTCAAGGTTGCCAGAGCGAGAATCGAAACGGGAATCGAAGCGGGAATCGAAGGCTCCCAGGGAAGAATCCTGCTTCCTTGGTTGAAACCAATTAGTTGTTAATCATTGTGCCTTATGCATGGGGGATGGAAAATCTATTTATCATCACTTTATTCATTGTTGAGTTGCTAGAGAATTGTGGTCTTTAAATTTAAACAAATTTGGGATTAAATGGATCTTTCCTTCTCGTATTGCAGATTTGTTTGAGCAAGAGTTCTGTAAATATGATTTCCCCCAGCCTGCCACTTGACCGAGAGTAATGCAAATCAGCACATGCACCTCAACACGAGACCCCGTGGAGTCGCCTTCTAGCAAACGGACCCCACCAAATATGCCTTTGAATAACTACCTTCTCTAAGGCAAACTCAACTCCATCTTCTAATGAGTGAGCTCCTTCTCTGTCGACCATCGACTTCATCAATATGGCAAAACACTTCCTTGCACTCAAAGCACAATACACGTCAACTCATCCAACATACCTCCATGTTTGGTCCCCACTAGAGTCATCTCTCTTGGCCTCTTGCCATGTTAGGGTCACCTTGCACAAGGATTCCCATCTCTTTTGATTATTTACATTTCTCTAGCGTTGAAATGTTCGACACTATTTCTTAGGGAAAGGCCTCTCCATAAAGCTTACTATCTAATCATCTCTAAGCCCCTTTGCCATATGATAATCCCATCATTCAACTGCAGGACCACGTCCAACTTCGCATCTGCCAATTCCAAACTATATCAGAACCATAGGTTGCATGGCATGTACCAACCAATCCTCTGAAGGTCTCTTCTCTTTCACTTCTTCAAGCATACTCAACAATGTTAGCACCGTCGTTGAAAGGAAAAAAAATCCGCTCATGCCACTTCAAGTAAGAAGTACATTGTTCACATAGAACCATTCTCTTTGTAGCACTAACACAATAGCACTAGGAATTCTTGACATTTTGCCTCCACCATATCAACTTCGATAAGATCTCCAAGCTTCTGCTCTTAACTACCCTGCTCTCCAAGCAGCCCATGGCAAATGCACAGTTCAATGATGCCTCACACAACAGTCAGAAATCTTTCATTTACGCTTCGGAAGGAATCCCACATTAGCTATGTCCAACCCACTGGTCTTCCTAGGTGTCAAACACTTTTCTCAATCAAGATTACAAAGCTGGCAGAAGCTGGCAGAACTTGGCCAACATTTAGGTCAACTCAACTTTGCTACAAAGCTGATAAGGTTCCTGATCTCTTGTGCCTCTGCACTTGAAATGAACCAACCATAGACATAACCACTTCAACAATTATACCAAGTACCGACACATTTTATATAATCACCTACCACCAAAGTGCCGAATACACATAGTTCTACCTCGTAATTCTATGATTCACTGTTTGAGTCGAACGCGCATTGGAGACAGAGGAGGAAGTTGATGACTTGTCCAATGATGACTCGGTGTCTACCTCCACCTCTATTGCTCCTCCATCTAGTAGTGATTTTCTTTTGATCTTTACCCTAATAAGAATGACAATGGTGTCTAAAAGAGGTTGAAGTTGGATGCATAAAAATCGAGATAAGACGCGTGTCCCAATGGTTCAAGAGGCAGTTCATCAACTTCAAAAAGGAAGGGGTTGGAAATTAAGGTTGTGATGTGGAATCTTGATACTTAATTTTAGTTGAAAATGAGTTTTCATTGAGTTAACTTCATAGATATGGAAGACCAAAGAATTGATTTGTTGAACTAGTTGGATCTGAGGGACATGGTAGAGAGTTTTTTTTTGTTAAAAATAAAATGTTTCAGGTAGAAGTAATGGTAAGAGAGAATAAAAGTTAAAACACTTGGCTTCTAATGAAAATTATAATGGGAAGAAAAATTGATGAAAATTATCATGGGAAGAAAAATAATATAAAAGAGTGGAGGCAAAAAAATATGTTCCTAGTGAAGGTTGTTGCTTGGCATATAAGAGAATTAGGGGTTAGGAAGAAGAAAAAAGCTCTGTGATAAATAGGTTGCCAGAGAAAATTGGACCTCCGTATTATCCTAGAATCCAAGTTGAAGTCTATTGAAAGCAATATTGTTTGTCAAACTTGGGAGAAGGAACAATGGTTGAGAGTACCATGTTTCTGTAAATTTTTTTAACAGTTGAGAGTGATATCCAGTTGGTATTAACAGGGATGTATGTACCCCAATATTCGTTAGAGATTTTTAGCTGATATGGATGAGGCCAACGGAGGAGCGTTTGTCCATCCAATGGTGTTTGGGTGGAGATTTCAACACCCTAGGTTTTTCCCAAGAAAAGATTGGGCAGAATAAAATCAACATACTGCGCAATTTCTCCTATCTTACCCTTAGGTACAAATTTCTTGACCTTCCTTGGGAACACATTTCACTTGGTCTAATAGCTAAGAAAGCCCACTAAGTTTTAGGTTTTATAGATTGATCATTTCTAAAGATTGGGAAGACCCTTATCCAAGACTGTGTTAAAGCCCTCTTAAAGCTGGTCTCCAACCTTAGTTCTTTGGTGGTTCAATTTTTAGACTGGGTTCCAGAACCAAAACCTAGGGCTGAAGAAAACAAGACATTTAATGAAGAAAATCCCGGATGAAAGTAAAACAAAGATTGTTGGAGATTTGAAAGTCACATAGATGGCTAACAAGTGTTTTAGGAGAGTCAAACATTTGACTTAAAATGCTGCCAGGAGTACAGAAGGATTATTTTCTTTCATGTAATCCTGAGATTTTGCTAGTGCTGAGGATTTCTGTCAAGAATTCAAGCCCAAACAGTCTGAGGCCATAAGTAATTAAGAATAGATACATTCTTAATTTTTTTATTTTGTTGTTTATCTTTTAATGTAATCATTGAGAACCATCTCGGTTTCTCTTCCTTCAATATATAATTTTACCATTTCAAAAAAAAAGATACATTCTTAATTTATTTTTGATGAATATATACATTCTTAATTTTAGAAGATGGTAATTATTACGCGGCTTCACTATACCTTGGAGTTATCAAGGACATGGACTTGATAAAGTTTAGAAGCCATTAGATGCCTACCTTTATTTTATCCACTGACCTTATCATTGAACCAATTAAATAATTGAAATACAGCGGTACCTATAGGCTATAATTTATTGTTATATATGATGAAACTAATATACACAGAACAATTTTTGAAAATTTAAAATACAGCATCTGTTTATTTTGAAAGGCAAGTAATCCCATAAAAAAGTTGGTGTTGTTTTTTAAAAACTTCATTACCTGGCCCCATCCAATATCAAGCCCAGAAATTTCCACCGAAGAGCAGTTCTGACCTTTCCACGTCAAAGTGACATGGTTCTTGGCTAGGCCTGTTAGCTGTAAATTAGAAGTTAATTCATTCAAGTGAGACAAATGAATGACATGAAAGCCAAAATAAAAGGGGATCTTAGACAAGGAAAAATTCATGCTAAGTGAATTATAAAAATAACTGATCATGCATAACCTCAAGCACTATGAGAATCCATATCCATGACTTGCTAGTTTGGATTTAGAGTTGAAATTCAGGGATTTGGATTGAAAAGGAAGATGATCAACTACAGAAATTTCCACAATTTATTTTAGTAGACACACCAAAACCATGGAGCCAAACATAAATAAACTTTATTAATCCCAAAAAAACAGCCAAAACCAAAGAATCTACAAATAAAAATCTAATACATCCATAGCTAGCCTTCCTTTGCAATTAAAGATGAATGATGAATTGTGTATAACTGGACATGATAAATTCTTAACTGTCATTATACTTTAGAAAACCGGTCGTTAAACTAGTTGGTCAATCCAAAAGCAAAACTTACACTGCCAACTTTTGATTTAATCTTATAAAGACCTGTTCTTGAACTTATAGTTGGTCAATCAAAAATCGATACTTACAATTCCAACTTTTTTATTTAATCTTGTAAAGACCTGCTATTGAACTTCCCCTCAAATTATAGACAGAAATACATTTAAATAGATATTATTCCTCAAAAAATTAAGCGAAAGTAATTTGACTTGAGTCCCCTCTTTTTCATATGGGACATATACCACAATATATCAAAAATATTTAACTCTCTCATTCCCAAGTAAAATTCCCAACAATCTATGTTACATAAATAAAATCGCAAGCGTTGTATTCCGACATGGGAATGGAGTGTCGCACTTGGAAAAAGGCCCAAAAAAGGATTTGTGGATTACAAAGTTCTTCAAATTAATCTTTAAAATTTATATTTGCAAATATAGGATTACATAAAACAGAATTTTTTGAGCAAAAATATATAATGGAACTTTAGTAGTTCATTATGTGTAATGCTTCATCTTCCATATAGAAGCTTTCCATTGGGAGGTAGAATTAAAAACCCATGTCAAATAGAATTTTAAGTCTGTTGTGATATAGAAAAATATAAAAAAGTAAATTTACAAGAATCAAGCCAAAATACATGGAGCGTTGAGATCTAACACGAGTACATTGCTATTTAGAAGAATTACTTGGAATCTTTTAAAAAGATTATGAAGTACTTCCATTTTTGGGTAAACTAGGGGCAATTAATAAATATGTGAAGTATTTTCCCTGATGAATCTGCAGAAAGGGGAATTCATTGGATCGTAGAACTTCCTGTTAGATCATAGATAACTCGTAAGGATTTTACCATTCATTTCACACTGGAGAAATGCAATGGCTCTATGAAAAGCAGGTTTGCTGCAGGTATTTGGGGAATTCCTCTCCAAGTGTTGAGATGAAAAAGTGTACAGAGACTTGATTGAAAAAAGATCAAGGGCATTTTGTTGGAAATATCTAGAATAAGACCAAGTGTTTGTAATCCATGTGCACAATACTATTGCAAACATTTCCCCAAATCCATATTCATCATTTAATATAGATCTCCCATAACCAAGACAAAAAATTAAATGTTATCATCCAAAACTATATTTAACATAATGAAAACATTTAATTCAAATCACGAGTCATGAGGAACAAGGGAGGTACCAATAGTAACCCATTTGCTTCTCTAAGTTGACAGCCTTGTAGCCAGAACATGTACGCCAACTGTATTTAAAAAAAAGAAGCCAAGACATTAACATTTCTTTCAATATGAAATACTAGTGCAAGGAAAATAGTAAGTGATGGGAAAGTACAAGTTTCAAATTAAAATTCTTCTTCTTTTTCCTTCATTTCTTATAATCAAGGAAAAATCTTTTATAGTTTTATTTAAAAATATTCCATATGAAATCATTCACATTCTATCCCCATTGGTTGACATTCTATTATATAATATGACCAATTAGTGTGAACAAAAATAAATAAATATGAGTACCAAATTAATCCCCATCATTTTTCTTCATTTCTTTTAATCAAGATAAGATTTTGGCTTTTGCAACTAACATATAAGAATAAAAAAATATACAATTTAAATTAATTAGCACTTTATCCTCTAAGGTTGACATTCTATTTTTGTAAGTGTTTGAATATGTAGCCCTACACATTAAAGAAAATTATAAATTAATTCATTTCAAACATCTAATGGGTGAAGTGGCCAATTTTTGCTACCAACCACCAATAAAAATACTCAAGCACAGTTGAGCTTAGACATAAGTGTCAGGTCTCCAAATAATCCACTCTAAATGTTTGCGTGGAATTGTGAATCCTCTCGCAACTAGGAGAGCTTCATAATATTCAACTGAGCCATTAACCTTAAAATTTAACATGAAGACTGTTGAAGTATAAAAGATCCTTTGGAGAAGTTGGTAAGTTAACATGGTATCAAAGCTAAACGTCTCGACTTCAAACCTCCTGGATAGCAAAAATTCACATGCGATAGTCGGCCCAAAGTGGGACCACATGTGCCACGTGTTTTCCAAGTGGGCCACACGTGCAGGGGAGTGTTAAAGTACAAAAGATAAATAACGCCTTTCTCCAACAGCTTAAGCTTTTGGAGAAGTTGGCAAGTTAACAAAGACCAAGTTGCAAGTTGCAACCTACTACCCATTGCTTTTCTTAGTATTTTGTTCCCTTAAAAAACCCAATGTTGCATCTGTCTTGCATGTTATGCATTGTGTTTGTGTTCTCTTTCTTGTGATTCAATTGACCTTACGGGTGTGTTTGGTTGCACAAAAGCAACGCAGACCTACGGATTTTGCTTGGCATTTGTGTGCCACATCAGTACAATTCCTTGTTTGGTTGCCAATATAGCATTGAAATCCCTGGAAACTCCCTGGGATGTCTCTTGGGTAATTATTGCATGTCTGCTGATGTGGCATCCGTGTCTCCTCCTTATAACATCCAAGCCAAAATCCACAAAAAAGGTGGAATTTTGCTTGAAATTTCTTGGTGTTGGGAAAGTTGCGTCAGGAGTTTTGTGCGACCGTAAAATCCCTACCAAGTTGAAGGGAAAGTTTTACAAGATAGCGGTGAGACCAGCCATATTGTACGGCTCAGAATGTTGGGCCACTAAGAAGCAGCATGTGCATAAGATGAGTGTAGCGGAGATGTGAATGCTTAGATGGATGTGCGGCCACACAAGGCTAGATAGAATTAAAAATGAAGACATTCGTAAAAAGGTGGGGGTGGCTCCAATTGAGGAGAAGATGAGAGAGCACCGCTTAAGATGGTTTGGACATATCCAACGTAGGCCTTTGGATGCTTCGGTGAGAAGAGGCGACTCGTGCCAAATTGATGGAGTAAAAAGAGGTAGGGGCAGACCGAAAACAACTTGGGTAGAAACATTGAGGAAAGACTTGATAGCTAGGAACATAACAAAGAACATGACCTTGGATAGGATAGAATGGAAAAAAATGATCCACGTAGAAGAACCCAACTAGAACTAGGATTAGAGCAGAGTAGATTCCTAAAGGATTCATTTAGCCAACCCCAACTAGTTTGGGACAAAGGCTTTGTTGAGTTGAGTTGATTCTCTAGGGGTTTTCTCTTGGGTTACTCTCTTGTACGGTCTTGGGTTGAGAAGGAAATTTTTCTGAAGGATTCATTTAGCCAATCCCAACTAGTTTGGGACAAAGGCTTTGTTGAATTGAGTTGAGTTGATTCTCTATGGGTTTTCTCTTGGGTTACTCTCTTGTACGGTCTTGGGTTTAGAAGAAAGGAAAGGGTTGCAGGTTGAGAATTTAATCCATTGTAATCCCTGTATATTGTTTTTATCATAGCGGAAGATCGTGTTTCTCGCCCATGGATGTAGGCTTGGCCGAACAACATAAATCTCGGTGTTCATCTTGTGGTTTGTGTTTGTTTTTACTTCTCCGTTAATTTGTGCACAATCGGATCGGATTTGCCCGGCGGATTTTCTCAACACTTGGGAATGGTGATCTCTCTCTATTGGTAATGACACCCCTACTTATTCCCCTACTCTCCGAGTCTATGCCGCAGAACCAAACGCTACTTACCAATACTCTCCAAGGTAATTCAAGGCAAATCCAATGCTTGTCTCCTCCCTGTTTACTACTTATTCCACTACTCTGAGTCTATGCCACAACCAAACAGACCCTAGCGGAACATATATGGGAATCAGACTTCATGGAGACTAAAAAGTATTATATGAAAACCACAACATTTTGGAGTAGTTGTATTTCATGTGATTCAATTGGTCTACTTTGTCAAAGTAACCAAGGCATCGTTATTTGGTATTTGCTCTGATAAAAGTTTTACAGAGAGGATTATATTTTTCAAAACATTTCGAAAGGATTTCAAGTGTGCAACTCAGTACAGACTGCCATTCTTTGATATTAACTGCAGTGTTTTCAGTGGAATGTTGTGCCATGATTGGACTATTGTTCCTGCGTGACCACTGTGCTGATTCCTTTTGGACTGCACCAGTCTGCGCTGTACTCTATTGAACTCTAAGCCCGACATATATTTTATATTATATAAAGACCCTTTTTTTTTTTTTGATGGGGGGGGTTGATACTGCCCAAAAAAGATAACCCTATCTGTAAAGAAAACCCATATAGATAGCTTCTTTAATTGATAAAATCAAATGAAATATGGTCTCCATATTTTATATGGAGACCATCACATGTGATGCATCACTATTCATGTGAATAGAGACTCGTGAATAGTGAAACCCTATTGTAATGTCTGTTCATATATATAAAGAACACTAGAGATCTTAGGGTTTTTACTTTGAAACCCATGAGGTAAGCCGGCCCAAGGCACTGGTCTGTTGGCGTTGAGTTGGCAGATACCTAAAAACTGGATTCATAACTCCTCATTATACAATTCCAGTTGAATAGAAGTATCGAGCAATCAAATAATCTAACTCATCACATGCAGCAATAATAAAATATTGATTAATCTTTCTATCCCCTTTTCTTTTATTTTTTAGTTCAATATCAGATGTAGGCAAGGGAATACGAGTCATACTGCCAGATGAGTAACAATTTTTTCATATTTCCTACCTAATCCATCAACTCATTAATGAAACTTATACCATCGTCATTGATAGCGTTGTACTTTCTAATTCTTTCTTTAAGAATTTTAGGCAAATGTGTTTTAACTCTAGTATGTGAACCGTTAAAAGTATCATTGCAAAAACTGCATTTTCACACCTAAACCGAAAGAGGCCGAACACTAGTCTTTATCTTTAACAAGTGTTCAGTTGCTAATGGGGGCATTATGTGGAGAGAGAGAGAGAGGTGTTTGGTATAAAAAAAAATTATGTGGAGAGAGAGAGGTGTTTGGTAAAAAAAATGCAGCTCAAAATTTCATTCTAGAAGCGTATTTAGGTGATTTTTTTGGTAGGTAATATGGGATTGAACCCCCAACCTCTAGGTTAAAGACCAATGTCTCGACCATTAAGCTAGAGGCTCAATACTCAACTCAACTAAGCCTTTGTCCCAAACTAGTTGGGGTCTGCTCCTTTAGAAAATTTTCATGAAGAAGCTAGATAGCCATTTTGTGTGGGAGAACCATCCATCTTGCATACCACAATTTGAAGATCTATGGCCTCTAAAACATGAAGATTAGAGGAAGTCTAAACTGAAGGGCGCCCTCGCAAAAAAGAGTTGAAAGGGAGCCCTCATTGGCTGCACATCACCGTCACGTTTGACTTTTCAGCTATAATTAACGCACGATGGTGATGTTCAGCCAATGGGGGAGTGATGATGCCGCAATCTGGCTGCACGATGTAGGGTGGCAGAGCTCCAATATGTATGAGATCTGCGCTCACAGAAAAAGCGTTAGGGGCCCCGGAGTTGTGGTTCCGAGGGACCACTCCAACGCTCAAGTCAGAAATCGGCAAACTAGAGGGAAATAGAAAGGCTAGAGGTAAAAGATGAGTGTTACCAGCTTGGTGTGCCATCGAGTGTGGGGTTTCTCTTATAGAGGAGTCCACAACTAGGGAGGAAACTTGCCTTCATAGGAGTCCTTCCTCATTGGGCGATTTCCTTAGAGATAGACACTGACTTCCCTTACAAGGAGTCGTTTTCAACTTTCTACCGTGGACAGATGACCTTTATGGAAGGTTTCCCTCCTCGAGTAGGACTCTCGGTGTGACTAACTTTCTTGTTCGGGGTCGTTAGCAATTTCCTGGGATGGGAGAATCCCTCTGGATCATTCCTTCCGGCAAATAGTTTGGTTTCTAATCCGAGAGGTGTGCCTAGTGTCAAGCATCAGAGGGGAGAGCGGATTTTATTCCTAACATATTGCCCACCACTTCCTCGAGCTGCCTTCGGGTCAGGAAAGTAGCTTTAGGCTTTGGGGTCTCTTAAGATCCCTTGGTGCTGACCTTTGATGAGGTGACTTTCGTATATCCCGTCGAGCTTGCTGAAGTTCTTGAAAATACGGAGTATGTTCTTAGCGTACACGAATTTCTTGAAGGGATCATCGTCGCTCGATGCAATTCGGACTCTAGGAGTCGAACGACGCTTTTTAGGGTCTAGAGGATTGGCACGGACCTTTGCACTCTCTTGTCATGTTCTTCTGGGAATGATCGCGCCTTTCTCGAGAACTATAGCGGTTGTTCGTGAATCAAGGCATTGTTTCTCATTAAACATGAAAATAAAAATTTCATCTCATTCTCGGCATTATTAGGGAGACACGTCTTGCAATCAAATTCAGTTGCATTGTTAAGAAGAATCCAGATCATGTTATCAAATTTAGTTCCAAATGATGAAGTAACGATTTAGGAATTAGTGTTTCGTTTTTACCTTGACTCTTTGTGCGCTTGCGTTTCTTAGGATTAGAGCGCGGGTTTGTAACGTGTGAGCCGATTTCGATTTCCTCAGTGAACATTCTCCCAAACGCGTACAAATTTTCTAGGAAAGCGAGATTTGATGCAGCAAGAGAGAGCTCTGTCCTAGGGCTGGACATAAAACCTCTCTAAACCCTGTTAAAAATTTCGTCTGAGCTAACCGTAACTTTAATTTATAGTCGAAATATGGCCATATATTCGTTATTATCTATAGGGACCGTTAATCTTGCGGCCCACTCTGATAATTTTCATGCATTTGTCAAATCAGAATAACAGATATCCTAAATCCATTGTTTTGATAATGGCACCTCTCTTCTCGTTTTACCCTTTCTTGATGAGACAGAACTAGTACGTGGTCATGTAGACAACCCATTTTGATCGGACTGAAAAAATCCCAAAATCGAATAAAAACCAAACCCCGAAATCGAATAAAGTTCCCGACATTCGAGTCCTGGAATCGAATTCAGAATCTCCCAAAATCAAGTTTGAAGTTCCTGAAACTGATTCCCAAGTGTCCAAAAGAACCCGAAATTTCCAAAAACCAAACTCCAATTGCAAAGAGAACCGATTCGAGGCGAAAATTCCCTCATTGGCAAAACATTTTTTAAAATCTAGATAGCCCAGATGATCCACCAGACCTCATTTGTACCCCTTATTTGAAAGCCCCAATCTCCCCTTGCATTTTCCCAAAATTTAGAAAATTTATGAAAATGCCCCTCGCATTTTGATATTTGCAACCCCCCTTATTTGAATCCCCAAATTCAATAAAACTCGACCCCAACCTTATTTTGGTGTTTTCGCTAACCCATCTTGTCCGTTTGTGCGCAAAATGCTACCAAAAGGTAATTACCATCCCCAACAATGTTTGTGCAACATTACACTGGAAACGGGTGAAAAGGGGAAGATAAGACGAGCTGAGTTTGTGCCATTATCAAATCTGCGTATACTGATATCAGTCCTTTGATGCAAAGGAATAAAAGAAGATAAGACGATGAATTAGTGCAACTATCAGAACATAGTTGAATTAATATCATTCCTCTTTGTTTGAAGTGAATTGGGGGTGAATTAAGTGAATGGGGGGTGCCCATTGGAAAAACATGAGAAAAAATCATCACCACAATCTATAAATGGAGATATGAGCTCGTGAGAAGGGGGAGATGAGGGTTTTCTCCATTTTAGTGTTTTCTCCATTTAAGGAAAAACTAGAGATAGAGAGAGGGACTCTGGTTGCCTTCTCAGCCAACCTCGCCGGGATCCAACCACTCACTCCTCCATTGCCAACCCCTACAACCCTAACCTTCTTCATTAAACCCATTTTGCTCACCCATCATCTTCTCAAACCTCAAATCACCTCCCTGACTGAACCCATTTTCATCAAGCCATCTTCTCCGGCCAAACTTTCCTTACCGGCGAGGTCCTCCGATCACTTCCATTGCTCCTGCTGCCGATCTCCTCCATTCGGCAATCACCAGTGCACATCGCCTTCCTCTCTCTCACTCAGTTAGTGCTTTACAAAGAAAATACAGAGAAGGAGAAGCTTGGAGAAGAAGATCGGAGTTCTAGCCATATTCCGGCGGTTTTCTCCGGCAAGCTCACCGTTCTCTGAGCACCCCGTGCGGATCCGGCCATTCCCCCTTCTCATGACCACCATTTCCATCACTAGCCCATTGCTCCGCTTCCTTTTATTGCTTTTCCGATCACTATCTCCGATCTCCGGCAAGCCTTTGCCATTTTCTTCGACCACCACCAACCCTAAGATCCCATTCTAGTTTCTTCTTCCCCAACCCCCCATCAAACCCTCGGCCCTGCAAACTCGCCTTCTCCGCTACCATTTCCGGCAATACTCTTCAATTTCCAGCAATCCTGACGTTCTCCGATCTAAACTCTCCATCACCACCGCCATGAGACCCTTCACTCTCCCCCTAAGCCAACACCATCATTGATTCCATCCCTATCCCCATCCCTCCCTGATCTGACCATGTCTCTCTCAATTCTAGAGCAGAAACAAAAAAGGGGGTTGAGTATTTCACTTTGGGGCTAGAGTTTCAAGCTAGAAAGGAAGAAGAAAAAAGCCCATGAGCTGGTCCATTCGTTTGTGTTTGCCATCGACGAAACCACGGCCGACTTTCCGATGACGAAAAATGCAAACTCCAATATTGCCTCGATCGACGTCACGCACCGCTTTGTCTCATCCTTCACCGACGGCTGCTCGCACACTGAGATCGTATTTGCCATCATCGGCTCTAGACCGTCGGTGGCTAACATTTTGATCAGCTCCGGCAACCCGAATTGGAGCTTGTCCGCGAGAATCCTTGGAAGGAAAGATCGCTCTGGCAACTTGTCCCTTATATCCGGCATCAGGATTCGTTTTCCCTCCATAAGATTCCCCTGCCGGAAGAAGGTCCCAACCTCCACCTGAAAGTGATTATGCCTGAATCCGGTAATATTTAACAGATTGCATCTCTTCCTGTAAAGATATGCGAACGCACCAATCTTGTTGTTTCAGAAATCTCTCATTCGCTGTCATTTCTACCAATCAACTCATATTGCAGTCCATTTCCGTGTTTGATAATGTGGCGAGTGATGTTAGCAGGGGATTTGAGGGCGCAGAAAAGTTTTTCAGAGGAGCTGGAGTGGATGTGGGAAGAGAGGGTGTGGGAGTCTATGTAATGGGAGAAGAGGGCCAGTTGCGTGGCATTTAATGGCGAGGATTTGGCAAGGAGAATGTCAGGGATTTGATTGGAGGGGAAGAAACGGGCCTAGTGGTGGAGGGATGCTTTTGCGGGAGAAAGGGTTGAGTAAGGAGGAGGCGGAAGAGAAAGAAGCAGAGAAGAGACTCCATTTTTATTTTAACACAAATTGTGGAATTTAGGAGCCTTAAATAGAAGCCCACAAGAATCTGTTTCTACCATTCCTATCTTTTAGGCTCACCAAATTATCATTACCGCCTTTCTGCCCGTTTCTTTAGGCATTAATGAGAAGTCATGCAGAACAAGCCCCGAGTTGGTTGAAGAGAAAAAGGAATGTCATGTGGGGCCCGCAACATACATTTCTCTCTTCAACCAACTCAGTCTCATTAACATCACTAGCCACGTCATCAAATGCGGGAACGGACTGCAAGATGAGTTGACCGGTAGAAATGATAGTGAATGAGTGGATTTCATAAACAACGAGATTGGTGTGTTCGCATATCTTTATGGGAAGAGATCCAATCCATTAAATATTACCGGATTCAGGCATAGTCACTTTGAGGTGGAGGCCGGGACGTTCTTCCAGCAGGGGGATCATGTAGAGGGAAAACGAATCCCAACGCCGGATATAAGGGGGACAAGTTGCCGTAAGGATTTTTCCTTCTGAGGATTCTCGCGAACCAGCTCCAATTCATGTTGCCGGAGCTGGTCAAAATATTAGCCGCCGACGATTTAGAGCCGGTGATGGCGAATATGATCTCGGTGTGCGAGCAGCTGCCGGTGAAGGACGAGACGAAGCGGTGCGTGACGTCGATCGAGGCAATGTCGAAGTTTGCATTTTCCGTCATCGGAAAGTCGGCGAAGGTTTCGTCGACGGCGACCACAAACGGATGGGGTCAGACTCTGGTCATCGGAAAAGGGGTGGCGAGGAATGTGACGAGATCGGTGGTGTCATGTCATGAGAGCTTCTTTCCGTATTTGGTATATTATTGTCACGAGTGATGGTGTATGACGTAGACTTATTGGAGGAGGAGAGCAAAACGAAGGTGAACGACAAGGTGGGGATTTGTCATTTGGACACGACCCAGTGGAGTGTCACGCACGCTGCTTTCGTGGCATTGGGATCGGGGCCTTGAGATATCGAGGTCTACCACTGGATATTTGGGAATGATTTAATTTGGGTTGAAAGTCAATAGGTTGTGGGCACGCTATTATTATGAATAAATGCAATCGATTTTTACGGGTTTGATCTAGCATTTATGATTAGGCTCTTTTTTAATCATGGGATTGAAATTTCATAAAAAAAGCATTTCGCATTGCACCACAAAAGTCACAAAGTCTCATTTTAAACAGAGTTGTCTTTTTAATTTAATTCTGGCGAGATGGTTGTCCTCATCACATGCAAATGTATGTCCCGAAATGCCTTTTACCGAAGTGGGGCCAACGTACTTACCTTTTCTTTTAAAGCTTTATTTGTTTCCATAAAGGTTGGACTGTTAATGGCGATTTTGTTTGTGAAATAGTCTCTACAATTGATGAAACTTCTCTCTATGTGGTTTCTGTATTGTGGTTTGGCTATAAATGTGGTTTCTCTTAGCAAGCTGATATAAACCGAGAGCTCATGAGCATAATGAGTTGAACTATATTCACTCTTTTAAATTTGATGGTCGCTTATGTTTCATGAGTTGTTCTGAGATAACATAGGTTTACACCTCCACTCCAACCATACTCTCCTACGTGTCTACTTAATTCTTACTTAGAAGACTTCCACAACCAGTCATAAGCTGAATGTTTTAAGATTTAATTCTCGACCCCGGTTGCCAATGGCTCACTTTAAGTGAATTGAGTGAGGACCATAAATGAGTTCTGAACAGTCTCCATGCAACTCCAAGCTGAAGAATATCTCTGAGTATAGTGTAAGGGCTCGTTTAAGAGACTTCCAATATGGGGCAAGTTTATCTTTCTGTTTGTTTGCTTTTATTGTTTGTTTCTCTCATGTACAGTTGGGAATGACCCCCTTGGTCATATTTTATGAATGAAATCTGCTACCATTAAAAAAAAAAGACTTCCAAATTGGTTAAAATTCAGAATTAGTAAGCATTTTCCACTGTCCCGTATTTGGCATATAATTGTGGCTCTCCATAGAAGTTACCTTGGGCGAATTTCTAGAGTTTCATTGCTTTTAGCCTTCAAATACTCGACCCATCTTCTTTGAATGGCTTACCAATATCATTCCAATTTACCAAGTGATATTTTCTACACTCTTTTTTCGTTCTATAAGAGGTTTCTTTAGAGCTGCTTGATTTATTTATTTATTTGAATGGCTACTTGATTTTGTTTAATAAAAACACTAGATGAAGGAAAAGCGATATATGATCATGGTTTTAAATTCATGCCAAAACGAAACGAAGCAGCCGAAAAATTTCGATTTCGGCTGCCACCGAAACGAAATCTTCTTGGATTCAGAAAATTACAACATTTTCGCATAAAATTTCAGGAGGAATTTTGCCTGAAATTTCGATACTTCGTTAATGTTTCGATCGAAATATGCGAAACATGCAACTTTTCATATATATGGGGGGAAAAAAAGCAAAGTTTATGTCGAAATGGCAACATTTTGACAAAAAACCTGACAGAAATCAACTCCACTGGCAGAGAAGAGAAGAAAAACAAGATACCTTTAAGATATTTCTAAAAAACAATAAAAAAAACCAGTGGCAAAGAATCTTACTTGGATTTTGGCCATGATTTTATACCGAAATGTTTCCGTAATTTTACAAGATTTAGGCCAAAATTTAGTAATGAAACTAAAACCGAAATTTAAAACCTTGGTCCTATTATGCCTTAGTTGCTAACTGTCCCTCTTCCGGTCTTCCCCTTGTTTCTCAGTTATCTGGAAATACAACATATCTGTGCACGCTATTGCTTTTCTTTAGTGCATGATGCATGATGAATGATACAATTCTCACCAGAAACCAGTTAGCCAAAAGGAATATTTGTGGCCAACTGGATTGTTACTTCTGCAACAATCCTGGAGAAACCCCCCGACCACATCTTAATTCATTGCCAACTGGATTGTCACACATCTATAGATGCGGCATATCGAGGATATGTATCAGTTTTTCAAGTATCTAACATGATTTCCCTGGATACAATACCATGCAACAACCTCATCACCAGTAGGCAGTAAGAAACTTTGGCAATCAACAACCTAAGATATTATATATTCAACAATTGATTTAGTCTATCTTCCAATGAGAAATACCATTCTTTGTAGTTGCCCGTGTGTTCTCCTCACCAAAGCAAAGGGGTTTTAGGGTTTCAACTTTCAAGCATACAAAATCAGTTCCATATAACAGAAAACACGTGTTGGATTTTTTTTAATGCAAGTTTTTAAAAGAGGATATCATTGTGCATTACTTAAAATGCCTAAAAGCAAATTTAATTCAAAATACAATCCTAATGAAATCAGCATACCACCTCACCAAAATAAAACAATTGACGCACCTATGGACTTTTTAAAAACTCAATAATCCTATTGAAATGTCTAAATATATTTGCACCAGAACTGAAAGACCTGAAAAGTACAAAAACCAAAAGCTTTTGTATAATCAAAATAGTGTCAAGTCGGGATAGAAAAAAATGTACACCCTTCTAAATGTTTAAAAAATAAATGCAGTAAACAAACTTTAATTATATCATTCAAAAAAAAAATTTAAAAATTACTTTATGGTAGATCCTCCCTTCCCAATTATGCCTCCACAAGAGCTATTTGGAACAATGAGCCTCACTTTTGATGTAGCGTCAATATCATCACCATCTTCAACATGCACCTGCCAAATACAACAAATCAGAAGGGAATCTCATGCATATGGAAAAATAAAATATTCAGACAAAATAAAGAAATAAAGGCAAAATACAAAAACTACCTCACTAAACAATTTTTCAAGGATAATTTCTGTTGCCTTAATTATTTCATCGAATGCTCCAGTGATCATGATTATCCTATCAGATGTTCCTGGGAAAAATTCATGATTGCGTGACAATTGAATGCGAACTCCAGAGCGCGACTGAAATTCAGTAATTGTCGAGCCACCTTTTCCAATGACAGACCCAGCTGCTGCATTTGATACAAGGAACCTAATGTATGTAGACTTCTCCTTATCATCTGAATGAGCAGCCATAGATAAACTAGATTTAGCAAGAGAAAAACCAGCTGGCCTATATATTATACATATATATACATCTAGATATCTATACATAGAGACATATATACATATACATACAGAGAGAGAGAGAGATTCGACAAAATATCAGGTGAGAATGGAATTGTTGGGGCAATTCAAGAAAAGGAAAAAATCAAAAAGAGAAGGGCAATATGATTCAACGAGTACACCCACTTCAACAAATTACATATTAAACCAAGTCAATCTACCATATGAGAGAATTATGGTTGACTGGTATAAAAATTTTGAATATCAAAACTAACTACTATTCAAAAGATTTAGACTAGTAGAGGCATTAAAACAACATATACATAATCCAGATATACTCAACTCAACTCAACTACGCCTTTGTCCCAAACTAGTTGGGGTCGGCTAATGAATCCTTTAGAAATTTTTCATGAAGAAGGTGAAAGGATCTACCCGGCTCAAAATGACTAAGTCTTATCCTGACACTAGTTGGGTTCGCCTACATGGATCATTTTCTTCCATTCAATCCTATCCAAGGTCATATTCTCTGTTATGTTCCTAGCCCTCAAGTCTTTCCTCACTGTTTCTACCCAAGTTGCTTTCGGTCTGCCCCTACCTCTTTTAACTCCATCAACTTGGCACGAGTCACTTCTTCTCACCGGAGCATCCAAAGGCCTACGTTGGATATGCCCAAACCATCTTAAGCGGTGCTCTCTCATCTTCTTCTCAATTGGTGCCAACCCCACCCTTTTACGAATGTCTACATTTTTAATTCGATCTAACCTTGTGTGGCCGCACATCGATCTAAGCATTCGCATTTCCGCTACACTCATCTTATGCACATGATGTTTCTTGGTGGCCCAACATTCTGAGCCGTACAGCATGGCTGGCCTCACAGCAATCTTATAAAACTTTCCCTTCAAGTTGGTAGGTGTTTTACGACCGCACAGAACTCCTGAAGCATGCTTCCACTTCAACCAACTTGCTCTTATTCAATGGTTAACATCCTCTTCAATCTCTCCTTCCTTACGTAAGATTGAACCATGATAGCAAAAGATATCCCTCTTAGATACCTCTTGTCGAGACATATTTACTACATCCTCGCCCCGCCTCGTTACATTACTAAACTTGCACTCCATATACTCTGACATAATCCAAATATAAAAAGGATAAATTATTAGTTCATCAAAACTAACTACTATCCAAAAGATTTAGGCTAGTAGAGGCATTAAAACAACATATACACAATCCAGATATAAAAAGGATAAATTATTAGTTCTATCGAATTATTTGCATTCTGCAAGAATGAGGGTGAACCAGCAGCTCAATGGAAGGTACTAAACACCGGAACACGACACCAGAACATTGCCCAGCTTACTTGTGAAAATTAAAGTTACCAATAGAAACGCTCAACACAATGAACTCATTAAAAGAATTAAACTACAACAAATGTGGCTAGTATATTGGCCATTAAAGGAAGGAGGCCTACTCAAATTTTAGGTTTCTATAAAGGATTGGCGATGTGGGCAGTATCATATTGTGGTGGGACCTCAGGTCCCAAGAACAAATATTTACCTATGTTATCGATGTAGTGTAAAGAGGACACGCACAAAATGCGGAAGAAATGTCATTACCTATCACCAACTAAAATCTATCTTTATACACAAGTACTGTCATGCACCCAAAACCTATCTAGGGAACTACCTATAATCCCACCCACCGCCAACCCAACCCATATCTGTTACTACAAATTTTGCAGCAAAGGCATCACTTGAATATGAATGTAAGTTAACCCGAAGACTAGCGGGAGTAGCTATAATGAGGGTTATCCTCCCACCAAATGATTTAATAGCTCTTCGTCCACAAAGATAATCCCATTTTAAACTAAGTCACCAACAAAACTGAAGGCACTTTTGAAGGGATACCAATGGTTTTTGACATATAGCCTGATCTATCACAATGTAAAATGAGAGGGGACTAATAATAGCACTCTTCTTCTTATTTTACACATTCTTTATTAGATGTTAAAGGCTATTAAAAATACTGGAAAGCTAACATCAGCCTGTAAGAAAAAAATGCAAACTCAAGAACCCTCTCCCCTTGCCTCCCTTATCTTCATTTCATGAGTTGGGTTGAGTTGGCTGGCTAATTGGTCTGTCAATTTTACATTGGGCTGGGTTTGGGAAGAGTTTCTTGAGCCCACCTTGTGTTGTGTTGGCTTCGGACCTTTGGGTTTAAATTTTTAGACTCGAGTACTCACTACCTGAGTAAACCCAGCCCAACTATCACCCTTTATCACAAAAGGGGGTGATGGTATCATCTCCCATGGAGATAAGGCATTAATTTGATAAAAACGTCATTTATAGGCTTACTTATCACCAATATATTGTGATCTCTAGAATTTTCATGTCGTTTGATCAGTGAGATATTACCAATTTCAATATAAATTTATTTTACTTACAATTATTAATATATTATTAAGTTACTGGGATTTGCTAGGGAATTTCACAGAAAGGCATTTCGCGACTAACTTTGGCATGAGAGAACAGCCACCTCATACGAATTAAAAGAATAAGACAAAATCTGCTGAAAGTGAGCCTGTGTGGCTGTTCTCTCATGCAAAAGTCAGCCTTGAAATGCCTTTCCGCAGAATTCCCTAGCAAATCGCTAAGTTAATATATTTATAAGTTTTAAGATATTGATTGCGGATATATTGGCAATATATGGATTATAAATCAACATATAGAGATACTATATGTAATTGATAAATTTATAATAAATTTTTGTGTGACTATGATGCCTACCACAAGAGGGAACCCATAGTATGTGATTGGGAGATGATCAACCACCAGAAAAAAACTTCAAGTCTCATTTGCTACATTAACAACCACCGACAAACCTTTATCCAGGCTCCTTCTTAAACAAGAACCACTTCAAACCACCTTAAAATTGTTCACAAATCATGTTTATGCTCTCCACTTCCGTTACCCCCCAAAAAAATCCATTAATTGCAAATGAAAAAAAAACAATTGAAACCACCTTAAAATAACTAACAGATCTTGAATATGCTCTCCACTCTCGTTACCAAAAAATCATCCATTAATCGAAGATGAAAAAATATCAGGAACGGGACTATTCTCTTTGAACCCTTCAACTAAGCCCTTTTATTCCCAAGTAGGCAAGAAACCTAAATGTCTTAAACAACTAGAGCAAATAGAAAAAGAGAAAGAGGAAGCCCTCTCCTAATTCCCCTTGAACAATAGATGACACCCGACACAAGCTAATATCCACTTTCAACATCTTATACAAAGAAGCATATCATTATTCATCATAATATAGCCTGAATAAGGATACCTTGTCTAAGTAATCGGATTATAGAACCAAGGTTTTAAATTTTGGCTTTGTTTTTTGTTTCGGTAGGAATGGAAATGGAAACAATTCGGTTTCGGTTAAAATGTCCGTGGAAAACTTGTAAAATTATGGAAACATATGCAAGTGATGGACATTTCATATAGAACTTCAGGAAGTGATAGAATGAGCACAAATACATACTTCAAAATCATCACATGAGCCAAAAAATCACCATCTTCATGAAATTTTTCTAAAGGATTCATTTAGCCGGCCCCAACTAGTTTGGGACAAACGCTTTGTTGAGTTGAGTTGAGTTGAGTTGAATTATCGTATGTCTGATGATTAAGCATATATCATGTTTCATATATAATTCATATAAATATATGTGCATAATAAATAAACCGCATATCAAATGCAACTTATATAAATATAATTATGTAAATATAATTATATCCGACTTTCTCCCACCATGAGGGGGTCTTTGGGGAGTTCGCTGCTGTGGGGTACTCTTTGAGGGTCTTTGTCTTTGTATCTTTCTATTTTTGCTTCTTGAGTGATCTCGTTGTATGCCGCCTAGTGACCAACTCGGTCATCAAGCTTTTCATTAATAAAATCACTGTCCAAAAAAATTATGTACCACATATCGATATAGTCTACCACTAATACGTTTACGGTTTTGGTTTCGGTATGCACTTCGGTTTCAGTATGTGTTTCAATGGTGATGGAAACAAAAAATATTCCAGTCATTTCACGTCGATTTTGGTGGATAGTTAAAACTATTTCTAGAACCAATCCCCCCAACAGACACATACACACACAAATAAAATAAAATAAACAATGAAGGAAATTCATGCTATAGGATCTATAAAGTTCCAAAAAGTCACTTCAACCACATAAGCATCATAAGAAACGTGTCTCACTGTACCTGCATTCACTCGCTATATGACATGAATCAATATACATAAACAACGACATTCGTACACATGCCAGCAAAGTTGATCACTTACAGCAAGTGAATAAAAAAGTAAAGTAACATACCCACAGATACCCGTCTAAGCATGGCCTTAGCAACACAAAGCACAAAGCCAACTTTTTTTTGCATCATGCTATAAAAATCTAAAGAGACCACACTACAAATTCACACAACTCCTTGACCATAGCCTCTGTTAGGTTGCCAGATGCCTGGCATCCTCAAGGATTTCTCAAGCAGAAAAAAATGCTCTTTTCTTCTACTTTATGGCATTTGGTTGCCAATTTAGCATCGAAATCCTTTGAGACTACTAAACAAGTTTCAGAAGTAATAATTGCATGTCCGGTAATGTGGCATCAATGTCCTCTCCTTATAATTTCCAAGCCAAATTTATCATAAAAGGAATTTGGCTTGGGAAATTTCGTTTTCTCTATTTCTCTCTCTTCCTTCTCTCTCTCTTCTCTTTCTATATTGGTAATGACACCCCCTCCCTCTACGAGGTTGGAAACCAAACACTACTTATCACTATTCTACAAGGTAAATTCTATAACTACTTCTACCACTAATCTACAAGGTAACTACCTGTATCCAAACAGACCCTAAGCTAATCTAAGTTTACCCTTTCTTGAAATAAAAAACCCTGAATTTTCCAATCCTTCATCCAAATGCAAACAAATTTCAATAAATCAGATCAATAAACTAATAACTGAATTTTCTACAACTGTTACGAACCCAAATCGGTTCACAACACGATTGATGACCCACTTTGAGGTAAGGGTCGTTCCTCCTTTCTGTACAAAAAACACTATTTTGGGGTAAAATTCTCATTGAACAAAGAAAGGATGCGTACAAGTTATTTATTAAAAATCCCTAATCTAGATAAGCCTTATCTCTAAGACTCCTAACTAACTAAATAACTACAAAGCAAATCTCAAAATAACAAATATCTCAACCAATTTATTTCAGCCAACGTGGGACCCAAATAAGCACGTAACAACAACCAAATCTCCAGAGTTACAGCGTCGCGATTGGGAGGATTGATGAGGACTATACTTGCAACTTCGGTGAGGATTTCCATAAACCAAGTGTGTTGTATCCAAGGAGTAGAAGCTATGCAGTAGGCAAGAGAACTGGCTTGATTTCTTAGTTGCCCAAATAGGAAAATGCAAGAGGGGAGTATTTTCTATGGGTCCTTTTTTTTAAATGTTTCCTTGGAGTCTTTTAAATTTGTCATTAATTTGAGCATTTTCATTGGGGTGTGTCTGCAGATTCTTGTTGTTTGGTTTTTTGTATTTTCTTATGTGTGAGGATCCAAAGGAACATGAAAAATACTCAAATCAATGTAAAGAATTATTCATTTTCAGTCTATGGTTTCCTTTGCTACTTCAATTATTCCATGGAGCATTGTAGAATCTAGAGAAAGCTTCTTGCTTGAAAGGGGTGGGGTTTCTATTTCTAAATTTGTGGGTTGATTAATAAAGATTGAGGAGCATATTCATTGAACCAACATTACAAGAAATACATTCATTGGCGACGGACAAAATCCATCACCAAAAGATACAAATCGGTCACTATAAAATGTTTACAAGCGATAGAACAATGTCAAATCCATCACCAAAAGATACAAATCGGTCACTATAAAATGTTTATAGCGATAGAACAATGTCTCGACGCGTAGGGCGTTTTTCGCATTGCAAGCACTTAAAATCAAGAGAAGCTTTTAATGCAAAATTACCGGTTAAGTGATATAGGAATGAGAAAGGAAATTTACGAGTTAAGTATGAGTAGTATTTGATATTGCCAAAACATATTGGAATCCAAGATAATACATGCCCAATCCAAAATTAAGATCTTCTTTTGATAAAAATCCAATTAAGCAAATTGGAATTAAGTTGGGCTTTTCATTTTTTTTATTATTGGGATTTGGACTTTCTTTGCAAAATATTGTATGACAATGTATAGGTTGATTTTTTTATCGCATAATTTTTTTTAGGTTTAATTACGTGGTTTTGGGGGCATGTTTGGCAGCAAAAAAAATCATGGAATATTTATTTATCCAAGTTAATAGAAGGGTTGAAAATATTTCCTTCTTCAAAATCCCCTTTTGCAGATGGTTGCTATCACTTTAAATGAAGGACTCCTTTTGAAAAACGTCCAAGGTTCTCCGCTAACTAGCTTACGGAGTTACATACATATAAATAGCTTAGGACCTCACAAACACATAACTAATTTAGGAACTCATAGACACAGTCTACAAAATTGCCATAACTCTCCAACCACTTGTCCGATTTACAAGTTCTTATACTTCTTGGAAAGAGCATAAAAAATCCAGAAAGAGATCAAATTCGAATTCAAAGCTATGGATACCTTGGATATCTTGTAATCAAATAATTCCCGTTGTTCCCCTTCTATAATCGAAAGATTATAGTTTTCGATTATAGAGAATATTATGCGAAAAACAAGACATAGAATTTGAAATAATTAACTACTCAAGTAGACTGTCCCCCCTTTCGATTATAAGGGGGGCGAATGCCTACTGCAGGGGGGTGAAAAATCATCTCCGTATAGAAATTAACTAAACAAAAAGAAAAACAACAATCATTGAGTACAAAATCCAACTTTATCAAACAAAAACCTAATTAAATCCAACAAAAGTTAAATTACAAAAAAAAAAAAAAAATGTATAGTTCAATTTCCTCACCTCAATAACCAAATCCAGCAAAGAAAACCACTAACAATCTCTGATTCTCTTACAAAACCTTCTTCTGTAACCCTAAATAGTTTCCCGATTCTCTTCACATCAAAGAAAGAATAGTAAGAGCCAAAAGAGAGCGCACGTTTATGCTAGGAAGAGGGAAAATGTTAACGGTTCTTCTAATGTGCGCCTGTGGATATATAAAGACTTTTGAATCTCAAGCACATTTTTAGGGCACGTATGACGAATCCGGCGATTCCATCTCTCTCTCTCTCTCTCTCTCTCTCTCTCTCTCTTTTAGGGCTTGCCGGGAAACGGCTTTTTTTGCGTTTTTATTCCTTTCTTATTTCTCATTTATTGGATATTAAGATTTGTACTACCATGTTTTGATAATGACACGAACTCACCTTGTCTTTTATTGTTTAAGCATCTATCAACAGATCTCAACAGCCAATTAAATAAGAAAAGACAAGGTGAGTTCGTGTCACTGGCAATATGGTAGTCCAAATATCAGTAGCCTATATCCCCCACTGAAACAAAATAATTAGGATATTTGCACTACCATGTTTTGATAATGACACGAACTCACCATGTCTTTTCCTATTTAATTGGTTGCTGTTGTAATAGCTTATGATAGATGCTTAAACAATAAAAGACAAGTTGAGTTCGTTTCATTATCAAAACATGGTAGTGCAAATATCAGTACGCGGGATATGTAGTCCAAAGGGGATACGAGGATTGATGGTAGCTATCGGTATATACTCCGGATCGTCTAGTGGGTCCCACCATTTTGATGGGTCCCACACTATGTAATGTAGGGAATAAGGGAAATAGTATATTTACCCCCTTTTCTTCCCCGGCCACCCCTAGGAAAATAATATATCCACCACCTTTTCTTCCCTCACCACCCCTTGTTATGCAAAAAGAGTTAACATTACGTCAGTTTATATCAACCTTTTTTTTTGGGAAATGATATTTACGCCCCTTTTATCCCCAGGGACACCCATTTGCCAGTGTACTTTGCAATCAAAGCCTCTGGATTTTTCTGACATAAAGTACATGAGCCCCCTTTTTGCCATTGATACACTGGCGCTGGGTGTCCTTGGTGATGAAAAAGGGCGTAATCACTTCCCTTTTCTTTTCTTTTTTTGTGAAAAGCCCATTTTATTGGTTCGACGTTTAATGCTCGTTTAAAATTTTTACAATAAAAAAAGGGGAGTGATAAATCGACTCCCAAATATGATAAATCGACTCCCCATGTGTCTTTCTCTCTCCTCTGGGTTACAGAGAGATAGACACATGGGGGAGTCGATTTATCATTTTGGGGGGTCGATTTATCACTGCCCTAAAAAAAAGGACACCTGGCGCCAGTGTATCAATGACTAAAGGGAGCCTACTGTACTTGACTTCAGAAGAATCCAGTGGCCTTGATGCCACGTACACTGGCGCTGGTGATGAGAAGGGGCGTAAATATCACTACCCTAAACAAAAGCAAAATGTTATCAACACTACTATATTTTGATAAGCATTCCTCACTTTATTAAAAGTACGGTATGGCCCGCACCATAGGATGATCCAAACCGTCAATTAGATGGGCCACCGCCTAAATTGGTTTGTGTCCCAAAATTATTTCCATAGGTTGACCCTAACCCTCCGATCTATTGAGGGTTAGGATCAACCTGCTAACATTCAGATCGGAGGGTTAGGATCAACCTATGAAAATGATTTTTGGGGCGCGACCTATTTAGGTGTTGGCCCATCTAATGGACGGTTTGGATCATCCTATGGTGCGGGTCATACCATACTTTTAATAAAGTGAGGGTGCCCACGTCAAAATACAGTAGTGCTGATAACATTTCCCTAAAAAAGGAGAGTGATAAATCGACCTCAAATATCTTAAATCGACCCCCTATGTGTCTTTCTCTCCTCTTTCTCTCTCTAATCGACTCCAAGGAGAGAGAAAGACACACGGGGTTGATTTAAGATATTTGGGGATCGATTTATCACTGCCCTAAGAAAAGGGAAATGAAATTAGCACTCCAATGCTTTTTAGATCCACGCTCAAGTTTCTTGTCTTTTAGTATTTAAAGGGTTACAGTTCCCAAAAAAACTCTCACAAACCCTTTAAATACTAAAAGACAAGAAACTTGAGCTTCAGTATAAATGCATTGGAGCGCTGATACAATTTCCCTGGAAAATAGGGCGATGACTTTTTCACCCTCAATAAGATAATGTGCCCCTCACGGTTCACGTTAAAAGGGAGGCGCATTATCCTAGGGGCGAAAAAATCATCTCCCTAAAAAAATTGGAAGTACAACGTTTAAAACATGCTTAAAGCATTTTTGGCCAACTTTCTCCGTTTACCCTGCTATATTTCGTAAACTAGTGGGTAAGGGGAGGAAATGGAGTAATAGTTATAGATGAGAGTTAGAGAGGAAGGGATATAAAAAATGATCGAATAAGAAAGACTGAGAAATATAAAGTTGACTAATGTTAAGAATCATTAAAATGGTAGCAAGAGTAGAGAGTACATAGACTAAGAGGATGTTATGACAGCACCAAACATTTGATAGTTTAAACATCCATATTCCACATTCCATTGTCCTACACATTCATAAGCCAACTTTAATTACATTTTCCTGTTTAATGTCTATGAGAAAATATACTATAGATGAGGCATTCATATTTAAATCTATCGCTAAAAGAGGAAAGTAACACTCTGGTCTATTTCCTTTACTTAATTTCCCATTTAGACACCATCAATTATAAAGTTAGGAATAAATACAACCAAGTTTGGATAAACATCAGTTATTTATCCAAGATTGCCTGACATTTCAACTTTTGCCTCTACAAATTATGTGTTCCTGTGATTTTGTTTTGAGTTGGAAGGTTTATAACTTCCTGCAATTCAAGGGCATTACACTGAAAAAAAAGCCCGGAAAACGGCCATGATCCAATGCACTCGTGGCACATTTTCTTGGTTATCAGTACTATTAGGACTGCTAATGTCTTGGCTGATTTGTTAGCCAAGAAGTTGTTTGCTTTTTTGGCTATTTGTTTTTTGTTTGGGGCAATGTAGTTGGTTTTTTCTCTTTAAGAAAGATTAACAGTAAGGAAAAAAAATCACTACTAAAAAAATACATGTCATAGGGGACTATCAACATAGGAAACCAATGGCAAGTCGTTCCAAAGGAATAAAACCACCAACTGCAAAAACATAATAGTGGTTCATGTTCATATAACATAAATAGAATAATCACCATAAATACAATATCCAAACAGAAAATAAATTAGAAAACACAAGATCTAATTAACATTATGATTCAGCAAACCATTTACAATGGCTGTGTGAACGACATTATACTATCCATGAAAAATTGGCAATAATTCATAATGTATATGGGATTGAAGACTCAAAAGCCAAGATTGGTTATAAATTCTTGTGATGCAACAGAGATAAATCTAAAAGCAAATAACAATACTAGTACAGAATAAACAAAAAAGAAAATCTTAAAAAAGGATAAATCTCATCGTGTTGCTGCTTCATCGGAATGTCAAAAGATACTACTGCAAAGAGAATGATGATGAAAACCTAACAAAAGAGAGAAAGATGTACTGGAAGCATCGTATATAGAAGAGCAGAGATGGAAATCATGCTGCTAAGAGGAGCCACAGAACAAATCCACCTCCTGATCTTTGAACAGGTGATGATCCTCACATGTGTCTCAATATCTTTTCCTTTGTACTTCTACCTATCACAACGCTGGCTGTGTCTCGCTAAGTATATTTAAGCAAATCAATACGCGTTTTAAGTGATAAGTTTGAAACAGTTTGCTAATTCCCAAAACTCTAAGGTTTGCTGATTTTTTGGGATTTCTTGCTGGTTTTTTTGAAACAATAATACTGGTTTTGCATTTTTAATGGACTATTATGCCACTGTCCACGTGAGCGTGAACAGTGAAACCCCCATCCTGCTATATTATTTATAATCATGGTTTGAAATTTTGACTGAAATCTGAATTTCGGATTTCGGTCAACACCGGTTTGGCAGGGCTAAACAATAATATCGGTTTAGCCCTAACAATCGGCGGCCGCAATAAGAAACGAACAGGGCATAAATTTGAGTCCAATAATCGGTTTGGCAGTCATAATCGGCTGTAATAGTCCTAAACGAACAGGGCCTACAGGGCCTTATGATTTTGAGAACTGATTGTGACTCCCATAATCAATTTTAGACTCGCAATTAGATCTCAAAAATCAAGACAACTGGGCTTAAACGTAATTTTGAGTCCAATAATTAGTTTTGGACTCACACCCGGCTCTTAGGATCCCAAACAAATTGGGCTTAAGCATCAGTCAAGTGAATTGTTAAGCCTTGTTTATTTTGCACATTGAGGGTCGATTCTGAGTTTAAAACTAATTATTGAATTAAGAATTCAACGCAAATTTGTGCCCAATAATTAGTTTTGGGCTCAAAATCAGTTTCCAAAATCCAAAACTGCTCTTATTTTTATTCATCTCTTGCTGGATCATTGATTATGTGATTATATGGATCTTGATAAAATTCAAGCGCATTGAATGTCAATTATATGATAAAGAATTAGAGATTAGGGCTGTTTATTGACGCGAGGGACACTCTAATAAGGTGTGACCTCATTGAATGATTGATCACCGTTTAGGGGAGAAAATTCCCCATAGTGTGCGGGGTGGGGTTGGGGATTAGATTTCCCCGCGGGAACGGGGACGGGAATTCCCCGCCATCCCCGGAGCGGGGAAGGGGAATTTTTCTTGAGGCGGGGACGGGGAGTGCAACATCCAGCCCCGCTCCGCCCCGTTGCCACCCCTATTGATAAGCAATTTGGCAGAAAGCCATTTTGTAGCTAGCTTTTGCATGTGAGAACAGCCATACAGGTTGACTTTTTAACATTGTCTTATTCATTTAATTCATCTGAGGTGGCTATTCTCTCATTGAGAAGCCAGCTGTGAAATGGCTTTCCACGAAATTGCCTAGCAACTTCCATGTTATATTTATTTATTATGTTTAAGATGTTATAATAAAATATCAGCTAAAGGTTTCTGAGCGATAACTCTGATAGCTAGCTTATCTGAGCAAGGCACTATAAATAGGGTAGGCAGCTATGTTGTTTGGGTTATCTTACATATTGATTCTATAGGACCTAATATAGATTGGGTGTTCCTAGCTAAGAAATGATCTCCATAGGATCATGGTAAGCGTTGATTTGTGGAGGTTTAAAATGAATGGCTAGAAAATGGGTCCATTTTCTGCTTCTACAGATCAAATGGTTAGGATGATTGTATGGAGATGGTTTGTTAGGAACACCCTATCTATGTGAAGTTCTATGGAATGAACGGGTTGGATGATTCAAACAACATGGGAGATGGTGTCTTTATAGCATGGTTTGAAATTTCGCCAAAATTCCAAAATTTCGGACCGAAATTTCAAATTTAAATTTCGCGAAATTCCAAATTTCAAATTTAACGTATGCGGTGACTATTATGTTTCTTTGACTTTTATGATGGCATTTATTGACTACTGATCTCTCTTTATTTTTATATTTATATTTATATTTATATTGAGGGATTTGCTAGGCAATTTTGTGGCTAGCTTTTGCAGGAGAAAACAACCACCACAGATGAATTAAATGAATTATATTTATATTTAGGGACTTGTGAGGCGATTTCGCGGCTCATTTTTTAACAGATTTATTCTTACTCATTAAATTTAGGGTGATGATATTTTCAACCCCCCCTGCAGTACTTGCACACCCCCCCTGATAACATGATTTGACATGAAGTTGCCCACTTTTAAAGTCAAATCAGGTTATAGAGGGACGAGGGGGGGGGGGGATATCATGTTCGCGATCCATGAACCAAAGTTAAGTCTTTCAAGAGTTGGTGGGGTCACAAGCACAAACCAAGCTAAGGAGTTCACAAGCATAAGTCAATATTCAAGAGAAGACAATCGAGGCCAATGCAATCAGTGGAATATAGTGTTTTTACATTCTTAGATTGTATTCGACATCTTTCTTTTCAAAGAGTTTGCACATTTTAAATAATTTTGCACATTACAAATAGTTTTGCATTTCTCAGAGGAGTTTCAATTACACTTTTTCAAAACCACTTTGAAATCAATATGCTTTCAAATATTGGCAAAATAGGTCCCACAACATGTTTTAATTACCCAATTCCCACTCTTGGTTTGCCTTTGGGATTTCAAACTACCACCCATCAGCCTCTTTCACCACCTCTATTCAACCCAAATTTGTCTCATCCGATCACCAATCCTTTGCACCCATACGATTCCTTCTATTCTTGATCTACCCAAAAATCACACCTTCATCACCTATATTTCAGCCCTTCCAACCACCTAATTAGAAGCCCTTTAATCCTCCTAAATCATCACTTTTCTTCCTTACAAAACCTCCCAATTTCTTTCTTTAAACTCAGCCCTCAGAGCCTTTGATTTTTTTAGCCAGTTAACACCCATTCTTAACCCAACAGAATTCCATTGTTTTAACCACCCACTTAACCTTCTCACCCCTCCCAAAAGAGCCACCAGTCTTCTTTTATTTCAGTCAACTAACAGGAAGAACTAAATTCATGTTTCGTCCTCCTTTCCTAATCCTGATCCCATCTACTAACTACCATATTTCACTTCTTTAAATTCTTTTCACCGCTATTTACCACAATTGACCACTTATCTTTCATTAATCTCCCAAAGAACAACCTAGTCACCCAAAACTTATAATCCACCATTCTTACTACTTACCTAACCAAGATTCTCCATCATTCTTTAAAACCAACAACCTTCTAATTTCCCTTTTAGCTTTCGCACCTCTATTCCGTTGTCGTTATACGCCCCCGCATCAATAAGGCACTCAAACGAGACACACATCTCGGAACTTTGAAGGAGAAGAAGATCACCTTCGTTACATGCATTGGGACGTAAAGACTTCGTCCTACACCTTTTGTTTCACTTTGTTTATTTCTCTCAATTTTTTTCCAATAATGGTAGCCAATTTCATTGAAAAAAAATAGACTGAGGTGGTCAAGATACAAAGCAGATAAGAATAAACAAAAATTAAAAACAAGAGAAAAAGAGAGCGCTAAGGGGGGAGTGAATCAAAAAGTGCTAGCTCATCCTTAGACACTCCTCCACTTGGATAGCAGAGCGTCGAATTTGATGAAAGGACCAAGAAGATCTATCCATCCAATCAAACATCTTGTCGAAAAGGTGGTCAAAACGCCATGGAGGAGTTTGAGATTTCTTGAGCCACCTTATGACATTCAAAGAGTCTCCTTCGACATGAACATTATGCACTTGGTCTCTAGCTAACAACTTCAGCTCTTGATGAACCGTTTTCACTTCAGCCTCAGTGGCATCGGCAACTTCAATAGGTCCAGCAAAATACCACAATGCCTCTTGATGGGGTGTAAAAAGAACCCTCCAATCGCCGATCGACATGTGGCATCGAGGCAAAGTGAAATTACACACTAAAACCAGGGGTAAACATGTAACAATACCCCCAAAGGAAAGCCTTAGAGTAATCTCTACCCAATCACAGGTTGACACCTGTCCAAGGGTGAAAAGGTATTCTAACACCTAGGCTCCCACTATAAATAGCCCTCATAAATCCAGAGATAGGGTTCCGAATCCCAAAATTTACTATTCATAGATTTGCTTTCGTTATCTGATATGTCATACTGACTTAAGTATCAGAGGGCCTATCTAGAGCTACCACTCCGGGTTGGTCATTTGACCGGGCGCTACCTTCTGCAGGTTACAGCCCAGAACTGAACTGACCTCCACATCCCTTCAGACCAACTTGCACACGTTCCTACCTAA
Source organism: Tasmannia lanceolata (assembly GCF_043159265.1). Taxonomy (NCBI): domain Eukaryota; kingdom Viridiplantae; phylum Streptophyta; class Magnoliopsida; order Canellales; family Winteraceae; genus Tasmannia; species Tasmannia lanceolata. The sequence goes on along the minus strand of NW_027518706.1, from coordinate 10,512,578 downwards.
GCCGGACCAGTTCATCCCTGACTACCACATCGTGCTACAAATTTTGACCGTAACACCTCTCCTCCACTATCCCTTAGAACCCCTCCTGTTCCGGCCAGGCCCGGGTTACCCAAACTCGATCCATCAAAGTTAAATTTCACATAGTCCGGCGCCGAGGGAACCTGTTCTTGGATCGATTTTTGGATTAAGATCGCCGATCCACACATTATTCTCCATCCAGCCCATAGGTCATACGTAGAGACAAATCTGAAAGATGGGAGAATCTTCACCAAGGAGATCGCGAGGGCTAAGACCCTTATGAAAAGAGACTCCGAGTTTCAAGAAACACCTTTGAATACTCTTGCATTTCTTTCCTTCCATAGCACCCAGAAAAAGTAGGAACATGATAAATAAAGAGAAATGTTATCAGCACTATTGATGATCGCACTCCTCACTTTATTAAAAGTAAAAGTAAGGTATGGCCCGCACCATAGGATGATCTAAACCGTCCATTTGATGGCCCACACCCTAAATAGGTTGTGCCCCAAAAAAACATTTCCATAGGTTGATCCTAATCCTCCAATCTATAGAGGGCTAGGACCATTCAGTCCCTCTACAGATTGGAGGGTTAGGATCAACCTATAGAAATGATTTTTGGGGCGCAACCTAATTAGGGTATGACCCATCTAATGGACGGCTTGGATCATCCTATCGTGATGGTCATACCGTACTTTTAATAAAGTGAGGGGTGCAATCATAAAAAAAAGTAGTGCTAATAACATTTCCCACACACTGAATCATAAGAAAACGAAACAGTATGTCGGGGCATATCAATTGACAGAATAAAGCAAGGGTAGTGATATTTCCCCCCTCCGATAAAATCCTCTCACCACTCTACAGCCGGTACAACCACTCCTTGGTGGGCCCAACAATTAATTTGTTGAAATCTTAGGATGATCCTAGCCCTCCGATCCAAACCGGTCTCTCTCTCCATAGGATGAACCTAGCCCTCCGTTCTAAAGAGAAACTGCATATTATGGAAACCTCTTTAGATTGTCGGGTTTCGAACATCCCATGGAAATAATTTTTGGGGCACGACCTATTTACATTGTGGCCCATCAAATGGATGGTTTGGATCATCCTATGGTGCAGGCCGTACAGTAACATTAGGGCCCAGTTGTAGGCCTCACCCATATTTATAAAAAATGAAGCGTACGGTCTACACAATAGGATGATCCAAGCCGTCCATTTGATAGGCCGCAACGTAAATAGGTTGTGCCTTTAAAATCATTTCCACTACCTATTTACATTGTTCGTTGCTATAGGTGAGAGGGAGATGAAAAATAGTAATGGAAAATGTGAAACATTGTCAAAGAAGGTAAAGTGGGCAAATAAGTGATTTGCCTTGTATGTGGTCCGCCTGATGTGATAACCCATCAGATGAGGTCATTTTCAATGTGTTGGGTTGGACTTTTTGGCCTCATCATTACAATTATTACCGGCCAATTTGTGTCATGTGCCCATGTGGGGTCTTCCCTATCAATTATTTATGGTCCATTTGTATGATGTTGACTCTTTCCTAACAACACTCTGTGGCATATTTATGTCTTTCTTCTAAGACCATCATAGATGGGAGATTTTATATGGTGCGCGATTCAGCCGGGTAGATTCTTTCACCTTCTTCATTAAAATTTTCTGAAGGATTTATTAGCCTCCCCCGAACTACTTTGGGACAAAGGCTTAGTTGAGTTGAATTGAGTTGGGGGTCGTTTTATCACTCCTCTTTATAAATATAGGTGGATATCTCTATGGAGAGAGAGAGAGAGAGAGAGAGAGAGAGAGAGAGAGATATTTCATGTCTTGACAGATGGAGATGACAAATACATGCGGTGTGGGGGTAAGGGGTGATTAGAAAGATTAGAAGGGTAAGTTTGTGGTAGGACTTTGGTCCGATATTATACGGGAGATGATAAATACGCCCTCTCCTTTGGATAAATGTGTCCTCTTTTCACTGAAAATGTTAAGGGGCCTTTGGATACGTGGATTTTAGAATCCGGGATTTCTTCAAAATTGTAGATGAGGGACAAGAGAAGAAGTGGACCGGCCGTCGTTTTCTGGTTTCTCGCACTTCTTTTTGTCAGCAAGGGCGTAGCAGATCATCCCATGTTTCCTGGTTATAGAAATCTTAGGATGCAGTAGAGACTTCTAAAAACTGGATTTCTTACTTAAAATCCAAGAAACACTGTCAGGACAACAAACAACGGCCTGATCATGAACCCTCTTTTACACTGTTTTCAAACTAAGACATGGATTCTAAAATCCGTGTATCCAAACGGCCCCTAAGAGTTTCGGTGAAAAGAGGTTACCCGGTAACCTACTTTTTAAGGAAAACTCACGTTATCGCGCATTTATCCAAAGAGGGGGCACATTTATCATCTCCCTATTAAAAAAGTAAGATTATAAAGTTGTGAACAGAGCAAAGTAAACGTATTTAAAAGCAAATGAAAAAAGAAAAAGGGAGAGAGCCGAGAGAAACAAACTCTAACTCTTTTACACTGGGGGTTGCAATAGGTAAAAAAAAGGGCTAACATATCATTTCCCTAAACTAAGGTGTTAGAGAATCAATTTGGCTTCATGTCCGGATGATTGATTATGGAAGATGTCTTCTTGATTAGGCGTTTAATGGAAAGATTTAGAGAAAATAAAAAAGGACCATCATGTGGTTTTCATTAATTTAGAGAAAGCGTATGATAGGGATCCCATGAGTGTTATGTCGTGGGTTTTTGAAAGGAAAAATGTGCTTACTAAATATGTTGATATAATTAAGGATATGTATTATGGAGCAATAACTAGTGTTAGAATTACGGATGTCACGTCTAGTGAGTTTCCAATTGCAATAGGACTGCACCAAGGATCAGCTAAGCCCATATATTTTTACGCTAGTTATAGATGAACTTACGTAGGGCATCCAGGATGAGGTACCGTGGTGTATGTTATTCACAGATGACATACTACCAATACCACAGCGGGAGTTAATTGTTAACTTAAAGTTATGGAGAACTACTTCAAAATCCAAAGGTTTCAGACTGAGTAGGACTAAAACAGAGTATATGGAGTGCAACTTTAGCAATATAAGGAAGCGGGGCGAGGATGTAGTAAATATGACTAGACGGGAGGTACCTAAAAGGGATATCTTTCGCTATCTTTGCTCAATCCTACACAGAAAAAGGAGAGATTGAAGAGGATGTTAACCATAAAATAAGAGTAGGTTGGTTGAAGTGGAAGCATGCTTCAGGAGTTCTGTGCGACCGTAAAATACCTACCAAGTTGAAGAGAAAGTTTTATACGACAGTTGTGAGGCTAGCCATGCTGTACGGCTCAGAATGTTGGGCCCCCGAGAAGCAACATGTGCATAAGGTGAGTGTAGCGGAGATGCAAATGCTTAGATGGATGCGCGACCACACAAGGTTAGATAGAATTAAAAATGAAGGCATTTGTGGGGGTGGCACCAATTGAGGAGAAGATGAGAGAACACTGCTTAAGATGGTTTGGGCATATCTAAAATAGGCCTTTGGATGGTCCAGTGAGAAGTAGTGACTCGTGCCAAGTTGATGAAGTAAAAAGAGGTATGGGCAGACCGAAAACAACCTGGGTAGAAACAGTGAGAAAAGACTCGATGGCTAGGAAAGAAAACAGAGAACATGACCTTGGATCGGAAAGAATGGAAGAAAATGATCCGTATAGAGGAACCCAACTTGTATCAGGATTAGACTTAGTCAATTTGAGCCGGATAGATCCTTTCACCTTCTTCGTGAAAATTTTCTAAAGGATTCATTAGCCGACCCCAGCTAGCTTGGGACAAAGGCTTAGTTGAATTGAGTTGAGTTGTTGTATTTTCCTATAACCAAAGTCTGGTATATTTATGTCTTTCTTCTGACAAATTGAGACCATGGGAGATTTTATATTGGTGCCCGACAGTTACCGCCCTTGATACTTAGGTGTCGATGTAAAGTTCTGATAAGCTCTTCTAATAAAAATCTATTTCAGCATAATCAAATTCTTACCTTGAAAAAGGGGTCATTTCATAAATGAAGCGTCTACGTTTTATAAAATGATAAGGGATTTGCTAGGGACCATCGCAGAAGGCATTTTATGGACGCGCTGTTGCATGAGAGAGCAGCCAACTTAGCTGAATTAATTGGATAACACAAAGTCGGAGCCTATGTGGCTGCTGTCTCATGCAATGGCTAGTCTGCGAAATGCCTTCTGCAATGGTCCCTAGCAAATCCCAAATAATAATTATATATAAAAAATTGGCACCTGCGACGACCATGAATTCGATTGTGCTGAAATAGATTTTTATTAGAAGAGCTTATCTTCAGAACTTTACATCTACACCTAAATTTTCTAAAAGACAAAATTACCCTTCTTGAATCTAAATATCAAGGGTGGTACCCCCACATGGGACCTGACCAATAATGACAGATGTGCTCATGGGTAGTGGGATGGACTTTTTGGACCCCGAACAATTATTGATGGGGAGATGATATAAAGGCCCTTATTAATTCTGAGCACATGTCTTCTAAGACCTTCACACTTACTGAAGTAGGTAAGTCACCTGTTTTAAGACCTCACCAACTGAAGTAGGTAGCCATTTAAATCAAGTTAGAACTTTGCTAAATGACCAAGGAGATTGGTGGGAAAATAAAAGTCTTAAGAAGTATCCCGGTAAAATAATGTTTGGTTGACCGGACTATGGTGGGAAAAAAAAATCCCGGTAAAATAAAAATCCCCGGCTTTGTTTGGTTGCTTGAATTGTTAGGTAGGGGTGTAAACGGATCGAATTCGAAGCGGATATAGCTATATCCGAATTCGATTACAGTATACACTATCCAAATTTGGATTCGGATTTGAATTCGACGGATATTTAATATCTATTACGGAATTCGATTCCAGAAGGTTATTACATTTCCCAAAACCTCTCACTAGCCAACTAAAGAAGAAAAGACAGCAGGGTTTGTGCAAAAAATCAAAATAAGGCTGTGCTCATAACATTTCCCATTATCATAACCCATACTAAATTTGTATCCTAAAATGCACCCTTACACTATAACAACAGATCAACGGTTCTGATTAGGGGAGGATTGGGTCCATCTTGTGGATGACATGGGCCCCACATGCCGGACAGTATATAGCACATAAAATGAAGAATATCCAAACGCAGGATTAGGGTCTGAGACTACAATTGTTCTGCAGGTGAGTTCTCTCTCTTTCAATATAGCCCATGGCCTCCTCCTTCTCTTCCTCACTCTCTCCTCATTCTCTCTTTAGCTTCCCCATCAAAATCCCCTCATCTTCATCACACTTTGTCTTTTCTAACACAAAAAGAAAGGTCTTCTTGTTCTTCTCTCACACTCTCTCTTTCTCTTAATGAATATTTCTTCATTCTAGAGAAAATCCCAATCCCTCATCTCAATTTTTCTCAACTTGGGTTTGCATAATTATAGTCAATTTCGATTGTTTTGTTCATCAATGGCGTCTGAGTCAAAGGATTCTCCTTCCAATAATCCGGGTCTCCGCGTAGAATCAGATGAAGCCACTAAAGGGTACTTCATGCAGCAGACTGTAAGTGCTTTCATTTTTTTAATGATTTGATTCTTTGAATTTGAAAGAATGATTGAAAACTACTGAAGTGACTCACCAAGGAAATTTAAAAGGAAAAATTATTGCCAATTGAATGGTTATGTTACAAACCTGAATTGGTTCGCAATGTGACTGATTTTCTTAGAGGGTAGATCAACCTCTTTACCCACTTTGAGGGAAGGGTCAGTACTCTTTTGTGCTCAAAGACACTACTTTTGAATCAAAATTCTTCATTCCATTTTATTTTTTGAATGGCAAAAAATTTCATTGAAGAAAGACCGAGATGGTCAAGTACAGAGGAAAATCAAAATACAATGAAAAGATAAAAAAGAACTAAGGAGGCAAGAAGTCAAAGAGCTCTAAGCCTTCCTTCTCAACCCCTTCCCTAGATAGCCTATCAGCGACACGCATTTGCTGAATGGCGCACATGCTGAAATACAATTGAAGAGGCCCCTATCCGCATTTCATCAAAATATCTAACAAACCACCAAGGACAAGGATGAATTCCTTTAGAGAGAAGCTAATGAGTGTTTATATAAAACACTCGAGAGATATACATGCAAAGATCTGGAAAGCTCGTATGATAAGAATGAAAATAACTAAATAAAGATTAACCCTATGATCTGTGGGCACGGACGCGAGTGTCGTGTGTCAACACGGACATGGAGTGTCAGATGCGGCAAACTCCCAAAATTTAGAAACGGGGACACGGCTAAACTAGAAAGTACATATAATCATGTTTTGTGGATATAGATTTGTGTGCCGGGTTTTGATAAGGATATGAAGTATCTGACATGGAATCCCCTAAAAATCTAGAAATAGTGGCACACTCATACACGTACATACATACAAAGTTACTGACACTTCTAGCACTACACTTAGAAGTGTCTAAAGGAGTGTCGACACGTGTGGACACGGGTGTCGTGTGGGACACGACACGACACGTGTGTCGGCAATAAATTCAAAGTGTCCACCAAATCATAGGATTAACCTAATCTTGACTAGTATCCATGGCGCTCATTGCGCTCATAGACCATTGCGCTCTATGCATTGAGGCGGGCGAATCAGCGGATCATCTTCTTCTTCATTGTAAAGTCGCTAGAGAGGTGTGGAGTAAGTTGCTTGGCAGATTTGGCATTTCCTGGATTTTCCCTGAAAAGCTTGTGGACCTCCTCCAAAGTTGGTCTTTAGTACCTTGGAAGAAAAAAGGCAAAACACTATGGAATGTGTCTTTCCTAGCCACTATTTGGGTGCTATGGAAAGAAATGAATGCTAGAGTATTCAAAGGGGTTTCACCAAAACCTAGAATTTCTATTCATTAGAGTTATTGCCCTCACGATCTCTTGGGTGAAGTTCTTTCCATCTTTCAAGTTTGTATTTGCTTATGATCTTTGGGAAGGATGGAGAGTTGTGAGTTGTTCGACGGACTCCAAGCTTAAAGTTTCCAAAGAGTGGGCATCTCCTGGGTCGGCCTTTGTTAAATTTAATTTTGATGGTTCCAGCTTTGGTAACCCGGGACCGGCAGGAATTGGTGATGTCTTAAGGAATAGTCTAGGAGAGGTGTTGTGGGTCTTTGCCGGCCCCACTGGGATAGCCGACGCTACGGAGGCAAAAGTGAAAGCGGTTCATCAAGGTCTGAAGTTATTAGCAAGAGTTCGGGTGGAAAATGTGCTAGTTGAAGGAGACTCTTTGAATGTCATTAGGTGGCTTAAAAGATCCCAAAAGCCCCCTTGGCGGTTTGATCATCTCTTTGACGAAATGTTTGATTGGTTGGAACATTTCTCTTGGTATTTTCTTCATGGCTGTCGTTCAGCTAACCAAGTGGCTGATAGTCTAGCAAGAGATGGAGTCTCTAAGGATGCCCTAGCTTTATATAATTCTCTCCCTCCTTAATTCGTCCCTTTAGCTTATGTCTTGTTTTCTTTTTCTGGCTCTTAATGCTTTGTATCTTGACCATCTCGGTCGTTTTTTTTTCAATAAAATTGGCTATTATTATAAAAAAAAAAGAATCTTGACTATATCCAAATCAATCATAGTTGCTTTATCTACACTACCTGCCTAATCTACGATCCAAGTAATCTAATGATCTGATATGTTTTAAATCCTAACTAATATATTCCACTCTAGCGGGACCCATCTAGTCACGTAAGAGGAAATGTAATGGATATTTATGTGTCGATTCATGTATGTGTTTTGGTATTTATAGTAGGATTGAATCATGTGTTTTGGTATTTATGTGTCGACCGTCTAATCCTTTTGCTCTATATATATATATATATATATATGAGAGAACATTTCCTACACACTTGTGTAGGTAAGTTACCTACACACTACCTTAAAATACAGTGGGGGCCCACATTGTTTGGGTGATCCAAACAATTCATTTGAATGGTCCTCACATAGATAGGGTGTCCACAAAAAATCAGATCCATAGGATCATCCCAACCCTATGATTTGTGGAGGTAAAATGGACGTGTATAAACCTTCACAAATTAGTCCATTTTTGCCTCCATAGTTTGAATGGTTAGGATGATCCTATGGATATGATTTTTTGTGGACACCCTATCTATGTGAGGATCGTTCAAATGAATGGTTTGGATCACCCAAACAATGTGGGCCCCCACTGTATTTTAAGGTAGTGTGTAGGTAACTTACCTACACAAGTGTGTAGGAAATGTTCTCTCTATATATATATATATATATATATATATATATATATATATATATATATATATTTGAAATGATATTTTACTCCCCTTTCCAGCATTGCCACCTCTTGTTAGCATTTTTCTTATAAATAACTGAATTTACACCTTCTTTTGTTTGCACGTTATTGAAAGCAAAGCCATTTTCAATAAAATACAAAAAAGGGGTGGAAATGCTGAGAAAGTACATCAAACCCAAAGATGGGGTGGTAACCGTCAAGTAGAAAAAATGACCCAAGTGTTCAAAGTTCAAGCTTTACAAAATATCAATTTGTAATTCTTTCTTCCATCAGGGTAGCAAGTCCATTTGTTAGAAATTCCAAAAAATCATCAAACTCCTGCATCAATCAACACCTAGGAAGCACAGGTACTCTCCCGGGGCTCCTGCACCCGCACCCGACACGTATGGGGTGCGGGTACGTCCGGGTACGCCCCAGGTACGTACCCCCTTTTTTTAAAAAAAAAAACACTAGTTTTGCGTGTCGGGTGCGCACCACGCGTACCCGACACGTCCTGCTTCTTCCTGCTGCTTCTCTTTCCTCTCCTGTACTCCTCTCTACTTTCCTGTACTCGGTATTTACATGTAAACCATTTAAGTAAATGTCTTTACTATTTTATTGTCCATTTACTTAAGATTTACATGTAAATAACGGAATACCCCCCTTTTGGATTTATTAAAAATAGTTTCAACACCCAAATCTAAAAGGAAAAAAGTCAACTCTCCAGTTCTAGTACAAAATTCAAAGAAAAAGGGTCGGGTCAAAATTTTAACTTTCTTAACTTCCAAACGGTGGGGTATTTTTCAAATTTTAAAAATTCATAAGATCTATTTTGTCCAAACATTATTAAATCCCAAAAGTCCGGTAAAAAAAATCTCATAATTTGGTCTCTAAAAATTATTCATCTTGTCAGGCACTGGTCAACACACTGGTGACAGACTTTTTTTTCTAATGAATGATGTATTGATGCCTCATGTTATGAAATATGGAACTTAATCACTTAAGAAATGAAGAGTAATATTAGAATTTTTCATTTTGGTGATGTTATTGTTATTTGATTGCTCTACAATTTTTTTTTTTAAATTTTTATAAATATGTAATAAAATATTAAAATATATTATTATATTCGGCGTACCCGAACGTAACCGCACCCGGTTTTTTTGGCAAATCACGTACCCACGTACCCGTGTCGTGTCATACCCGCACCCCGTACCCGTACCCGTGCTTCATAGATCAACACACATTTTAGTTTTTTTGTCAAATTTTCACAAACGATCCAATGAGCTCATGCAAACGATTGCTATTGACAAGAATATCCATAAGGGCATGGAACAAGATGGGTTCAAATGTAAAGGGACTACAATTAGCCTTTACGCTACATATAATTTTTTCTCATCTCTACCCTACATATATTCAGAGTACATGATTCCAATTCATTTTTTTTTATTTACCACTTACTGGGAACTGCTATTTTATTAGAACTAACAATTGAATCTGGATTGCAGATGTTTCAAATAAAAGATCCCAAAGTGAGTCTTGATTTTTACTCCCGTGTATTAGGCATGACGTAAGTTTCTTTCTGTCTTCTTAATTTTCTACCAGGATGCCCAAATCTCTTTTGATTTTGAGCTTAAACTAAGCAGCATTTCTTTTGTTGATGTGGAAAATCTCTAGATTCCTTACGTTTGGTAAGCATATATACGTATTATACTTGTTTACACACGCACAGACAATACTGATGTGTAGGGGGTAGCAATGGATAGGGAGGGTAACTTCAAAGGCAATCCTAGCTTATCAGGTAGAGAAGGAATAATAAGATAAGAAACCATAAAGGTGAGATTTTATTTGCTTCTTATTTTTATGATAATGGCACTAACTTGAAGGCAAATACTAGAAGTATGTTAGATACAAAAAGGAATAGAGAGTACCCTGGATAGGCCGGGTCCCATGAGCCCACTCGTTCCAGCCTTGGGTGCAGTCTTGGCACATCACCTTTCCTCCCACACGGATAACTTTTGTCTCATCTTTCCAACCTTCCATGACTTTGCACCCCATCAAAAGAAATAAAACATTAACATACAGAAACGAGCTTCCCATCTCTCTCACTCTCTAGTCTCTCTCTAGTGAGAATCTGCACATCTTATATAGGGAAATGGTATTTGCACTCCCTTGTCTAGATTTAAAGTTTCTAATTATCCAAAGCTTTCATAGTTCATAGATCTAACCTGGATTCACGGCTTCGACTCCGAATTCGCGATCTCCTTGCTCTTCTTCTTCTCTTTCTCCAATTTCTCTTTCTAGGGCTGCACAACCGTTTTTAGGGTTTGTTTAGCCACAATAATATATTTATAGGCTTTATTAGAAAGCCCTAATTAGAGTCAAACTTGAACGGACAAAAACGCCCCTCTTTTAAAGAGGGGGACGAAAATTTAAGTGGGGGGTATTTACATACTGCTTAAGAAATTGAACTCTCCAATCCAAGATGAGTTTAAGTTACTCGGGGCTGTTAAGGATGATGTGGAAGAGCTTCAGAGAATCTTACCAATGATTCGTGATATACTCCCAAACACAGAGGCAATGGCGGTCAAGAATGGGCAGCTGAAGGATTGGCTCTCAAATCTTACAGATGCGGCCTATGATGCAGATGACATCTTGACAGACTGGGCTGTGGAAGCTCAGCGATTGCGCTCAATTGGTTGTGGCAACATCCAGGTAAGCAATACCTTCTTACCTTGTATTCAATTCCAACGCCATAAGATCGCAACTAGGACAAAAAAGATCCTCACAAGATTACAAAAAATTGCAGAAGAGAGGGAAAGGTTCAAATTGGATGTAACAGCTACGAGCGCTGAGAGTCAAGAGAGAACACCCACTGTGTCCTTAGTAAATGAATTAGAAGTTTATGGGAGAGATGAGAATAAAAAAAAGATTGTAAAACTATTCCTAACCGATGTGAGTAATGAAAATGATGTCCCGGTTATTGCCATTGTTGGCATGGGGGGTCTGGGGAAAACCACATTAGCTCAATGGGCCCTCAACGACGAGAAAGTAAAGGGCCATTTTGAGCTTAGAATGCGGGTTTAAGTGATTTTGTTGTTAAACGACTTGTAGAAGCAATTTTAGAATCTGCAACTGGAAGTACAACTATTCCCAAAGAGTTGGAGGAGATGCAAAAACGCCTCCGAGATATAATATCTGAGAAGAGATTTTTGCTTGTACTTGATGATGTATGGAATGAAAATAGAGAAAAGTGGGATAATCTGAAGAAAATCTTAAGATATAAAGGTAAAGGAAGCAAAATCATTGTACCTTCTCGTAATGAAACGGTTGCATTGATGATGGGTGCGCTTCATTACTCCATCCTCCACTTGACTGGTTTGTCGGACAGTGATTGTTGGTCTCTGTTTGAGAGTCAAGCATTTGTATCAGGGAGAAGTGAAGAGCATCCAAACTCGGTTGCAATTGGTAAAGATATTGTCAAGAAATGTGGGGCTGTGCCGTTAGCAGCAAAGGCACTAGGAAGCCTCTGGGTCTCCAAATGGAGGAGGAAGCTTCGTGGTTGTCTGTAAGAGACAGCCAAATATGGGAACATAAAGAAGATGAAATTTTGCCTGCTCTTAGATTGAGCTATACTAATTTGCCATCTCATCTAAGGCAATGTTTTTCTTTTTGTTCTGTGTTCCCTAAAGGCTTTACCATTACGAAAGAAGAACGTATTCTTTTCTGGATGGCTAATGGCTTTGTTACCCCTAATGGAACAATGGAGTTGGAAGACATTGGAAATGAGATTTTCAATGATTTATTATGGAGGTCTTTCTTCCAAGACATAGAAAAAGACGACTCTGGAAATATAACAAGTTGCAAAATGCATGATTTGGTTCACGATCTTGCACAGTCTGTTATGGGGAGCAAGTGTCATATCGTGGATCGGGAAAAAATTGTAGATATTCCTACATCGACCCGATATGTCTATTCTCATTTGGATTCACTATTAAAAGAGCAGAGGTTGTACGAGGCCAAAACCATACGAACAATACTATTGGGCGATGCTCATTATTATTCTGTCCCTAGTATTAATCATATTGATGACCTCATTGCCCGCCGGACTACAACGCCTCACCTCACTCCAAGAACTGTTTATTTACGGTTGTCCAAATTTGACGAGACGATGCGAAAGGGAGAGAGGAGAGGACGATGCGAAAGGGAGAGAAGAGAGGATTGGCACAAGATAGCCCATGTACCCTATATCTACATTGAATGATGCCAGTGCCCAACAACAGATGATTTTATCTCTCAACCGTGACTCACTCTACCATCCCAGGTTCGTTATTTCCTAATCCCCCTTTTTTTTTTAATTATATAACGTACTTTCTTTCTTTAATTTTCCTTCATCTATCTAACCAATTTATACCAAATATTGTTCTGCTACCTTTTTGGCTGCTTGGAGGATTTTCTGCAGATTTGTGGCTGAGTTTGGGGGTAGAATTCTCTGTTCGGGATTTGCTCTGCTCGTGTCAGAGGTCTATGTTGGTTTTTGTATGTTTCTTGAGGTTGTGGTCTGCTCTTGGGGCGGGGGATTGCTATTTGGTTTTTGCTTCTATTTTCAGTTGTATGTACTAAGCCTCTGTTGTGGTAGTTTTAATAAGGGTTGCCTCTTTCTTCTTGTATTGTGTTTGCGCATGTTATGTCCGAGGCAAGGTGGCTAGTCCTCCTCCTCTTGGATTTTTCAATAGATTTCAGATGTGGATTCTAGTGTGGAGATTGTGGTTTATGAAGGCTTTCTTCATCAAAATTTAGTGAAATGTATTTCTGATAAACATTATCTCTGTTTCAAATTAACACTAAATTATCTACTCTGCCGATTATTATCACTAAATTGTGTTGGATCCTTTTATTGCTTTACCCAATTAGCATTTGTAATGTGTCGGAACTTTTAGTGTAGTTTTAGGCACTGTTTGGATTGCATTAATTGTTTGGAAAAGAAAAGATTTTCCAAAACTTCTTGTTTTTTCGTTTTGATAAAAATAAAAACAATAACTTGAACCACTGTGGTTCAATATTTAGAGGGATCTTCAATTTATAGTGATATCCTTTTAAATAAGCCATAATTATAATAGGGAAATGTTATCAGCACTACTGTATTTTGATGAGGGCACTCCTCACTTTATTAAAAGTACGGTGTGGCCCACGTTGTAGGATGATCCAAACCGTCCATTAGATGGACACCAGCCTAAATAGATTGTGCCTCAAAAATTATTTTTAAGGTTGATCCTAACCCTCCGATCTATAGAGGGTTAGGATCAACCCTCTAGCATTCAGATCAGAGGGTTAGGATCAACCTATGGAAATGAATTTTGGGGCACAACCTATTTAGGCTGTGGCCCATCTAATGGACGGTTTGGATCATCCTATGGTGCGGTTCATACTGTATAAGATCAAAACCATACGGACAATACTATTGGGCTGTGATTAAAATTTCCAGGTCCCTAGCAACATCAAGAAACTTAGATACTTGAGATGCCTAGATCTTAGTGGTTGGCAACGTACAGAGATCCCAGATTCTATATTTAATTTGAAGCAGCTATGATACCTCAACCTCTCCGATAGTGAATACATTGAAACATTACCTGAATCAATTACCAACCTACAAAATTTGCAAACATTGAAACTGAGAGAATGTCACCACCTCAGTAATTTGCCCAAGGACATGAGAAAAATGAGTAGCCTCCGACATGTAAATTACTTATGGTTGTAGGTCATTAACTTGTGTGCCCATTGGTGAATTTGCCAGAGTGGATTGAGAAGCTCACATCACTTCAATATTTGGCCATCGAAGATTGTGGTAATATGACTTCATTGCCCGCCGGACTACAACGCCTTACCGCACTCCAAAGACTGTCTATTATCAATTGTCCAAATTTGGGGAGATGATGCGAAAGGGAGAGAGGAGAGGATTGGCAAAAGACAGCCCATGTACCCAATATCTACATTTCGCCACGTCCAACAATGGAGAAGAAAAGCAGATGCATCAGTACCCTACTCCCCTGCTACCTTGCCCACTGAAATGGTGATTTTATCTCTCAACCCTTCTTCGACTGACTCTACCATCTCAGGTTCGTTATTTCCTAATCCCCTCCGCACGTGCGATTGAAGTATTTTATATTTTAGAATATTAAACTGTAAAAGCCATATTTCATTAAATGATAAATATGTCAGTTTCAGTCATTAAAGTTGTTTAAAAATGCATGTTGATACTTATTGATTGGATAGCAAATATATACATTTTCATTGGCATGATCAAACCGAATTGAGAATTACATATAGATAAGATTTTGGAATCTTATTTACAGTACAGAACATTTATTCATTCATTCCAAAATTAGAAAAAAAAATAAACAGGTCGTTTTGAAATACCTGATTGTTAAGATTTATTCCTCTATAAATAAAGAAACAAAATAGAAGAAAACAGCATGTAGTGCTTGGATTTGTATGTTTTTTGACCGACTGTACAAGCAAATATTTCTGGCAGAAGGGATAGAGAAGGCACAGACATGGCACTCCTAATGATCTCAATAGTACTTGAGTTTGTATGCTTTTTTGACAAACTGTGCAAGCAAATATTTCTGCGACGAGGGATACAAAAGGCCCAGGCATGACGCTCCTAATGACCTCAAACATGCCCTCATGACCAATCATCATCAATATAAAAGAGAAAATCTTGAGGCATGTCTTTTTGTCGCATCATTGACAAAGGCGTTTAGCCACAAGACCTGCATATTGGAGATGAATCATTGAGAATTAAAAGTTAGAAACAATAAAGGCAAATCATAGATTACAAGGCACCCTACAAAAGTAATTTTCCAAATGTTGAATTATTTTCAAAGTACACAGCATGCTCAACTCAACGTCACTGAAATTTTATTACTAATCTACCATATTTTATGCTAACATTCCTACAAATAACGAAAAAAAATCTGGAATATTTCAGAGTTTCAAGGCATATTTTCACATTATTTCTCAGTAGAAGCTGAGAGCACCAGACCAACATATGGAAGGAACTAAGAATCAGGATGTGTAGTTCAAAAAATTAAAGACAAAAAAATAGAGTTGTCCTTCTTAAAGCTTTTTGACGTCCAATCAGATTACAAGGAGTTTGTGAACAACCTATATCAACATCCTATAAAAACACTTCTCAAATCATTCTTGGCCTTTTTTTACTTGGTTTCATCTTTCTTTATTTTTGCTGATTAATCCCGACATGGTAAAATAATTGCTTAATAGTCCCTAAGAAAAGCAAATTATCCAATCAGTCCTACCGTCAGTTCTATGCTTTTTTACACAGCCAGTTGCCTCCTCACCAGCTAAATTCATCAACATTGCTGGAGTTGGAATTTTCAAATGAAGGTCTACTCATTTCATTTCTTTGTTTGTTTTTTGTTTGATTTCTTTTGTACATTTGATTTAGATTGCTTTAATTTCAAAAGTGCCTCCTAATTCTTACTTTTATTTCACAATCTTCAATTAAGTAGTCTTGGATGGCGGTTTTGAAGATATCTAATCAGAGCCAAGATCTGTTGTTTATCACAATTAGTTTGGCATTATAGACAATGATCATAGTTACATCACAGAAATACTGGATTGCTTGAACCAAAAATATGTAACTAAATGGGCATATGGCTAGCCAATCATGTAGTGTGTATGTCTGCATTTGAAATTTAATTATACTACACGATGTGTTTTGTTTTCGTTGTTTCCTTTTTGGTTGAATTTTTTTTTTTGTGTAGACAGGGAAAAAAGGCACTTCAGACCTTCAATGTGAAGCATATTAAATGATCCAAGAGAGATTAAAAGATGCTTATAGCCTCCATGATTGCTAGATTACTTGAGCTTCTCAGTCTCAAAGTATCATATGAGCAACTCGGGCCGGTGACCCAATTGCTCATCATGTGCCGGGTTAAGGATTGTACTCTTACAAGCTTGGATTATAAAATTAGTTTAAAATTAGTTTTTCTATATTTGTAAATCATGGATTATTTAAACTGATGGTACAGATTTGACTGTACAGGTTAGACGAAGCTCTGTCTATTAGACTCAAATTTAAAATTTCAAAGACCAATAACCAATTTCGGACTAAAAATCATTTCACAAAATCCAAATGAACAGAACCTTAAATGGGGCCCAATCATTCTAGTAGGTATGAATAGACCTGGCAAACGGATGGGTCGGGCCGGGTCAACCCGCGGGTCACCCGCAAATTCAAACAGTTGCTTATTTTGGGAAATGTTATCACTGGATTTTGATGAGGGCGGTATGGCCGGCACCGTGGGATGATCCAAACCTCCATTAGATGGCCCACATGCTAAATAGGTGTTGCCCCAAAAATCATGTCAATAGGTTGTTCCTAACCCTCTGATCTATAGAGGGTTAGGATCAATTGATCAACCTCTAACATTCAAATTGGAGGGTTGGGATCAACCTATGGTGCTAGCCATAACTTATTCAGGCATCAAACCCTTAAAAAATAGATTAGCATGACAAAATCACCATCCTTGGCATTAGAAAAAAAATCCATCTAACTAGATTAGCATAACAAAATCACCACCCTTAAAAAAGCGGGTCCCAGCGGGTGCCCGCCGGTTGACCTGACCCGACCCGTGTTTTTGCGGGTTGGGTCACCCGCGGGTTAGTTTTGACGGGTCACTAAAACTCAAACCCGTGCCCTCAAATTTGCGGGTGGGTCGGGTCGACCCGCGGGCACGGGTCGCGTTTGCCAGGTCTAGGTATGAACATGGAACGTTCATTGCTTGATTTCCATGAATATGGGTGTAAATGGCCCGGAGTGTCCAGGGGACACTCTGAGATTCAACATGTCAAGCTTGGCCCAATTCCACATCGTACACGTGAATTTTGACGAAGTTGTTCCCTCCACATTATTTAGGCCCTCTTCATTTAGGTCGTGTTCGTTTGAGATTGTGACAACCGATTGTTAGCCTTGACTCCACTAATCGGTTTGGGGCTCACAATCGGTTGTCACAATCTCAGAGCAACATGGCCTTAAGATTATGGTAATGATTGTGAGTGCGAAATTGATTATTGGTTTAAATTTGGGCAGTGATGAATCGACTCCCAAATATCTTAAATCGACCTCCCATGTGTTTCTCTCTCTCGTCTTTCTCTCTCTCTCTCTAACCTAGAGGAGAGAGAAAGACGCACGGGAGTCGATTTAACGTAGATTAGGGTCGATTTATCACTCCCCTTAAATTTGAGTCCAATTATTGTTTGGGCACGCACAAATCGGTTGCCATATATGCATTGTGCTATTGTACTACCAGATTTTTATTGTGGATATGAGGCCAACCACGAATGATCTAAGCCGTTAGTGTGGAAGCCTCAATTCAATGCCAAAAAATCGCTCTAACCCAGAGGAGAGAGAATGACGCACGGGAGTCGATTTAACGTAGATGGGGGTCGATTTATCACCCCCTTAAATTTGAGACCAATTATTGTTTGGGCACGCACAAATCGGTTGCCAAATATGCATTGTACTATTGTACTACCAGATTTTTATTGTGGATATGAGGCCAACCACGAACGATCTAAGCCGATAGTATGGAAGCCTAAGTTCAATGCCAAAAAATCGTTACAATCAAACCATGGCTAATCTAAGCCGTTCGTTTGGAAAGCCTCACTTCAGATAATTCAATGCAAAGAAAAAAAAGCGTAATAATTGGGTGATCCTAACTATCCAAGTAAGATTGTTTAAGAGCACTAAGATCGGCGATCACTTTAGATGGGTTCAATGCCACGTGGACGTGTTCTGATCCGTTGATTTGACCCGCAGTCACAAGTAATTTGATCGGGTATTGTGACTCCTTCATTTATACTACTTGCTTTGGGATAATTCCACCAAGAAAAGTTAAATGGTAAGTATTTACCTCAAAATGGGATGTCCGTTCTACATTTCATGATGCGAATATGGACCACTTAATGATGATCTGCAAGATCGACGGTCTCTATTAAATACCCATGTCCTGTTGTGGGACCCATCAATTGATAGTAATGCCTGAACAAGTGGCCACGCGTGTTTCTTCCTAGCATCTCGAGTATAAAATTGCCAAACCATTGTGAAAGAGTCGAGCGGGCCCCACAGAAAGAAAGACCAGTTCAAACACGATCCGGACAAGTTGCACCAAATGATACGGAACATCTCCACGTGACACTCGTTTATTGGATAGATTTATTCCCAACCACTCTAATCGCTTGCGCTCTCGGAAAGTTTCAACCGATAAAAGCATCTCGTCTCGACACGCACACCCTTCACAGGAATTCCGCTCGTCCCACTCGTTATCGCCCTTCCATCATGAGCAATAGCTTTTCCTGAAATGAAGAAACGTGAAATTTCACTTCATTTAACCGGAATTTCATTTGCATTTCATCTATCTCTGAAAGTCTTAAGTCAGTCTATATTGTGGACCCCAGAGAAAGCGATGTAGCCATGTAGGAAGATGGGATCGGCACTGAAAAGAGGCAGCTTTTGGACGTATTGTCAAAGGGTAAAAATTGGAGCGAACTACCGATAATACCCTTTAAAAGAACGAATAATTTGAATCAAAACAACATGAGCGGATGAAGTAAGCGTGCATTTTGGGCAAAGTGGGGAAGAAATTGTTGTGGGCCGCATCGATTGTTCTATTATCCCTCTTCTTACGTTAGGTTCGTCTCAATAAAAAGACAAGAATGCCCATACCTTTTTTTCGTCGGCGGGTGGTTCTTCATTAATTCCTATCATCTAAATTATATTCCACTTACTTAACAAGAATTGGGAAGTCCCTAAATACTACTTGTGTTAATATAAGATAGGCATTAAGCTTTTCTTAATGAAAAAAAAATGCCTGTCGTGTGTAATTTTAGAGGCAAATGATATAGTTATAGTTAATTTACAGGGATATCACCCTATTGTTATAGTTAATCTAGGAAAAGAAATTCCACAATAAATGTTTTTCCTACAATCCAACCGGGGGACTATTGGGTGAACACAATCACACGGTGGTGGATGAATATGGAGACCTTCCACCAGCGATCAGCGAATGGGTTTGTTTTGGCACCCGGAAGACAACGCACATCGGGTAAATAATGGGGGATTTGAACGCTCGTCACTGGGAAGCAAACCCATGACTTTATGCCAAAGAGCCAGCTCTTTGGCGACACATTCACCATTGAATAAACTAATATTCCATGGAAAAAAAATTCTTTGTTGCCAAACATAGCCTACACCTCTTTGTATTATTTATTCATAACATACCCCTGCACAATTTCTATTTTGAGAAATGTTATTGGAACAAGGAATCTATATCGAGGGTCTCCGAGGCATTGTCATGGTTTGTGCAAACAGTGTAGGAAATCATGATATATACCACGACATGCTTGAGAAGGATCTGATGCGTGCACGACCACATGCCAACATTGTTGGCTCGTTTAAATAGCATTTCACTTGCATTTTTCTCTTCTCTCCTGCATAACTTGTATTGCACGCATGAAGTACAAATGAGAATCATATAATTATTATTACCAGTTGGCGTATTTTATACAAGGTACTAGAGAGTATCAATAATGAGATATATATATAGTACTTCGCCTCCTGCACTTTATCTCTAGCGAAGTCGCACTACCTTTGTCTACCCACATTCCGGTTGCACCATATTGGTACTACTGCAAATGCTATACTAAAGTTCATAGCTACCGGGGCCATCACAGCACGGATTTTACCAAAGAGACTAAAGAATGTTTTCTATGTACCTACACCGCTCGGTCTCATGTTAGAGACATACTCACGTTGGGAGTTAGGGTTGGGCTCATGTTAAAGTTTGAGTGACATTCAGGACTTTGGGGAGATTATAAAATTCAGGATGACATCATTTTATTCAATTCAGGACCTGAGGCTTCCTTGCATCATCACATCTCTCTTTAGGGAAGTAATGTGGGTCAAAACCCAAGCGGGATCCCGTGGGTTGCGGGTCTGTCACACCGTGGTTCTTGGGTTGTAGTTTTTTGGACTCTTCCCTAAAATTATTATTGGCCTATTTGTGTTATTGTGACTCTTCCCTGACTATGGTTTGAAATTTCGATTTCAGCATAAATTTCGGACCTAGCCGCAATCCTGTAATTTTGGCCGAAATTCGGTAAAGTCACATGAAATGTCGGTTTTTTGGGCCGAAATTTCGGTTTCGGTAATTTCGTCTAAACTTTGGTAAAGGAATAAAAAATTAATATATTTTTTTAAAATTTTGCCAAAATTGACAAAATTTCCGAAATTTCGACCAAAATTTGGTACATTTCGGCCGTTTTGGTTTCAGTGTTGACCAAAATCCGAAATTCGGTCGAAATTTAAAACCATGTCTCTAACTATTATTTATGGTCCATTTGTGTCGTGTCGACTCTTCCCTAACAACTATTTGTGGTACATTGAATCAAGTGTCTTAAAATTTGGCCCCTTCACAAAAATGTCATCAGTTTTGAATAAAAATCTTAACGAACTACTGTTTGCCATAGCTACGCTTAGGTATTTAGATTCTAGAAGGGTTATTTTGTCCTTTTATCAAGTTATGTGTAACTACTCTTTTCTTTTTCTTTTTTTTTTTAAATACCGTATAAAAACTCTTACTAAACATGTTTCTTTCTCTCCTTTGTCATTTGTTTTCCTTCTAAGAAAAATTTTCATCGGAATTTTTTTTCCATAGAAAAATTTAACTGGAACATTTTCTTAGGTTAACTAATGTGTAACATGGCTGGGCCATCATTATACCACTAACCTTTTGATAAGGTGACATGGTAGGGCCGACCATCTCTACCCAAACACCATTGCGGCAACATGGAAAGAGTTTTTGGACTTTTTGGACCCCTTATTTGTCGCTTGCGTAGAAATAATGTAACCCTTATTAATTGGGATTTGCTAAAATCTAGTCACACGCTGCTTCGAGGCTGCTTCGTGGTGTGGAAAAGGATCGTTACACAAGAGAAACTGAAAGTAAGGTTATCAACTAAAGCAAATGTCTCTATAAACTAGAGAACAAAATAAAGCAAGGGAAGTGATATATTATTTACTTGGAAGTTGGAACATCCTCCTCTAGTGTATTTATGACCACATCTTTAACACTAGAGGTGGTTGTCCATGTAAAAAAAGGGGCGAGAATATCATTTACCTAAGGCAAACTTAAAAGAAAAAGAAGATAAATGAAAAATGAAAATAAAAAAGGAATAGTAAAAAGAAGAGTTAGCCTATATAAAAAACCATCTTATAGGAAGAGTTAGTCTGTTTAACTGAAGTAGGTAGCCATTTAAATCAAGTTAGAACTTTGCTAAATGACCAAGGAGATTGGTGGGAAAATAAAAGTCTTAAGAAGTATCCCAGTAAAATAATGTTTGGTTGATTTGACTATGGTGGGAAAAAAAAAATCCCGGTAAACTACAAATCCCGGGGGCTTTGTTTGGTTGCGTGACCTGTTGGGTAAAGGTGTAAACGGATTGAATTCGAAGCGGATATGGCTATATCCGAATTCGATTACAGTATACACTATCCGAATTCGGATTCGGATTTGAATTCGACGGATATTTAATATCTATTAAGGAATTCGATTCCAGCAGATATTGTTCGAATTTGGATATTATCCGTATCCGTTTATCCGGTAAATTCGAAAATTTATTGCAGCACTTTATCTTTCTTCTCCTTGCTCCTCGAATGAAATTTTCAAACCCTAAAACCAGACCACTACCTTCTCTTCTCAAAATTAACTCTCAAACCCTAAAATATATGAGATCCTCTTCTTCCTTTTAAGCTTTCTTATATAATCCTAAATTGAAAAATTGATATGAGCCGTCCATTTACCATCAATGACCTAGATGGCCTTTTTGCTTTAGAATTCTCTTGAAGCTATGCCATCTTCTTTCAGTCGCCATCATCTATTTGTCTCTTTCATCCAACAACCTACATTTGTTGCTTCATAAATAAGCCATGTCAAACTCCAAAAATGCCCTTAAAATGAAATTACTCATTTCCCACCCAAAACACTTTTTGTTTTTGTTTAATTTCTAAAAAGAAAATTCTAAACAAAGTTGTCTATTCTTTTAGAAATAAAAGATAGTGTCTAAAAATAAATACTACTGATATTATTAATAATAAATAAAAATGATGTACTTCTCAGATACGGATGTTAAACGGATCAGACATAGTATTTACCAGATTCTCATCCGCTAAGAGCCGGATATCTCATAAACGGATTCAGATAATATTCGCTTCAAACGGATTCGGATAATATTCACTTCAAACGTATTCGAATGCGGACGGTAATTGAATTTTCGAATATCCATTTACACCCATACTGTTGGGAAGAAAAAAATTCCAGCATTCAAAATCGAAGTTGTCGGCTGTGCCAAGTTGACGATTTAACCGGACTATGGTGTTAGACATGTCACGTGAAAGGGGTATCTCTATGTCTTGTGAGAGACATAAAGATGATTGGTCTATTCATTTCTTATCAGGGAGATGACAAATACATGCAGTGTGGGGTAAGGGGTAGGTTTTGCCAAGTTGACGATTTGACCGGACTATGGTGTGAGACATGTCACGTGAAAGGGGTATCTCTATATGTTGTGAGAGACATATATATGTTGTGAGAGACGTAAAGATGATGAGTCTATTCATTTCTTGTCAGAGAGATGACAAATACATGCAGTGTGGGGTCAGGGGTAATGGGTAATGGGTAAGATAAGAAGGGGAGGTTTGTTATAGGAGCTTGGTGTGATATTATATATGAGAAATTATACGGTGCAAGCCCTCGAGAGTCCCCGTATTTTTCTAAAATTACTGTTTGGCCTGCACCATAGGATGATCAAACCGTCCATTTGACGGGCCTCAATGTAAATCGGTTGTGCCCAAAAAATTATTTCCATCGTAGCCCTTCGATCCATAGAGGAAATGCATATTATGGAAACCTCTGTAGATGCATCATGAGTAAATAATTTTTTGGAAGCAACCTATTTATGTCATGGCTCATCAAACGGACGGTTTGGATCATCCTATGGTCCAGGCGCGACCTATTTAAGTGTTGGCCCATCTAATGGACGGTTTAAATCATCCTATGGTGCGGGTCATACCATACTTTTAATAAAGGGAGTAGTGCCCACATCAAAATACAGTAGTGCTGATAACATTTCCCTAAAAAAGGAGAGTGATAAATCGACTCCCTGTGAGTCTTTCTCTCTCCTCTTTCTCTCTAAATCGACTCAGAGGAGAGAGAAAGACACACGGGGTCGATTTATCACTGCCCCTAAAAAAAGGGAAATGAAATCAGCACTCCAATGCTTTCATATCCATGTAGAGACAAATCTGAAAGATGGGAGAATCTTCACCAAGGAGATCGCGAGGGCTTAGACCCTTATGAAAAGAGACTCCGAGTTTCGAGAAACACCTTTGAATACTCTGGCATTTCTTTCCTTCTATAGCACCCAGAAAAAGTAGGAACATGATAAATAAATAGAAATGTTATCAGCACTATTGATGATCGCACTCCTCACTTTATTAAAAGTAAAAGTATGGTATGGCCCGCACCATAGGGTGATCTAAACCGTCCATTTGATGGCCCACACCCTAAATAGGTTATGCTCCAAAAAAACATTTACATAGGCTGATCCTAACCCTCCAATCTATAACCCTGGCATATTTATGTCTTTCTTCTGACAAATTGAGGCCATGGGAGATTTTATATTGGTGCCCGACGGTTACCGCCCTTGATATTTAGGTGTCGATGTAAAGTTCTGATAAGCTCTTCTAATAAAAATCTATTTCAGCACAATCAAATTCTTACCTTGAAAAAGGTGTCATTTCATAAATGAAGCGTCTACATTTTATAAAATGATAAGGGCTTGCTTGGGATCATCGCAGAAGGCATTTTATGGACCCGCTGTTGCATGAGAGAGCAGCCAACTTAGATGAATTAATTGGATAACACAAAGTCGGAGCCTATGTGGCTGCTGTCTCATGCAATGGCCAGTCTGCGAAATGCCTTCTGCAATGGTCCCTAGCAAACCCCAAATAGTAATTATATATAAAAAAAATTGGCACCTGCGACGACCATGAATTCGATTGTTCTGAAATAGATTTTTATTAGAAGAGCTTATCTTCATAACTTTACATCTACACCTAAATTTTCTAAATGACAAAATTACCCATCTTGAATCTAAATATCAAGGGTGGTACCCCCACATGGGACCTGACCAATAATGACAGATGTTCTCATGGGTAGTGGGATGGACTTTTTGGACCCCGAACAATTATTGATGGGAAGATGATATGAAGGCCCTTAAACGGATCAGACATAGTATTTATCAGATTCGCATCCGCTAAGAGCCGGATATCTCATAAACGGATTCGGATAATATTCGCTTCAAACGGATTCGGATAATATTCACTTCAAACGTATTCAAATGCGGACGGTAATTGAATTTTCGAATATCCATTTACACCCCTACTGTTGGGAAGAAAAAAATTCCGGCATTCAAAATCGAAGTTGTCGGTTGTGCCAAGTTGACGATTTGACCGGACTATGGTGTTAGACATGTCACGTGAAAGGGTATCTTTATATGTTGTGAGAGACATAAAGATGATGGGTCTATTCATTTCTTGTCAGAGAGATGACAAATACATGCAGTGTGGGGTAAGGGGTAATGGATAAGATAAGAAGGGGAGGTTTGTTATAGGAGTTTGGTGTGATATTATATATGAGAAATTATATGGTGTAAGCCCTCGATAGTCCCCGTATTTTTCTGAAATTATTGTTTGGCCTGCACCATAGGATGATCAAACCGTCCATTTGATGGGCCTCAATGTAAATCGGTTGTGCCCAAAAAAATTATTTCTACCGTAACCCTTCGATCTATAGAGGAAATGCATATTATGGAAACCTCTGTAGATGGGAGGGTTTAAATCATCATGAGTAAATAATTTTTTGGAAGCAACCTATTTATGTCATAGCTCATCAAACGGATGGTTTGGATCATCCTATGGTCCAGGCGCGACCTATTTAGGTGTTGGCCCATCTAATGGACGGTTTGGTCATACCATACTTTTAACAAAGTGAGGAGTGCCCACATCAAAATACAGTAGTGCTGATAACATTTCCCTAAGAAAGGAGAGTGATAAATCGACTCCCTATGTGTTTTTCTCTCTCCTCTTTCTCTCTAAATCGACTCAGAGGAGAGAGAAAGACACACGGGGTCGATTTATCACTGCCCTTAAAAAAAGGGAAATGAAATCAGCACTCCAATGCTTTCATATCCACGTGGAGACAAATCTGAAAGATGGGAGAATCTTCACCAAGGAGACCGCGAGGACTAAGACCCTTATGAAAAGAGACTCCAAGTTTCAAGAAACACCTTTGAATACGCTTGCATTTCTTTCCTTCCATAGCGCCCATAAGTAGGAACATGATAAATAAAGAGAAATGTTATCAGCACTATTGATGATCGCACTCCTCACTTTATTAAAAGTAAAAGTACAGTATGGCCCGCACCATAGGATGATCTAAACCGTCCATTTAATGGCCCACACCCTAAATAGGTTGTGCCCCAAAAAAACGTTTCCACAGGTTGATCCTAATCCTCCAATCTATAGAGGGCTAGGACCATTCAGTCCCTCTACAGATTGGAGGGTTAGGATCAACCTATGGAAATGATTTTTGGGGCGCAACCTATTTAGGGTATGGCCCATCTAATGGACGGCTTGGAGCATCCTATTGTGATGGTCATACCGTACTTTTAATAAAGTGAAGGGTGTAATCATAAAAAAAAGTAGTGCTGATAACATTTCCCACACACTGAATCATAAGAAAACGAAACAGCATGTCGGGTCATATCAATTGACAGAATAAAGCAAGGGTAGTGATATTTTCCCCCTCCAATAAAATCCTCTCACCACTCTACAGCCGGTACAACCACTTGCAAAGAGCATTTAATATTTTTTAGGATAGGTTGCAGACTTGCAGAGAGCATTTAATATTTGAACAGCTTTCAAAGGTAAAATAACCTTTCTTTATGTCACGTCAGGTCTTTTCCCATTAAAATATCAATTCATTGCTCGATTGTGCTATGGGTTGTCCCGACTACCAAGTTTAAAAAAAAAAGAGATAAATATGGTTGTGGGTTGTCCACTTGTCCAAACTCCAAAGTAAAAGAAAGATGTAAAATGGTAAATATGTGATAAACAAACACAAAGTTCGGTTTTCGGGTTAACCGAAATTTTTGTTAGAACTAACCGAAAACTCTTTTGACCAACAACCGAAACCGAACCGAATATAAAAAAAACCGAACCGAAAATTACAATTTCGGTTTGGTCGGTTCGGTTATTCGGTTTTACCCGAATAATGCACACCCCTAGTGTAAACGGATCGAATTCGAAGCGGATATGGCTATATCCGAATTCGATTACAGTATACACTATCCGAATTCGGATTCGGATTTGAATTCGACGGATATTTAATATCTATTACGGAATTCGATTCCAACAGATATTGTTCGAATTTGGATATTATCTGTATCCATTTATTCGGTAAATTCAAAAATTTATTGTAGCACTTTATCTTTCTTCTTCTTGCTCCTCGAATGAAATTTCTAAACCCTAAAATCAGACCACTACCTTCTCTTCTCAAAATTAACTCTCAAACCCTAAAATATATGAGATCCTCTTCTTCCTTTTAAAACAGAGAGAGAGAGAGATAGAGAGGTGGTGCGGATGGATGGTGTTGCTAGTGGTCTTTGGCTTCTTCTTTTTTTTGGGTGTATATGATGGAATGTGTTTGGGCTATTTTGAACAGGGGAAGTGGGAGTGCTGATGGTGGAAGATGAAGAGAAATGGGGATGGAGATGAGGATTAGGTTAGAGATGGAGGTGACTGACGGTGATGGAGGTGGCCGTGAGAAGGTGGAGAGGGGCAGCGGTGGATTTTGGTGGAGGTTGGGGGCACCAAGGAATGCCGGCGATGGTGTCTTGGCCTCCTCCTTTCTCCTCTCTCTTACTTCTCCTTGCAAACCTTAGAAGTCCCAACTTCTAATTGCATTTTGGGTTCTTATATAACCCTAAATTTTCTAAAAGACAAAATTGCCTTCTTGAATCTAAATATCAAGGGTGGTACCCCCACATGGGACCTGACCAATAATGACAGATGTGCTCATGCGTAGTGGGATGGACTTTTTGGACCCCGAACAATTATTGATAGGGAGATGATATAAAGGCCCTTATTAATTCTAAGGACATATCTTCTAAGACCCTTTTAAAATATCCATGAGAATTGCTAAAAGCATCTACTTTTCATTAAAAAGAAAAAGGTGGTTCCCACATAGAAGAAATGACTCAGATATCTCTCTCCAGAGAGTATGAGAAGCTATGTGAACATGGGTAGTCCAAAAAATCATAGACAAGAATAACACATTTATCTACCTAATTCTAACCCCCTCCATGGCAAAAGAGGTATTTACATGCAAGTAAAGAAGAAAGGATCGGTACAAAGAAGCAAGAGTGATGGATTGATAGGGCGGGCATGGAAACACATCATTTGTGGAGAACCACAAGCAAATAGGCACTAGAAATTTTTGTGGGAACCTTATTGTTCATCAATCAAATCATAACTTTACTCCACAATAATTCAACAAATGTTGAATGTTAGAAGTCACTTTCAGGTAGGGCATCAACGAATCCACTACGGACCCTTTTTCTAAGTTTAGGGCCCTACTTACATTGTACCAGTTAGGACTTGGCAAAAATGGATGACTTACTTGGTCTCAAAGCTTCTAACATGTGAACATGCAAGTCGGTCATGACTATTGTCCATATATTTGCTGGGCAATTTGGCAAGAAGCCATTTTGCGGCTCACTTTTGCAAGAGACCAGAGTCACCTCAGATTAATTAAATGAGTAAGACAAAATGTGCTAACAAGTGAGCCTGTGTGGCTGTTGTCTCTTGCAAAAGTGAGCCACTAAATGACTTTTCCGCAAAATTGCCTAGCAAATCCCATTGTATTACTGGGTACTATGCTGTTGTGGGGTAAGGGATAATGGGTAAGATAAGAAGGGGAAGTTTGTTATAGGAGTTTGGTGTGATATTATATATGAGAAATTATACGGTGTAAGCCCTCGATAGTCCCCGTATTTTTCTGAAATTACTGTTTGGCCTGCACCATAGGATGATCAAACCGTCCATTTGATGGGCCTCAATGTAAATCGGTTGTGCCCAAAAAATTATTTCCATCGTAGCCCTTCGATCTATAGAGGAAACCTCTGTAGATGGGAGGGTTTAAATCATCATGAGTAAATAATTTTTTGGAAGCAACCTATTTATGTCATGGCTCATCAAACGGACGGTTTGGATCATCCTATGGTCCAGGCCTTAAAGCAAAGCTGTGAACTAGTGAAGCAAACGTACCTAATAGCAAATGGAAAGAAGAGAAAGTAAGTAGGAACGTAATAAAGCAAAGGTATGCAAAAGAAATAGAAAGTGAACAAAATGTATCTATAAACTTGAGAACAAAATAAAGCAAAGGAAGTGGTACATTCGCCACTTTTATTTACTTGGAACATCCTATTCTAGTGTATGCAAAAGAAAAAGAAAAATCATGAAAAGGATAAAGCAAATATAACCCACAAATAATGAAAAAAAAGGAATAGTAAAAAGTTGAAGAGTCTATATAACAAACCATCTTACAGGAAGAAGCTTGCAAGATATCCTTCCCTTGTGATTCTACTTGCTCTTGCTCTAGAATTTTTTTTTTTTCTGTTACCAAGGAAATATGGCGGATGCCATTGTTAGTATACTGTTTGAGAAATTGAACTCTCTAATCCAAAACGAGGTTCATTTACTCAGGGGTGTTAAGGATGATTTGGAAGAGCTTAAGAGACAGTTACGATTGATTGGTGATATACTCCCAAACGCAGAGGTGATGGCCATGAAGAATGGGCAGCTCAAGGGTTGGCTCTCAAGTCTTATAGATGCGGTCTATGAGGCGGACGACATCTTATCAGACTGGGCTGTGGAAGCTCAGCGATTACACTCAATTGGTTGTGGCCAGGTAAGTAATACCTTCTTACCTAGTTTTCAATTCCAACGCCATAATATAGCAACTAGGACAAAAATGATCCTCACGAGAATACAAAAAATTGTACAAGACAGGGTAGCGTTCAAATTGGATGAAACAACTACGAGTCTTGAGAGTCAAGAGAGAACACATACAGTGTCCGATGTCCATGAAACTGTGGCCGATGTAAATGAATTAGAAGTTTATGGGAGAGATGAGCATAAAGAAGAGGTTGTGCGGCTATTGCAAGCCGATGTTAATAATAATGAAAATGAAGTCTCAGTTATTGCCCTAGTTGGCATGGGGGGTCTGGGGAAAACCACACTAGCTACATTGGCCTTCAATCATGAGATTGTAATAGGCCATTTTGAGCTAAGAATGTGGATTTATGTGTCTCAAGATTTTCATGTTAATGGAATTGTAAAAAAAATTTTAGAATCTGCAACTAGGGGAAGTAAAACAGATGTCACACATGTCACACAGTTAGAGGGGATGCGAATAGAACTACAAAATATAATATGTGAGAAGAGATTTTTGCTTGTACTTGATGACGTATGGAACGAAGATGGAGGAAAGTGGGATAAACTGAAGCAAATCTTAAAATGTAAAGTCAAAGGGAGCAAAATCATTGTGACTACTCGTAAAGAAAAGGTTGCATCGATGATGGGTGCGCTTGATGACTCCCTCCTCCCCTTGACTGGTTTATCAGACAGTGATTGTTGGTCTCTGTTTGAACGTCAAGCATTTGGATCAGGGAGAAGTGAAGAGCATCAAAATTTGGTTCCAATTGGTGAACAGATTGTCAAAAAATGTGGGGGTGTGCCATTAGCAGCAAAGGCATTAGGAAGACTCCTGTGTGGCCAACAGCAAGCACGGTGGGAGTGGGTAAGAGACAGTGAGATATGGGAACTAGGAGAAAATGAAATTTTGCCGGCTCTAATATTGAGCTATATTAATTTGCCATCTCATCTAAGGCAATGCTTTTCATTTTGCTCTGTATTCCCTAAAGGCTTTACCATTCAGAGAGAAGAACTTATTCTTTTGTGGATGGCTAATGACTTTGTTACCCCTAAGGTAGGAATGGCGTTGGAAGACATTGGAAATGAGATTTTCAATGATTTATTATGGAGGTCTTTCTTCCAAGACATAAAAAAAGACGACTCTGGAAATATCACAAGTTGCAAAATGCATGATTTGGTTCACGATCTTGCACAGTCTGTTATTGGGAACAAGTGTCATATCGTGGATCGGGAAAAAATTGTAGATATTCCTACATCGACCCGATATGTCTATTCTCATTTACATTCACTTGAAGAGCAGAGGTTGCACGAGGCCAAAACCATACGAACAATACTATTGGTCCATGATTATTATAATTCTGTCCCTAGCAACATAAAGAAACTTAGATACTTGCGATGCCTAGATCTTAGTGCAGATTTTTATGCAGATTTTCATGGAGATTTTAGTGTAGATTGTAGGGAAGTTCGTCGTACAGAGAACCCCCATTCAATATGCAATTTGAAACAGCTAAGATACCTCAACCTCTCCAGTTTGTCCATTGAAACATTACCTGAATCGATCAGCTACCTACAAAATTTGCAAACATTGAAACTGAGAGGATGTCGCAAACTCCGTAATTTGCCTAGGGACATGAGAAAAATGAGTAGCCTCAGACATGTAGATACTTATGGATGTTCGTCATTAACTTGTGTGCCCATTGGGATTGGGAAGCTGACCTGCCTCCAGACGCTATCCATTTTCATTGTGGGTGACGAGGATGGACGCCGCCTCAGTGAGTTGAGCAATTTAAAGCTTAGAGGAGAACTATCAATAAAACAACTTAACCTTGTGAGAAATGCAAGTGATGCGAAACAAGCCAACTTGAAACGCATGAAAAACCTCAGAGAATTGGAGTTATCATGGGGGGTGATCGTGGTGATGTTGAGATGCAGGAAAAAGTGTTAGAAGGCCTTGAACCACACTGTGATTTGAAAGATTTGCGGATAAAAGACTATGAGGGTATTCGATTTCCAGGATGGATACAGAATTCATTGCTCACAAATCTAGTTAATGTTTCTCTTTCAAATTGCCGGAGATGTGAAAATCTCCCACCACTTGGCCAACTTCCCTCGCTCAAGAATCTTGTGATATCTGGAATGTCTGCATTGAAGCAGATCAACAATGAGTTTTACGGTAATAGCACATTGAATGGATTTTCCTTTCCATCTTTGAAAAGCCTTTCGCTATGTGAAATGGAAAATTTAGAGATGTGGGCATCAGTGGAGGAAGGAGGAGCATTTCCTTGCCTCAATGAATTGAGGATTAAACACTGCCCAAAGTTGATCACCCTGCCATGTTTTCTCCATCTTACGTCCCTTGGTATTGATCATCTTGTTGAGATGTCTTCCTTTCCAGAAAGCTTTCTTCGAGACGGCAATGCACTCCAACGTTTAGAAATTTCAGATTGCTACAAGTTGAGTAGTCTTCCTAGGGAGCTCGACAATTTCGTTGCTCTCAAGTCATTGATCATTGTGCGTTGTAATAAGCTGGTGTCTTTGCCGGAGGGATTGCGAAACCTCACATCTCTCGAAAAGTTAGAGATTAGAGAGTGTGAAAACCTAGCATCATTACCCGAGGAGGAGGGGGTAGTAAGGGGCTTGAAAACTCTTCAATCATTGGTTATTGACTGCTGTAAAAAGATCGTTTCTTTGCCGGATGACTTGCGGTACCTTACTGCCCTAAAAAAAATGAAAATTGGTGGTTGTGATGAGTTGGCATCATCGCTAGATGGGCGGCGTTTGAAATCTCTTGAGTCATTGGTTTTTGAAAACTGTAAAAAGATGGTTTCTTGGCCGGATGACTTGCGGTACCTTACTGCCCTTAAAAAACTGAAAATTCGTGGTTGTGATGAGTTGGCATCATTGCCGGATGGGATGCGTTTGAAATCTCTTGAGTCATTGGAGATTGTTGGCTGTAAAAAGATGGTTTCTTTGCCGGATGACTTGCGGTACCTTACTGCCCTAAAAAAACTGACAATTGGCAGTCATGATGAGTTGGCATCATCGCTAGATGGGCGGCGTTTGAAATCTCTTGAGTTCTTGATTATTGAGGGCTGTAAAAAGATGGTTTCTTTGCCGGATGACTTGCGGTACCTTACTGCCCTAAAAACACTGGGAATTAGTAATTGTGATGAGTTAGCATCATTGGCAGAGTGGGTCGAAAAGCTCACATCACTTCGACAATTGTGGATCTTTAATTGTGGTAAAATGACTTCATTGCCCGCCGGACTACAACGCCTCACCGCACTTCAACAATTGTTTATTGGAAATTGTCCAAATTTGGGGAGACGATGCGAAAGGGAGAGAGGAGAGGATTGTCACAAGATTGCCCATGTACCAGTTGTCATCATTGACCCACGCCCAACAACGGAGAAGAAAAGCAGATGCATCCATACCCTACTCCCATGCTACCGTGGCCACTGAAACGGTGATTTTCTCTCTCAACCGTACCCTTCTCCGACTCACTCTACCATCCCAGGTTCGTTATTTCATAATCCCCTCTTTAGCTTTTAATTATATAACCTACTTTCTTTCTTTAATTTTCCTTCATCTATCTAACCAATTTTTACCAAATTTGGAGGATTTTCTGCAGATTTGTGGCTGAGTTTGGGGGTAGAATTCTCTGTTCGGGATATGCTCTTTTCTATGGTGGTTTTTGTATGTTTCTTGAGGTTGGGGTCTGCTCTTGGGGCAGGGGATTGCTATTTGGTTTTTGCTTCTATTTTCAGTTATATGTACTGAGCCTCTGTTGTGGTAGTTTTAATAAGGGTTGCCTCTTTCTATCTGATTCTTGTCTTCTTGTAGTGTGTTTGCCCATGTTATGTCCGAGCCAAGCTGGCTACTCCTCCTCTTGGATTTTTCGATATATTTCAGATGTGGATTCTAGTGTATCTCTATTTCGACTTTTCTAGAGGCTTATTTGTATCACTAAGTTATGTACCCACTTTTATTGATGCTGATTATTGTCACTAAATTATCTACTCTCTGTTCTCTCTCTATTTTTTGTGTGTGTTCCAAATTGTGTTGGATCCTATTATTTCTTTACCTAATTAAAATTTGTAAGGAGTTGGAACTTTTAGTGTAGTTTTAGGCACTGTTTGGATTGCATGAATTGTTTGGAAAAGAAAAGATTTTCCAAAATTTCTTGTTTTTTAAATCATTTGATTAAAAATAAAAACAATAACTTGAGCCACCGTAGTTCAATATATAGAGGGATGTTCAATTTATAGTGATATCCTTTTAAATAAGCCGTAATCATATGATTTCCCTATGAATCAGGGAAATGCAAAAAAACAGGGAAAGGGCGCCCTGTTTTTTTGTCATTTCATATCATGTTGTAAGTTGTAACAAGGTTTGGTCTGACTGAACTTTCTTATCAATCAATTTGTACTCGCTAATTGTTAATATCTATCAAGATTGACTTAAAACAAAACCATTCCACCTATTTGGCTTAAAGTCATGGGTATGCTCACCATAGAAGCGAGTTTGAATACCACGGGCTTACCCGATGCGTGTGGTTTACGGGTGATTGCACGCATCATAGGGAATAGTTCCGTCCTAAAAATTGGGGTCGGGATACCCTATAACCGAAAAAAGAAGAAAAAAGAAGAAGATTGTGACCTCTTGTGGCATTGGGGGTACCATGTTTGATTCATCCGAACCATCCATTTTATATGCCTTGCTTAGGATCTCTTATGACCCAAAAGTCGCATAGAGGTGGAGGTTGCAATGGATCCATTTCGGATGGAATCATCAAAGTTGTTTTTGTACAATGTGTGTAAAACTAAAAAGCATCCAAACCTGGGCAACACACTGACCACCAATTCTCTACCTACTACCTGCCAGCCAGCCAAACAAGCAACAACCCAAACCCACAAAAGAAGCGCCCCCATAAACCCTCCTAGTACAAACCCTCCTTTTTTTAAACTGTTTGAAGGGGACCCTCCTAGTACAAACCCTCCTTTTTTTTGAACTGTTTGAAGGGGACACCCCACCCCCCTCCTATGGCTCTATCCAATCTGTAAAAGAACTATCAAATATCTTTTCTATCTCTCCTTTGCTATGTACAAAATCTAAAGTAGAAGCAAGGTATATGCTACACATACACACAGACCCTTGTTCTAAGAACAGGATCTGATCAATCCCAAATTGTATAGATTCCTTTTCACTAAGTTGCCGATGGAAAAGATACCCACACCCCCATTCTCCTCCCTTGTAGATGATTCCTTCTGGAGGGTGGATGGCTCCTTTACTTTGAGGCAGCTTAGCCCAATTCTTTGTCGGACTGCCTCGATCGTCTTCGAGTCCACTGGATGACCAGCAGCATCGGTCACATGGAAAACATTCACCGCAGTTTCACCCTTTGTCGAGATATCTGCCCTCGTCACCGATAACCCGTTCTCTCGGAATGTACGGGTCACATCTGAAAGTAGCCCCCGGCGATCGGCTGTGCGTAGCTCCAGTTTCACCCCATTTATGACGTGCAGTCCATTTCAAACACTACTTTCATAATCTCATGTGCCTTACAATATGTATTGTTTCACATTGTGGGTTCCACCTTATATATCAAATGGTTCAAAGAACAGCATTTTAATCCAATTCTCTTAACTGCCCGCTTAAGAGAGCCTAAAAATGAATGATCAAACAAATTAAATTTAGGCAATGGAATGCAGAACTCTACACCAAAGTTTTGGTGTAAATTAACTTGTAAATTAACTTATCTCAATCCTATCCAGAGTACAGAAACCTAGCGAGTTGACTCAGTTAACTAGGGGCCATCAACTTGACCTGAAACTCTGCTGAGTTGACTCAAATGGACCAAGAACTCCAGTTTTTTCTTTGAGTCACTCAGTCAGTCAATTTGATTAGGCCCATTTTTGAGTTGAGTGATGCTTTCAAGTTTCCAAACAACAGTACTGCACAATGATAGGTATGTGAGAATTGCATCCATAATTACAAATAGGGAAATGATATCTGCGCCAAGGTGTTTCGATAAACAAGCGCTCCACTTGTTTGTCGTGTAGTATTTAAAGGGAATTCATAGGATTTTACGGTTCTCAAAAAGCTCTTTAAACCCTTTAAATACTACACGACAAACAAGTGGAGCGCTTGTTTATGGAAACACTTGGTGCAGATACCATTTCCCTACAACTATTCCCAACTTTTTCAAAATATCGCAACAAATATACGATATTATTTATTTTCCTTCCATTATATATCTGCAGATATTTTTAAATATTCCATTCTTTCCCACTATAAACACAAAAGTAACAAAAAAAATCAAAATCTACACCTGAGAAATTCCTGAGGCAAATATTTGTGACCATGATTGCATTTGCATCAAATCAGGTTGAGAACCGGAATAACCCGAAGGAAGCTTACAAGTATAAAATGCCAAGGTCGTGGCATTCTTTTATTACTGAATTCTGAATTCTGATACTTGTTGTTCTAATTCACATATAATTAATATTGCATCCACCCATGAATGGTAGCATACAATGAAACTCTACACTTGATCATCCACATATGCTTCCAAACATTGTCTGATCTTTAACCTCTCTTCGTTCGTGAGATCAGCACCATCATCCATCAAACGGTTCCTAACCTCCTTATTTAGATCACTAGAATCATTGCTATTAACCTGCAAAAAGCAAGAGCAAACAAGAAACATAAGTTGTTCAAGATTTGTCAATGAAGGCCCTGTTTTTTTCTCGTCTTTTTTATAACCAATTGTGAGTCCAAAAGGGATCATTGGAACTGAAAATTAAACTTAAAATTGAGTCCAATAATCAGTTTTGGACTCACAATCGGTTCTCAAAATCCAAAACAAACAGGGCCTAAGTGAATTGGAGCTTTAGAAAGAAGATCTTACATAGACATAATTGTTGACATGGCCATCTTTGTTGGGACGCGTTATCAACTCGTATTTATTGCATGTCCATTCGCCATCTACAATATACTTGTATTCGTAGAGTCCTTCCTGTAAGAATGGGCTTCAGTGAAAACCAGCACTTTTTACTTTTATAGGATTTTTCCTATGTATAAATTTCCATTTTTGGAAGAAGAGTGACGTGTATGTGCTTTAGGGAATAGCTGTGAAGAGTGACTGTTGGAGGTCCATAACCCATTTGAGTGGCAGAGCTCATTGTAAAATTTCTCAAGCATTATGATTTCTACCATGTAATTATATGACATAATTAATTTTGAGATCTAACATGCATAATGAAAAAGAATTTTACATTTCGATTTGTTGCACAATTTCAAGAATATCATTACATCTGATGTTTATCGGTAATTGCATCAATAGGAGTATGAGTACGAGTGTCGGAATCCGACACGGAAATCAAGTGTCGAATTCAGCAAGCCTAAGAAAGAAAGGTTTGTGGCTTCATCAAAATATTTTAATCAATTCTGAAATTTTAATTTTTTTACATTATATTATGGTTATGACAATTAATATATTAAAATTTAGAAAGATTGAGTAAATATAATGTTTTATTTATGTGGAACAACCAATTACTCCAAAAGCTTAAGTCGTTAGAGATTGCGTTAATTAATCTTTTATACTTCAACAATTACCATATAAAACCTTACTATTAGGATGGTTAAAACTCAAAACATGTGGTAATTGTGAAGTTGTGGTAATACTCAGAAAAAGCATATAAACCTGAGATCTAGAAGTGTCGCAGAGAATGTTGAAGTATTGGAATCTGACACGTTCAGAAGAATCCGTGTAACATAGCTGACAAACAATATATGTGCATGCACACAACACACTAATCATAGACAATTTCTTTTTTTAAAGATAATCATGGCATAATTTCAATAATGATATTATACCATTATACTCTATTCCACAATATAATCAAAACTATTCCTTAATGGTTTTAGGATTGTAGTTTTATAATGAACATTGATACTAGATATCACAATACTTTGCCCAGTAACAAAACCCTTTTCAACATTTCCAAGTCATGTTTTTTTGTTGGAGATTAAGATGGATCAATATGTATTAGAATATTGGGTTAATTGGGGCATTTCTAACATTGGAGATCTCTATGATAATGGTAACAGATATCTTCACACCCTTTCCAACTAGTCATGAATAAACAAAGCCATGATAGAGCGAAGTGCATGTGTATTGGCTAATCTGCCTAAAGGATGACTGGGTTGTAAAATCAGAATTAAAGCCTGTAAAAGATTAGCAGATTTGCACTACAAGGACACTCGATACCAAACAAAAAGGAAATTGAAGACTATAGATGTCATGTTGTGTCCATAGTGAGTTAAAAGTCTTGAGAATACAAACTCAACATCATTTTTCATAGGTTGTATTATAATCCGGGTTTACTTTTAATTGAAGTTTAATTATATTGTTGGTTTACTCCTATACCAGTTGACAACCAATGTAACCACATCCCCCAGTCCATGTTAAGGAAGTTGGGTCATTTTGTTTCAGTTAGAAAAGGCTACATAATCCTCATTAAGGGTATTTTAGTCATTTGAAACATGTAGTAAATAAGACATTCTACTCATATATTTTGTATGAATGATAATACACTCTCCCATATGTTTGGTCTTCTTTTCTCTTTTATTCTCTCCTAAAGACATTCTCTGTTATTCTACTCATATAATTAGTATTTATCTATTTTTCATCTCTTAAACCCTAGGTCCTTTTTCTTTCCCCAAATATTCATTACAAATCATCCCCAACTCCAACCCTATTAATTTTCTCTAGGACATCTCTTTCTTTTCTTATTATTCTCTACCTTCCATGCTCACGGTAGTATCTTACTACTCAATGCTCACGTTAGTATCTGCCTAAGTAAGGAGCTTACAAACAAAGGTATGCCCCATCTTCATTAAGCTAGGTCCATTTTAGCTCTCCTTTGCACTTGAATCTCTATCTACCTTCTCTCATCATCGCAAATCAGTCTACCCTCCCCCTATTATGTCATGCATCATTATTTAGTTTCTTTTCCACTTCAAAATTCTATGACTTCTCATCTCAAGAAAATGTGGTAAACAATATCCATATAATGTTTAAAGTAAAAAGCTGACGGCTGACACCAAGAATTTAGAATTAAAATCTACATATGCCAAGTGGTCATTTAGAAGCAAAAATAAATTGTACACTGGTAATAAACATATAAAAATGAAGTAGCAAGCTCATTGATATCAGAAATAAAATGCAGCAACAAATATTTCTACAAATACCAACAAAATATACTTACCGGTAATTCCCTCTCAAGATTCCACAATCCTTGCTCTTCATCAAATCTCAAAGGAATTCTCTACAAGAAAGTGGGAAAATTATTAACAGGCATAAAAATGGAACCATGAAATCAAATGACAATAATTTTCATGTGAAAATATTTCAAAGTTGGTTATGATGGGGATCCACGGCGTAGAAGGAAGAAGACAGTCTAGACAGAGCCCTGGTTATGACAAATGGATGCGGAGATTTGGAGAGAAGTCAATCTCTCTCTCGGTTTTTTTTTTTGACAATCTTCTCCAGAGCAGTGATTGCTGAGAAGTACAGGTTGAGCATTGGGGGCTAGGAATCTATGGAAAATTATAGGTGGATGGGATTAACAGTTTGGAGAGATACAATGAAAAATGTCTACATTGTTCCAAAACATCATTTGATTCAGAGTTGGACGTGGGAGGACAATTAGATTCTTGATGGACTGTTGGTGGGGGTCGAATGCCGTTCTTGCTGATTTCCCCGACTTGTCCAGAGTGTGGCTTCTAATCGGAATGCCTGTGTGATTGTTTCGATAGCCGGAATGGGAAGGTTGAATGGAAAATTCAAATTATTTGGACCT
The DNA here is from genome assembly GCF_043159265.1 of Tasmannia lanceolata. Lineage (NCBI taxonomy): Eukaryota > Viridiplantae > Streptophyta > Magnoliopsida > Canellales > Winteraceae > Tasmannia > Tasmannia lanceolata. The sequence continues at coordinate 10,473,250 of NW_027518706.1, read as the reverse complement.
TGTTTGATAGAGGTGCATCGTGACGGTTATTTATAGTAGGATTGACTCAAATCTACATTTGAAGAAGCGATATTGACTGGAGAATCTGGATATGGGAGTTGAATGAGAAGTTTTCAATTCAATCCTTCTGCCAACACCTTGTTATGTATGCTTCTTCATCCTCTGCCAGAAAAGCTTGGAAGATTCATGCACCACATGGTCTGTGTGTTTTGTTGGACTACCTGGCTCAACAAAATCTTGATGGTGGACCACCCCTGTAGTCGAAACCAAGGTTGCCAGAGCGGGAATCGAAAGTGGGAATCGAAGGCTCCTAGGGAAGAATCCTACTCAAGGTTGCCAGAGCGGGAATCGAAAGCGCGAATCGAAATGGGAATCGAAGTGGGAATCGAAGGCTCCCAAGGAAGAATCCTGCTTCCTTGGCCGAAACCAATTAGTTGTTAATCATTGTGCCTTATGCATGGGGGATGGAAAATCTATTTATCATCACTTTATTCATTGTTGAGTTGCTAGAGAATTGTGGTCTTTAAATTTAAACAAATTTGGGATTAATTGGATCTTTCCTTCTCATATTGCGGATTTGTTTGAGCAAGAGTTCTGTAAATATGATTTCCCCCAGCCTGCCACTTGACCGAGAGTAATGCAAATCAGCACATGCACCTCAACACGAGACCCCGTGGAGTCGCCTTCTAGCAAACGGACCCCACCAAATATGCCTTTGAATAACTACCTTCTCTAAGGCAAACTCAACTCCATCTTCTAATGAGTGAGCTCCTTCTCTGTCGACCATCGACTTCATCAATATGGCAAAACACTTCCTTGCACTCAAAGCACAATACACGTCAACTCATCCAACATACCTCCATGTTTGGTCCCCACTAGAGTCATCTCTCTTGGCCTCTTGCCATGTTAGGGTCACCTTGCACAAGGATTCCCATCTCTTTTGTTTATGTACATTTCTCTAGCGTTGAAATGTTCAACACTATTTCTTAGGGAAAGGCCTCTCCATAAAGCTTACTATCTAATCATCTCTAAGCCCCTTTGCCATATGATAATCCCATCATTCAACTGCAGGACCACGTCCAACTTCGCATCTGCCAATTCCAAACTATATAAGAACCATAGGTTGCATGGCATGTACCAACCAATCCTCTGAAGGTTTCTTCTCTTTCACTTCTTCAAGCATACTCAACAATGTTAGCACCGTCGTTGAAAGGAAAAAAATCCGCTCATGCCACTTCAAGTAAGAAGTACATTGTTCACATAGAACCATTCTCTTTGTAGCACTAACACAATAGCACTAGGAATTCTTGACATTTTGCCTCCACCATATCAACTTCGATAAGATCTCCAAGCTTCTGCTCTTAACTACCCTGCTCTCCAAGCAGCCCATGGCAAATGCACAGTTCAATGATGCCTCACACAACAGTCAGAAATCTTTCATTTACGCTTCGGAAGGAATCCCACATTAGCTATGTCCAACCCACTGGTCTTCCTAGGTGTAAAACACTTTTCTCAATCAAGATTACAAAGCTGGCAGAACTTGGCCAACATTTAGGTCAACTCAACTTTGCTACAAAGCTGATAAGGTTCCTGATCTCTTGTGCCTCTGCACTTGAAATGAACCAACCATAGACATAACCACTTCAACAATTATACCAAGTACCGACACATTTTATATAATCACCTGCCACCAAAGTGCCGAATACACACAGTTCTACCTCGTAATTCTATGATTCACTGTTTGAGTCGAACGCGCATTGGAGACAGAGGAGGAAGTTGATGACTTGTCCAATGATGACTCGGTGTCTCCCTCCACCTCTATTGCTCCTCCATCTAGTAGTGATTTTCTATTGATCTTTACCCCAATAAGAATGACAATGGTGTCTAAAAGAGGTTGAAGTTGGATGCATAAAAATCGAGATAAGACGCATGTCCCAATGGTTCAAGAGGCAGTTCATCAACTTCAAAAAGGAAGGGGTTGGAAATTAAGGTTGTGATGTGGAATCTTGATACTTAATTATGGTTGAAAATGAGTTTTCATTGAGTTAACTTCGTAGCCATGGAAGCCCAAAGAATTGATTTGTTGAACTAGTTGGATCTGAGGGACATGGTAGAGAGTTTTTTTTTGTTAAAGATAAAATGTTTCAGGTAGAAGTAATGGTAAGAGAGAATAAAAGTTAAAACACTTGGCTTCTAATGAAAATTATAATGGGAAGAAAAATTGATGAAAATTATGATGGGAAGAAAAATTATATAAAAGAGTGCAGGCAAAAAAATATGTTCCTAGTGAAGGTTGTTGCTTGGCATATAAGAGAATTAGGGGTTAGGAAGAAGAAAAAAGCTGCGATAAATAGGTTGCCAGAGAAAATTGGACCTCCGTATTATCCTAGAATCCAAGTTGAAGTCTATTGAAAGCAATATTGTTTGTCAAACTTGGGAGAAGGAACAATGGTTGAGAGTACCATGAAGGAACAATGGTTGAGAGTACCATGTTTCTGTAAATTTTTTTAACAGTTGACAGTGATATCCAGTTGGTATTATCAGGGATGTATGTACCCCAATATTCGTTAGAGATTTTTAGCTGATATGGATGAGGCCAACGGAGGAGCGTTTGTCCATCCAATGGTGTTTGGGTGGAGATTTCAACACCCTTGGTTTTTCCCAAGAAAAGATTGGGCAGAATAAAATCAACATACTGCGCAATTTCTCCTATCTTACCCTTAGGTACAAATTTCTTGACCTTCCTTGGGAACACATTTCACTTGGTCTAATAGCTAAGAAAGCCCACTAAGTTTTAGGTTTTATAGATTGATCATTTCTAAAGATTGGGAAGACCCTTATCCAAGACTGTGTTAAAGCCCTCTTAAAGCTGGTCTCCAACCTTAGTTCTTTGGTGGTTCAATTTTTAGACTGGGTTCCAGAACCAAAACATAGGGCTGAAGAAAACAAGACATTTAATGAAGAAAATCCCGGATGAAAGTAAAACAAAGATTGTTGGAGATTTGAAAGTCACATAGATGGCTAACAAGTGTTTTAGGAGAGTCAAACATTTGACTTAAAATGCTGCCAGGAGTACAGAAGGATTATTTTCTTTCATGTAATCCTGAGATTTTGCTAGTGATGAGGATTTCTGTCAAGAATTCAAGCCCAAACAGTCTGAGGCCATAAGTAATTAAGAATACATATATTCTTAATTTATTTTTGATGAATATATACATTCTTAATTTTAGAAGATGGTAATTATTATGCGGCTTCACTATACCTTGGAGTTATCAAGGACATGGACTTGATAAAGTTTAGAAGCCATTAGATGCCTACCTTTATTTTATCCACTGACCTTATCATTGAACCAATTAAATAATTGAAATACAGCGGTACCTATAGGCTATAATTTATTGTTATATATGATGAAGCTAATATACACAGAACATTTTTTGAAAATTTAAACAGCATCTGTTTATTTTGAAAGGCAAGTAATCCCATAAAAAAGTTGGTGTTGTTTTTTAAAAACTTCATTACCTGGCCCCATCCAATATCAAGCCCAGAGATTTCCACCGAAGAGCAGTTCTGACCTTTCCACGTCAAAGTGACATGGTTCTTGGCTAGGCCTGTTAGCTGTAAATTAGAAGTTAATTCATTCAAGTGAGACAAATGAATGACATGAAAGCCAAAATAAAAGGGGATCTTAGACAAGGAAAAATTCATGCTAAGTGAATTATAAAAATAACTGATCATGCATAACCTCAAGCACTATGAGAATCCATATCCATGACTTGCTAGTTTGGATTTAGAGTTGAAATTCAGAGATTTGGATTGAAAAGGAAGATGATCAACTACAGAAATTTCCACAATTTATTTTAGTAGACACACCAAAACCATGGAGCCAAACATAAATAAACTTTATTAATCCCAAAAAAACAGCCAAAACCAAAGAATCTACAAATAAAAATCTAATACATCCATAGCTAGCCTTCCTTTGCAATTAAAGATGAATCATGAATTGTGTATAACTGGACATGATAAATTCTTAATTGTCATTATACTTTAGAAAACCGCTCGTTAAACTAGTTGGTCAATCCAAAAGCAAAACTTACACTGCCAACTTTTGATTTAATCTTATAAAGACCTGTTCTTGAACTTATAGTTGGTCAATCAAAAATCGAGACTTACAATTCTAACTTTTTTATTTAATCTTGTAAAGACCTGTTATTGAACTTCCCCTCAAATTATAGACAGAAATACATTTAAATAGATATTATTCCGCAAAAAATTAAGCGAAAGTAATTTGACTTGAGTCCCCTCTTTTTCATATGGGACATATACCACAATATATCAAAAATATTTAACTCTCTCATTCCCAAGTAAAATTCCCAACAATCTACGTTACATAAATAAAATCGCAAGCGTTGCATTCCGACATGGGAATGGAGTGTCGCACTTGGAAAAAGGCCCAAAAAAGGATTTGTGGATTACCAAGTTCTTCAAATTAATCTTTAAAATTTATATTTGCAAATATAGGATTACATAAAACAGAATTTTTTGAGCAAAAATATATAATGGAACTTTAGTAGTTCATTATGTGTAATGCTTCATCTTCCATATAAAAGCTTTCCATTGGGAGGTAGAATTAAAAACCCATGTCAAATAGAATTTTAAGTCTGTTGTGATATAGAAAAATATAAAAAAGTAAATTTACAAGAATCAAGCCAAAATACATGGAGCGTTGAGATCTAACACGAGTACATTGCTATTTAGAAGAATTCCTGTAACATTTACCAAGATCTAGGAACATAGAAATGAAATACCAAATGCACAATTTTAAATTCCCAATTAGCTCCCAATATTTTCTTTTCTAGGTAAGTCATGCTTGGACCAAGCATAGACATTAGCATGTTTCATTTCCTATAGCATCTTATGTTCAGCAGTGAAACTTAGCAATGTTCAACCCCACCAAAGAGCCAATCATCAAATGAATCAATTCCTCGCGTTGCTCCCACCATGACGAGGCATTCTTCCTTGGATTGATGACAACAATTTTTATTTTTCGTATGATCTAACACATACTTATAATCATGTTTTTAAATTTAGGCCAAAATACCAAAAATTCGTATTTTAGTTGGGACAGAAATCCGAAATTTCAGATTTTCCCAAATTTCAGCCAAAATTTCGGAAATTTCGGTTTTAATTTAGAAAATTTGATTTTTTTTCTAAAATATAATATCTTTCCGAAATTTCAGTCCAAAACCTAAACCGAAATTAAAATCCATGCTTATAATCGAACACTTGTTTTACAATGTTCAACTAATCGATAAAATCTTCTGGTTCCTTCCTCACTTCAAAATGTAGGATATCAAATCCATACGGACCCTTTCCACAAAATGGGCAAATCTAGAAATTTCTACCCCCCACATCTGGCTCAACATGCAGAGCATGGCCAAATAAAGGGTTCAAATCTAGATCCTTAAAGGCATGACTGCTATACCGATCCCAGATTTTGTAGCGATCTAAGCACTGCATAAGTTGCTAAACTTGCCCCCATAATATTTCAATATATTCACCTATCACCTCTATAAGAGGGTTTCGCCAACTACCTCTGGCCTGATCTTTTCTTGCAGCCAAAATTTTTTTGAGCCAAATATCAAACCAGTCTAACCACAGTCTATGATGATTTCCAGATAGTCCAAAAAATTACATATCTGATGTAATCTGTAACAACGACCTCCAGAGCATGAAATAGTCATGAAACCACAAGCACATATCTAGGGCAGATATATAAGAACTAAACAAGAGTAATCAACTAGTAGAGGAGGGACAGAAATTTACTAAAAGGAAAAGCATCAAAATCCAGCAAAGAAAGCTCCATTTCAAGTCAGTAGTTGAAGCCTAAAGAGAGAAACAAGTCTATTCTAAAAAAAAGAAGACCCAACATAACTTTTCGTGAGCCTTTCCTTTCCGATTTAAACCCCATGAATTGCATAGCATAATGCATTATGTAATGTCTGATATAGCCCTCACTAAAACTCCTACTTCAAAAGCTAGTAATTTCCTTTTATGTGAAACTATCTGTTATAAAGTAACTACCACTCAGTAAGATAATAAACTTAAAAAAAAAGACGACCCAAGGTTTACATGGATCCTTTATGGTCCATGGCCCACACATGCATCAATCCATTTTTTTTTAATGATTACTTTTTTTTAATTAATGCATCAATCCATGTTGGGCCATGGTCTATGCCCGATTCAATAAATAACCATTGAAACTTATTAAATACAATTTATGTACTACAAATATATGCAACATGAACATTTAATAAAACATAATATTTATAAAATCTTCCATAATCTATTGCATACTACCAACAAAATCAATTATATGTATGCAATGTACTGAATACTGATATCTAATATGATAAAAAAAAAATTAATTTTAGGCACTTATTGGATGTTCTTATTTCTTGCTGTGAATGTCTGACAATATGTAATATAACTTTTAATATTCATAGACTTATGAATGTCTCAATAAATCAGGTTTGTCTGACATCCCATATCCATGTTCGACATGTAGTCATTAAATAGACTAAACGTTTAAAGAGATTTTATATGGTGTAAGCCCTTATAGACCTGTATTTTTCAAAGTCTTGTACGGACCAAATCATAGGATGATCCAAACCGTCCATGTACGCAAATAGGTTGTGCCCAAAAAATCATTTATATAGGATGATCCCAACCCTCCGATCTATTGAGGAACTGCATATTATGGAAACCTCTATAGATCGGAGGGCTAGGATCATCCTATGGAAATGATTTTGGGGAACAACCTATTTACGTTGTGTTCCATCACATGGACGGTTTGGATCATCCTATGATGTGGTCCGTACAAGACTTTTTGAAAAATACGGGACTATAAGGGCTTACACCATATAAAATCTCACGTTTAAAAGTGTTCATTATTAAATGAACTTGATGACCAGTAGCACACTAGAACAGTATAAAACTGGATGTCTCTCTATAACAATAAGTTGTTCAAATGTGAAAATAGTGTAATTTTAAAAGCTTTTGGCAAAGAAATGGGAACTGTGCAAAATGGAACTTGTACAGATGGTATTATTATGACATATGGCTGACACTTAACTCTTAACTTTAGAATAACTTTTGTGATTAGTATAGATAATTGGGAAATCTGAAATTTTGGATTTCGCAAAATTACGGTTTTGGTCTTAACTGAAATCTGAAATTTCGGATTTCGGACGAAATTTAAAACCATGATTGTAACTCACAATGTCAGCAGTAGCAATCTTTATGGCTTCCAGTTTTGGAAAGCATGAACGTTTACTCTGCAAGCATAGAGAAAAATTAATGAAATACCCATAAACCTGTTGCGAATCAAATATTCAAGAACACAACTGATTAAAGATAACAATTTATTACCAAAAATTTGCTACTAAAAGAGAAAATGAAAACAAAATAAAAGTTTAAAACAAATTAATATGGATGAGGTTCATTAATTTTTTCTTATCATGGTGGTGAAGAGTCGCTTGTCACTTCAAAGGCCTGCTTTGTCATTTTAAACTTCTATGAGCAGTCGCGACATAAGGCTTCAAACAAAAATCTAAAGAACATAATACTACAAAAGCCACAAACAAAGGCAAATGTCTGCCCAGCATATCTGAGGGAAAAAAAGGATGTTACTATTCCATAATTTCGAAGTTCAGATAAATATATCTCCTCAAATTAACCATAGAAAATGTTTGAAGAGCCTCATTTACATTTTAAGACAATAACAAGTACCTAGGAGATTCATTATGCCAACATTTTCAAAAACTTCTAATTTCTAGAAAATATCTTCGAAAAGAATGTCTCCAGAAAAATCACAAATGAGACTTGGTTTTCGTTCGTCCTAGGAAGAAACATATTCACTGCGTATGGATGTTTACAGTGAGTGAAGCATCATTCAGACAACAACTTAGAGATGTACAAGCCCCATCTGGTTGCTCGTGAATTTACACAGACATGGCCTTTATTACAGATCCATGTTTGCTCCAGTGGAGAAGCTTGCTTCCGTCGGTCTCTTCACGAGCTAGACATGAAGATTGCTTTTCTTCACGGCACTTTCAGAGAGGAGGTTTTTTTTAAAACTATTTCACAGAGGAGGTTTATATAACTCCTCTTGGTTATGTGCTTCAGGTGAAAGAAGGGACATAGGAAGTGACAAGCGACTTTCATATCTGATTCATGGTGACATGGAAGTATATATTCAATAGTAGCATAATTTCTATATTAACCACAATGGATGGGAATAAAATGCTCCATATCTTAGTTCTTAATTCTATTCCGATGAGCGTTCTATTTTGTTCATTGGAATGGAATGCTCCGATGTTTTGCCTATTCTAGTTGTTCTGTTCCAGAAAAGACACTAAAACTGGTGGAATTTATTTTAAATAGTTAAAAAATTCAGAGAAATGAGATCTACAGAAGTGTAAAAATGAGAGGTTTTGAGTGTTTTTTAACACTCCCATTCAAGGTTAAAAGACATTAAATATGCCTCAAACGACTATAAAACTATCACTAAAGAGGCGGTGGAAGGGGAAACCCAAAAAATGTATTTTTGGAATTTTTGTAGAATTTTCAGAACAAAACAAGGTAGAATGTTTCGTTATGCATTTTGTAACAGAATGTTCCACACAAAACGAAGCAAGATTCATAACTATGCTCCAAATACTACACATCCTTTTGTTTCCAAGAGATGATCTCTTACTCCACCACCTCCAGAGATCCTTCAGGAAAGGGCAATTCTCTAGGTTACTTGGAATCTTTTAAAAAGATTACGAAGTACTTCCATTTTTGGGTAAACTAGGGGCAATTAATAAATATGTGAAGTATTTTCCCTGATGAATCTGCAGAAAGGGAAATTCATTGGATCGTAGAACTTCCTGTTAGATCATAGATAACTCGTAAGGATTTTACCATTCATTTCACACTAGAGAAATGCAATGGCTCTATGAAAAGCAGGTTTGCTGCAGGTATTTGGGGAATTCCTCTCCAAGTATTGAGATGAAAAAGTGTACAAAGACTTGATTGAAAAAAGATCAAGGGCATTTTGTTGGAAATATCTAGACCAAGTGTTTGTAATCCATGTGCACAATACTATTGCAAACATTTCCCCAAATCCATATTCATCATTTAATATAGATCTCCCATAACCAAGACAAAAAATTAAATGTTATCATCCAAAACTATATTTAACATAATGAAAACATTTAATTCAAATCACGAGTCATGAAGAACAAGGGAGGTACCAATAGTAACCCATTTGCTTCTCTAAGTTGACAGCCTTGTAGCCAGAACATGTACGCCAACTGTATTTAAAAAAAAGAAGCCAAGACAATAACATTTCTTTCAATATGAAACATGAAATACTAGTGCAAGGAAAATAGTATGTGATGGGAAAGTACAAGTTTCAAATTAAAATTCTTCTTCTTTTTCCTTCATTCCTTATAATCAAGGGAAAATCTTTTATAGTTTTATTTAAAAATATTCCATATGAAATCATTCACATTCTATCCCCATTGGTTGACATTCTATTATATAATATGACCAATTAGTGTGAACAAAAATAAATAAATATGAGTACCAAATTAATCCCCATCATTTTTCTTCATTTCTTTTAATCAAGTTAGATTTTGGCTATTGCAACTAACATATAAGAATAAAAAAAATATACAATTTAAATTAATTAGCACTTTATCCTCTAAGGTTGACATTCTATTTTTGTAAGTGTTTGAATATGTAGCCCTACACATTAAAGAAAATTATAAATTAATTCATTTCAAATATCTAATGGGTGAAGGGGCCAATTTTTGCTACCAACCACCAATAAAAATACTCAAGCACAGTTGAGCTTAGACATAAGTGTCAGGTCTCCAAATAATCCACTCTAAATGTTTGCGTGGAATTGTGAATCCTCTCGCAACTAGGAGAGCTTCATAATATTCAACTGAGACAATTAACCTTAAAATTTAACATGAAGACTGTTAAAGTATAAAAGATCCTTTGGAGAAGTTGGTAAGTTAACATGGTATCAAAGCTAAACGTCTCGACTTCAAACCTCCTGGATAGCAAAAATTCACATGCGATGGTCGGCCCAAACTGGGACCACATGTGCCACGTGTTTTCCAAGTGGGCCACACGTGCAGGGGAGTGTTAAAGTACAAAAGATAAATAACGCCTTTCTCCAACAGCTTAAGCTTTTGGAGAAGTTGATAAGTTAACAAAGACCGAGTTGCAAGTTGCAACCTACTACCCATTGCTTTTCTTAGTATTTTGTTCCCTTACAAAACCCAATGTTGCATCTGTCTTGCATGTTATGCATTGTGTTGGTGTTTTCTTTTTTGTGATTGAATTGTCCTTACGGGTGTGTTTGGTTGCACAAAAGCAACGCAGACCTACGGATTTTGCTTGGCATTTGTGTGCCACATCAGTACAATTCCTTGTTGCCAATATAGCATTGAAATCCCCGGAGACTCCCTGGGATGTCTCTTGGGTAATTATTGCATATCTGCTGATGTGGCATCTGTGTCTCCTCCTTATAACATCCAAGCCAAAATCCACAAAAAAAAGGTGGAATTTTGCTTGAAATTTCTTGGTTTTGGGAAAGTTGCATCAGGAGTTTTGTGCGACCGTAAAATCCCTACCAAGTTGAAGGGAAAGTTTTATAAGATAGCGGTGAGGCCAGCCATGCTGTACGGCTCAGAATGTTGGGCCACCAAGAAGCAGCATGTGCATAAGATGAGTGTAGCGGAGATGTGAATGCTTAGATGGATGTGCGGCCACACAAGGCTAGATAGAATTAAAAATGAAGACATTCGTAAAAAGGTGGGGGTGGCTCCAATTTAGGAGAAAATGAGAGAGCACCGCTTAAGATGGTTTGGACATATCCAACGTAGGCCTTTGGATGCTTCGGTGAGAAGAGGCGACTCGTGCCAAATTGATGGAGTAAAAAGAGGTAGGGGCAGACCGAAAACAACTTGGGTAGAAACATTGAGGAAAGACTTGATAGCTAGGAACATAACAAAGAACATGACCTTGGATAGGATAGAATGGAAGAAAATGATCCACGTAGAAGAACCCAACTAGAACTAGGATTAGAGCCGGGTAGATTCCTAAAGGATTCATTTAGCCAACCCCAACTACTTTGGGACAAAGGCTTTGTTGAGTTGAGTTGATTCTCTAGGGGTTTTCTCTTGGGTTACTCTCTTGTACGGTCTTGGGTTGAGAAGGAAATTTTTCTGAAGGATTCATTTAGCCAATCCCAACTAGTTTGGGACAAAGGCTTTGTTGAATTGACTTGAGTTGATTCTCTAAGGATTTTCTCTTGGGTTACTCTCTTGTACGGTCTTGGGTTGAGAAGAAAGGAAAGGGTTGCAGGTTGAGGATTTAATCCATTGTGATCCCTGTATATTGTTTTTATCATAGCGGAAGATCGTGTTTCTCGCCCATGGACGTAGGCTTGGCCGAACAACATAAATCTCGGTGTTCATCTTGTGGTTTTTGTTTGTTTTTACTTCTCCGTTAATTTATGCACAATCGGATCGGATTTGCCCGGCGGATTTTCTCAACACTTGGGAATAGTGATCTCTCTCTATTGGTAATGACACCCCTACTTATTCCCCTACTCTTCGAGTCTATGCCGTAGAACCAAACGCCACTTACCAATATTCTCCAAGGTAATTCAAGGCAAATCCAATGCTTGTCTCCTCCATGTTTACTACTTATTCCACTACTCTGAGTCTATGCCACAACCAAACAGACCCTAGCGGAACATATATGGGAATCAGACTTCATGGAGACTAAAAAGTATTATATGAAAACCTCAACATTTTGGAGTAGTTGTATTTCATGTGATTCAATTGGTCTACTTTGTCAAAGTAACCAAGGCATCGTTATTTGGTATTTGCTCTGATAAAAGTTTTCCAGAGAGGATTATATTTTTCAAAACCTTTCGAAAGGATTTCAAGTGTGCAACTCAGTACAGACTGCCATTCTTTGATATTAACTGCAGTGTTTTCAGTGGAATGTTGTGCCATGATTGGACTATTGTTCCTGCGTGACCACTGTGCTGATTCCTTTTGGACTGCAACAGTCTACGCTGTACTCTATTGAACTCTAAGCCCAACATATATTTTATATTATATAGAGACCCTTTTTTTTTTTTTTTTGATTGGGGGGGGGGGGGGGGGGGGGGGGGGGGTTTGATACTGCCCAAAAAAGATAACCCTATCTGTAAAGAAAACCCATATAGATAGCTTCTTTAATTGATAAAATCAAATGAAATATGGAGACCATCACATGTGATGCATCACTATTCATGTGAATAGAGACTCGTGAATAGTGAAACCCTATTGTAATGTCTGTTCATATATATAAAGAACACTAGAGATCTTAGGGTTTTTACTTTGAAACCCATGAACTCCCTCTCTACTCTTTTTCTTTTTTCTTCTTCTCTCCTTGATTCGTTTACAAGGCTAAATCAGAACTAAAGGCCAAAAGAGATTATGCAATAAGCTACAACTCCAATTATGAAGGATAAATATCTGTAACTGTTTAAACATGAATGCTGTTAAAGTGTAAAAGATTAAATAACGCCATCTCCAACAGCTTCAGCTTTTGGAGTAATTGATTGTTTCACATGGTATCAGAGCAAAGGTCCTCAGTTCAAAACTTCTTGATATTATAAAAATCCACATGTGATGGCCAACCCAAAAGAGGGGCCACATGTGCTATGTGTAGGCCAACCCTAAAAAGAGGGGCCACACGTGAGGGGGAGTGTTAAAGTTTAAAAGATTAAATAACACCATCTCCAACAGCTTAAGCTTTTGGAGCAATTGGTTGTTTAACAAATGCTATGCTTCACAGACAAAATTGACTTGCCTACCGCAACAGCAGGAGCTCTACCAAGCCCAGCAGTGCAATGTATATAAGTCACTCCACCATTATGATTTATGGCCTTGTATAATTTGCTGACCACAGCTGGAAGCCTCATTCGTAAATCAAATGCATCAAAGTCCCTGTTGCATACCACATAAGACAAGGTATGTAGGAAGAAGAAACTGAAAGAAACAAACTTAGCAGCAAAGAAAGATTGATAAATTGAACCCTATTTCTATATCATGCTGACTGTCTAAAAAGATTGGGCATGGTTACCACCATGGTTTTAAATTTCGTCCGAAATCCCAAATTTCGGCTGAAATTTGGAAAAATTGCTTCTTTTTTTTTAAATATTATTCCAAAATTTCGGTAATAATGAATAAATTAATACTTCTTTTATTACCGGATTTCAGTTCCGGACGAGGGCGAAACCGAAATTTAAATCCATGGTCACCACCCTAAAAAATTTCTGAACTTTTAAAATAAAAAAAATAAAAAATAGAACGAATAAAAAAGAAGAAAATTAAATTGGGAAAATCAAGAAAGAATGTTTTTTCAAGCATAATCATCAATTTTCTTTTGGTAGGTAAGCTGGAAACGAACTCACAACCTCATAGTTGTAAATCAAAGCACAAATAGCCAATTATATTAAGTAGTATACAATGTTAGAGAAATAAATTAGTGTGGTCCCATATAATTATGTTTCAATGTGTTTACCTAATTTAAGGTTTGTATCTCTCGGCATTTACTACAGTTATTTACTGTAACTTGATATGGCCAATCATCAGGGCAGCCCTAAAGGCATTTACAGTAATTACTATTTAAGGGTTAAACACGATTTGCAGCAAGAAACAAGCAAAAGATGTGAGAAACACAATCACACAAGAAAGACGACAAGACTTGCATGGTTCGGCAATTCGCGATAATTATTCAAAACTTTTCGTACTTTTGGCAATCTTGACAAATAAAATCGTGGAATATTTGTTTGCAGAAGGTGAGAGCGGGGCAAAAGGGCTGGCAATCAGTTTCATATATTTGTAGTGTGGTTTATTTTCCAAGCATATACGCAGACATGTTTGTGGGTTTGATTCTTGATTCACACACAGGCAGAAAGGCATTGCTTCCCAACAGTGAAACTAGTTGAAGTTGGATGTCAGAAATGACAAGAGTATCCCTGGGGAATCATTTCTCTGTCTATCTCACGTTTTTTTTTTTTTTTTTGTTTAGTGAAAGAGATTAGTAGGTGGTAGAGCTTATGGAGGAAATCTTTGAAATTATATCTAGATGAGTTTGTACAAATTTACGATACATGTATTTACTTGCACACTAAAGGAGGATCATATGGTCAGACTATGATAAAAAATGGTAGAAAAAAAGGAGGGAACAGATTAATATTGCTGAAGAAATATAATACCATTTTTTACATTTATTTTTCTTTTGCAAGGGATAGTTTGGTACATTAAGAAATGATATTAGAAGTTATAGTTTAAAACATTAAATCATAGTTACAAAATTCTCTTCTTAATTTTTGGAGCTCTGTTTGAATTTTAAAAATATCGAATAATTATTCAAAACTTCTTGTACTTTTGGCAATCATGACAAAAAAAAATCATGGAATATTTGTTCGCAGAAGGTGAGAGAGGGACAGAAGGGCTGTGAGAGAATCTCTCTCTCTCTCTCTCTCTCTCTCTCTCTCTCTCTCTCTCTCTCTCTCTCTCTCTCTCTCTCTCTCTCTCTCTCTCATACTAGGAATACAAATATTCCAAGAATTTTGTTTTTCATGGTTGCCAAGCATGCCCTATTAAGTGTTTTTTGTTCGGTAGGCTAACATTTCCCCTATAAAATTGTCGCGAATTAAGAAAATACAATGGCTATTCAATGGAACTAGTATTCTGAAAATGATTATCGCATCCTTATCATGTATCACAATTTATTTATTTATTTTGAATGGATGTATCACAATTTTTAATATACAGAAGCTGGAATTGAACAATTGACTCAAGGTTGACTCACCTTATTTCAGCACGGATGTGATGAATGTCGTCACATTGGTTTGCATATTCTCGGATGGAGTCAATGTCAACCCCAAAATATCTAGCAATACTAGTAAAGGAATTGCTTAACCAATATATCTGCCCACCACCATCCTCCAAAATGTTTAAAACAAGTTATAAGATGCAAATTCATTTCACAAGATCAATTAAAGCTTACAAAAGATCGATATGGAGTGTGGATACTCAAGGTCTGAATTTTGTTGTAAACAAAATATAGTTTTCACCCCAATGTCACGGAGCTTGTCAACATCTTCAGGGGTCTGTAACAAGTAAATTGAATTCAGAACAGAAAACTAAAATTCAGAGCCATTTCGGAAAAAATAAACTAAAATTGAGAGAATTTTATCCAATAAATTAGAAATAGATTTGAGGATCACTTGTAAGCATGACCCGACAATCAAGTCCGGGAGAATGAAGTTGTAGTTCATTCCTAGTTCATGCCTATACGTCAATACTGTATCACAATTATTAACAACAGTTAGAAAATCATACACATCAGTTAAAACACATAACCAAGAAAAGATAATCTTGAAAAGAGTTCCTTCAATGAATGTTGATCACATCATTCGACCCCATGGAATGTAATTGAACTTACCAGCTCCCATAGCTTCCGTCATATTGTTACTATATATCTCTGATTTTTCCTCCTCTACATCAGCACTACGCATGTCTGTACTGGATGCAGAACCAGAGTATGCCTGGAGAAAAGAATATTTAAACATTATTTCCACAAATCTACTGCACAGTCTGAACAAAACAGTAAATGACAGATCAAACTATCTAGTCAACAGACTCAACACCATATAGGTATTACTCATGACAAACATCTAACTTTAAATCACTGATAATTTTTTATTATTTTTAGCTTAAATGGCACAAACCAGGATTTTGGTATATAGAAAAATTACTCTTTTTTTAATGAAAGAAAAGGGCAGACCGAGACAGTCAAGCCCAAAATACAAGAAGGAAAGAAAAAGGAGAAAGAGAAAGAAAGCAAAACAAAACAATAAACAATTAGGTGGGAGGAAATCAAACATCTCCAACCCGAGCCTCCCCACCACCCCACCACGAGCTAGTCTATCTGCCTCCAAGTTAGCTGATCTCCTAATATGATTGAAAACTATTTAAGAATCGTCTGTCCAATCTTCGATTTCATCAAACATGGATGCAAACCTCCAAGGCGGCACTAGCGCTCCTCTTAGCCACTTAATGGCACTCATTGAGTCACCTTCCACAATTGTCGAGTTCAAGGATTCTCTTGGGATGCACTTTATACCTCGATGAGCGGCTTTATAGAAAAATTACTCTAGTCCATAATTCTCCATTGTTGATAAAATATCTCCACATCATTTGGCCACTAATGCATCACTTTGGATTCTAACGTTCTCAATTCCAATCCACCTACACATTTAGGTTGCCACACCATTTCCCAATTAATTAAATGAACTTTACTAAAAATATTATCATTGTTACATAAGAAGTTCTGGAAAATCGTGTCAGTTTTATCCGCCACCGGAAGGATCTTATATACTGATAAAAAATATGCCGGGACATTATCAAAGAAAGCTTTGAGAGGGGTAGTCCGTCCAAAAAGTGACAAGTATTTACCTTCTTAGGATTCAAGGTGGGACTCTATTCACTCGACTAATGGATCCCAATCATGAGGACTAAGGATCTCTTCCTTCAGGGGAAGAGCAAGGTATTTGATTGGCAGTGAAGTCGAGCTAAAGCCAAGGAATGCAGCAATCTATTTGACCTCAATTGGTGCCGCACACCGTGGATTTATTCCTATTGATTCTTTGGCCAGTAGTTACAACAAAGGGAGAAATAAGGGCATTGATCCCTGTAGCTTGAATTGGCAAATCTTCCACAAAGACAATTGTGTCATCAACATATTGAAGGTGGGATATGTGAGGACCCGCAGGACTAGTAGGCAAACCCACCAATATAATCTGCTGCTTTTACTAGGGTGTGCCCAATATTTTCTGCAGCTAGCGTAAACAAGAATGGTAATAAGGGATCTTCTGGTCCAAGACCTCTAGTAATTCCACAATAACCCATTTGATCTGCATTGATAAGGATGGAGAAATGAACTTACAATATACACCGCTCAATCCATTTTCTCCGCTTGAGCCTGAAGCCCATTTTCCGTAATGTCGACATTAAAAGAGGTCACTCTAGTCTATCATATGCTTTCTCAAGATCCATCTTTAGGAGTATTCCGATTTACATCTCTTGGAAGAATCAATAACTTCATTGGCCACCACGATATCATCAAGAATTTGACGACCAAAAATGAAAGCACCACCCAATTGAGTCTTGAGGATAGAATTTTAGATATAATTCTACACACACTAAGATCCTTTATGTCCACCGCATTTCTAACTTTTAGAATTAGAGAGATAAAGCATTGAAAGCATTGGGGATGCGTGGAAGAAGTAAAATTCTTCCATTACAAACAATACATTCGGAGCAATAATCTCCCAAAACACTTGGAAGAAACACGTTGATAATACATCCAGTATGGGAGCCTTGTCTTTGCTTAAAATGAAATAAATTTCTACTAACCTTGTCCAGAGTGATATGATGTTCAAGGTCGCTAGCTACCTACTTGGCGATTTGAGGAAGATCACAAAAGATCCAGGTTTAATTTCCCACTTCGAATAGAACAACTTTGTAAAACAATTAACAATTATCCCTTCCATAATGGCTTTGGCTTCAAATTCCTAATATGAGATAAGGAGATAGCTAATCAATTTTTTCCTACCTCCAGATGAGGCAAAATGACGAAAAAATTCAGAATTTTGATCTCCCGCAGCTAACTGCAATGATCTAAATCTTTGCCTCTGAAAGACATTTCTAGATCTCGATGATTCTTACCCATTCACCTTTTAAGGACTCCATAGACTTATACTAAACCATCTACTTCTTTTCGACTCTATCTCAAGTTATCAACCCTTATGATGCCCATTCGAGCTGAAAAATTTTAAAGTGGATTTTATTCCATCTCGGAGCACTCCTCTCAAGGCCTCGAGCACTCCAGAGCAACCCTCCATTTTGAATGATTTCCACCAATTTATAACAAAAAATAATTAAAATCTCCATGGGATAGCCAAATTTATTCAAATATAAATAGAGTGGAAGTGCAGACATCGTCCATGAAAAGGAGTCAAAGGACAATAGAGCCGACTTGGACCAAGATCCACTGTTAATCTGACCATACTGAATTAAAGTTGGATTCCACATAAGCTATAAATCCACAGCAAGACCTCTTTAAAGTTGGATTCCACATAAGCCATAAATCCACAGAAAGACCTCTAAAGGGAATGATAGCTGCACCAGATCCTTTCAAAATAGATTGGATCCCATCAATTGAAGTTGATTCTAGTTTGTCCGTAAATATTACTACGTCTAAGTTGCCATAACGAATAATTCCCTGATTGTGGGCCTCCTATTCAGTCTCCTAAAACTCATCACATTCTACGAAGGGATCTTCATAGTTCATACGATAGCTTTTGATACTCTATGGCCTACGGATTTAGTCCCATAACTAATCTTAGAGGCCAGGTTGATTAATTCCATTAAGCTCTTCTGTCACATTTTTCGTGGCTAAAGATAATGTACTAGCACTTGAGTTGTCCATAGGAACAATCATACCTGGACTAGTGGCAGATTTAATAGCCTTCTGAGCCTCTACAAAACGGGATTGACAAGATGAGAGAGCATCCCCCAACAGGTCGTCTGAATCAAACTAAAAACACGCCAACTGGAGGAACACATTAGACATCGCCTTCTTTTTTGCAGCTTTAGACATAATATAATTAATAGAATTTCATAGCTGCATACCATGGGTTCAATGGTGACTGTGTTCCCATCGACCAGTCTAACCGGGCGATGGTTTCCCCATCGTGGGTCGGTTCTCCGGGTGATGATATCCCCATCGTTGGTCGGTTCACCGGGAGATGGTTTCCTATGGTGGGTCGGTTATCTTCTTTAATTTCTTCTTCTTATCTTCAGGCAACGGTTTCCACATCGACCTCTCTTCATGTGATGATGTTCATGCCGTCGACCTTCTTTCCAGACGATGGTGTCCCCATCATTGGTTGGCTCTTTTCAGGAAACGGTTTCCCCATCAACCTCTCTTCAGGCGACGATGTTCATGCCGTCGACCTTCTTTCCAGGCGATGGTGTCCCCATCATTGGTTGGCTCTCTTCAGGCGACGGTTTGCCCGTCGATCTCTCTTCAGGCGACGATGTTCATGCCGTCGACCTTCTTTTCAGACGATGGTGTCACCATCATTGGTTGGCTCTTTTCAGGCGGCGGTTTCCCCGTTGACCTCTTTTCAAGAGACGATGTTCATGCTGTAGACCTTGTTTCTAGACGATTGTTTCCCCATCGTTGGTTGGTTATCTTTTCGTTTTCTTCTTCTCTTTAGGCGGCGGTTTCCCCATCGACCTTCCCTCCGATGGTTTCCCCACCAGTGGTTATCTTCACTTGGCGTTGTGATACTCGGCTGACGTCTCTACCAGCCAGTGTTCCTCCTTCGGCGTGCTTATTTTGTTCGAGGCTGCTTGTTGTTTCTCTGTTACGGCGCTTCTGTTTGATCATTGATCTCGATATTAGCAGTGCTCTAATTAAGAGAGAGAGAGAGAGAGACCCCGTTCTGATAGCTCTCTTTGTCATGCTGATTCAGGGGTCGTTGCTCCTTTTTTATGGTTGTCGATCTCGCTGTTGTACTCTTGTTGTCGTTGCTATCTTGTTGTTATGCTTTTCATTATGTATTCACTACACCAGCTTTATGAGAGTTTTGTACCAAGCTAGATTTGTGTGTGAGCTTATGGTACTTTTTGTTGTATGGTTCTTTTTAGTTGTTTGTTGTAGTTTCTTTGTAACAAGCTAGAGTTCCATGGTATATACACTCCAGCTTGAGGGGGAGTATTGAAGAGTGTAAAGGCAGTTAGGTCATTACATGTATAAGTGAGGGGTATTGTAGTCTTTGTACTCAAGGTTGCCCTACTTTGGGCTTATATATACATCATTTACATGTGAGAGCTCCATAGTGGAGACTCTCACCATCTTCACCCTCACTCTTCTTCTCCTCTCATCCTTATCTTCTAACAAAAAGAACATCAGTTTGTTCGAGCTCATTAGGTTTCTCCATTAACGGTAGAGACGGTTTGGTTTTCCATGGGTTTAGATAATAGCTGTCAGAAACGCCTTTGAAGGTGGAAAACATGTTTCCCCAAAAATGTGTTTCGGAAATGAAAATAAAATGCAAGATAACTGGAAAAACATTTTTAGAAGTCATGGGAAACATGTCGAAAACATAGAAGAAACTTCTTCGAAAAGAGGGTGAAAAGCATGAGACACGTATAGGAGGCAGGTGGAAAACATATGTGAAAAAACACATAGGGTGCATTTGCTTGACCTGAAAATCAACTTTTGCAAAGAAAGTAGAACGAAAA
Organism: Tasmannia lanceolata; assembly: GCF_043159265.1. Lineage (NCBI taxonomy): Eukaryota > Viridiplantae > Streptophyta > Magnoliopsida > Canellales > Winteraceae > Tasmannia > Tasmannia lanceolata. The sequence goes on along the minus strand of NW_027518706.1, from coordinate 10,452,806 downwards.
CTGAATTTTTTCCCATCAAACACCGTTGAATGTTTGTTTGGTTGATAGGGAGATTAAAATCTCTACTTCTGGAACAATCATTGCCAACGCCCTGTCTGCCGAGGTAGCACCAAAATGAAAGCTCGCATTTCTTGCCTAAATCAAGTAGAAAATGAATCCCAGGAAAAACATCTCCCTCCCTCCCTCTCCATATCCGCCCCTCTTTCCGTCGACTTGTGTGGAAGCCATGAAAATTGGACAAAGATTAAAAGGAGACGAGGATATATGGAAGGTGATAAAATGAACCAAAAGGCCAACTTTTCTCTGTGATTAAACCAGTTCGACGGATCGGCAACGATTAGTTCAGCTTAATGCCGTTGAGAACACCTTGATCTGATGATCCTAAGCCTTTGATCCATGTATTCCAAAAAAATGAACCAGCAATCATTGATATTTTCTATCATTTTCTACAGCATCGTATGAAAGTTTCGCATGGGACGAAGACCACTTTGGTCATCCCAAGATGCTCTAATTTTAATGGTCTTTAATGCATATAAATGGCCCCGTGTGGGAATGTAGATCACTTCGTCATCCGCTTCGATCATGGTTACTACGTATTGCGTTATGGAGAAGAGGAAGACAACATTGACTAGAAAATAAAACATGCTTCAAAAGCGTCCTATAAATAATGATAATGACACCCGTTTCAATACTTCATTTTGATAATAGCCTACGAGGACAGTAAATCGAAAAGGGTTTGAAAAGAATTCTTGTCTATTCTGACCAAAAGGGTCTTCAGTAGTAATAATTAAGTCACTAAAACAACCCAATTCTCACAAATAAATTTTGATTTTTTTTTAATGGTATAAATTTTGAGTTCTATTGAAATGAAAACAGAGGATCTATTTGAGTGACCAACCAAATTGCATTTTTGCTGCAATTTTAGTGTAAACATGCAATATAAAACAACTTCAGATTAAAAATTTACACATAAACTGCACCCAATGCAATCAGTTTGCACACCCAAAAAGGCTACAAATTCCAGAATCAAATATGATTTTCATATACTCAATTTGATGTCTATTCCAATCAAAAGGGTCTTCACTATTAATCATTAACATACTAAAAAAACCCAAATCTCCAAAATAAATTTTGAGTTCAACTGGAATGAAAATCATGGCAATAATCTAGTAATCATGTAATAATGGATAAAAACAAAAAAAGTTTGAAAATAATTCTAGGAGAAACTTTTATTTACCTTCATGGAGATCTTTTGGGGAAACCCAGTTCTCATCATTGCCTTCTGTAAATTAGAATTGAAAAAAAAAAAAAAAAAGCAAAATTTTTAGAAAAGAATTTTGGTATAAAAGAAGTGTAGAAGAGTAGCATGGAGCATATGTTGAAAAGTTACCACTAGAGTAAAGGCTATAGAAGAAGAATAAGACTTTCCACCATGGCTTTTAAGGCCTTGTAAAGGCAAAGTAGATGATCTGAAATCAAAGAAAAGTACCCATTAGAAAAAGGTGATATTACTTTAACAGAGAGAGAGAGAGAGATGAAATACCTGGGAAGATTTTGAAGGCAGTTCATTTGAAGAATCTGAGGTGCAGAGGAAAGAAGAATTAGCAGAGACGCTAGTGATAGAAGTGGGCGTGAGACTTTGATTTTTATAGTCCTTTTTCCTAGATTGAGATGGAATTGAAATAAATCTGAGTTTTCATATGGTTGAAGGCCAGTAGGCTATTTTATTCTAAAATTACTGTACGGCCGACACCATAGGATGATCCAGACCGTCCATTTGATGTGCCACAATGTGAATAGGTTGTGGGGAAAAAATTATTTCCATAGGATGATCCTAGCCCTTCGATCTGTAGATACACCCATATAGTCGTCTAATATTTTTTCTGAAATTAATGTACGGCCCACCCCCATAGAACGATCCAATCCATCCATTTGATGGCCAAAAAATGTTTTCCATTGGATGATCCCAACCGTCCGATCTATAGAGTTTCCACTGGATGATCCCAATTGTTTTATATTGTTGAAAACTCTATAGATCGGACAGTTGGGATCATCCGACGGAAATGATTTTTGGGGCACAACGATTTACGTCGTGGTCCATCAAATGGACGGTTTGGATCATCCTATGGTCTGATCCGTACAATACTTTTGAAAAATATTGGACTATACGAACTCCCACCATATAAAAACTCCTTTTTTTTTGAGAAAAATACAGATGCGTATTTTTGGAAAAAATACCATATCAAAACTTCTCTTTTTTAAAAAAATTGAGGTGGAATTGAAATAAATCCATAGTATTTTCTGAGTTTTTATATGGTGTAAGACTGTATAGTCTAGTATTTTTCTAAAAATATTGTACGGTCTACACCATAGGATGATCCAAACCGTCCATTAGATGGGCAATCCATGAAAACTTGATAATATTGCTATTATTGTTCTTCGTCATTAGAACCATGACCTTATTAATGATGTTGGGCAAGAAATCATTGAGTTTTATCTACAAGAATACTCTACTTTGATTAAAAGTCATATCATTGACTCCCTCACATAAAGTTATACACCTTACTTTTATATATGTAGGCCATGTGTTGGCTACATAGGATAAATATTCCATGGAATATTTGTGGGGTCAGCTGTGAGAGATGGGGAGACATGAGAGGGTGGGAGGGGAGCATGAAAGGATCTAAAAACCAGGAAAACTAAAAAGCATGCAATTCTAAATAGGTATTTTATTTTCACTATCTCTACTCCACCCACTCCTTCTTTCCCAGCCCCTCATATAGATGGGGCCATGAATATTCCATGGAATAATTTTTCATGGCTGAGAAATATGCCCATAGACTCTCCCCATGCCATGGGGAAAGTACAGAGACTTTTTTCTCTAGACTCATTGTAGATAAATCCGCATTTCTAAACCTTAATTAATATCAGCTTCCCTATCTTCTTTTCAAAGATTTTGTAGAGATTGTACCGAATCCCACATGAATATCCTTTTTTGCTCAAAGTAAGATTTAGGCTATATGATACAAAATCTCATATATGACCCGGAAAGAGAGATGATTTTTAGGAACTTATTTAAAAGTAGGGAAAAGTGTGCGTACTCGGTCGAGTAGATAAGCTTATCTACTCGGTCGGGTTAAAAATAGTGGGGGCCCACATTTTTGGGGTGATCCAAACCATTCATTTGAAAGGCCCTTACCTAGATAGGGTGTCCACAAAAAATCAGCCCCATAGGATCATCCTAACCCATCCAACAGTGGAGGGAAAAATGGGCAGATTTGTGGACAAGCTGTGTTTGTCCATTTTTCCCCATTTTCCCCTCCACTGTTGCATGGGTTAGGACGATCCTATGGGGCTGATTTTTTGTGGACACCCTATCTAGGTAAGGGCCTTTCAAATGAATGGTTTGGATCACCCCAAAAATGTGGGCCTCCACTGTTTTAAACCCGACCGAGTAGATAAGCTTATCTACTCGACCGAGTACGCACACCTTTCCCTTAAAAGTAAAGAGATTTTTGCCAATTAGTAAGTTTGGTTTTCGGAATAAATTAGTGAGTTTTGTGCAAGTCGGTTTTTGAGGAATTCTAGTCGAACATGGTCTCTGAGTTAATTTGCAAGGGAATTGGTTCCTCCAAATCTCTCTAAATTTGCAAAAAACAGTAAAAAAAACCCCTTCTTCCCTCCTTTACACAACATTGTCTTTGAGGTTTCTTTGAGTTAATTTGTAAGGAATATGGACTCTTCCTTGATTTGTCTATCTCTATCTTGTTTTAGTATCTTACTAATGTAGGGTGGTTTCTTATTTTCCTTTTGATTTCTTAGTCCTCCTTGCATTAGGAAACATGGTAAGAGTTATGTTAAGTTGGGAAGCCTGATTCTAGTTAGATTAGAGGTGGAGTTTAAATAGAAAGAGGAAACGTGGGAGAATATGGGTTTTATTCTATAAATATGGGTCGTGTATCAAACAAAAAAAACATAACAGCTTGTGCTTCCTCTGCCTAGACGTTCTTCACTCTCCATCTGAGAAACCACCTTCTTGTTCCCTTTTTCTTGTCCTTCACATCTTCACATCACCTTTTATTCTTCTTCTTCTTCTTCTTCTTCTTCTAGTCTCTCCCTCATCTTCCAACCATGGTGTGGTGGTACAAAGTAGCCAAGGCTAGTGAGTACCTAGTCATCACTGGTTTCAATATTAAGGATATCAAGCTAGCCAAGAAAGCATGGATCCTTCCCGGCCAAGCGTATACTGTCATCGACATCTCCCCAGAAAATTATACCTTCGAAGTACAAGCCATGAGTGCGGAGAAGCTCCCTTTCCTCCTCCCCGCCGTCTTCACCATTGGCCCGCGGGTCGAGGACCATGAAAGCCTTCTCAAATACGCGAAGCTCATGTCCTCCCATAACAAGCTCTCCAAGCATGTCGCCGAGCTCGTTCAAGGCGTAATTGAAGGCGAGACCCGTGTCCTCGCCGCGTCCATGACCATGGAACAAATTTTCAAAGGTAACGTTAGCTCTCACATATTCTAACATGCCCTCTCAAACAGATGTAGATTAAAAAATTGATATAAGTTTGATTACAATAAAATTATCAAATCTTCTTACCTAATGCATGCTGATGAAGATCTCACATATTCTAACAGGTACCAAAGAATTCAAACAAGAAGTTTTTGAGAAAGTCCAGCTCGAATTGAACCAATTTGGGTTGTTGATTTATAACGCGAATGTTAAGCAACTTGTGGATGTTCAAGGCCATGAGTACTTTTCGTACTTGGGGCAAAAGACCCAGATGGAAGCTGCGAACCAGGCCAAGGTGGATGTGGCCGAGGCTAGGATGAAAGGGGAGATTGGGTCTAAGCTAAGGGAGGGGCAGACCACGCAGAATGCGGCGAAGATTGATGCGGAGACAAAGATTTTCTCTACGAATAGGCAAGGGGAAGGGAAGAAAGAGGAGATTAAGGTGACATCTGAGGTAGAGATTTTTGAGAACCAAAGGGGGGCTGATGTGGCAAAGGCGAATGCTGAGTTGGCGACGAAGAAGGCTTTGTGGGCCCAACAGGCACAGATGGCGGAGGTTGAGGCCGTGAAGGCGGTGGCGATTAGAGAGGCTGAGTTGCAGAGGGAGGTGGAGAGTAGGAATGCTTTAACTCGGACAGAGAAGCTCAAGGCTGAGTTTCTTAGTCAGGCTAGCGTTGAGTACGAGACCAAGGTAAGTATGATTTTGTTAATTTATCATTCGATTTTGTTACTTCCCAACCCACCTAGGCCTTTTTTTAAGAATAAAATTTGTAGCTCTGTTTGGATTGCAAGTAAAAAAAATTTCCTTTACAAACTTTCCTGCAATCCAAACAGGGCCTGGCCAGGGAAATTATGTTTCCACCCCTTTCTAGTCAACCACGCCTGTTACCTTGTCTCTTCAGTTCTCTATGGATATTTTTTATTCTATTTATATTGGTACTACCATGTTGTGATAATTGCACAAACTCAGCTTGTATTTTGTTATTTAATCAGCGATCAAAAGCTCTTATAGTTCCCAATATGCTCGTAAAAGCTAATTAAAAATGAAAAGACAAGTTGAGATTGTACAATTATTGAAACATAAATTGCAGTGCAAATATCACTAGCCTTTTTATTTGCTATGTAAAAAGTAAACTGTAAGTATAGTATAGATGTATAAGTATAGTAATGGCCTCCAAACAGACCTCAATGTTCTATTTGCAAATAGAGTGCTAAACGGAAGGGTGCCCTTGCAGCTGGGTTTTTGGAAGGGCCTTGTAAAAATTATTAGCTTTACAAAACTTTATTTGCACATAGCGCCCTTCTTACCTTGTATACAAATACCCCCTTCATCTTTGAATTTTGTTTATAAAAAAACAGGTGCAAGAGGCAAATTGGAAGCTCTACAAGAAGCAAAAGGCTGCAGAGGCAGAGCTCTATCAGAGGGAGAAGGAGGCCGAAGCCCGCCGAGTGGCAGCAGAGGCAGTCCTCTTCGCTCGTCAGCAAACGGCTTTAGGGGAGCTCTATGCAAAGCAAAAGGAGGCAGAGGGAGTATTGGCACTCGCGCAGGCACAGGGTGTCTATGTTAACACATTGCTCAAGGCCTTAGATGGAAATTATGCGAACTTGAGGGATTACTTGATGATCAATGGGGGATTGTTTCAAGAGATGGCTAAGATCAATGCTGGGGCCATACAAGGATTACAACCAAAGATTAGTGTTTGGACTAATGGCAATGGCGGTGAGGTTGCAGGTGGTGGTATGAATGAAGTGGCGGGCGTGTATAAGATGTTACCGCCATTATTTAAGACCGTGCACGAGCAGACGGGAATGCTGCCGCCGGCATGGATGGGCAGGCTAGAAGATTCATCAAAATGATTAATGATTCATCAGCTATTTATTTATTTATTTTCATTTTTTTATTGATTTCGTGGGAGTTAAATGTTTAGTCAGATAGTTTCTTTCTTATCTTGATATAGAAGAACAAAAGAGTAGAAATTTAGTCTGCATCTTTTCTACATTTTTTGTAGCATGTTCCCTAGATTTTGATTCTACTTGGTTGCTATTTTAGTTGGGTTTTTAAGAGTTTCTGTATTTAGTTGGCTGGATGTATACCGGTGGAATTACGAATGCACTGAGTGGAAGTTATTTTAGAAAGAAAAAAAAAAAAAACAGCTAGAAATTAAAAGTTGTTGACAGATTCTTGGAAGCCATAAACACTCAATAAGAGAATCAAAAATAGTTTTTTAGGGAATGTAATAGCCAGTGAGTGGATAAGAATAAAATGAGGCTGACAACTCCACCTCTAATCTAACTAGACTTAGGCTTCCCAACTTAACATAACTCTTACCATGTTTCCTAATACAAGGAGGACTAAGAAACCAAAAGGAAAATAAGAAACCGCCCTACATTAGTAAGATACTAAAACAAGATAGAGACAGACAAATCAAGGAAGAGTCTCTATTCCTTACAACTATAGAGAATATTGAAAAGGAAATAATGAAACCTCAAAGACAATGTCGTGTAAAGAAGGGAAGAAACAAAAAAATCTCTCTCTAGAAATTCTTCAAAATCCCTGCTTTTCTTCACTAGAGACTTTCATTTCATCACAAAAGATTTAGCACTTGAATGGCCCAAAATCATGCCAAATGATTTCATATGATAATGCATTATTTTAAAATAATTTTTTGTCATGCTTGAAACCTTTTACCAACATTTGAAAGTATTATTACAATACTTGTGCAAATGATATTCCTTTCTAGGAGAATGGTGAAGCAACCCATTTTGGTACTATGTTGTAACTCATTATATTCTCTTTGTAGGAGATTGAAAACACATTAACAACTTTGTCTAAAATGTATGCCTACAGATATTTGCACTACAGTGTTTTTATAATTGCACTAACTCATCTTACTGTTCCCAAAAAGCTCTCAGAAGCCAATTACAAAAGAAAAGACAAGCTGAGTTTGTGATATTAAAACAAGGAGGACAGCGCCAATTTTAATTGTGTAAAATAATATGAAAAATCACTAACTCAGCTTGCCTTTTCTTCTTAATGGAGCCATACCAGAGACATAGGAAGTAGGATAAGTGGGTCTGATCAATGGTTATATAAAAGTACTTGTATTGAATTTTATTAACATGAAATTGTTTTAAACCCATTTGTTTCACACGTTTTTTCTTTTGTTCTTGTTTCTTTGGCCTTTTTTCTCTATCCAGAGACATTTTATACCAGTCATGATATAGGCTTGGCAATTTTTGTGGTAATAGTAACAACAATATCAATTTCTATTAAACGAACATTCATATCCACACTGGATTGTTTAAATAATGGAACTCCTCCCTTTACTTCAAACGTTCCTAATTAACTTTTAGAACCTGTTCCATGCTCTCAACAGCCAATCAATTTTTGTGCCATCTTGAAAGGAGTGCAAATATCATTTTCCTGTGAAAATTTTATAGCCTCTTCTTCTGGTACCACCTTAGCATTAAAACAACAACGTCTCTTATAAAAATAAATGCCATCATGAAGAATTAAAATAAAGATCGAGAAACACATATTGTCATTGAAAAATTGCCCACAAAACTCCTCTCTGCAAGGGGATGATAAAAGAACTCAATTGGGTTCAGTTCAGAACAACAACAAAATTACAATTGGCTTTCGTGGTCATCCATCATAAAAGGATCAATCTCCAATCTGAATGTGAATGAATATAAACAGAAAAGAATACCTCCAACTGATGATTAAAGAAGAAAAAAACAGAGCATTCTAATCATCAATCTTAAAAGGGTCAATCTCCAATCGGAGTTTGAATGAATATTAACAGAAAAGAATCCCTCCAACTGATGATTAATGTAAAAAAAAAAGAACATTCTCACTTTTGAGGCCATTCTCTCGACACCTTGTAGCCTTTCTTTCTGGTGGTAGAGCTCTCTCTTTCTCCCTATGTCTTCCATATTCATTCAACAAAATCAGGAACCAAAAAAATATGCACTCCAAAGGCCTTATTCTCGTCCTTAGCAGTGCTGTAAGAATCAATTACTTCTCGAAATCACGAGCTTTTTTTTTATTTCAACAAGTTGACCAGTCAGTATTGTTTTAGGAGATTTGAGCACAATGGTAAGATTGAGATTCCTTTAATGGGGAACTTTGTCTCTCTATCATCGTCCCAGTGTTTTCTGCTGGTACCCTTTTCTGTGCCTTTCCGATAGCTTCTGTTTACTTTTCCTCTTCTTGTCCATCTTTTGTCTGTATCTTTCCTCTCTCTCCCTCTCATAAATCCCTTGCCAATGCACCTCGCCAGTTAATGGCCATAGCCATCTGTCATTTGGATGGTCCTGATCATCAGCTTCTTCAGCTAGATCCTCATCCATACTCTTCAATAGTGTGAAGTTGAAATATTTCACCCACATTAGCCCGTTTCGTTGCTCGATAGGGTGCTGTTCTTCCAGCGATCCAGAGTTTGGGTTGATATAGACCATTTTTCGGGCACTGTGGTAAGCCCAAACATTGACCAAGAGGTCCAATATCCGGCAGTAGCAGTGTTTTTTCTGTGTTTTTAAATAACAAAATAACCATGAATATCACAATCTTCCTAATCTGGAATTGACAAAGCTTCGGTCACGCTAAGTCACAAATATTGTTCTCCGGAATATCTCGGCAAGGGAAGATCTCAGGATATAATATATTTTATTTTATTTTTTCAGGTTTATATCGGAAAAAAACAATGAAAATAAAATTATTTAAAAATATATAAATTAAGAAAAATATAAAATAAAAATATCGTTAAAATACCATCCAAATGGAATTGACCTTGGATAGGATAGAATGGAAGAAAATGATCCACGTAGAAGAACCCAACTAGAAACAGGATTACACCCGAGTAGATTTCTTTTACCTTCTTCGTGAATTTTTTCTAAAGGATTTATTTAGCCGACCCCAACTAGTTTGGGACAAAGGCTGAGTTGAGTTGAGTTGAGTTGAGTTGAGTTTAAAATACCATCCAAATATCGTGATATTATGCAACATTATTGCGGTAAATGAAAATATCAGGATTTTTTCATTTTATCAAAATACCGTGATAAAATCGCTTTTATTTTGAAAATATCGGAGATATTTGTGACAGAGGGGCCAGGTAGCATACCTCCAGTTTTGATGATCCTAGAAAACATGCATTGCCGTTACTCCAATTGTGAACCACATTATCAAGTGAATCAACAAACATTCTGCAATTCAGTAAAAAAAACTGTCAATCATATGTAGCTCTTTTTTTTTTTTTGGTAAGATGTAGCTCTAAACAAGAAAGCAAAGTTGAAGAAATTTCAAATATACCTCGAAAACATCATAAATTCAAGAAAGGATGGGGTTGGCATTGCCACAAGAAAGCAAAGTTGAAGAAATTTCAAATATACCTCGAAAACATCATAAATTCAAGAAAGGATGGGGTTGGCATTGCCCAACAGTGCAATGAAGACCAGTGGTCTCCATCATCCGGCATTGGGGGGAGAGTTGCCATGTCCAATGGTAAACCATACATTTGCCGGAAGGTGTTCTCAAAGACAGCTCTGCAAGAAATTGGAAAAGGAATGAAGCCACAAGAAGTCATTTGTTTACAGAACAAAATGAACAAAAAAAACTGAGGTCGGTCCTCTTGGAGAGGATGTACTCAATTCCTCAGATGATGAGAGATGGGACCATCAGACATTATATGGAGAACACCCTTAGTTTTTTCATGGATCCCATCTATCACACCAACCCAGAGTCCTGAAGATCCCCCGATTGTCCAGGAGAGTACTAAAGAAGCATACCAAAAGTGATAAAATATTTTATATATATATATATATATATATATATATATATATATATATATATATATATATATATATATATATATATGTGAGAATAGAGTTCCTAAGGTGTCACCTCATATAGCTTATATGAGGTGGCGCTTAAAAACATAAGGGACCCACTTTGTTTGGATGATCCAAAGCATTCATTTGATATGCCCTCACATAGATAGGGTGTGCCCAAAAAATCAACTTCATAGGATCATCCTAACCCTTCCATTTGTGGAGGTTGAAATGGATGGGTATAAACCTCCATAAAACTGCCCATTTTTAACCTCCATAAATGAAAGGGTTAGGATGATCCTATGGACCTGATTTTTTGTAGGCACCATATGCATCTAAGGGCCTTTCAAATGAGTGGTTTGGATCACCCCAAAAATGTGGGCCCTTTATGTTTTGTGAGCGCCACCTCATATAAGCTATATGAGGTGACACCTTAGGAACTCTATTTTCTCTCTCTCTCTCTCTCTCTCTCTCTCTCTCTCTCTCTCTCTCTCTCTCTCTCTCTATATATATATATATATATATATATATATATATATATATATATATATGAGAGAACATTTCCTACACACTTGTGTAGGTAAGTTACCTACTCACTAGCTTAAAATACAGTGGGGGCCCACATTGTTTGGGTGATCCAAACAATTCATTTGAATGGTCCTCACATAGATAGGGTGTCCACAAAAAATCAGATCCATAGGATCATCCTAACCATTCAAACTATGGAGGCAAAAAATGGACTAATTTGTGAAGGTTTATACACGTCCATTTTACCTCCACAAATCGTAGGGTTGGGATGATCCTATGGATCTGATTTTTTGTGGACACCCTATCTATGTGAGGACCATTCAAATGAATTGTTTGGATCACCCAAACAATGTGGGCCCCCACTGTATTTTAAGCTAGTGCGTAGGTAACTTACCTACACAAGTGTGTAGGAAATGTTCTCTCTCTCTCTCTCTCTCTCTCTCTCTCTCTCTCTCTCTCTCTCTCTATATATATATATATATATATATATATATATATATATATATATATATATATATATCTATATATATATATATATATATATATATAAAGATAAAATGGAAAAATATTTGCATCCACAGGAACCAATGAAAATGTAATTGTTGTAGTTATACATTGGCAAAAAGAGCATGTGCAATGCATATGTAGGAAGGAAAAGAAAAGGCAACAATGAAAGCATAGAGCCACAATTAGATCAACATAAATGAAGATAATTTCACTACTAAGAAAAAAAAATCCGTTTGTATAATTTCACAACTAAGAAAAAGAAACATAAATCCGTTCGTATAATCTACAGCTAGTGGAGCATCCCCACACCACTGGAATAACCAGAAGAAAGTGCTTGTCCTGCTCACAGTTAACAAAGACATATAGTGGAGCCACGAGTGGGATTTTGCTCGTGAGATTGGATGTAGGCATGGGGATAGGCCGAACCACTATGAACCGGGTGCACAATCTCTATTCTCCTTCTCTTTGCTTTATTTCTTTTTCTCTTACAGTTAGCTTGAGATTCCATTGTTATTAGATCTATGCATCTAATTGTGTTAATTTTTGTTTACAAAAATCAAAGGTGTAGAAATGAGGAATTGAAAAGCCTTAGGGAAATCATGGGTCGTCTGCTAATGGAATAGCGGACAGGCTTGCCAAAGATGGTGTGGGGAAGTTGGGTTTGGAGATGTTCAATTTCCTTCCCCCTTGACCGTGTTTCCCCTCATTTCCTTTTATCTTTCTTTTCTGTATTTTATTTGTTTTATGTGTAATCTTGGGTGGACCATCTCAGTCTTCCCCTTTTATTGAATGAAATTGCTACCATTCAGAGAGAGAGAGAGAGAGAGAGAAGCCTTAGGGAAATTTAAAGAAAAACACTAATTCACCCCCCCACACCACCCCCCGGTTGCCTACCTAGGAATCACTTATCGTCAATAGGTTATCCCCAACATACAATATCAGAAAATTTGGGAAAATGAACATCAAAAATCTCCAAACATAAACACTATCCCTCTTTTTCTTTTATTTCCTAATCTGAAGTGTGGGCCTTTGGGCTGATGTCACGATGTGCTCTTCGATGTACCTGTTTTCAAACTTGCTTTTCCTTCACCATTTTTATTTGGAGTTTCTAGATGTTTTGGCCCGCATTACTGGTGAATTTAACTAAGAGTCTCTTCATGGAGATCTCCAAGAAGAGGTTTATACGGCCCTTCAAGGTTGAGCCTAAAGCGAGTAAGAGACCAATTTTAAGAGAGTGGATTTATGGCCTCATGCAGTCTCCTCATCGGCAGGTATAGCTACACAGTATCACATATTGAATTCTAGAAGTTAAACGTAGTCTAACCCATTAGCATATATGACTCAGAAGTTAGAATAAATTGCCTACTCCAGCGGCATTTGAATATGCAAATAAAATCACACAGAAGGGACTCATGGTTCAAACTGATCTTCTGTAAATATACCTGCAATGTCCACCATTTAAAATGTCACACATGGACCAAAAGTTAAGATTTGCATGTGCTCCTGTAAGTCTAGTGTCAATGTCTAGCCGCACCCAATAGTAGATTACATCTCCTTTCGTTTCTCCATGTATAGTTTCTTCCAATATATTTTCAGCTTGAATGGATAATGAAACCTGTTCATAAAAAAATGCCACATTGAATCACAAGATAGCTTGCAGAAGCATTAAAAAAAGAGCCACATTGAATCACAAGTAGCTTGCAGAAGCATTAAAAAAAGAGCACAATCGACTTTTTGTGGAAACTACTTTCTCGCACTAAAACCACAAAAAAAGGTACCATTGCTTGACTTTAAAACCACAGACTTGGGACGGGTAAAGATAACAATGCAAAACAGTTATCAGCTACATAAGCAAATGTACAGCAAATTTAGGCAATGGAAAAGTATACATGATGGAAAGTTGTGGGGACAAATTTTGAATTCATTTGCAAAATTTTGGTCTAGAGAAATCCTTTTTTTATGACATAGGGTATACCACCCCACTTTTTAGGGCAGGACTATTCCCTACTGCGTGAAATCACCCGTAAACCACGCGCATCGGGTAAGCCCGGGGGGATTCGAACTCGCGTCAATGGGGAGCATACCCATGACTTTAAGCCAAAGGGCCACACCCGCACGGGTTGTCTAGAGAAATCCTCATGGAGAAAGTAGATTTTTCATATTTCTTAACAGAGCAGATGCTTATATTCCTTTATTTAGTTTGTTTCATGTCATGCCTCTATTTCATGAATTACTTGTTCAAAAAAATAGTTCCTTTAGGTTTATGGACCAAATCCAAATAAAGGCATTTTTAGTTCCTGTTAGAGTGGGCGTATTACACATGAGGGTATGTTGGTCTTTATATGAAAGCCTACTTACGCATATACAAATAAAAAAGTATTTTTCGTGTGGGAGAGTTATGACGCTCTATCTCTCGCGCATTCCCATCTCCACTTGTCTCTTCTCCACTCTCTCTCTATTCCTTATGAAGAAATTAACATGGTATCAGAGCTAAAGATAGGAGTGGTTGTATCTCTTCCTCCTTGCAGGCATATTTTTTTTCGTCCATCATTCATCAGATCAGGCCCTGACCCATTTTTTTTCCCATTCTATTATTTTCTCCTTTTCTTCATCAGATCTAGCCCTAGCCTCTTTCCTAATCCTATAACCCCCCCCCCCTCTCCCCCCAAAAAAAAAAAAAAAAAACTACACTAAACCTAGCCCTAACTCTATCTCGGATGTAGTTTCTTATGCTCGCACGTCACCTACTTTAGTTCATCCTAGTTGGCGAGCAGCAATGGATGTTGACATGGGTGCTTTAAATAATAATAATATCGGGCAGTTGGTTTCTCTTAGTCATGGGACTCAAACAGTGGGATGTGAGTGGGTGTTTACAGTGAAATACTTATGTGATGGAACCGTGGAAAGATTGAAGGCAAGACTAGTAGCAAAAGGATACACACAAAAATATGGCATTGATTACACGGATATGTTCTCTCCTGTAGCCAAGATTCTGTCAGTTAGAGTTCTGATCTCGCTTGCAATTAATATGCCATGGCCACTTTATCAATTAGATGTCAAAAATGCATTCGTGCATGGTGATCTGCAGGAGGAGGTTTATATGGAGCAACCTCCTGGGTATGTTGCTCAGGGGGGATGAAGTATGACGTCTGTAAGTTGAAGAAAGCTTTGTATGGTCTTAAGCATCTCCACGTGTCTGGTTTGGGAGATTCGAAGCAGTTGTAAGATTTGGCATGACTCAGTGTTCCGTTGACCATTCCGTATTCAGCTCTCAGTCTAAGGATGGACGACTCTTTCTTGTTGTCTACATTGATGACATCATTGTTATCGGGAGTGATAGTGCAGGTATACAGAGGTTCAAGGATTTCCTTCAGAGAGAGTTCAGCACTAAAGACCTTGGTTGCCTCAGATATGTTTTAGGGATAGAGGTAGCCTGCTCACGTGAAGGGATATCTCTGTCACAAAGGAAATATGCACTTGATATACTGGAGGAGACAGGTCTGCTAGGTGTAAAGCCCGTCGGGACGCCTATGGATCCCAACATTAAGCTATCCTGGTCAGGGGGAGCCTCTAGAGTAGATACAGACGCTAGTTAGGAAGCTGATCTATCTCACCGTCACAAGCCCAGACATATCCTATGTCGTTGGTGTAGCTAGTCGATTCATGAGTGCACCACGGACATCACACTTGTCAGCAGTCACACAGATCGTGAGATACCTGAAGAAGGCTCCTGGTAAAGGATTCATCTTCAGGAAACACAGGCATATGAGGATCAAGGGATATTCAGATGCAGACTGGGCAGGATCTCCTGCAGATAGGAGATCGACTACAGACTATTGTACCTTTGTTGGAGGAAATTTGGTGTCATGGAAGAGCAAGAAACAAGATGTGGTATCCAGATCTAATGCAGACGCAGAGTATCGGGCCATGGCCTATACAGGGTGTGAGTTGATCTGGTTGAGATTGTTTATGTCAGAAATTGAGCTTCCCTACTCATCTCCTGCACCTCTTCACTGTGATAACAAGCCAGCAATTCATATAGCGCAAAATCCAGTTTTCCATGAAAGAACTAAGTACATAGAGGTGGACTGCCACTTTATTCGTCAAAGGATTCAAAAAGGGGAGATTTGCATGGTGTTCACTAGATCAAATGATCAAGTAGCTGATATGTTTACCAAACCCATAAGCAAAGTGAGGTTGAGTGATTTATTGTAACAAGCTGGGCATGTATGATATATACACTCCAGCTTGAGGGAGAGTGTTAGAGTGGGCGTATTACACATGAGGGTATATTGGTCTTTATATGGAAACCTACTTACGCATATACAAATTAAAAAAGTATTTTTCGTGTGGGAGAGTTAGGACTCTCTATCTCTCTCACGCATTCCCATCTCCACTTGTCTCTTCTTCTCCACTCTCTCTCTCTCTCTCATGTAGAAATTGACAGTTCCCAGATGATTTCTTGATATTAGACTCTGAGCTTTCTTGCTGCCCTTAATACCTTTACACTGGCAGTAGCAAACGAGTATCCATATTCATGTTGTAGAGAATTCAAATTTATTACAATTTTAAAGCCAACATGAGAGGAAATCATTGGAGAAATAGGAAAGGAATCCCTTTCGAATAAGCGGAAAAAAATTATGTTAGATAGATAATGACCAGTAGGACAAACAAAAGACATTAATGAAATAGCAAAACCAAAAAAAGGACCTAAGCTTCAATGTTTTTTACAAGAACTATATTTTACAGTCATTCATGTTCAATAAACTTCAATATTTTTTCTCACAAAAACTAGTACAACCTTAATTAGTTTGCCAGCAACAAGATGGTTAAAGAATTCTCAAACATTTGGAAAGTTCCATACAGATTATAGATTTCCCATGGAAAGGTCATTAGATGACAACTATTAGCCACCTTTTTTGGACCTCCAGTAATTGCTAGGACTTTCAAGGATGAAAATTTCCTAAGGTAGCCTATGTAACATTGTTGATTCTCATTGGTGAAAGATTAATTTTCCTTAAAATTTCCAAACTCCGAGAATCCCCTTTAGAAACCTAAACCCCAAAAAGTTGGCCCTAAAAATACCTGAGTACTTGTGTTGACCGAATATACTGTGTCTGAGACAATACAATACATTTATTAGCACATGATGCTGTATCCTTACTTCTGTTTGTTATTTTAATGATCATGGTTCAAAAATATATGGCACTTTTGTTGAATTAACTATCACTATCATGCTTGAAGGATGTTTGTACTTGCAATTTGTAACATTGAGTATGTGAATTGTTTAGAGGGTATAATCAATAAATTAATCAGGAGTTGTTATAGAATGTATCCACATATTTTCGAGGAGAAACATGAGTGGGCAAAAGTACAAGTGAGGGCCACTTATTTAATGATCCAAACCATTTATCTACTAGCCCGTGATACTGATGGGGCTGCACCAAATCTCCGTCAGGTGATTCTAAGTCTCCACATTGAGGAGACCTTTCTAATGAAAGCAAAACACTGCTTTAGTGTTTTCTAACCGTCCATTTGAAGGCCGCAAATTGGAAGCTTATAAGTCAGATCGGGGTGAAGAAAATTCACAACCCAACCACAAGAAGGCCTAGCATATGAATGGTTTGGATAATCAGAGTAATGGCTTCTAATTGTGCTTCTACGTGAAAAATATGCACATGCATCATAAAAAAACTCATTATTCACTCGATATTCTAAGTTAAATCTAGTTGAGTTCTGAAAGTTCTCACTTATTTACCTCTTGCATTATATCACACGGTATGGGTAACCGGTATCCATATCCATGTCCAACATTTCAGAAAATGATGAGTACGTTCCTAGAATAAAAGTCAGTATCTGTATCCATAGCTATGTATCACAAGCTTCTTCTTGTTTTTTTTTTTTTTTTTTGAATGGTCAAAATTTCATCAAAGGAAGAGGACCGTGATGGTCAAATACAAGCAAGAAAGAGAAAAGACAGAGGATACACAAGATAAAAGAAATGGAAAGAAAAACAGAGGTAAGCGGAAGAAAATTGAACTGCTCAAATGCCTCCAATCAAGCCCAATCCCTAGCAAGCCTATCCGCCACCCCATTGGCAAATCCCTTGATATGGAGGAAAGAAATTCTCGAATTGCCCACAGTGTCTTTAATCTCATCAAATAACTCCACAAATCATGGGAACTGTTCAACCAACGGATGACATTGAGGGAGTCTCCCCCGACCACAACCCCCAATCTAGATCTTCTCCCACCAAAAGCTTGATGCCTTGGTAGACTGCACGCACCTCCCGCCTCACTAGAGTCAGCCACTCCAATGGGGCCTGCAAAGGCCCACCTCACCAATCACCCTCATCTCTTAGGACTCCCCTAATACCTGCCGGACCTAGATTTCGAAAACTAGAACCATCAAAGTTAAGCCTCGGGAAACCATGGACTGGGCTCCCAAACCTGCACAACCGAAGGTCTCAACTCCGTACTGAATCAACCCTCCCTCCACCCGTTCCATGAGTCAAAAGCGAATACAAACTTAAAACTAGGAAGGGTATTTACCCAAGAAATCGTTAGAGTCTTCACCTTGGTGGATAAATATGAAGAGCTATTTGCATGCCCCTTGAATATCCTAGCATTCCTCCGTTTCTGCAAAACCCCAATAATTGCAAGGAAGGATACATCCCACAAGATCTAGCCTTTTTTCATCCAAGGAGCCACTTGCCAACAATCCAATAATTAATGAGGTGCTTTGGGAACACCCATGATATTTCAAATCTACCCAAGATGCCGCTCCATATCTCCCTAGCAAGCTTACAGTGAGTGAATAAATGATCAATTGATTCCCCATCTTGTACACATAGAGCACAATGATCTATAATCAACATCTTTCGCTCCCTCAAGAAATCCACGTCTGAATCCGCACGTGAAGAGCGGCCCAGTTAAATATGCATACCTTGGGAGGGGCTTGGATAGACCAAACCCTAGCTAACCTGGGGACAATAGGACAAGCCGCAAGGTGATGGTAGAAGGATTTGATGGAGAACTCCCCTGAAGTATTCTAAACCCATACTCTTATATATGATCCATCCTTTTTTATGTGGCATCCCTCTAAAAATTCGAAAAGCCTGGTCACCGACTGAAGTTCCCTCTGAAAGAAGTTTCACCTAAAAGTAGGCATCCACACAGCCCTATCCTCTCCTCTCAAAGAAGTCCTTAACTAAGGCCTACTTTGAAAATATTGTGCAATTTAGCTAGGTATCACAACTTAATGACCGAAATTTTAATAAGTTTAAAATTAGGCAACACATACAGAACTATTCAGTCGTTACTATGTTTTCGAGCATCTAGTAAATAGTTCCCTTTCGGGGTAACTTATTATACTATTTAGGGAAATTACCAATTAGTCCCTAGTTTGGTAAACATTGTGCAATTTAAGAAAAATACTGAGTGGCGTGTTTGTTCCTAGAATACATGTCAATATTTGTATCCATAGCTAGGTATCACAATTTAATGATCAAAATCTCATTTACTTTAAAATTGGGCA
This sequence comes from Tasmannia lanceolata, assembly GCF_043159265.1. Taxonomy (NCBI): domain Eukaryota; kingdom Viridiplantae; phylum Streptophyta; class Magnoliopsida; order Canellales; family Winteraceae; genus Tasmannia; species Tasmannia lanceolata. Next base: position 10,433,891 of record NW_027518706.1, on the reverse strand, counting down.
CACATGCAAAACTGTTTTCGGTCCATACTATGCTTTCGAGTATCTACTAAATAGTTTCGTTTTGGGCTAAGTGGGTAATTTATTATACTATGTAAGGAAATACCAATTAGTTCCTAGGTTGGAAAATATTATGCAATTTGGGAATCATCAATTCACTAAAATGTCAGGATTAACATCATTGAAACTAAATTCTATCAATTATCATTTGGTTTTATTAATCAAATTGAACATTTACCCTTATTTAGAAACATAAATTCCTTTTCCATTCTCCCTTCTCGCTCTTGCGCAAATTTTCAAGGGGACCTATGGCGTGATGACCCTACAATAAAATCGGAATTCACCTCACAAATGCATATTCCACTTCTCAAGTCCTAAACCAAACCCTAACCCATAGTGATATTCAACCTAGAGACCATCAGTGACGAAGGTGCAATTTCGCTCCCATCATGTGTCAAAACTGAAAACCAAGCAGAAAGCCACAATGAAGATGAGAGCAGCATCCCTTCAGGAGAAGCTAACATTGCGCCATGGCCACACTCTCACCAGAAGCCTAGGAAGATGGATTTTAATTTGGACATGATGGAACCCTCAAAGCACTGATGCATCTATTTATAGTTGGGGTGGGAGAGGGTATGGAGAATATTCATTTTATCTTCAGCTTTATTAGAGAGATATCCTTCTTTACTTTCAGAATCTTAGTCAATCCATTCTCCATGCAACCCATTTTTACAATGCACGTTCTTCCCCAACACAGATAGTCAATAACCACCCACTGTCTGATCTCTTCCTTTAACTTATCAAAAAATAAAATATAAACAAAAATTTCAAATAAAAGGCAATTAAATGAAAAGGAGGAAAAAATCGGAAAAAAAGAAGGAAAAACAGACCAAATTCGAGACAATCTAATAACCTAATTCCCCCTCTATCTCCTCCAAACCCCATAAAACCAATTCAATTAATTCTAAGAACCTAAATCATCATCTTCTTCACTCGTCTTCCAAAATCCAATTCAATCCATTCTCAAAACCCATGTTCATCTTTTGCTCAATCTCTTCCTCCAAAACCCATAACCCTAATAACTTCTTTTCCTCAAACCTCTATCCTAAGAACCACCCCCCCCCCCCCCCCCCTCCTCTTCTCCTCTTTCCTGGAAAACAAAAAACAAAAAGACCCCAATCCAATATACATTCTTAAAACAAAATTCCCCCTCTCCCTCATCTCCATCCAGACCATCCCCCTCAAAATTAAATTGCCCTTGTTATTGCTACCCATTGGAAATATCTTCTCGGAGACGAACGGAAGTATGGAAGGCAGTGTTTTCTTAGAACTCCCATGTAAAATGCATTTCTTATAAGCAACACTATCTATAGTGGTCGATGACGTCTCAAGCTGCTAAGTGAACGTATATGGGGAGGGAGAAGGGAACAAGTGAAAACTTGCTGTTAAAGATAAAATTGCAATTTGATTCATATAAGCAAAAGAGAACTGAAGGAAGTTAGCGTTAAGTCTTCTTTGGAAATTAGCTTTTAAAAGCCAAACTTTTGGAAAAAATATATTTTTTAATGGATGATTGGACAACAATTTTCAAAGCACTAATTGGCAAAAATCTGTACTATTTATAAACCCACCAATAACTAAGTTGCCCAAAAAGTAAAGGTCTTTTAGGAAACAAGATGTGTGCTCCAACAAATGCAACATAATTTTGAAACAGACCTCCACATTGACTTTGAATGCTTAACTGTGGGTAAATATCACTCTCTCCCCAACACACATCATGTTCATTTTGCAATACATCACAAACAAGTAAAGAAATCCACACACGAACAATACTTCCATGTATGGGAATCTCCACACAACAGCATTTCACGCCATGAAGGCATGAGAAGGCACAACAACCCACATATGTGGCATAACAGCCGCATGAATGACATGGAAACCAAAATAATGGCTTGCAACCGCAATAATGGCTTAGCAGCTAGAGTCCACAAGGAAGGTTTTCTAGAGACTCAAGTAGAAGCTTCGCAACAGCACACAAAAAAGGCCCCAAAGTAGCCCACAAAAGGTTGCATAAGGGCTACACAGTAATTTGCAGTGGCAAACACAAAGTAGAAGCTTCACCATAAATGGATAGGGAAGGGATACCAACCCATGCGTGGGGAACATTTCATCATGTGCACATCAACATGGCAATTTAATAGTTTATCGCTAAAGTTTAATCCAACAAGATGCTCTAGGGCACACCAATCCAAGAACATCCCCATAAAGTGTTTGTGCATGAAGGTAGATGATGAAGCCTTAGGAATTTTCAAGGGGATCGATGGAAAAGAACAAGGATTAGGGCTTTACTCACATGAATAGGATTTGGTCATGTTTGGCAAACTAACATTAAAGAATGAATTTTCGTTTCTTTGAGCAAAATGATGTTGGGCTACGAAAAGAAGAATGTATATTGTTTTTTCAAATCTATGCGGATCAAATAAATCAAGGCAAGTGATATATCCGCCCCAGTTTTTATTTGGGCAGGGAGATATCTATTTTTCCTTGCTTGCAGATCTTTATTTTTTTCCATCTTTTGTTCATTGCAGAGGAAGTTGGAGTAGAGCCGGCGAGGATTCAAGATCGAGCGATGTTTTCATGTTCTTGCTCTTTCCCAAATAAGACAAGAAACTCTCACTCACTCTCTCTTGATCCTATTTTCACTCCCTCTCTTTCTCTCTCCCAGGATCCGTTCATTCATTGAACAATCTTTTGATCAGTGGGGAGAACTTGCACAGGAAAGAAAGAAATGGTGAGTGTTTGATTGTTTTTTTTTAAGATAAATTCATCATATTAGAAGAATAAAATATTTTATCTTTATTTATTTTATTTTTTTGAATGATAGCCAATACAATTACTGATTTTTATCTTTATTTATAATCATGGATGTTTGATGTTGGGTGCCATATAATTTCACAAACTGAACACTCAAACACAAACTAATTAATGTAGTTATTTTAGTAGATTTCTCATGCTTTATAGATTTTGTTGTTGGGTTTATTCAACTCTATTTAGTCCAATTTCTATAACGAAGCACAAATAATTTGATTTAGGCAATAAAAGTTCAGATCTAGGGTTTAAGGGTGTAGATCTAGGATATAGAAGTTCGTACCTAGGAATCTAGGGGGTAGATCTAGAGTATGAAAGTACAGATCTATGATCTAAGATGTACTTGATTAACAATCAGTACCATATAGAAAGCCTTTGGAGGAACCATTCACCAGTCTGTGCTAGTGTTAGTCCACATCTCTTAGTAAACTACCATAATCACATGATTCATTTTTTGTTAAATTTACTTTTTCTCCCAAAAGCCCGTAGTAAACGAAATTAATCACACAATACTGCTTAAAGCCTATGGCTGTGGCACTCCTAGAAAAGAGATCCAAGGAATATGTAGTCATTACATTGTGACGGTCTCAAATGAGTAAAAGAGGGCCGAAAAAAATAGGAGGATGAGAAGTAATCACAATGCCTTTTTTAAATGGCTAGAAATAATCACAATGCTAGAATACTAGAATAGAGCATTCTAATAAAAAAATGGCAACAAGAAAAAAGAGCACATAAAGTTCCTGCATGTTGCATGTTAAAGTATAAAAGATTAAATAACGCCTTCTCCAACAGCTTAAGCTTGTTTAGTAATTGATTATTTCACATGGTATCAGAGCCAAAGGTCCTAAGTTCAAACCTCCTTAAAAATCCACATGCATTGGCCAAACCCAAAAGAGGGGCCACATGTGCCACGTGTAGGCCAACCCTAGAAAGAGGGGCCACATGTGCCACGTGTAGGCCAACCCTAGAAAGAGGGGCCACAAGTGAGGGGGACTGTTAAAGTATAAAAGATTAAATAACACCTTCTCCAACAGCTTAAGCTTTTGGAGTAATTGAAATACCCAAGCAATCACAATAGGACACAACGCAAAATCACATTATTCAAGGCTATGATATTAGCAACTAACCTCCAAACCCAGTTATAATGCATACCTGTCTTCCAGCAGCACGCCATGACTGAAATCCAATCCAAGGTATCTTGTGAATGCCATCCACCCTATTTGCTATAGAGAACATGCCTCCAATCTCACAAAGGAGATCCCTATAGTATGTATCATTCAACAATGGAAGCCGGCTAACTGCGTCGACATCGTCTGATTTAGACCTCCGTGCTCTTGTAGACTGAAAATAATTGGATTGAATTGTGAGCGATATGAATGGCATGATTTCATTATGTGGGTGATTTATTAGCAGTAGTTAGTCTACTTGAATATTTTGACACACAGCACGAGTAAAAGTGGGTAAAGAAATCTTCACCTGGGATACTAGGATTGCATATATTTAAAATTGAAGGATTAGGACACCAGAAAAACATTTAGTGCTACAGAAAACAGATTAACAATACATATATACATATACTAGTATTCAATCCCATGCTAAGCATAGGTGTAAAATGGTGGACCCCACACCATCAAAACATAAGGTGTAAACAGGTGGGCTCCAGTCAAATGATAGGTTTGCGTAGAGACAGTGGACCCCACCTCATCAATGACATTAGGGGTAGAATGGTGGGCCTCACCTTATGCATAGGTTTGAGTAGAGACCGTAGGCCCCCCATTAGGGATGCAACTTGAGTCAGGCTCAACCTGAACCCGACGGGTTTAACCCGATTTTGGCTCGGGTTGGGTTGGCATTTCCACGGGTTGGGTTGGGTAAGGGTTGGGAAAAGCCGGCCCGATTCAATTTCGGGTTGGGTTAGGTTTGAGTCCTTGGCAGCCCGACCTGATCCGAACCCAACCTCTACTTTTATCCATATTTTTCTTTGAGTTATTTCATTTTTCTGTATGGCCCTAGGTGAACCCGACAACCAGACCCGATTTCGGGTTAGATGGGTAGGATTAGGGTTGAGAGAATTAGAAGCGGGTTGGGTTAGGTTCCACCATCCCCAATCCGATGCTCGGGTTGTGTTGGGTTAGGGTTGAGGGAATGCTATCTCGGGTTGGGTTAGAGTTGGTCTCAACCCGATCCAATCTCAACCCGATCCAACGCAACCCGAGTTGCACCCCTACCCCCCATGTTAGCCATGATCAGTAAATATTGGGCCCTACCCCATCATAGCATGGTGTAGCGGAAAAAAATTCCAGGAAAAAATTTTCTTGGAAAAGGCAAATGGCATTTTCCAACCACCCGTAGAATATGGTGCAAACAATTACAGAACTTGAGAAAATGCGTTAAAATTAAAAGAGGGAGAGAGAAAGATCATTTACCATGACTTGTCAGACAACGTGAAGAGAAAACAAATAACAGCTATAGCAACATATTAAGTACAAGGGAGCTGAAGAACCAATATGCATAAACAGCAAATCAATATAAAGCTTGTGGAAGAAGAGGTCAAAGAGTAAACTAGGTGAGACTTTGTAGAGCTATATGAGTTATAATAGTCAATACGGAGACATACAATTAAAGTAAATAAATAAGAAGATAAGTTGTAAAAGGCATGCTTGCAAAAAATTGGAAGTTGCGGGAACTCACGAGACTTAAACCACGATAAAGAGCACCATGGTGTAAGAACGGCCATGCACCATTTCCACTGTATATCTCATAAATACACAGTGGTTGCCCTGTCCTTTCTAGCTCTCCTTCATCTCTTTCATTCGCTTCAAATTTCAGCTTTTCGGCTTTTCGAGCAATGTTGTATGTCTCTTCCCATGACCCGAAGGTTCTATCCATCCTTTCTACAAGCTGCACAATTTTGCCCGTCACAAATATCATTCTCGGGAATTTCTTGGCAAGGGAAAAATCCCAGCATGTATCATTTTTCTGGTTTATATCGAAAAAATGATAAAATTAAATTATTTAAAAATACATAATTTCGAAAAATATAAAATATAAAATGTTGTAAAAAGATAGCAATATTATCACAGTAAATGATTAAAATGAAAAAATAGCTATATTTTTTAAAATCCCGGGATTAATTCGAGATTTTGTCATTATCAAATTGTCGCAATAAAATCACGATATTTTGAAAATGTCGGAGATATTTGTGGCATAGAATTTTACATCATGTAAATAAAAGATGATTCAAGAAAAGTAGCTAAAAGAAAAAAATCACCATACCTGCTCTGTTTCTCGCCTCTCAAAGTCTTCAGATATTTCCATCTCACTTAGAACATCCCAATCCAGCTGGGTAGGATTGTCATGTGTCATAGTCTCCGTTTCATTCTCTGATGCACTCCTCATACCATCGTTACTAGCTAATTCATTCTCTAGGGCATACACCACACTGCTTTGATCAAAGTTATTAAGGGTAACTTCTCTGTCAAGCATCTCCATTTCCTCATTGAACAAAGTCCACTCCCATGTGCGTTGTTGAAGTTGGGAAATAGAAACTGGAAGTAAGGTATCCGAAGGAAATTGGAGAACATCTTCTAGAAGCCGCGCATAACCGGTAATACACTCTGATGCAAGCATGTCTCTAGAAAGTAGCTTCCCAGAGGAAGCAACTAGATGGGCGAATTTCGAGAGCTTCATGTCCGATAGTAGAAGAGAAAAAGCTCTAGTCAATGTGTCAGGATCACGCGCCCGAAAAATCAGGCCATGGACTCGATTAACAATCTGTCATAATACAGGCTGGTTTAAGAAAATAAACAACAAAATTCAACAAATAATTAGGGCATGTTCGGCAACCATCTATTTACGGGATCCTCCTGCTTTTAAGTGTGGAGTAGGAGTAGTAAAGCAAAAAATTGGGTTGGGCAAGCTGACCCACGAAGATCCGTTTCTAAAATGTTGCCTTATTTTTAGACTCAAAAGTAGGATTCTATGGACCGACAAATACTCGCTTCTCCCAATTCTCATCAGCCTGTTTCTCGCCCGTTTAATTAGGCGAGAATGAGAAGCCTTGCCGAACACGCCCTTAGTATCCAGACAGATTAAGATATTAGGAAGAGTTTAATTGCAGAATCTCACATATTTTTTTATGATAGCTAAATCAGGAGCAATGACAGGTTTTTCAAAGGACATGGCCCGGATTAGCAATGGAGGAAAACCTTGCTCTTCTTGGAAAGACCCATAGATAACAATATCAGCCATTAATAGCACACTGTTCACGTCACCATCCATACCGTAGTGTCTTATAGAACCATTGGGAAATCCTAAACGTGAAGCAATTTCCTGTGTCACAAATACAGAAACTAAGTTCACCCTTTAAAAACTAAGCACATAACTGAATCTTAACAGGCTATTGGATACTCATGGTCTACAAACGCCAGTAATTCACTAGTACCAAACTAGTTAAGGGTTATGGAAATCTGCAGAAACTAAAATGGGGAATCACATTCTATGCAAGAATTTCATATACATGCTAAATAAGAGAATGAGTAGCATAAGCATTGAAAATGGAATTTCAAACATCAATGTTATGGTTGACTGGTACCCTATACGCAAAGGAAGACACCATGGATAATGAGGCTGTACAGAAACACATCTCAGATTTCGGTTGGGACAGAAACCGAAATGCACAAAACCCAAAATTTCGGATTTTGTACAAATTTCAGCCAAAATTTAGGAAATTTGGGAAAAATGATTTTATTTTTTTTAAATTAATCCGAAATTTCTGATTAAAAAAGAAATTCAATTTTATTCTGAAATTGAATTAAACAATTAAAAATCACATTTTGGCCGAAATTTTGAATTTGGGTGATTTCGGTTTCGGTCCCAACCAAAATCAGAAATTTCAGCCGAAATTTAAATCCATGTGGCATGCGTGGATTTCAACTAAATTGCAACTAAATTGTGTGGATTTCAACAAAAGTTTGTGATTTTTTATTTTTATTTTTGAATGGCTATCATAAAATGATGATTAGTACCTGTAATGTATCACGATAGCCATCAGTGGAGTTCCCGCATAAGAAAACAAATTTGAATGACCCCTCCATGTCTTTTGTTCTCATAAGCTTCATTGCCAAAGGTCCTATGGCGTGCATTGCTGTGGCATATTCCCATGGCAACTCATTGTAGAATAAAGGGCTTCCAATAACAAGAATTAACAGATCATCTTCGCGTAATTCATTCTCCTTCCGTAGTTGATATTTAGAATGAGATTCGATATAGCTTTCTGCAGCCCACACATCCACTGGGGATCCAGAAATGACATAGAAGTTTCCATTATCGAGCACACTGTACAACATCTGACAAAGGAAACAGTAAATCAAAATCACTAATAATCTATGTTACAAATGTCGTTCTCGGGAATTTCTCAGCAAGGAAAATCTAGGGATATATAATTTTTTTTTATTTTTTTAGGGTTTATATCGGAAAACAGTAAAATAAAAAAAAATTAAAAATACATAGAAATATTAAATTTAAGAATAAAATATAAACTAAAAATATCGGGACAATATTGCGATATTATCAGGATATTTTATGATAAAAACGAAAATATCGCTATATTTTCTTGTGATTAGTTCGGGATTTTGTCGTTTTATGAAAATGTCGCAATAAAAACACGATATTTTGAAAATATCGAAGATATTTGTGACATAGCAAATAAGAAGCTAACAAACAACCAATGTCTAGGTGACTAAACTAAGAAAAAAGGAAAAGGGTGAGATATCTACCGGAAGAGAAAATTCCGGAAACACTACAACATCAGCCCTACTAAAAGCACTTCTCCACTTGATAATAAGAGGGTCCCACCCCATTTCAGCATACACTGGAAGGCGTTTTCCAAGGGCATCTTCTTGGATAACCCATATCACCGGTATAGAAGAAAAAGGTTCCTGCATAAGGCTGCATACCATATAAAACTCACTAACCATAGAATGCCCATAAAAGAGTCTCATAGTAAATATTCCAATGTTAGCTGGTTCAAAAATAAGCACAACCGCTGATCATCAAAAGCAATTGTCAAGCAAAGAAACTTATCAAGCACATAATAAAAGCATGTATAGACCAATATACCTCATATATGCAATCGGAATACCTGTCAATTAGCAAATAGGAGCAAGGCTATAGGACCAAGATGTACAGGTTAATCTCATCAATGAAATGATGAAGCAAGCAAATAGTTAATTTTTTATTCATTAACAAATTAGTACAAGTCTCGCAAGAGGATACTAGATAAACAAGTTATCACATAAAGTACATGACACATAAAAACCACGAATATCGCTTTGGACCAATTCATCACCAATGAAAGTCATGTACTTCAATGCCTAACACACGAAAGAGAAGGTACATGAAATGAATCAGGGCAAAAAATATTCACGAAGGGGGCAGGCTGCCAGAGCAAAAAGAAAAATAATAAATGAATCAATAGATAAGTTCCATTGTACTCAAAGACCAGGACTAACATCAACTTGAAAACAAAGTCAAGGATCAATAGATAGATTCTCATGATTTTATTGGATGAACAAATTTAGGACCAATGTTGTAAACGGTGCAGGAGGCATACACCTTGGGGCGAGATGTACCCTCATTGCCTTGGCATGTGCTTGGAGGCACACAGGCAGGCAGGCTTGTGAGGTGAAAGGTTAAAGCAATAGGCATATCAAAGTGTATGGAGGCATACACCACAGCTCTGAAGCATAAGCTTCAAATGCCACGTTAAACATAAAGGGGCAAAAAGCATTCCCAAATTCTTTAAAATGTGGCTTTTATTTTCTAACTTAATCTAATAGCTAAAATAGAGAGATTATATAAATGCTATTTTGTGAGCCAAAACAGCCTCCTATGAGAAATATAGAAGATTGGTGGTTTTGGGGCTAGTTTTTGGATAAGAACTAATTTTGTGGCTACTACACAACTGTTCAACATATTTGATATCCGTCACTCTTGAGTGATTTCTATCATCAAGATTTACCTTTTGGATGTGGAGTTTGAGCAGCAATTGCAACAATGAGTAGAAAACACCAGTTTATCATGCTTTCAACTTTTATCATTCAAAAAAAAAATCATGCTTCCAACTTTTGACCTTATAATCTCTTCATTGAATTTCAATTTTCTTTTCTTTTGTTTTGCCATGTTTAGGAGCTTGCTGAGTTGTTTTGAAATGTAATTAAATATCTTAGTCGTGATATTGAAAAGGAAGGATGTTGTATGGTAATATGCACAAGAAACAGCTCGAGATTAACCTAGGAGATATATTCCATGTTAAAACGGTGCATTAAAAGGTGTTATTTGTTTCAAGTAACACGTACTAAAATGCATCATCGAATACCATTTGGATTGTAAATTGTATTATCATTTCAGATTTTTGAGGTTTATGGTTTTTATTCTTTAGTCAAATGATGATTTGTGCTTCGAAATGTGCAAAATGAAGCATATTTTTGTTTCTATAATTTATATTTTTCTATTTGTCTTAATTTTCAATATTTTCCAAAAATTTAAAAAAAAAAAAAAAAAAAAAAAATTGTGAGTCTTGTATCTACGCCTTGAGGCTTACACCACACCTGATGCATGCAGACGAGGGGAGGTAGGGTGCTTGCCCCTTAAGCCAACTCGAACTAACCAAAGAGAGGTTAGGTCCACCAGGGCATGCAGTCTATTTGTTTTTCCTAAAACAAGGCGAGGTACTTTCACCATAAAGGAGACGGAAATGTCACACTGTTACCTCACAAGATTCATCCCTCTCATGGAACGGATAAGTGATCTAACACACAAATGGATGTGAAGGAGAAAAATGGTATTATGAATTAGCAAAGTCCAAAAGGGGTTGAGCCTCTAGCTCAGTTGGTGAAGACTGTGTTCTTTGACCTTGAGATCGGGAGTTTCAATCCCAGCTTCCCTATCAAAAAAAAAAAGAAAAGAAAAGAAGCAGAGCCCCTCCAAGTAGAAAGAGCTGGCGGTGAGGAAGTTGCCATGGAAATTGCAAATAGGGTTGAGACTCCTCCTCTAGTGACGGCTCCGAAATCGAGTGTCGAGATTTGTGCGTCCGATCGATAGAGCCCTCTAATTGGTATATTAGTATATACAATTTGCTTTCGAAATCCAACTGGGATGGGGAGTCTTCTTGCTCCCATATCGAAGAACTTTGCACGGAGGCGAGACTTATCTCAATTGGGAGTCCTGAGAGAGCGGAGTGCTCAAGGATAGAGAAATTTTAGCTGTTATATTGGGGAATGCACTCCGACATCAACTGGTTTGAAGAAACTATTACCAAAATCAGTTAGGTTTTGGAAATGTCCTTTAAGGGGAACAAAGGGCTCAAGCCCTTTTCGAATATCTGGAGAGAAGAGGGGAAAGCAAAGGCCATTCCAGTAGCACAAGCAACACATTGAGCACTACCTGAGAGTGGGGAAAATTAAAAATGACCATCAATTACAATCCAACGGGAAGAACGAGTGCTAGGAATGATTTCAGGGGCAGGCAAGGCTGGCCAGCTAGTATGGGAACTGAAAGCAAGTTAGCTGCAATGTGAACTGGTTGGGTTCATTAAAGACAATAGTTTTGGTAAAAGAAATTATCTTAGTAGAACCCAAGCATTTTTTTTTTTTGCCACAAAGAACTAAGTTGGAGGAAACGGAGAAACAGTGGTGAAATGACACTTTTTTCTTTCACTATATATTTTGTAGTCATTTTGGTCTATCGGCCTGGGAGGACGATCTACCGATATATTGTCCTGGCCAAATTGACATATCGCGTCAAGATGGTTGTCAGCCTTAAGATGGCACTTTGGCCACTATTTCTGTTATACATCACAATGTAGACCTCTTTGTACCCAATTGGCACTTTGGCCACTATTTCTGTTATACATCACAATGTGGACCTCTTTGTACCCAATTGGCAAGCCACCAATGCCTAATTTTCTGAATTAAATAAGTAATGTTTTCAAATTCTTCATTGTGCCTTACTAAAAGCAACTGTGAGTTTATGAAACTTTGTTATGTTAATGGATGGTCTCCAAAAGAATGAAACAATGTGTTTAAAAAAATGTTATGTTCTGCACATTTGCTATGAAACTATTAATGATATGTACAATCTTTTGAATCTGAAACCTATTTACTTATTGAAAGGAAATTTTATATGATTTCTATTTTCATCATGTTTTAAACTCATAATCCAAAATGCAAAAATTAAAGATTTCATTCCATGTGTAGTTAGTGTAGTGGAATTACTGGGTGAGCTGTGATTGGCCATTACTGTGGTTCATCATTTTTTAAGATTAAACTGTGGTAAGCTCTGAGATGCCCTGAGACAAAGTTTGAGACATTTGGTGATATTTTGAGTGTACAGTTTTGTGCGGGACTTTTGCTGTGAGTCCCAGCTACTGTTTGACTCTTTGTATAGAGCGAGTCTTGAATATTCAAAAAAATATATACATAGACCCAGGAGACTTATGTGGTCAGTTGTGTGACTATATAGTAAATCTTTGAAGAGTTTTTTTAGTAAGTGTGCCATGTTTATTTAAATATATGTTTGTCTCGTAACTCCAAATATTTGCTTCTGAGAATACATTTTGATGATGAATGGCTATATCATGCGGGTATATATTTAATATACCCCTAGTGTATGGACTACGATACGTCAAATCCTGAACACTGAGGTGCAACTTGGGATTTTGGTTCATGACACTAGGCGACTTCTTTTCCCTTTTCAAATACTCAACCAACATTGTATACTGGCTTGAATGCATGCAAAAGAACTTTCTTTGAAATGACTTGAATGAGCATAGGAAGTACCATCTTGTAGATTGGGAGGTTGTGTGTGAGCCCAAGTTGAAAACAGGATTGGGTATAAGTATAAGAGTATGGCCTACGAACCCAACCCTTCTCAGCTTCTCTGAAGGTGGCTTTCGAGGTTTCGTGAGGGGGATTGGTATGCTTTAGAAGATTGTCGCCATGCACGTGTATGGTTTTGGTTGTCCAGGGATTGTTCGGCATGGTCTGGTCACAACAAGTTGAGGAATATTCTTCGTTTGTTGGAGAAGTTTAGTGGTGGTATGGGATTCAATGTGGGGGATGGAAGATAGCATCAGAGTTTGGCTGGATCACTAGGCATATCCCAGTATCTTTCGAGTGGAGATGGACCAAGGAGTGAGTATGGCCAATTCTTTCGACAGAGGAGATGGCCGGATCTCTTAAAAGTTCCATTTTAGGCAAAGTTTCTTCAAGCATTTAATCAACTCCATGGATGATTTCCTTGGAGATACACATGAGGCATGAAGGGAGGGACTGAGGATTTTAGAGTTGGTGTATGCTTGGTGTTTTCTCGGTGAAGTTCTTTTATTCACATATAGTTGGCAGCCTTGGTAGTTGAGCTCATTTAGCTAAGATATGGTCCTATCATGTGCCCCATTAGGTCTTGGCCTTACGTCGGACTGCATGCCTATATAAAACCCCAGAAATTGAGCAACTCATCAACTGCAACTGTTTCATCATCAAAACTGTTTCATCATCAATAGATGCTCATGTGCTACGTAGATGCAAAATCCGTCAATAATCTCTCGATCCATTGCAGAGTCACATTAGAGCTTTGGAGCCAAGTGCTCTGTGTGTTTGAGATGTCATGGGCCATGCCCAGAACAGTAGGGGAGCTGATTTGTTCTTAGGACTTTTCTTTGTGGCCATAGAGAGATAAGCTGCCCTGTGGTTCTTCTGTGAATGGTTCGAAAGGAGCTCAATTGTAGGAATGTAAGATTTTTCCCGTGTGCGCCGAGTGGTAAACCGTATATTGGGGACAGGGCCCGTTGGTTATCAGAGGGATTATTAAGAACTAAAAGGATAGGTCAGGTTGAATTTTTTTATGATGGTTGGTTGCTGACTCATCAGAAGCAGAAGTGTTTCCCTAGTGATGTGGCATCATGTCATTGATGGAGAATTTTTTTGGTTCCAACAGTTCGTCAAACTTGATTCAGTGGATTCATTTAAAAAGATACCATTGATGGAAGACAGTTGTTTTGTTCAGAAGTAAGTTGTTGCTAAGAAGATGTCTACTCGTAAAATCCGGGAAAGGCAGCAAATATATCCCAAATGTTCTTGCAAAGAGTAGACATAATTCCAGTATTGGAAAGTTGGCCGTCACAAACATTTAACCCCCATCAGATCAATATTATCAGCATGTAACTATCTCTTCATATGAATTCATACCATACTCCTCTAAAGCTTAGTACTTCTATGAAATAAGTGCTTAAAATCCATAATTTCCTAATAAGAACACAATCCCGCTCTTGATTTCTAAACTCACACTTGAGGTGCAAGGAGATGAACAGCAAATACAATGTATTGAGTGAACAAAGATGAGTTTTTTTTTTTTATGGAACAACCACCCTTTTCAAGTACTACAAAGATCTTGCTTTGTTCTGTAACTAACTCTACATATGAATTCATAGCACACTCCTCTAAAGCCTAATACTTCTATGTGCTTAAAATCCATAATTTCCTAATAAGAACACACTCCCGCTCTTGATTTCTAAACTCACACTTGAGGTGCAAGGAGATGAACAGCAAATACACTATTGACTGAACAAATTTCAAAACAACCACCCTTTTCAAGTACTACAAAGATCTTGCTAAAAAAAATAACTTCATCAGAAAATCTTCCAAGTTTTGCGGCCAATGTGGTTGCATCTCATGGTCTTAGGATAAAGAAACAACTCAAAAGAAATAAATTATACGAGAAAAATTAAGAACAACCCCATACCTTGTAGTTGCGCGTTCAGCTTCAAGGGAGCTTAAAACAATACCTTCAAAACTGTAAGAAATGAAGATAAATGTATATCAAACAACAGTAGATCTTCAATCAATTTTAACCAACATGCTCAGTTAAAAAATAAACAATATGCAGAAAAGTACTAAATAGCACTCCATGCACAAAAATAAAGTTGCACAATGTCATTTACTAAGGTTGTGCCATGAATTATCAGACCTACTGCTCCTATAAGAAATATGGATAAATTGATAATAATTCCTGCAAAAATATCTCCAATCAAAATGAAAACATCACAACCTCTTTGAGTAGAATGAACCTAGAGATGAAATATTTATCAAGCATCAGACTTACATTGACCAATCAACATGGCTTATATTCTCACCACCTAAAACAAAAGGTTGACAGCCAATTTGTTTCCACGATGAATGTGCTTCACCATCCTCTATGGTATAAATCTGTTCAAGTATCAAGTAGAAACATGTAAGCCCTTTTTTGTAAGAACCAATTGTTCAAAAATAAAACAATTATGCATAAAAGTTACCCTTGAAAATCATTCATCATCAATCAAATAAAGATACTACAGACTATCAGCGGTACAAGATTGTTTCAAAAGGAGTAAAGACAGGGTGATATGGGTCCCTTCTTTTAGAAGGAACATTTTAGACATGGAGCTTCCTCAGGTACCGAGATTTTTTGAGTTGCTAGAGAGTTGTTATATGAGCCAGGCAGGAGAGCCTTCAGCTGGGCGGCGGTTAAAGGTCGGATTCAAACGATCGACTTCCTGAGGCAGAGGGAGATGTTGATAGTGGATCATTGTGCTTTGTGCATAGGCGCAGAGGAATCAGCGGATCACATATTCATTCACTGCAGAATTGCCAGGGAAGTGGGGAGTAGTATCCTTCTCAGGTTTGGTATTTCGTGGGTTTTCCCATCTAATCTTAAAGATTTACTAGAAGGTTGGTCGTTGGTTCCTGGAGGCATAAATGGAAGATCCTATGGAACGTGTGCTTGTTAGCCACTTTGTGGGTCCTCTGAAGAGAAGGGGATGCAAGAGTTTTCGATGGTGTTTCCAGATCTCCGCCTTTTCTTTTTATTAAAGTCATAGCCTTGACTATTGCTTGGGTAAAATGTCTTCCTGCCTTTCATTTTATCTCTTCATACGCTCTTTGGGAGGGGTTTTCCATTTAACAATGATAAGATTTGCTAATTCAGATATCCTCCCTCCACACTCCTTTATGAACATTCCTTTAACCGCTACATAACAGAGCCAACAATGTCAATCCCATCAGGCACAGTATGGTCCTCAACAGACCTACCTAAGCTATTGCCTTTAAATGGATGGGTTCTAACGATAAGCCATATATAGATTAGTCCGGTTGATCAAGGCATTATGGCAGGTGTGCTCCATGTGTTTTCTTGAGTGATAATGTCGGAAACACATATGTTGCAACTTTATCTCTTTTCAATTGGCATTAGTATCTTAGATGGGTATTACTTCAAACCACCTATCTCAAATAATTGGTAACAAAGTAGGAAAATTATGAGGGAATGATATAATCATTGCAATTTCTAAAAAATCATGTTTTGTGCAATTTGGTTTATGGCTGAACAAGAATAATAGAAAATCAGAAGTGAAGCTCAACTTTTCCTAAGATAGTGTTGAAGCGGCTTCAAGAGATATCCCTAAACATGGGTACCATCTTCCCTATGTTTCAGAAATATAGATTGCCTGTGTTTCAAGATTATTCCAAGTAATCGATTGATGGATATTCCTTTCAAAAAATCGATTGATATATATTCAGGCCCGCCTCCTAATACAGCTTGGAAATAAACATTGATGGAAATAGCACAGGAAATCCATTTCCGAAGCAATATATGAGGCTAAAGGAAAGAGCTCCTCCTCTTGGGAGCCAATAGCATATTATCATTCATACAGGCTAAGGGCTCATAAGAGTCTGATCATGCGCACCCGTATAGGCTCAAGAATATTCCACTTTCTACAAATATTTGATTTCCTCAGTAAAATTTTAATGTTTTAGCATTTAAAGGCCACAAGGAGGCAAACTTTGTGGTTTACCGAGACGCAGATAGGGGCATCACACAATGATCTGTCTATGGTTCTGCACTTTTGAGCATTGGGGATCATCGTTGTCATGCATATTCTGCTTATTTCTTTTCAAACAATATTGTCATTTTCAAATATACACATATTCCAAAATCTACACATGCATATGTAAAGATATTATAAAAACAGATTAAGCCAAAATGCAATCAAACCCTTATACTATATATGACCGGATTGGGTGGACAAAGGAGATATCATGAAGGAAATGACTATAGAGGAGCAAAATGAGTATTTCCAGGATCATTAAATAATTCACTAGTTTAAAGAGTAACAATAATAAATTCTGCAGACATGTCTGAATAACCCACCGTAAGCATGTATCCAAGCCTCTGCAAACCTTTTGCTACAGTTAAGAGCATCAAAGAGAGTGGATCTTTCTTCATACTTCCCAAGACCTGAGGTGCATAGGAGCAAACCACAATGAGCAAGCATAGTTGCAGTAGTTTTTTCAAACATGAACCAAAGTGTTGTCCAATGAAATGACAACTGAAAGTCATATTAAGTAACCGATATGATCGTGGATACTATATGAACCCAAGCAATGAGAGATAAATTTCAACAATATGCATGAAGAAACTGTTAACTTTAAGCTTTTCGAGTAACTGGTTGTTTAACATGGTATCAGAGCCAAAGGTCTCGAGTTCAAACCTCCCGGATAGCAAAATTCCACATGCGATTGTCGGCCCAAAGTGGGACCACATGTGCCACATGTTTGCCAAGTGGGCCACACGTGCGGGGGAGTGTTAAAGTATAAAAGATAAATAACACCTTTCTCCAACAGCTTAAGCTTTTGGAGAAGTTGGTAAGTTAACAGAAACAATTTGGAAATAAAGGCTTGAAATACACTTAACAATCTTATGACGGAATAAAATAAGAATGAGGATGCAGATTGTCAATCACAGTTATCAACATGCTGACATAAATAGTGCATGAAGCTTTAAAAACAATATCGAATAATCTAACCTTCATTTAAGAACTAGTTTTAAAGGTCTTGATCTTTCTAAGTTTGCACAAGGAGCTCGTTCTAAGAGGCTGGAGGTGTTAGAGGGTGCAAATAGAAAAATTGCCCACAAATCAGATAAAAAGTATCTCATATAGAAAACTATGGCGGAGGGAAATGTGTTAATAGACAGACATGTATGAGTGATCCAAGTTTAAACTCGATTTTAGTTGCATATTCGGCAAAAAAACACCCTGAGGAAGAAAAATTGTTAATCAAAAGCAAGAAAAAAACGCCGCATAATTCATCATTATGCACCCCCAGTTAATCCAAGTTCTCATGCACACCAATCAGATGAATAACAGTACCTTCCCCATCTCATATTGGTTGACAGTAAAGCAAAAAGAAAATTCAGTATCTGTCAAGTATTAATTCAATTTAGTATCCAATGGAAGCTCATTCATAACTCGCATGAAAAGGAAACTCATCACTTCTTTAAATGTTCTTTAAATGTTCAACAAAAATAGTTGTGGCCGATGAAAGGGTACATTGTCGCCAGATTCCAGGCATACCAACAAAGATGACATCGTCACTAGCCACAGCACTTGATTTGGCTAGGTTATGAGTTACAGAGTTACCGGGTAAGACAGTTCTTCTCAACGATAGCATGATGTTGAGACTTACGAGGACTATAGATACATCGAGCATGGTATGCCAATTATAGATCACGAATCTAGGGGCACTACGGTGCTCTAACTTTATTTTATTTGCCAATTTAGTGGTAGAATAATGCACCATGGGGCGCAACATTTTTTTATGGGTAGCCCTAATCATGGTTTTAAATCTCCCTTAAATTTCCCCGAAATGATCGAAATGTTTCCATTTCCATCCCCACCGAAATGAAATTTACACGATTTCCTTTTATGTCATTATTTCTTCGAAATTTTGATCGAAATTTGACCAAAATTCCCAAAATTCAACCGAAATGGTCAGAACGACAAAAAATGGAAAGATATTATTTGCATTTCATTTCATTTCATTAATGCAGACAATGATATTTGGAGGACAACATCATTGAACTGCACAGCAAAGTAACCGTATCTTATGCATGGAATATCAAATCGGCATGGGCTTATGGAATCCAAGTATTTGTAGCTGGTTCCATATTTTTGCTTACTACGATGTGCCCACAGATGATTCCCCTCCTCCCCAAATCCCCACAACCACTTTTCTCGAAAAGCACTTTGTTCATCACTTTGAGCAGGCAGGCTATCTTGAACTTGTGAGGCAACAGAGTACCAAATGACATCATCTTGAAGTCTAGACCATGTGATGCTAATATGTAGTGTTCATAGGCTAATAATATTCACAAGGCAACATAATTATCCAACAGTTCTTTCCATCAAGATAAGAATTCTAGTTTTCTTTAATACTACATGAATATGTTATGGAAGTTCATCAACAAAATAAAGTAAGTTTCTGGACTTCCCATGTTCTTTACATATCCTTCAAACCCATTAAAAAAAGAAAAGAACATGATATCAACACAGCCATATTTTGATTTTTTTTCACAAACCATCTTGTCCTTTAGTATTTAAAGAACTGTTAAAAGAACATTACATTTCCCAAAAAGCCCTCACGAGCCAATCAAGAAGAAAAGACAGCTGGGTTTCAAATTAGGGTTGTGCTGATAAAATTTCCCAAAAAGAAATAAAAGAAAATGACAAGAGAGAGAACAAAGAACACCATTACTGTAAAAAAAAAAAAAAAAATCTAAGACAGAACAAACAACAATCCAAGAAAGTGAAAAATGAGATTTATAAGAACAAAGAAAATTAAATCACTTACGATTGCCAATCTAGGCGGGCGAATTGCAACCCTAGGCTCCGTCCTCAACAGATCGAGACTACTCTGTTTAGAAAATCTCTGCAAAAGCCTTAACGGCACGAATCTCAACACATTCCCAAAATTATGATGATCGCGCGAAAACATAACTTTTTCTCCACCTGGCTTAAAAACATTAGTCACAGAACTCTGTAGAAAAATCGTGGCCACAAGAGAGATTACAACTAGGGCAAAAATCGCACAGTAAAATTGAGAGGATCCCTTGGTCGGACACGTAAAATTCCTCCGGGGTCGAGGGCGTGATCGACGGTCAGATCTCCAATCTCTGCCATGGTTGCGATTAGGGTTAGGGTTAGGGTTTCGTTTGAAGAATCCGCTCATGTTGGTTTTAGGTTTCTTTCTTTGTTTCTTGATTTTGCTAAGAGGTTTAGCATGGAGGAAGGGGGTGGTGATATCAAAAGAAGAGGGAGTTGATTTGTTCTTTGAAGAATGAGAAGGAGAAAAATGATTTGGAATAAGTGGAGAGATATGGTGAGGGGGGATGAGTGTGGGGGGTTTAAAGCTGCCCACGGCGCACGTTAGCGAGCACCGTAATCACAGACACAGAGAGGGAGAGAGTCAGCATTTTCGTCGAGATTTTTTCTTATTTGAATCTTGATGTTGCCCGATGATTGGGACTGGTTGCTGTTTAAGAAAAAAATAGAGCTGATTTTTTCACCCCACTATAGGATTATGCGCCCCCTGTTAACGTGATTTGAATCATTTGACATAAAAAGCGTTAACAGTCTGGACACAATTCACGTTACAAGCGGGGCGCATGATCCTAAATGGGGTGAAAAAATCATCTGCCAAAAAAATATGTAATGATAGAGAGAGAGACCCAATACATCAACTGCCAAATCCCCTCACTGTTTGGATTGCAGGAACACAGCAATTCTGGTGAAAAAAAAATTCTTTGTAAATTTTTTACTTTCCACTATTTATGGAGGTTAAGGTAGGGGAATGGTAGAATCATGGTTTTAAATTTCGGCCGAAATTTCGGTTTCGGTGGGGCCGAAACCGAATTTTCCAGAAAATATCAATTTTTTTTTTTAAGAAATGTTACAAAATTTCAGCCGAAATTTAGGAAAATTTTGGAATTTCGGTCCAAAATTTTGACACGAAATACCAAATTTCAGAGGTCCGAAATGGTTACCGAAACTGAAATTTAAAACCTTGCGTAGAATCACATGCGCCCCTATTTGTCAAATTCCATTAAAGATGGTTATGATCTTAATTGTCTGTGAGACCATTGCACAACTTTTTCTTGATTCAACAAAAAATCTTATCTCTTAAGAGGGACTTCTGTGGTGGTTGAAAGAGAGACATGTTTGTTTGTGAATTCCAATTTGACAGCTTGAGCAACGCAAACATTGGTGAGAATCCAATACCCCGAAAACCTAAGGGTTCCTCCACGGAGGGTGAGTCAGGGCCCCGCCTTTTTTACAAGAACGCCTTTTGAGTTTAGCATTTCTCTTTAGGAATATCATAAAACTTGAAAGGTGGGTTTGGATAACTGGAATCGGGCGTTGGAATCGACATTTGATTATGATTCTCTGTTACATTAAGGTTTGGTTTAAAAAAGAACGAAAGTGAGGAGTGGGATTGACATTGGGGCAAAATTACGAAGGGAAAAAAAGGTCTGAATTTATTTCCAAACACAAGAGGTAGTATTCCGATTCCACCCCGGTTGGAGTGGAGTTTTATTGTATTTTTTTAATTACATTTTTTGTTTTTTTCTCATTCTATTGAGGAGAATATGCTTATGAATTTATGAATCGGGGTATGATGTAGATTTCGATCTGTGATTCCGACAGTCCAAAAGAACACAGCAAAGCGGTTGAAAATATAAAAATTTTGGAGAAGTTTTTCCTTTCAAAATGTGACGTAAAATTCCTACAATCCAAACATTGTCCGCTGGCGACACTGGTTGCATTTGGCTACCAAGAATTGTTTCCATGTAATCTGGTGTCTCCAAGTGGAGATGAGTGTGAAGTGGCTAAAAATCAAGAAACGGAAAACAATAAATTTATTAGTTTACTTCCATGAGCTAAATTTGTTAACTCCTAATTAGTTGACATAATGGATTATATTCGTTCATAGTAGAAGGATCATCCAATAATAAGAAGGTATAAAAGTTACACTCTTAGACTTTTTCTAGTTATGGATCTATTTTAGCTTTACTTCTCATTTATATCTCCTTTCTTTCCATTGGACTCCTGGTTTTTCATTTGAGGAATTTCTTGACTATGCATAAGTTTTTTCATAAATGTTTTTCTTTCAATCCAAACAAAGCCTAAAAGAAGTGAATTTTGGTGAATTTGGAAATTTGTAAACTATGGCCACATTATTTAACCACTCTTTCTTGCAGTTGTGTATTTTTTTCACAGTGGATAATGAACAAATAAAGAATGGCATTCGACAGATCAGACGCGTCACGCCCATTTCTCCTATTTCTGGATTTTGAGGGACTTATTGATGCGGGGGCGGAAGCTGGGAGAAAATAGGAAGGAAGGCGAAAGTATAACGGGTGGTGAATGGAGGGAAAGGGACGGGAAAAGTTGAAAAAAATAAAATAAAAATGGGGGCACTTGAAGGGTGGAGAGGCCATTTAAATGGATGAAATGATGTTTAGCAACTAATGAAAATATTCAAATGGGAGAAAATTGATTTAAGTAAAAGGGAATATTTTGATTTGGATTTCTCACATTTGCAGCCCTTTTTGCATTGTAATTTGGATCGGATCAAATTAGTAGATTTCTAATTCAGCAGCTGATAGTGAAAAAAAATCAGATTTCTAAATTTGCTGTGGAAATAAGAAATTGGAAATCCATAGATCTGGAAGTTTCCTACATTCCTCCTCAACCTCTCCCCTCCACTAGGAAGTACCCTCTTCCCTCTCTGTCTCCTCTCTACATGAGGTGCCGGATCTATTAATTTTCTATTCAAAACTCAATTCCAAATCCAAATACGAAATGGGAGGTATCCAAACGGGCCCTAATAAAAGTTTATAAAATCTCTCTCTACCTAGGATGTCCAACTCAAGATGGATTTCTTCCGACTTAAGAAAATATTAAAAAAAAAGAAGAAATTCCTTTTAAATATAAAATTCTTGAAGCATAGTGATTCAGCGTGGGTCGTTGATCTTGTTGGCCTTGTGATCCATTGGTCCTTTGATGTCTAGTCATTGAAAGATATTCCTCCATAGTACTATAGTAGTATGGACTTGATCGACAACCATTTACTGGGGTACACAGTGAATATTGTGCCCCAAAAATCATTTCTATAGGATGATCCTAGCCTTCTGATCTACAGAGTTTTCACTAACGTACAGTTCCTGTATTGATTGGAAGGCTAGGATAATCTTATGGAAATAATTTTCGGGGCACAACGTATTTTCGTTATGGCCCTTCAAATGGATGGTTTGGATCATCCTATGGTGTGGACTGTACAGTACTTATAAAACCTCCGATCGAGATGATTACAGGGTAAAGGCCCATTTAGGCTGTAACAGACTAACAGTACAAATGAACGGTTTGGATCAACCTATGAAGTGTCCCCCACAGTCGTTATGAAAAAAAATGAATTTCACGCGCAAACGTCATACGAGAAAGATTGATCGACCGACATTAGATTCTATATGTGTACGCCCTTATAGTCCCGTATATTTCAAAAAGTAATGTAAGGCCGACACCATTAGATGATCCAAACCGTCCATTTGATGGGTCGTGATCTAAACAGGCCGCGGCCCAAAAATCATATCCATAGGACGATTCTAGCCCTCCGATCTATCGAGGACTGCATATTATGTAAACCTCTATCGATCGGGGGGCTAGGATCATCCTAAGAAAATGATTTTGGGCCACAACCCATTTAGATCATGCCCACCAAATGGACGGTTTAGATCATCCAATAGTGTCAGCCTCACACTACTTTTAAAAAAATACGAGACAATAAGGGCTTGCACCGTATAAAATCACCGTTGAAAAATAGACCCTCCTCGTTAGAGAGACAGAACGAACGCGCGATCGATAAAAATCTCCGCGTTTACGTGTAGAGGCGATTTCAATCTCTCTTCCCCCTCTAGGGTTTCTTCCCAATCCTTCGATTTTGTCCAACTCGAAACCCTATCAACCATGTTCAAATCCTTCTGGTATTTCCCAATCCCTATCTTATGTTTTCTTTGTATTTAGTTTGTGGGTTTTTCATTTCCTATGTTGATTAGTTTATTGAAACTAAGATTGTTAGGTAGGTCTGTATTTAGGGTATTTGATAACTACATAGGCTTTGATTCCTTTAACTATTTAGGCTAAATTGTAAGAGAGATGGCAATTTTTTTAATTATTATTTTTGGGTTTGTCATACAATCTCTATAGGATCTAATGACTATTTTTCTTTAACGATTTGGAGTAATTATGAGGTGGGTATCAATCATTTTCTTGTTTTATCGCTTAATCCGTAGAGAATCTTATCATGATCATTTTAATGGGTTAATGATCTGAAAGAGAAAAAGAAAGTGAAAATAGAGGGGGGCTATGATCAGCTTTTGGTGAATCTTTCATTCAGATAATTTCACTGGTTATTGGTTGTTTCAAATGGGTACCGTGGGATTTAGGGTTGTATGATATAAATCTTTTTCCATTTTCATGTGGCATACACTTGCAAAAAAGTGTTTAACCATTTATTTGGTGCTCTAGGTACATAAACCACTTATCATACAAGTAGGGTTTCACCTTTCATTTCCATATGTAATTCTATCCTCTTGTACATGGTTCTGTCATTTTCTCAAGTTGCTTCCTGATGATGTGATCTTCCTCACCATACTATCCTTCCACAAAATTCTTGTTTGGGCACTATATTGATCCATGGTCACTTTATTGCTCTTGAACCATACACCCCTATTTGATATTCAAGTAGACATCTCATTTGTGGGTAAACATGAATTGCCTGACCTTCCTTGACTACATGTAGACACATCAATCTTTGTTGTTAGCATTTCCCATATAAACATCTTGCTTCAAGTTGAGCTTCTACTTTCATCACAAATTGTTCACCACTACACACAACCAAATTGATTATAACTAAAAATGATTCGTATTATTTATTCACAGATCCAAAATTGAATGGGCCATGAGTTGATTTTCAGTTCCCCGGAGTTTGAATCAGGAAGTTGATTGTGTACTCTTTTACCGACTTACTTCCTTACCTTAATGTTTGGAACTGCTAGTAAAAGCGTTTGTTCATAGTTCGCGGGCATAAAAATGCCTTTTCAAGACTCTTTATTTTTCTTGGAAACTAATATTCGGCTCCCCACGACTTACACCCACCATCGTGGCCTTCATCCAATAGTTCCAAGTCATTGAAAACCTGCTCAACATCCTTCAGAATTCTTCAATGTGCAACTTTGCATCAAAGTGTAGTACATCAACCTTAATCACGGTTTTAAATTTCTGCTTCTACCAAAAAGAAATCCTCTTGGTTTTGGAAAAATACTGGGTTTCGCTCAAAATTTCAAAATTTTGCCCAAAATTTCAGGATTTTGTTAATGTTTCGGTCGAAATATGCGAAGCATACAACTTTTTAGATAAAGAAGCAAAGTTTTTGTTGAAACCCTGACAAAAATCAACTTCACTCGCAGAAAAGAGAAGAATAACGAGATTCCTTTAATATATTTCTAAAAATGACAAAAATAACAAGAAAAAACCACTGGTAAAGAATCTTACCTGGACTTCGGCTGCGATTTTCTTATCGAAATGTGTGCAATTTTATGAAATTTCGGCCAAAACCGAAATGTTTCCATTTTGCTGATGACCTAAACCAAAACTAAAACTGAAATTTAAAATCTTGACCTTAATTTGGGTGACAATGCAGCAACACTTCATGGTGTTCGCAATGTTTCTCCCTGGAATTTGATGTGGGAAACAAGTTTGTGACATATCAATCTTTAGTCGATTAGTCTATGCAAATCGAGCTTAAATGATGTTATGGGCTACTAGCTCGTGTGGAGTTGGAGCTAATTCACTAGTCTATGTCATGCAGGCTTCACTAAGCTACTAAAGATGGATGTTGCCATATTGGTTAGACGGCGATCCAGTATAGTATGCTCTGTGTTGGGATAATGATTTGGTCCTAGAAATTTCATCCCTCGGACCTTAGTATCTTGGATTAGTGCTTAGTGAGACTGTGCAATCGCTTTTAGGTGTTTATGCCATCATTTGATTAATTGTGTACATAGGGGATTACATATATTCTAAGTATTAGGAAGCTTGTGGCATTCTTTTAAATACTTTAACATTAGGTTTACTTGTTAGTTAATGACATACTTGTAATTATTACATGGGAGAGGTGTCGTTTGTTCATAAGAAAAATTTAGATATTTTAGCGATGTTTTTGTGGTTACGGAAAATTTTCTTTCAGTTGGATTGTGAAACTTCGATAGTGGGTTATCCCAAACATGCATCTAAGCTCTAGGTTGAAATTGATGTGTGGAAAGTACCAAAACAATGGAGTGGCAATGCTGTTTTCGTACATATGTATTGAATTGAGGGTGTTTTGCCACCCCTAAAATTAGGTGCCCATGCCCATGCTAACTTGTTCAATTTGGTGTTAGTTTTTAGATTTAGGACACTAATGCGGGTGAAAGTGCTTAGTTTGTGGGTGGCAATATCAATCCCCCCCCCCCCCCCCCCCCCCACACACACACACACACATATATATATATATATATATAAGCGTCCATCGCAGAAGGCATTTCACTAGTGGGATTTTGCATGTGAGAGCAACTACATCGGCTCACTTTTGAGTTTGTCTTCATTCATGAGGTGGCTGCTCTCACATCCAACAGCCCATCCGCAAAATGCCTTCTGCGATGGACGCTACAACTCCCACATACATACATACATACATATATATTGAAAAAAAAATCTATATCTATAATATATACTAACGAGGTTTCTTTCCATTGTTATTTGCTTTCTTTCCAAGGAAATTCTTTATTGGAAAACCTTTTCTTTATACCACATGTTTTGTTTTGATAGAGTGGGGCCTGACACTTTGTACGCAAGCAAAGCATGGGTGGGGGACACCATATTACACTTGATCTGGTGGGCCACCATTTTACACTCATGCTATGATCGGGGTGAGGCCCAACATTTAATAACCATGCCTACTGTGGATGGCGCCCATGATTTTACACCTCATGTTTTGATGTGGTGGGCCCACCATCTCCACCCAAACCCATGCATATGGTGGGGCCTACGATTTTACATCTCATGTTATTGATGAGATGGGGCCAACGTTTTATGCCTCATTTTTTATGGGAAACGGTCTGCCATTTTACACCTCAGGCATTGGTGGGTGGGGCCCACATCTCTACACAAACCTATGCATAGGGTGGATCCCACTATTTTACCTCTAATGTTATTGAAGATGTGGGCTCCACCATGTCTTTCCAAACCTATGAAATAAGGTGGACCCCACCATTTTACACCTCGTGTTTTGATGGTGTGGGGTCCATGATTTTACAACCATACATATCATGGCCCAGAATACTAGTGTGTGTGTGTGTATATATACACACACACATACATACACACAAACACACACATGCATATTCACACCCTTCTCTTTGTTACACTCATTCTCCTCTTTTTGTCGAAAACATTGCACTAAGGCTTTAAAATGGGAGGTGCGATCACTATAAAAAATATAAAAGCTACAGGAGGATTGCGTTTTTATGTAAAGCTAATCATATACTCATAATTCATGTTTGAAATTAGTTAATGTTGTCGTATATATGTGCGTATTTTGAATGATGCCGATCTCATAGTGTTAAGCATTCCTGGACTGTGATAACATGGTCGGTAATATATTATATTTTGAAATGCAAATGCATTGATTTATTTTGTTGCTTTTTAGAGCTCTAATCTTTTGTCTACATGCAGGGGTTCTCAAGAGCAGGAAAATCGGCCAAATCTACAAGAGATCCCGACACAGTCTTGGTACCCACCACCATCAACGGTCAGCTCATCACCAAATTCTTCTCGACCTTCTACACCAAACTCTTCTTCGAGCCTCAATGCGCATCAAAGAGGGTCATCACATGGGCAACCTTCACCTACTGAGACCTCAAGCATAACTGGTCTCTTGAGGGATAAAGAGTAATTTCATCTAATATCTGTTTTAAATCATTAATGCATTTGTTGTAATATTCCCTCATGATTACTTCTTGAAACTTGTTGATATTATAGGGCACTATACTACGTTATCGGTTACCTATATAAGTCCAATGTATCACGTCCAACACAATTATACAACACAATTATATACTGACACTATTATTGGATACTTCATGGGTACTCATTATCATGCTTCAAATATATGGTACTTTTGGGGATTTAACTCATGTTTCTTATTTGTTACCGTTGCATATTTTCAGTTGAAATTTTGCGTAATGTAACTCAATCCATCCATTGGATTTTAGATTCAATCTATCCATGTTGTTCTTCTCAATGATCTCTGCAAAACCTAACACTCGACAAGAGCTTTACAATTCAGAACCCAAAATTACAGAGAGCCTTTCAAATTTCTAACAAAGAGTAGAATGGGGATGCTGGAGATATTACCGTTGAAGATGGAGAAGAGGAGAGATAGAACTCTAGGGCTTCACACCACTAGACCAAACGTATCACACCCACTGGCGATCAAGAAATTACATCAAGATGTAAGGAGAAGAAGAATTCTTCATGTTCCAAGGAAAATCCCTCTTTTCATAAATATGAAATGTGTAAAAGAGATGGCTAAGGTTTACACATAGAGAGTAAGTTTTTTTTTTTTGAATGGTAAGAGAAGTAAGGACTTCTAGAGAATTCCAAAATCCTAATTTGACTGTCATGATGAGCAAGAAGCGTTATGTAGTATAGCAAGGTCAATGCCGAAGCGGAATACTAAGCAACTTGTCATGTATGGATTTGAAGATTTGTCTCTTTTGTTTTAGTTACCTCGATGTTTTCAGGACACTATGAGTGGCGGGGAAAACCACATGTGGGTTATGGCTATGTCAGATGAGATGGTAAAACTGAACTTGATATGAGTATTGAGTTTGGTTGGAGGGTGTGAGGTTTTTTGTGCATGTCTTGGCCGAGAGGAAAGGAAGGAGAGTTTGTAACCCTAAAAAAAGTAGTGAATTATCTCGTCCCTTGGATGTAGGCACACTACCGAACCAAATATATCTTGTATGTTCTTTCTTTGCGTGTTTATGGTTCTTGCAGCTCATCTCGTCATTCGCTGTATATCCTATCTGATAATATTTTGAGAGATTGGAGATTTCTCAGTTTTCAACAATAGAGAAGTAAGGAATTCTAGAAAATTCCAAATCAACACCCCCCCCCGGGCGCGCGAACAGCACACACAAACAAAAAAAAAATCCCTCTATGAACTCTCTAAAAACCCGACAAAAAACAGCCCCCACTCCCCCCCACTTTCTCCCAATCCAACACACGCACACAAATAAGGGCTCTCCCTTTTTAAAATATGATAAGAGTAATACAAATAATGGCTCTTCCCTTTTCAAATCAGATGAGACTATGAGAGTGATGAGGCCTAGCTTTTAACGTAAAAATCACTCAATTGACTTTAGTGAAAGTAATAAAAAAAAGAGACCCACTCAAAACATTATAGAAGGCTCTCTCATTAATCATTTAACTTGGGGGTGCAACTTGTGTTGGGCTCACCCGATTTTTTCTCAGCTCGGTTTGACGTTTGCGATTTTCGGGTTGGCTTAGGGTTGAAAAATGGCAACCTGAATCTTTTCGGGTCGGATTAGGGTTAAGGTGCCGGGTAATCCGCCCCGAACCAAACCCGAAGATTCCATTCTTTTTTAAAGTTTTTTTCCGTATAAAGTTAAAACTCATAATACCTACTCATCCCTCCCATTTTCTGCAATGATTCCATTTTTTTAATGTTTTTAGTATACAGTTAAAAATTCGAATACCTATGCATCTTGTCTCCTTTTCACATCCTCTCTCTCTCTCTCTCTCTCTCTCTCTCTCCTCCTTTGCAGAATAATCGTAGAACTCGAAGCCCTCTAAAAACTTCTCGATTTAGATCGGAGAAACGTGAATGTATCTTTATCGCCGCAACTTCATTCAAAACAAGGCAAGCATCTCACCCCAGAGGGAAACACGAACTCTCTCCACATCCTACCTCCTCCTCCTCCTTCCTCTCTCTCTCTCTCTCTCTCTCTCTCTCTCTCTCTCTGTCTCTCTCTCTCTCTCTCTCTCTCTCTCTCATCGTCTCCTTCTCTGCAAAGTATTCGTTGAACTCGAAGCCCTCTAAAAACCTCTCGATATAGATTCGAGAAATGTGAATGTCTCTTTATCCAAAAAGGCCGCAACTTCATTCAAAACAAGGCATGCATCTCACCCCACATGGAAACACGAACTTTCTCCCGTATTCTGTGGAAGTCCGGCCCTTCCTCCATTTAAGGCAGAAATTCGTCAACACCCTCAACGATCTTTTCTCATTCAGCAACGAGGCAAGCATCCCACCCTTTTTTTCCACATTTTTAATTGTTCAAAGAAACCCATTGTCTAATTAATCATGCCCATAAATAAAGGTACCATGGAAACTTCTAAAGCGGCTGGAAATAACAATTTTTGTGCTCTAATCCAACACATGCTGGAGAAGAAAGTAGACATTTTTTTCTGCTCCTAAATGCTATTTGGGTTGGGGGTTGGGTCAGGTTAAGGTTAGGGTTGAAGGATTGTTCCTTCGGGTTGGCCCCAACCTGACGCAACCCGGCCCGAGTTTCACCCCCTAATTTAACTCCTAGACAGGGCGCATCTCTACAATGCATCTCCAAACGAAGGCCCATGTGAAATGACCATTTTGCCCTTTCTTCCTCCTTTGCTTAAGACTTTGAACTGATTCTTATCATTTATTTGCACTCGTATGCATGGTCATATCTTGTACTCATATTTTTATATCACACACAATTAATATTTTCTCACTTTTGCAATATTTTGGAAACTTTTTGATGTTACACGGAACTATATTGTGCATGCAATGAGTACTCTTCTTTAGCATGCTATTCATAAATTCAGAATATTAGTGCATGTATATATTTGGTCTTAGGTCATGCTGAGCTCATGTCTTTTCTATTTGTAACATCATTTGCAACTTCGTATAGACCTTGCCAAAGTTATTCGTCACACACACACACACACACACACACACACACACACACACACACACAGGGATTTGCTAGGGACCATTGCAGAAAGCCATTTTGCAGTTGGCTGCCTGGCTTTCAGCAGTTTTGTCCTATTCATTTACTTCATCTGTGGTAGCTGCTCTCACATGCAACAGCCAGCCGCGAAATTCCTTTCTGCAATGGTCCCAGAAATAGTTGCTTGAGTCACATATAATGCTTGTTTTATTTCATATTGGGATATGATATCCACACTCACCTCTTTTTTTTGTATCGGCTATCTACACACTTTTTTTGATATCGGCACTCCTATTTTCATTTTATATTTTTCTCCTTTCTTTTACAAGTGCCTAAATTCTTTCAACAACAAATCAAAGAAGTTAAAAATGAAGAGGATTACAAATATGAACTATGGAGTGCGGGTATCATCTCCCATAGATAGTATTTTTGTGAAGTATCTATACTTGATGACAACTAATTTCATTGCATGGTTTTTTGAATGCTTCATAGCGTTGAGGAGTTACGAAAGCTTATAAATGATAAGGATGCATACAGTGCTTTCTTCCATTCACTTGATCAAGTCAAACTTCAAAACAGTGTAAGTTACAGAGATGACTTTTCCTTATGTTCGCTTCTTACCGTGAGTTTCATACCTAATGCTCAATATCATTGGCTAATGTTAACTAATGCAATCTCTGGATAGTGGTTTGCTAATGTGGGAATTGGAGCCAACTCAGTTAGGCCCAAAAACGTGAATTAGATGATGCTGTGTTTTCTTGGGACTAGCTTGCTTACATTGCTTTGGAAATAGTTAGAAACCGTGTTACATGGATTCTTTTAAATGGGAGAAGAATCCGTGTCGGACATGTCTCAGATTCCAATACTTCAGGATTCTCTGAGACACTTCTAGATCTCTTTTATCCATTGTTTTCTGCATACAGCTACCACAGTTTGGTATTAACTCATGTTTTGAGTTTTACCCATCCTTCTAGTAAGTTTCGTAAATAGAAATAAAATATTATATCTACTTAACTGATCAAAATTTTCAATATATTTTTTGTTATAATCAAATATGTAAAAAAACCAAATTTGAAAGTTGATTAAAATATTTTGTAGAATCCACGAATCGTTCTTTTTGAAGTTTGTTGAATCCGACACTCAATAGCTGTTTCGTATTCCGACACTCGTATCCGTACTGATGCAACATAGGTTATAAATGTATAATGGAAATCAAATAGGGTAAGCTGCTGTGGTGGAAAATTCCTAAACTTATGGGTGTCAATACAATTCCCATACCAATAAATTTGACCATTTTCCCCTCTCAGTTTGTCTTTTTTTATTTGCTTTTACATATTTACATGTAGGACAAACTGACATGGATGTCATGCCTATTTTAAGGGTGTTTGTCATTCTTGATAGAAAATTTTGTTGTTTTGGACTGGTGGTGCTTCTTCTTTTATTTCCTTTTGGTCATCTTCATCTTCATCTTATAAAGTATCGAATTGGTGCTATTGTGTGGCTTAGTTAAATTTTAGTTTCACATTGTTTGTTTTTTCATTTTTCTCAATCTTTTTCATCAGATAGGGGATGAACTTCGAAAGGAGACAACACAGCTTGCGAGTGAGTATCTTTCCTTTACATTTTTGCTCCAAAGGTTTTTTGCTAGTTGGTCGACTAGAGGCTAATCTAATGTATATTTCGAATAGGGGAGAACTTGGAGAAAGAGCCTCGTATTTTGGAGCTTAGAAACCAGGTGAGCTATCAGGGTCCTTTCGTTGCCATTCAAAAAAAAAAAAGTGTCCTTTTGTTTTCTTTCTGTATCTGTCCGTCTAAAAAGTTGATAACTGACTGCCTCTACTTCTCTGTTTGACCTTATAGTGTAGAATCATTAGAACGACTGAGTTGGCAACTGCTCAAGAGAAATTAATTGAACTGGAGAGGCAAAAGGATGAAATTCTTAAGTTCTGTGCTCCTTCAAGACTGCTTCAAAGGATGCAAGGTACGCGACTCTAAATTTCCATCTGTGGTTTGTCACACCCATGTTGCTGCTCCCTTTGAGGAGATTGGAACCCCCTACGCATGACCATTTTAAGAACAGTAGTCTTGAGACCATGAGTAGATTTGCTGATAAACTATAGATGCATGTACACTTTATATGGTGTCTGCATGCAGGTGCACCCATTTAAAAAAAAAATAAAAATACAATGGGGGCCCCACCATGGATTAAAATTTTGGGGGCCGAAATCCATTACAAAAAAAGCCAATATTTTATCATTTACCAAATTTCGGTTGACGGAAATTTTGCCCAATTTCGGACGAAATTTAAAACTTTGGGCCCCACAAGGTTCAATATTCAAAACATTCATTTGTTGGGCCCTGACTTAGATAGGCCCTATCCTGGAAATCATCTCCATAGGAAGATCATAACCCTCTACAAATTGGAGGGTTAGGATCATCCTATGGAGTTGATTTTTTGGGCACGGCGTATCTAGTAGGTGCACAACATATGAAATCATCGAACTGTGTGGGCCCACTGGCCGGGGCACAACAAATAAAATTCCAATATATTCATACTTCAACAAGCAAGCATGAAAAATGAATGCGTATATCGATAAACATGTGTTCATTTGGCCAAGTATGGTATGAATGGATACTACTTTATACAGAAGGATCGATTTAAACAGGGTAAATGTTATAGTGCTATGAATGATGATTGACTTGCAGACGCGATGGATAAAGTAGAAGAGGAATCTGAAATACTTCACAGGCAGTTTCTTAACAAGGAGATCGATCTGGCAGCGTTTGTGCAAAAGTATAAGCGGCTTCGGACAGTTTATCACAGGCGAGCACTTGTACAGCTTGCTGCCAAGACATCCTCCACTGGGTGATGAGCAAATGACTGATATGAATAGAAAATTTATTTGTCTGTAATAATATTACTCTTATCTGAACTCTACATTGCATTATGTTTCCCCATCTGCAGAGTCATTTTCATTCTACTGTTGATATCTGAATCCAATATATTTGTTTGTTCCCCAACAAAGTGCAGCCTCTTACTGAGCAAACTTTGCTTTTTGGGCGCTAAAAGGACTGCAGAAAAAGATAGAATTTGGAACTTCGTTGTACTTGAAATATGTTTTAAGAACTTGTTGATTGGGTTCTGTAAATTTGGTCTTGATGGCATGGATGTTTGCTTACTGAATGTGGATAGGAAACCATTGTGGTTTGTAAGAGCAGATATTGATGAATTATCCTCCGTCCGTCTTTCGAATGACCAAATTAACCTTCATATTTTGCCCAATGACTTCTCCCATATAAATAGATGTCATCTTTGACATTTGTGATTTTCTGAAGCATTGAGTATGAGTAGATGTTGCTCTTGATGTTTGAGTCCCAAGTGGATTTGCATTGTCATTTCTCTGCTTGGCAGGGGGGTTATTTATAGTCATGCATCATGGTGATTGTTATGAGGTGGCCCCTTACAATAGTAATTAAGGAAACATTCTCACCTTTTTTCCACTTTAAAATGTCTCAATTTTCAGGAAAAAAGGGGGTAAATTTGGTAGAAAATGGTTGGAAATATAATTTCCCCTGGGTGTAAAACAAATTTTACGCCTATTTTAAGTAGAAAAATGGCTGTAAAATTTACTTTACGACCATTTTACAAAATATTTCAATTTTGTCTTAATGATCTCTTCTAGACCTCGACTATAGATGTTTTAATTAGCTCACGCAACTCATAAGAAATTGCAGGTCTAATAGCAAAAAAAAAGGTAGAAAATAGTAAAAAGATCAAACCAGCAGTTGGAAAAATTGCAAGTGTCCTTTGTCTACGAATAATCTCTCATCTTTTATGAATTACAGACAAATTTTCTCAAATAAACCCAGATTTTCCTAATCAAACATTAATTTGATGAATAATTCAACAATATTGCAAGTAAATCTCATGAAAAATTCAAAATTATCGGAACAAAAATTGAACTCGCAATCGATTTGAAAAAACACATGCACTTGACCATCCTTCACACGTTTCCCATGGTCTTCTTTAGAAAAAAATATATAGTAAATAAATGTTGAGTAAATGGAAAAATATATGCATCTTTTCCAAAAGCTTTACAAACTATTATTAAGCCTAACCAGATTTTTTTCGAACAATTGCCCCAGTTGAATTTTTCCCAAATCCAAACTTTGTATCTGTGGTTTGAAATATGTAGAAAATAGTAATAATTTGTGAAGGGAAATGATTTATGCGCTCAAGTGTTTTGATAAACATGCACTCCACTTGTCGTGTAGTATTTAAAGGGATGTTAGAGGATATTACTGTTCTAGCGCTTGTTTATCAAAACACTTGAGCACAGAAATCATTTCCCTTTGTGAATTTTATGGAACGTTTGAACCACAAGAATTTTCAATACTTGCATTATTTTTCATGAGAAAAACTTTGAAAAATTCGAAAGTTTTAGAACATTGGCTGAATTTATGACAGAAATTACGACAACCCCAAAAGCTTAGTCGAACAGTCAATAACTGGCCAAGTCATTTTACTTGTATGATTTTGGATATATGACTCTCTCTAATATCCGTTCACTAGGTCTGTTTGGATGCACAATTTTAAGGATTTACTAGGTGTTTCGGTTGATTTTGAGGTGCCGCATCATCTACTAGTCGCGTTTGGTTGCATGTTTTGATTCAAACTACGGGGAGACTTCTTGCTTTGTCTCTTTCTTGTCTACTCATGTGGCATGACTTTGTCCCCACCAAATAATTGGAAAAAATTACATTTTTTTGCAATTAGAATCTTGAGAGTTAGTACTCTCTCCCCTCTTCTCTCTCTATCGGTAATAACACTCTTACCAATCCATTAGGAAACCATAGTTGACAACCAAACACTACTTACGACTACTCTACGAGGAGACTACTTCACTGCTATTACACCCCATGACCACTTGAGTTCTAATTTACCACTACTCTACAAGGCAACTACATGCAACCAAAATATGTCTTTCATACACATCTATGAGCCTGCGTTTGACAATAATCTCATTTGTTATAGCAAGAATCAGTGTGGATTATACCATGCAAAGAAATTAAATAATATTCATTGAATAATGTCTGGTGTAGTTCAAATTTACACTTGATATTTCCTCATGGAAAATTATGGTACAGATGTTGCATACTGAAAAATATACAGCTGCAGGCTCATGCCGTATAGAAGTACATCTCTGATTTACATCATCTACACGAAAAAATATAGGTAACAGCTTTAAATGCTAAGACCACGAAATATTACAGTTACATACCGCCCGATTCAATCCTTTCGAGAACCTCCAATCTTGCTTTCCTTTTCCAGCTTTTCATTGTGGCTACAAGGTTGATCAGCCCTACAATTTGACTCCTACTGAATTCCTGCAAGTTGATGTTGTACAACTTGGTTTAGGTAATGAGAAGCACTGAAAGATTTTGGCCATGTTTGGCAAGCATGAATTTTTTCCCATGAAATGTTAGTTTATAATAGGGGGAAGAACTAAGAAGGGTGGGTGAAGGTGGGACTTGAGAAGGCATGAGTGAGGAGTGGGTGAGAAAACACTAAAAAACAGGGAAAAACTAATCACATTTTGAATAGAGTTTTTCGCCACTTTTCTGCCATTCCTCACCCTCTTTTCATTGACGCCCTCTTACATCTCTCCCTCTCCCACCCTCCCCAACCATTGAGTAAACTAATATTCCATGGAAAAAAAATTCATGGTTGCCAAGCATGAATTTTTTTCCTTATAATGTGGTGAGAGAGAAGGAGAGTGGGTGAAGGAGACCCCTGAGAAGGGATGAGTGATGATAGGGAGAGAATGCTAAAAAACAGGGAAAAATTAAGTCATATTTTGAAGAGTTTTTCGCCTTGTATTTCAGCCTTTCCTCCCCCACCCCCCATTGACGCCCTCTTCCGTCTCTCCCTCTCCCACCCTCCCTCATCATCTAGTAAACTGATATTCCATGGAAAAAAAAATTCATGGCTGCCAAACATGGCCTTAAAGGTACAAAAATTTCATACTGAAACATTGATTTTTACCGGATGAACGCGAGCCCAATGCACGTACTCAGTTTCAGGAAGATAGTATGCCTGTTTGCAGTGGGAACAAGGAAAATGGAAGTGGTTTAGTGAAACGTTATGGTGTTGTCTCAAAAAAAAGACATAAATCTAACAAAAATTATAGTGCAATGTACTATAACTTTATGGTGATGGCATGAATTAACAGTTACAACATCACCTCTGAGAAAAAGGTATCAGTTACAACATCCTCTTTGAGAAAACGGCCTAAGTTACAGCATGTATGTTGCCAATATAGTCTTCTCTTATTACTCTTTTTTGAAAGTAACTTCATTAAAATGGAAAAATTGGTGCAAGGAAAGGAGGGATGAGATGGCACTTAAAAACAAAACCGACGAGAAAAAGAGACATGGATCCCATAATTAAGGAATGAAAACAACTGCAGACAGAATCAGATTACAATTATTAGTCCCACAGCCAGAAAATTCCTCCATTTATTAGCTATCCCCCTTTTTGTTTAGATGTACAGACCTTCTCCCAACAAATAAATGCTTATAATTTTTCTTTTATTCTTTCCCATCTGTAACTTCTTAAATCTCTTAAGTGACCGAGCTTGGGATATAAAATAAAGGCAAAAATTAATTCAGCAGGTTAGCCAAAGCGGTCTTATAGTGAGTCATTCTCCTCCATAGGAGATGTATTTTTTCTTCCAAAGATGAAGGGGTGGTTGTTTGGCGGGCAACATTCAAGAACCTCCCATGCAAAATGATACACACACACACACACGAAAAGGATGACATAGACAAAGACCAAAATACCCTCTAAAGAGGCGACACTTCATCTTTACCTAGTGCAGCCAGATCCAGATACAAATTCTTATCTAGTACCTTTGTCACGACCAGATGTAAGAATCAGTCAGGAGCAAAGTTACCAGGGTGGGAAACGAATTCGGGAAACGAAACGTGAAACGGAAATGGGAAACGCATGAAAAAAAATACAAGGGAAACGAGAAACAAGAAACAATAGAAAATCGTACGAGAAACGTCTACGAGAGTTTTTACATGGTGTAAGGCCTTACAACAATACGGTAGGGGTACCACCCTTGATATTTGATCCAACAGCAGCTC
Source organism: Tasmannia lanceolata (assembly GCF_043159265.1). Taxonomy (NCBI): domain Eukaryota; kingdom Viridiplantae; phylum Streptophyta; class Magnoliopsida; order Canellales; family Winteraceae; genus Tasmannia; species Tasmannia lanceolata. The sequence continues at coordinate 10,395,890 of NW_027518706.1, read as the reverse complement.
ACTTTCTGAGAAGCTGCTGTTGGATCAAATATCAAGGTTGGTACTTTCACTGTACAAGGGCCTTATTGTTGTAAGGCCTTGCACCATATAATTTCTCAGGAAATGATGTGTTTTTTCCAAAATGATTTTCGTAAGTTCCACACATGTTTCCTACACGTTTCATATGTGTTTTCTACGAGTGTTGCATACGTTTATCACACGTTTACACATTATTTACATAAGTTTTCCATATGTTTCGCAAGTGTTTCAGAAACATTTCTCCAATTTTGTATTATATATTGGAAACGTTTCCGAAACGTATTTCCCTCATTTTAGGGGAAACGAGTTTCCCAACTGTGAGAAACGTGTTTTAGGGGAAACGGGTTTCCCACCGACCCAAGGAGTTTCCGGCAACTATGGTTGGCAACATGGGAGGAAAGGGGCAATATCAGAAACTGATGTCCGTGGGCTTTTGTATAAGGATTCGGTGCGGGCTATACTCGGAGGAAAGTTAAACCTTGAAGAAGATATAGGCCAGATGTGGAACTGTTTTACAGACATGAGAATGGAATTAATGGTGCAGAAAATTTTGGAGACTTGCAGGGCTCTTGGGTTGTCTTCCTCTGGATTAATAGAGAATTTGAGAAGAATGGTCCAGCAGGCTGAAGAAAGAGATGCTTTAAGGGCAGGAACAATCCAAGAATCCTGGCCCGGGAATTTCTAGAAGAACTGCTAGGGAGATGGGCAGATTAAAATCGACTGTTAATTATGACGAACGTTCGGTGAGCAATTCCAGAGGGAAGGGGCGTGGAAAGCGAGGAAGAATCCAGCCTCAGGGAGAGATTTGAAGATAGTGAATCATGAAGATTTTGTCTTGGAATATCAGGGGTCCGGGGTCTTTGGAGAAGAAGGCCCAGGTAAAGCATCTCATTCAAAAGACTAAACCAGATGTGGTTTGTATCCAAGAAACAAAGGTGGAAAGAAAGGATAGACAAGTCCAAAGAGAAACGAGGTGAGGTTCAAGTTGGAAGTTTAGCTCAATAGATGCAGTGGGGGCAGCTGGAGGTGTACTGGTAGCATGGGATTCAACATGTTATGAGGCCATTGATAATCTCATCGGGAGATTTGCCATCTCACTAGTATTTGGGAGAATAGCTGACGGGGCCGTTACAAGCGTCTACGGTCCTTTTCGAAGATTAGAAAAAGACCAGTTTTGGAGAGAGTTGGAAGAAGCACAAGGAAGGTGGGAGAACCCTTGGTGCATTCAAGGGGATTTCAATGACATCAGATGGACCAAGAAGAGGGCCGGTTGTAGAAGAATCAATCGAAATATGCAAGCACTCTCTGAGTTCATTAGTAGCCACGAGTTGATAGACCTTCCCCTTAATGGTGCTCGGTTCATTTGGGCTAGGAATGAGAGCAAAAGCCGCATCGACTGATATCTAGTGTGTTCCATATGGGTTGTTTGGTTCCCTGAGTTATGCTAGTTTGCAATATCCCACTCTATCTCGGACCATTGCCCAATTCTTCTTGATCCGAGATTAGAGTCCTGGGCCCAAAGCCTTTCCGTTTTGATTTGGCATGGCTGGAGGAGCCAAAGATGGAGGAAAGGCTAGGTGGTTCGTATCTCTAAGATTATGGTGGGGTGGAGGTAGAAGAAAAGGAAGAATAATCAAGTAGATAGTCTCCTTCTATATGAACCTAAATTCCTCAAAAGGTGGGATTCGGCCTTAGACGGATGGTGTGGAATTCAATATGTTGAATGACTGGTAAAGGGAGATCCTGGAGAGACCTTTCGTGGAGGAGGAAATTTAGCTGTCCCTATTCTCTCTAAGTAGGGATCGAGGCCCAGTCAAGACGGTTTCTGTCTGGCCTTCTTCCAGGATTGTTGGGAGTACGTGAAGGAGGATCTAATGAGGTTCTTCTAGGATTTTTTTGAGGGGTTAGAGTTGGACAAAGGAACTGGGGCGACGTTTATTGCTCTCATCCCTAAGATAAAAGGGGAGTCTAGCATGGAAGATTTTAGACCCATAAGCCGAGTGGGATGGCTCTACAAGGTGTTGTAAAAGGTTCTAACTAAGAGGTTAAAGCGGGTTTCTTCCTGGAGTTATCTCTCCTAGCCAGTCAGCTTTCGTAGGAGGTTTTCAAATCCTTGATTGCTCATTAATTGCTAATGAGATGGTGGACCGTTATCAAAAGAAAGAAAAAAAGCAGGATCGTGTGTAAGCTTGGCATGGAGAAAGCTTACGACAGGGTGGAATGGGATTGCTACGATTATGTGATGAGAAGAATGGGGTTCTGTCAAAAAAGGTGCACGTGGATAAAGAAGTGCATCTCCTCAGCTTGGTTCTCAATATTGGTCAATGGCTCGCTGAAGGGGTTCTTCAAATCGTCTAGAGGGCTTATAGGCAAGGGGATCCCCTCCCCCCCTTCTCTTGTGACCCCCTTTCTCTTTGTGACTGTAGCTGAAACTTTGAGCAAGCTGATTGAAAGAGGTTCTAATCTAGGGTTGATTGAAGGCATTAAAATAAGGGAGTAGGGGTTGGAGGTGTCCCATCTTCAGTTCACAGACGATACGCTGGTGTTCTCAGTTCAAGATATTGAGAAGGTAATGAGGCTCAAGTGATCTTAAGGTGATACGAATTGATTACTGGCCAAAGATAAAACTTCCTAAAGTCAAAGATCTTTGGAATCCCATATGGAGCAAGCCGAAGTGGAGAGGATTGGTAGCATATTGGGGTGCTCTATAAACACTTCTTCATCTTTTACTTGGATTTACCACTAGGCAGTGGTTGGCTAAGGAAGAAGCAATGGGACCATATTGTAGATATGGTGGAAAGAAGGTTGGACAAGTGTAAGCGAAACCTGGTACCCTTGGGAGGTAGAATAACTCTCATCAAACTTGTCCTTGCTAATATCTCGATCCACAAGTTGTCACTTTTTCAGTGCACTGTGAGCATGATAAAAAGAATTGAACAGATTCAAAGAAGATTCTTAGGTGTTGTTGGGGTGGGGGGAGGATGAAAAGCGAAGGAGGTCAATCAAGCTCTGTTGGGAAGTGGTTATGTAGATATGGTGAAGAAAGCCACCACTCATGGGTAAGAGTCATAGAAGAGAAATATGGAGTTTTGCCTGGAAAGCGGGAATCAGATGACAAATTCAACCTCAAGGGTGTGACAGTGTGGAGATACATCCTCAAATTATGGTTCACAAGTTCAATAAAGGCATTTGGTTCATGATTTACATAGGGGATAGAAACAAGTTCTGGAAGGATAAGCGGAGTGGTGATGAGGCCATATGTGACATCTTTCCTGATCTCTTTGCAGTGACTAAGTAGAGGGAGATATGGGTGAAAGAATGCATAGTTCAAGGACAAAGAGGGATCTCTCGGGACCTTCACTTTAGAAGAAATTTCTTTGATACGGAGCTTGAGAGGGTAGCTCATCTTCTGGTGATTGTGTAAGGGCAATTCATAAGAAACACAGCGTAGGACAAGAGAGTTTGGATCTGGTGCACTTCAGAGGTATTTAGTGTCAAATCATTTTATCATTGCCTCGAACCTTGCACATCATCCCTATTGGAAGCTAAAGTGTGGAGCATCATAGCACCCTCTAGGGTGTGTGCCTTTGGATGGTCGGCGGCCGCAGAGAAAATTTTGACGGTCAACCACTTGCGAAACCGCCAAATCTTGATAGTAGACCATTGCAGACTTTGTTTAGAAGCTAGGAAAACAGTGGATCATTTACTCCTACATCGCAAAGTTGCCAGGGAAGTCTGGAGGAGAATACTAAATCGGTTTGGCATTAATTGGGTATTCCTTGCTCACCTTTACCTTCTCTTGGAGTCATGGTCATTCGCCCCATGGAAGAAGAGAGGTAAAGTGTTATGGAATATGGCTTTGCTAGTGACCAATTTGGACCCTGTGGAAAGAAAGAAATGCTAGAATTTTGAAGGCAGCCGCCAATCACCTGTGGTTCATCTTCACTAAGGTGATTGCCTTGACCATATCTTGGGTCAAGGTTCTTCCCACTTTTGGATTTGTTTCCGCATATGATCTTCGGCACGGCTCGAAGGAGGTGAGTTTAGGTGGCGCTCGGATTGAGCAAGTAATTCAAAGTTGGTCTCCTCCTCCCCCAGGTTTCCTCAAGATAAATTTTGATGGATCGAGTTTGGGAAATCCTGGCCTTGCGGGAGTGAGACGGCTTCTTACTTAGAGATGCGGACCGTTTCACGCTTTGGGCTTTCTTGGGACCTCTAGGGGTTGTAGGCTCTAACGAGGCAGAGGTCCGCGCGGTTCTCCAGGGTATTAAGTTGATCGAGCAATCCGACTTGGCGAGACTGATAGTGGAGGGAGACTCCCTCAATGTAATTAGAGATGGTTAAGAGGAAGTTGTTAGCCCCCTTGGAGATTTGCAAGGTGGTTTGACGAGATTATAATTTTCAAATCATCTCCTCTCTGGAAGAATAATAGATCAAATGAACGGAGCTAATAATTTCAAGACTTAAACGACAAACATGCTTCAACCACTGACAAGACAGCTTGGAACTTCACCCTCAATAATAAACAAGAATGGGGATAAGTGATCTTTTTGTCTGATCCCACTATTACTATGGAAGAGGCCAACCAAATTCCCATTGCCAAGAACGAAATATCATGTAGCAGAAATGCATCCTAGAATCCATTTTCTCCATACCTCCCCCAATACTATTTTCATCAGCAAATACTCCAGGAAGTTCCAATCCATATGGTCCTAAGCTTTTTTAATACTAATTTTCATATAATGCCCAACCTTCTATTACGATGAAGAGAATCAATGTATTCATGGGCAGTAACGCCATCGCCAAAAATTTCTCTACCTACAATAAAAACACCTTGGGTAGGCGAGATAATGGAGGGAAGCACCTCATTGTAATGTCCAAAAATATTATTCAAAAGCCCAATAATCATAAACAAGTGTCCGACAAACACAATCCACAGCTCGGTAATCCTAACTGTTCTTGCCTCAATAAAGTAGTTATTTTCCTCAAAAGTTACAAATGAGCCAAAATGTTGGACTTGAGTCTTATGTAATGGTTAGGACATTTACCCTGTCAACTTCCATAGAAGATAAACTGTAAGGTTTTGATATGACATGGACCACTTCAGCAATCCTTTTTTTTTTGGTTATGGGAGACATTCTAGTTTAGGTTTTATTTCTATTTTTTATTAAGATTTATTTTTATTTTTATGTTATTTATTATCCTAGACACAGGGACTGTCCGCATCACCTAGGGCCCACACATACTAACATAGTAAAGACAGATTGAATATTTTTAGTAAAGTCGGGCTTACTAAAAATACTAAGTATGAAACTTGTTAGTGTTGTCAGCTACAAGGGACCACCACTTAAACTTACCTCAAACCGGGAAAAACCTAGCATATGTTTTGGACGTGAGATCCCCCCCTTAAGCAGCCACCAGGTAGCAGCCCCTCTTCTCTTCCCTCCATCTTCTCCTCTCTTTCCTTCTTCCTCCAATCATTCTCTTTTCTCCTCTTCTCTCCCCCCTTCTCTCTCTTTTCATTCCTAGTTCCCTTTTCTCTCTCCCATAATCTTCCCTCACAGTTCCAGGTTTCCCACCAGCTGTTGGCCACAGTCCAGAGACTATTTTGCAGCGACAACCATCCTTCCACCTCTCTCTTCCTCCCTATTACTCCTCCCTCTTCTCCCTAGCTGTTGGATACCATTCCTGTACCTTTGTGTAGCCGACAGCCTCCTTCCTCCTTATTTCTCATCCATGACCAGCCTAACATGTAGCCTTTCACCTCCTTTTCACCTCCTCATCTTTGGAAAGCACTGCTGTCATTAGTTGCTGTCCTAGGTACTTTCTTACTGTCCTTTCACTTCTATTGCAGTCATATACCATCAGCTTGCTGTATTTGTTGCTATTGCTGTCCACACACCCATATCCGATCATATATCCCCATCTTGGTAAACGATAGAGGTGATTGACGCAATCCTCACGTGGATCGAGCTGTGAGTACTTCTCCAACCCTCTTGGCCACCTTTATACCGAGTTTAGACGCTGATACACGCATCACCGGGTGAGATCCATTATATTATAGCCACTTGATTATCCAGATTTGTTTTCCTTTGCGGCCTTACTTTTGGATCAGCCTATACCTATCTAGTTTTCACATTGAGACCTTTTATCACAGTTGGTGACCTTTTAGGCCCTAGTAGTATAGTGTTTTCTTTCATTTTCATATTGTAGACAGTTTATTTGACTTGCTGCCCATTGCTATAAAACTGTTATTTTCTTCAATGCAACTATGGGCATGCCTTGCTTGGGAATGAACATATACTCATGATGAGTTATCTTTAAGGCTAACATTGGATGTGAAAACCCTAGTAAGTGAGGTCTCTGAATGTTGAATCTGATTTGGAATTAAGAACACTTTCTTCACTTGAATATTAGTCACTTATGCTCCTAAAAGTTCTTCAAGAAGGCCCGGGAACCTAGGTTCGCATCAAAGTTGTATCAGAGCTAGATTCACACCAAAGTGGTATTAGAGCTAGATTCACATCAGATTTTGATTGATAAATCAATTAGTGGCATCTAGTTAAAACAATATTTGTCTGTACATTTCAATTGAGAGATCGCAAGCATCTGTTCGAGGGTGCGTATGCTGAGTACACAGACCGTGTTCAAATAAAAGTGCTTCTATCAAATAAGAGGACAAAAAGAATAACGGTCTATTTAAAAGAAAATTTATTTCATATTTGGAATGTAGACAATTTATGGTTACCTTGATAAAAGTATCAACAACTAGAAATTTTGGCTTCACATCCATAGAGACGAAATGTTGTAGTCCATTGATTAGGACCTGAAAGAATAGTAGATAACACTTCTTTAAAGTGGCCAGAGCCAGAACAACAATACAATAAAATCATTGATAGATGATGTTTGTACTCCTAGTACAGTTTGAATAAAACCTGAAGGTCCAATGACATTAGAGCCCGTCCTTCATCAGTGCACCTCTTTACTCGTGATAAACCTTCAACAAGTGTTTCAGCAACATTTTCAAGTCCAAATTCTATGAGGAGGTCTTGAACCTGGCATGGGAAAAGAAACTTCTAATGGTTATTCAATTACACATCAAGACAATTTTTAATAGAACATTCTTTGTTGATATTTTCATCTTATTGGTAAAGCAATGTTCAAAAACTCAAATTCATAATGGAACTTGGCGGGAGGCATTTTTGGTAAACCTGAATAAGTAGATGAATCAGTTTAAAAGCCTAATAAACAAGAAAAGACTAAATCTGCATTAATTTCAAGTAAAAAACTGAAAAACTATGTGTATGCGTACAAGTAAAAATAAATCGACATCACTCGCTATATCTCATTCAAATCATGTACTTGAAATAATCTTTCATTTTTTAATATAGACATCAGGGCGGCCTAGTGCAGGAGGCTCCTGCCATTGTGGGGTCTGGGGAGGGCTAGATGTACGCAGCCTTACCCCTGCTTTTGCATGGAGGCTGTTTCCATGACTCGAACCCGTGACCACTAGGTCACAATGGAGCAACCTTACTGTTGCACCAAGGCTCGCCCCTCTTTAATATAGACATCAGATTTTCAATAAATTAAAAACTGAAAATCTGTTTGTAGACATATAAGTAATAAGTCAACCTCACTGCCTATGTCTATCATTCAAATTTTCTACTTCAGTATTTCTTTTTTAATATGGAACAATTAGTAATCTGATTAAGAAAAAAAAGTCAACATTACTGCCTATGTCATTCAAATTTCCTACGTGAAGTAATCTTTCCTTTTTAATATGGAACAATTAGTAATCTGATTAAGAACAAACATCACATTTTATATAGAAATGATGAATGCCTTTGAAAGCCTCTGAAAGCATGCCTTTTATATAGAAATGACGAATGCATTTTATAGAGCAATTTTCATCATTTAAATTTTTTACAATCGCTACAAGAATGACGAATGCCTTTGAAAGTATTCAGGAGTTCTCCAAAGAAAACTGATGGGCATATAACACATAAATATATGAACTGTTGAAAAAGAAGGAACTTTTCTTCTAAAAAGAACTTCAAGACTAAAACCCAGCTCAAATATGCTATTAACATGTTGCTACTTGGAGAGAATGTTATAAATCATACAATAATCGATTACCTCCTTATGAATTCCACCATGAGCCAGCCTTGTTTTATAATGCTTAAATTCTCCCAGCAACAGATCAACATACCTAAATGTTCTCATCACAGTAAGGTCTAAATATTAACATGCAACAATCAAAAACTTCAAATGCTAAATGTCCTCCGTGAAATATTATTCAGAACAAAGTATGGCTTAAATAATCATACACATGCAAACAATTAACTACTTACACAAAAATATTATTCACATTTTTCAGCATACAGCTAGAAAAGAGCTATAAATTCCAATGCACAGTTAGAAATAATATTGTGATGCATCAATGAATATTACCACAATAAAGTGTTTAAAAATATTCTTCACATTTGGCAAGTAGAATACAATAATGCTTCATGAAATGCAAATCTAAAGAAAAGTTCGGTCTGTTAATACTGAAAGTCATCTCATAGTATTTCATAAGGAGGTTTCAAAGTGGTCCTCGAGGACTCTACTTTAAATATTTGAGTCGGGTTTTTGGGATTATTGTGAATTATCAAAAATTTAAACTAGCCCTATCTTGAGAAATGTGCATAGTGTTTTGTTTCTAATTTACTGGCAGAAGTCCTAAAGATTTTAAGACAGGTTTATTCGGGCAATAATGATTGATATGATAAGATGACACTGACAAGCTGGGGTTAAGTTAAGGTTCTAGGGTTGTAAGCAAATGAGAATCTCATGAATAGATTTTCTGAGGGGATTTATGTATCCCACTAATGTATTTTTAGACATGTACAACAAAGGCCAACAAATTAGTTATGCAAGGATCATCCGTCAACACAATAAGATATTCTAAATCATTGATATGCTTTAGTTTTATTGCTTTATACTGTTATCATTTTAAAATTTACACTTCATGACTATTTTAGAGTTTTAGTTTTTTGCCTTTTATTTTAACTTGGGTACTTATGTAAGCTATGTTAATGTGACTATTTTCACTATCTTTCCTGCACATCCTATTCGTTTCCTCGTCGCTTCTATTGACGCTTCCCAACTCTCGAAGCTTTCTTCTTCTTCCCTTCCCAAGAGTCCTCTCTTCCTGCACGGGCAACCTTGCTTCAAAGTTCAAACACTCCTCGATGAAATGGAAGTAGAGCTGGACTATCCTATGGAGCACCATTTTGAGTCTTTTGACAACCAAGCAACTATTTACAACACTTTTAATAAAATGTTCTATGAGAGAACTAAACATATAGTGATAGGGAAAAGGTTGGGAAAGGTTATTCTTATTTCCTATATCAAATTAGACGTTCTTAGAAAAGCTATTCCATGGACTCATCTTTAAGACATGCTTTGCAAGCTGGAAATGTTAGACATTTATGCAACAACTTGAGAGGGAGCGTTAAAAGATACATTAGTGACAATATTTTTTTATTGCTTCTTATGTTCTATGTCCATCACATGTTTGTCATTTAAATGCCACCTTAGGAGCATTTACGTCATTCTGTATGTTATTATAACATTTAAGTGACCAAAATAAGGTATGCGTTGCAAAGGGAAGCACACCTAATTTTACGTATGTCTTTCTCTCCTCTTCTTCTTCTCCTTCTAGGATTTCTACAATATTTTGGTAAAAATGAAAAATATTTCTAATGTTGCAATTTGATGAGTTTGATGATTGCACTCACGATATTACGAAAATACATGGAAACCTTGTTGAACCAAAATATATCTTTGTTGCAATACATTGACATCTAAATTTTGTGAGTGTGTGTGCACATATGTTGGGAGCTACTATCCCTCACCCTCAAGGGGTGAGACTTTTATCTATCCTATTTTGAGAATTTTCCTTCTATGACCATACGCAAAATGATGTATTGAAGAAACTTACGTTCTAAATAGACAACATAAAATAAGATAAGCTAAAGAGGAACATTTTAATGAACATTCACCCAAGACCATGATAAAATGCTAGAATCACTACAAATATTGTATACAATTAAATCAACACTTACATAAAGACTCAACTCAACTCAACTAAGCCTTTGTCCCAAACCAGTTGGGGTCGGCTACACTTAACATAAAGACTATTAGTATAAAATGTCTAGCAAATGTCACTGAACAATTAATTATTAAGAAAACACATTCAATATGATGTAGGTTTGTTGGAACTAAATTTGGTAATGATCAAGATATATACCCATTGTGCTCCATTCCAAGCTCTCTTGGATCCCATTTAGTATTACCAACCCGATCCGCATACCTGGAATAATTTTCACCCGTCAACTCTAAGGATCATGCATCCATTAAAATCATAGATAATAAAAAATGTTATAAATCTTAGCATAAAATATGATTATCATAACACTAATTGTTCTAATATTGATCCAGTCCTGGGAAGGGTTTCACACACTAAATCAGTCCAATATGATTGTTGGAACAGATTGCAACAATCACATACTAACATCATAAAAAACAGGACCTTTAGAAAACAGAAACAAGCCAAAACAACTCAATTTAGAGATCTAGGGCAGACATAAGAGATTCAGCAAGAATATTCCACACAAAATTGCAAGAGGCAAACCCATGTTAGAGAGAAGAGAGAAGAGAGAAGAGAGAAGAGATAATAGATAATAGACACTCAAAGGGAAGTAAACAAAGTCCAGCAAAGTTTCCCCCAAGTTCATGGCTTGAAGATTGAAGCCAAAGGAGAGAGGTCTCTCCTTCACAAACAATAGAATAACCAAAATCCCTAGAATTTGAGGTCCTTGAGACCTCCTTTAACCACTTGTATGATGAAAGATGAAAAGACTAAACTAAACTTACACCTTATTTCAGAAGAAAACTAATGTCCTTTTTGGTCCAGCTACATTAAAATTCTTATAAAAAAAGACTAATCAAACATAAATGAAAAAAGTCCAACTAAGATTCACTAAGGCCCGGTTGGTTTTGGATTTTAAGAACCGAGGGCCTCAAACACTAGGGCTCTAATACCTATTAGAAGCCACCAAAGAGGGAGAAAGAAAGAGGAAGAAGAGAAAGATTGAGTTAGGGATCCTCCCCCTCACTTATGTATTTATAGGAAAGTGAACATACAAAAGACTACTATGCCCTTATGGCTACAATACACACCCACCCACACTTCTAACAATTAAACATACATTTCAGTCCAATAATCAGTTTTGGGCTTACAATCTGTTCTCAAAATCCAAAACAAACAGGGCCCGAGGGTCAAATGGAACCTTTGGTGGAGCATGTCCCTCCACGCATGCCAATCCTTGGTAGGACAAGTCTCATGACTGCATCATTCTCTCGCGGTTTCAAAAGAACTCGACCTTGAGTTCAGCTGCTCCATGCTCCATGACGCTATTCTCACGGTGATGGTATTTTATAAGTCTAAAATGTTTACGTTATTGGAGTCTCCAAGTCTGATGGAAAATCAATCACAAATATATTGCTCCCAATTTTCTTCAGCACGATGAGTGGTGGAACCCTTTGTTACTGTGTTTGTTCTATGTACTCACCATCATGGTTTTAAATTTCCACTGAAACCGACACGAAACGACTGAATTGTTTCCGCTTCCATCCCCACAGAAATGAAATCTCAATGGATTCGTTCCACTTCATTAGTTTAGACTGAAATTCCCAAAATTCGATCGAAATGGTCGAAATCATAAAAATGGAAATAAGTTATGATTCACAGCAAGAAATCTATTTTTTCTCAAAACAAAAAAAAATCCTGCCATAATGTGCTGTAAATAAAAAAAAACACTACAAATCAAAGAAACATGTTCTTCCCGCTTTTCCGAGGATTTTTTTTTCTGGAAAACCCTAAAAAGTTTGGAACTTTATCCGAAAGATATTATTTTGGACAATGCTAACAAGTTCGAATTTTTTTTCTAGAAAACATGTTTCTTTGATTTGTTTTTACTTTTTACTAAGATCCTGTTTTTCAATCTTTGATTTGTTTCATTTATAGATAAATTTCAATTCAGATGTAAATGGTGCAAATAGTGGTGCCAATACCAATTGCAAAGGTAGAAAAACATTTAAGATTTTTAATCTTTGTAAACATGCTTTGTGGACCCATCCTAGTTGAATTGAAGCTGAGCCCACTTTTCATTTCTATTAAAAAAGTATAGAAGATTAAAATACGCCTTCTCCAACAGCTTAAGCCTTTGGAGTGATTGGTTGTTTCACATTGTATAAGAGCCAAAGGTCCAGAGTTCAAACTTCATGGATAGCAAAAATCCACATGCAATGGCCAAACCCAAAAGAGGGGCCACAAGTGAGAGGGAGTGTTAAAAATAGTATAGAAGATTAAAAAATGCCTTCTCCAACAGCTTAAACTTTTGGAGTAATTAGTTGTTTCACAATTTCAATGTAAAGAGTCGTAGGAATTTCAAATTTCAAAACCTAAGAATCCTACAAATGATAAAGAGGGAAATGTTTTTTTTTCGTAAGCCATTTTACTTTGCATTTCATTTCATTTCATTTCATTAATGTAGAGAATGATATTTGGTAGGCAGCATCATGGAACAGCAGAACGAAGTAACTGTATCTTATGCATGTGATGTCAATGCATAAGTGGTATTGACAGAGTTGGGGTCGTTAGATGGGAGATTGGTCATTGTACTTTCTTATACGTCATTACATTGTACTTCTTTATTGACTTTATTGTTCCAAACATGTGCGACAATACATGTCACTAGGTGTTCGATGTGATTAAGTCATTATGGATGGCTTTCTTCCTTATGTAATGGTTTTTAAGTAAGGTATTTGTGCATATTCTAGCATTTCCCAAAATTTCATCTTAAAATTTCATCATTTGCATATGTTTCCATACGTTTTCGTGATTTTACAAGATTTCCTCCGAATTTTCCACTGAAACCGAAATGTTTCCATTTCCGAGCTGACCAAAATTGAAACCGAAATTTAAAACCTTGCTCACCATAACCCATTCTCTATTCAAGTAGACCATGGATAGATCGTTTTCCTGAAACCCTCCTCTTGTCCTTATCAACTTGAAAAATGTACATGGAATTGCTCTGCTCTTAACTTCTTGTGCACCTGCTCATGAATCTCTTTGATACGTGTCACCATCTTTGCTACGTCATCATTGACCTTCACGATTGACAACGACACACAATCAAGAAGGCTATTGGGATTTCCTCCCATAGACTACCTCGAAAGGGCTCTTTCTCGTATATCTGTTAAGCTGCCTTAGGTAGTGTTAAACCCCATTTTCTCATTTGCTTGCCAACAATGCTTCTAATAAGATTACCAAGGCTATGATTCACCACCTAGATTTGTCCTTTCGTTCAAGGTGGGTATGCACTGCAATATTGTAGTTGTGTGATTGTATGCCCATCCTCCGCCACAAAGTTCTCCAAAACTAGCTTACAAACTTAATGTCATTTATCTAACATGATTGCCCTGGGCACTAGATGCAACATCACCACTTCTCTGAAATAGAGGTTGGCTACATGCGAAGCATCCATCATTTTCTCACATGCAAAGAAATGAGCAATTTCCTTGATTTACAAAAACAAATACTGAGTTCTTACCTCGCCGTCCGTGAAGGCCCAAAACAAAGTCCGTACTAACATCCTCCCATGCAGCCTATGGGACTAGAACTGGAGTGTACAACACAAGTGACATTCTGCACATCTTCGGACAACATCACTTCTCGACCAAAGTAACTATCTTATCCTACCTCAGTGCCTAACTAGACCCCTTTCGTGGAGCTCAAACTTAATTCTCCCTAAAAAAGAACTAGTCGGAATGCAAAGTCTCCCTCCCCAGGCCTCTCTCACCGCTTCATAGACTTAAATTTCACGGAAAAAATTTCACGGTAGCCAAACATGGCCTGAGAGGTCGCATACGACCATTGCCTGAAGTCTTAAGCTAAGAAAAGTGCTTCATGGGGGCTTTGAATGAATTCCCAAGTCACCAAACACATGTAAAAGACATGTCTGTATCCCTTCTGGGTTATAAAGATGAGACTTCAACTTGGAAGATTTTGGTCAGGTCCTTTACGCTAGGATCAATATGGAGGTTAGTTTACTCGCTTTCCTTTCATTTAAGTCGTGGACCCTTTCCTTTGGCTACAACTCCATATAAACAATTTACTTGGTAATCAACTTAGCAACAGGAAGATTTGCCATATGAAAGCCCGTAAATTCCGTGGCTATCAGGTGGAGACTGAATCATCTATTCTTATATTACTTTAGTCTGCTCAGATATTGATGTTATTTTAAACCCAGAATTTATCTAGGAACCCGGGCCGGCACCTTAAATTTTATTGATATAAGAAAAAGGTACAAGATCAAATACTTGGTAAGCTTAGATATTGATGTTTTTCCTAGGATTATTTAGTGCATATTAGATATTATAATATCCAAGTTAATTGTACTAAGATTTTTAGGGGGTGGCAACACTGTACGTACTAGGGCAGGGTAAGAAGGGGTAGAGAAAATGCCTGGAGCCAATGTCCGAGGCGCTACGGTGCTGAAGCAAGGTTCATCAAAATTCAAGATCTAATAAACCAAAAAATTCAAATGAATCTTCAAATTAACGATTTTTTGGCTCCCGAATATCCAACTGACCAATTAATTCCTTATAACGTACTCTATTGTTTTTTGACAAATAAGCCAGCAGCCGTTGACAATCTTTCAAGGAAGAAACCTCTATGGAAACTATTCTTTTCTCCACTGTATTTTGTGCTAGTTCCAATCAGAGCATTAAGGAAACTATCAATTCTATTACTACTGAAGTTTCTAATAACAATTTTCAGCTGATTTTCAACGATTCCTCTCTAATCTTATTTCTGAGTGGCCTGATGCTTACAAATTTTTTGAGAAAGATAGAAAGACGATTTGCCAAATCTCATGATGAATCGAGGGCAACCTGTTGTTTAGGGAAAATTTTACTCCAGTTCTTTAGTGGCGCTGTCGTTTTTTTTTTTTTTTCACATAATCATAGGGAGGGTAACCCTACGGTCAACTATTTATTGGCAATTCCAGCAATGAAGTAACCAGATGATAGCATCACCATATTTGTAATATTTTATGGGCCATTTCTTCGAGCTTGTCTCTGTTCTTTGGTAATATAATTTTATTACATCTGGTAAAAAATATAAACATACTGCAAGATTTTATTTGGAACTAAAACTGGGGGACCAGATCCGGGAGGAGATCCCTTCACGACCCACGAGAGTGGATAAATTCGAGTTGCTATTTACTGGTCCCACAGTTTTAGAGGGCGAACCTTGGAGCAATGGTAAGGTTGCTCCATTGTGACCTAGTGGTCATGGGTTCGAGTCATGGAAACAGCCACTCTGCAAAGCAGGGTAAGGCTGCGTACATGTAGCCCTCCCCAGACCCTGCAATGACGGGAGCCTCATGCACTGGGCCGCCCTTTTACTGCAAGATTCCTAAATTATATGTATTGTGATGGTTTTTTTTTTTTTGAAATGATATGTATTGTAATGTTATATATTAGGATTAATAATATTAAAACAAGCATAAAAATATATGGAGCTGTCTCAAATTTAAGGAAGACCAAAGGTTTCCATACTTCATTCTCAGTGGCTACATATTGCATTTCGAGCTGCTAGGTTTTGTAGCTAAGGTACTAACTCATTATTGTGAACTACAAAAAGGGAAGGAAAGAAAATAACTTCTAACTAGTAGAAAGATGGAAAAGAGTGACTGATAAAATCACTTTAGCAAAAATTACAATTGCAATTTAAGTATCTATGACTTTACCCATTGATATGGAGAAGCAATCTTGCAGTTGTCCTATGAATATGCTCCGTAAGATCTGGCACGGAATCGATCTGCGATACCAAGTAATTTTCTCTCATCAGTTTCAAATCAGCATAGATATCATTACAAAATGGAACATATCACTTGTTAAAGTATAAAATATTACATAACGCCTTCTCCAACAGCCTAAGCTTTTGGAGTAATTGGTGGTTTCACATGGTATCAGAGCAAATGACCTTGGTTCAAAACTCCTTGATACTAAAAATCCACATGCAATGGCAAACCCAAAAATGGGGCCACATGTGCCACATGTAGGCCAATCCTAGAAAGAGGGCCCACACGTGAGGGGGAGTGTTAAAGTATAAAACATTAAATAACACCTTCTCCAACAGCTTAACCTTTTGGGGTAATTGGTAGTTTCACATCATTAAAAAGTAAAGATGGCAAAAGAAATGAATAAAATATTGGGGTAAACCATAGACAGCTGGGATGAAAAACCAATTAATTGCGGTAACTAACACAACTTTGAATGGTTCTCTATAATTGGCAACAAAGAAACACACCAAGTTCACATAAAAATCCTCAACAATGGCCGCATTATTTTGTAAAACCAGAGACTGAAGATGAGCTTTAGATCTATGCAATATCTGAGCAACAAGAGATATTGTCTCAGCAGCTGTGCATCTTTCCTGTAGGAAAAAAAAAACACAACATACGTGTAAAAATCATTAAAAAAAAGCGTACATGGAAACTTTTTTTGAACTGCCTAAAGAATCACATATAGCATGGAAGGATGATGCCATTCTCCTAGCAGAAGAGTACTGGAGGATTAAAATCAGGAGTGTAAAAAACACAAAGCTGCTGCCATTCCAAATATATAAAAAAAACACAAAGCTGCTATCTGACATATGCAAGATAGCAATAACCATAAAATAACACTCTCTTCAACAATAATAGATATCCACCTCACGCAATAGAGAATATTCAATTTCATAGCCACGACATAAAAATAAGCCTGTTGAAATGGCTTAGGATGACAGGCTAGTCCCAGATAGGGGTGGCAACGGTTTGGTTTCGGTTCGGTTTGACCCCCAAACCGAACCAAACCGAAATTTGAATTGGTTTGGTTCTACCGAACCGAAATTTGAATTGGTTTGGTTCTACCGAACCGAAATTTGAATTTTCGGTTCGGTTTCGGTTTGGTTCAGCCAATTTCGCCTCCCCTTACTCATAATCATTGGAAATCGGGGGCAACGGTTCGGTTTGAAATTTGAATCGGTTTGGTTCTCACCGAAACCAAATCGAAATTTGAATCGATCGGTTTGGTTTTACCAAACCGAAACCGAATTTTCGGTTCGGTTTATGTTGGATTGCCAACCCTAGTCCTAGATGATAGTTGTTTGATATTTGGATCAATATTAAATATCAGAGAAATAGAAGATACAGGTTAATAGAGTAACATTAGGATGGGGACATATGCAGATACCGGACATTGAAACTACACAAGCTTGAGACCATAGTAACAAAGCCATGTCAAGGATGAAAACTTATAAAAAAAAACTGGAAAATATGAGTAAATTAATTTTATGCAATGTTTAAGCAGAAGAATCCTTCAATTTCATTTTGTATTTTCATACAAAAAGAAATAAAGCATAAAAGAAATTTCAGCACTGAATAGTAAATAAAACTGTAAAATAAATATCAATATGATTTTCAAGATAAATTACCATCACTTAAAATTTTCAGAGGTACTGCATGAGCCAAGGTAAGGATGTACACTTTTAATTGAAAATGAAAAATATGAGTGTTGGGGATAAAACCTGAGTACGACACGTGACACAAGATCCGGCCATCAATGCATACAACGCCAAAACAGTAGAAGGGAAACGATCCCCTCAGATCACGACAGGTGTCACAAGATCGGGAGAAATCCAGATCTACCCTACATGATCATGAGCCAGAGGGGAGCCACGAAAATCTGTACGCCTCCTTTCCACGGAAGATCTCACCAAGATCAAATCTCGGCGCAGTCACCATCAGAAGAATCTCACCATCTCCTGACAATTGGAGATACGCCACATCCTAAAAATCTCGCCATGACAGTGCAGAGCACCATATCACCATCACATCACCCTCAAGGCAACAAAACCTCTTACAAATAGGAACCCTCCCCTTCGTTCAAAGGGATGGGCTTACCACGAGACTAATAATGCGGGTAACATCTAACTCGCCTTGCTCCAACCTCTCATTCTGTTTGATCTCAATACTGACTTGAGCGTTGGCGGGTTCTCCTGGAGCTAAAACTTCGGGTGGTCCCTAACCTATGGCATGTGGGTGCAGGTCACGGGTAGGACAGACGGCAGGCGGGACCTTCACCCTTGAACCCGTTCGATCTCTCAGACAGATTTGAGTATTATCAATGAATAAATTATTACTATCCAATGGTTACGCATAAGAATCCATCAATTTGCATTTTGATAGAAAGATCTATACAGTATATGTTAAC